>NC_069510.1:65218488-65818488 GCF_027579735.1 Bombina bombina
TATTTGGAGGAGCCAATCTGGGCTTTAGTTTGCAGACAACAAGGCTAACCAAGAGCTTTGTTTTGCATTTATTAGTTAAAGCCAATTGGGGCAATATATGTAGCAGAGTTAGCCTTAAGATGTCTCAGGGGGCAGTTCCTGTTCTGAGAAGTAGAAATTGCGCAAATGTCAGTGCTAGATTTCATGACAAGGGGGGAAAATAAACAATGAAAATATATTGGAAAGTTGTTTAATTATGCATAACTAGGTGAGTTATATAAATGGATTAGCTACAAAACATTTATGCAAAGACTAATCTAGTGTACAATGTCCCTATAAAATTGTTTGATAAACAATGCGGTAGTATGGCAACAAATACCAGTAGAATGCTTGGTTATATATGAAGAGGTATATTAGTTCACTAGTTGCGCCTTAAATTGAATATTATGTCTTTAAAAGGATATAAATAAACTAGAAATTGTTCAAAAGACTAAAGTGATCTATGAAATCAAATTTACAAGGAAAGACGTTACGACCTTTTAATATGTATAGCTTAGAGGAGAGAGAGATGCTATACAATGTAATGTATATTAATGGATTTAAAGGGGTAGTCTAGTCAAAATTAAACTTTTATGATTTAGATAGAACATGCAGGTTTAAGCAACTTTCTAATTTACTCCTATTATCAATTTTTCTTTGTTCTCTTGATATCTTTATTTGAAAAAGCAAGAATGTAAGCTTAGCAGCGGGCCCATTTTTGGTTCATCACCTGGGTAGCACTTGCTGATTGGTTGCTACATTTAGACACCAATCAAGCAAGTACTACCCAGGTGCTTTTTTCAAATAAAGATACCAAGAGAACAAAGAAAAATTGATAATAGGAGTTATTTAATAGAAAGTTGCTTAAAATTGCCTGCTCTGTCTGTATCATGGACGTTTAATTTTGACTAAGGCTATTCCTTTAAAGTGAAGGTCAATTTTGATGAATTAGTGCCCGTTTTTTAATAAACCTATTAAAAACAATGGCACTTTTATTCATCAAAATTGACATTTCACTCCTTAAAGGGACAGTATACACTCATTTTCATATAACTGCATGTAATAGACACTACTATAAAGAATAAGATGCACAGATAATGATATAAAAATCCAGTATAAAACTGTTTAAAAACTTACTTAGAAGCTGTCAGTTTGGCTCTGTTGAAAAGGCAGCTGGAAAGCCCACTGCAAGTGTGAAATAAGACCTTCCCCCCCTCCCCCTTCTTTTGCTTTGGGTGTGGTGAGGAGTGTATTTATAGGCATTTTGAGGTTTGGGAAACTTTGCCCCTCCTGGTAGGAATGTATATCCCATACGTCACTAGCTCATGGACTCTTGCTAATTACATGAAAGAAATACCCTTTACACAAACAGGAGCAAGCTGGAGAAGGTAGCTGACGGTATTCTCATAAAACTTTGGGGCTTGGTTAGGAGTCTGAAAATCAGAGCAATGTTATTTAAAAATTAGCAAAACTATACATTTATTAAAGAAAAAAAACTTTATGGGCTATATAAATAGATCATCTACAAAACATTTATGCAAAGAAAAAATGAGTGTATAATGTCCCTTTAAAATTAAAAAACTTACCTTTTTATCCTGAAAGCCGCTCCAGCGATTCCCCTGGCCGTCGGAAGCCTCTTCTTACGTCAGAAATGATGAATACGGATTCCTCCAATCACGGCTTTCCCCCTGGGGGGAATCATGGCCTGATGCAACGCTGTGATTGGAGGAAGCCGGATTCATAATTTTGGATCTGCGAAGAGGGCTTGCGACGGGTGGAGGAAGCACTGGAGTGGCTTGCAGGGTAAAAAGGTAAGTTTTTGAAGAAACGTAGTGAAATGTCAATTTTGATGACTTAAAGTGCCCTTGTTTTTAATAGGATTATTAAAAACCGGGCACTAATTCATCAAAATTGACCTTCGCTTTAATAAAGCGAGTCTATTTTTTTTTTTATTTTCAAGAAGAGGAACACCAGGATTGTTTCTTAGTAACCCCTTATTACAAAGTAACAAATGAAAACAAAGTGCATTTTGCTTCTGTTTAATTTGCTTTTATGTAACTTGTTTTTACTAAAACACCTCCAACCTGATTTCGAGTTTCCTGCTATCAGCCAGGAATTCCTTTATGGGTGTTGTGTGGCTTTTAGGCTATACCATTGCCAGGAACCATTTAAAGAAAGGTTCCTCAAGAGGGGAATATAATATAGGTTTGTCTTCAGACATTATTTTAATGGGTTTTGAATTAAAGTTAAGTTTTACCACATTAGTTGAGTACACAATCAAACACCCTTTTTCTTTATTTTTTTTTTTAATTCTTTTGACGCTGTATATATTTCATTTCTAGGACACCTCTTAATCTCACTCTTAATTTATGTCTCTCTGCCAATTCTTTATTTTCCTTTTTTATAGATATCTTTATAGTCGGCCTTTTTTACCGTGTGAAACCTTCCCACCCATATAAGTGGTTTCTTACCATATCTTGGTTTCCTTATGTGAATGTTCTCAAATGTTTTTTTGTCTGTGAAGCAGGGGATTGACCGCAAAACATCTCTATTCCTTTATTCCTCTACAGATCCCACCCAATGTGGAAAAGGCCCTACGCCTTTTTGGGCAGCTACTTAACAACAAGAACTTTTTGCTCCTGTTTATTCATACTTTGGAGTCTCAGAGAAGCTTCTCCATGCGGGACCGTGGCAACGTTGCTTCTCTCACTATGGTGACATTGCAAGGACGTATGGAATATGCCACTGTACTGCTTAAACAGCTTCTCAGTGACCTAATTGAGAAAAACTTGGAGAGCAAAAATCACCCTAAGCTACTATTGCGCAGGTGAGTGTCAGATGTTTGTAGTAAACGTCATGCTACGGATCTACCAAAACAAGGGCTGTGGGTTTAACAAGGGCAATTACAGAACTTTTCAAGGAGCTACCAACGAGTTCCATAGATCTGATACAGATAGTCATGGTCAGCACTTACCATAGAGAGGAACATGGATTTAACAACATGGAAATGTTCTGAACTTACCAAGGTGTGACGGATAAGTTTATAGTAACCTGCAAATTGTATGGTCTTCAGAGTTTTATGCATCTGTTTTTATAGCATTACTCGGTGTCATTAAGTACCTCTACTCATGTTCCCAGCACTGTAGAATATAACGGCACAGAGTGGAGACTAATCAAATGCACAAGACTATTTATTAGAAGCAGAACATCACAATCCAAAGAAAAGCTGTTTCCTCAAAACAAGAGATTCGCTCGGAGATAAAACTTAGTTTTTATTCCTTAAAAGTAAAAAGAGTGAACAAGGGAACAAACACAGCTACGAAGTGTGTAAGCAACCGGCTTACGCGTTTCGGCCACAGAGGCCATAGTCCTGCCCAAAGGGGCACTTTGTGAGAGATAACCTGCTACAAAAACAGATTGCACCATTGATATACAGCATTAACCCTTTAGGTATTAATACAAATATATTATAACGGAAAACAATAAACACATGTTAAAACAAACAATGGCATTAAATAGGTATAGTTTACCAATAGGAAAAGCCAATGTGGTATATTGAATTATAATTATAGAAAAAAGAGGAAATATACACACGACTTATAGGTGTTAGATTAGAATTATAATAGAATTGATAAAATCCTAAACTTCCAAGTTGAGGGTCATAGGTCTAACAATTAGGAACATGTTTCATAGCTCACTAGAGTAAGTTTCTTGGGTCATTTAATACTTATTTGCTAAGAATGTCACTGCAAGGGTGATGGGTCTAGCAAAATGGACATAATTAGATTTAACTAAGATGAGAATGATGGGTTTTACAATTGTTAAATGCGCAGAACCTACCAAGAATAAATGCAATGGGTCTAGCATCTCTTTTGTTCTCATAACCTCAAAAAGTGTCGCTGTTGGTCAACCAACACAAATATTTCCAGAGTCCCAAAAGATTATGGACTTTGTTCTAACAGCAAAGGTCTGGCCATAACCTGCTGGGATGAGGACCATTGTAATTAATATTAACCCTTTCAGGACATACAAGTTTAAAGACCATGACAACATGGGCTTTTCCTGATAATTACAGGGTTAAGGAACATGAGTTTAATGATAAAAACCTACTCAAAGCCTACCAAAATAAGGGTAATGTGGTTTATGAAAACAGACCTGATCCAAACCTACCAATGGGGAGGTTCGTATTCTAAAATCTCAAAGTTGCTGATAACCTACCAGCTTGATAGCTGTGGTACTAATATGGACATATTACTACTCTATTTAGATGTGTCCTGAGTCTAACATGAATTTGTATTGTTAAAGTAATCTTTCATCACAGGTGATTTGCCAATTCTGTAACAATATACTGGTACTGAGAGGGGCACTCTAACCATTTATTTATGGGATGTATTGTGTGCATAATTCATCCTTAGGGGTTATGGCACATTGAGACCCAATCCACCCATACAGTAAATACATTAAAAAGAAAATTGCCTTTTTGTATGACTATCATCAAAAGATCACTAATTGCAAAAAGGAGACTCCACCTCATTCTAAAATTGTGTCTGAAGTTGCTCTGTGTTGTTTATTTGAAAAGATGAGGGCTCTGCAAATGCCCCTCTTTTTTGATATTTGTACAATAGCCATTTTTTCTCTTTAAATGCCTCCTTGGTGTCTAGGGACGAGTAATCACCTGCATCCAAGGGCATCAGATGACCTCATTCAAAAGAAGCCCTTATTTTCTTTATAATGAGGGGCCTCAGCATCTACTTGGATCATATGTGACTCACCTGAATGGTTAGAAAGGTGATTGGCAAAGGGATATGGAACTGGGAGAGAGGAGCTCTTTGTGTGTCCTAGTATACTGTTAAAAGGAGCATTGCGTTGTAGAGCACCTTTGCCTTTAGACCCTTCTCCGTTGTGTCTTTGACTCCATGATATGCAAGGTGACTTCACTCTATTGCCAGAGAGTTGCATGAAGATGTGAAGGATGACAAGGCTGCATCCAACACACACCTCAAGGAAAAGAGCAGGCTGTATCTGTGCTAAAGACTGTATATTTCTTTAGCAGCTCCAGTTCCTCCTCCGGATTCCGCCAGCAATACTGAACAAGGGCAAGAGAGGTAAAGGGTTTATACGTTACAGGCACTGAAGTGTTGTGCACGCAGTGTGGCTGAGCAAACCGAAAAATGCAAATTAATAAAATATATGTGCCTCCTATGATTAAGTGCCGTGATGCACGAAACGCGTAAGAATATTCATCCCTTTTATGATGTTTTATCATTTGGAATAAAGTGTTATTTTTATTTTTGGAACTCCTGAGTGTGGACGTATATTTTATTCACTTTATATTTCTTTCCCTGGAGGTTTTATCACATTCTGTCCCTATTCTAAGTGCTGGGTGCGACACTGTTTTGTTCTGTGCATAAGACTTCCCTATGCAGGTTCTGTATATAAGTATGCTTTTTTGCAGTCAAGCTACAAATGTTGCAAACTACAATAATTGATAAATATCCAGTCAATACATATTACAGTTATACGTAAACATTTTGAGACTACAAGATCCTAAGACCAGTGTTAGTTCTACCTAAAGTTTTGTTTTTACTTGTTTTGATTATTTTCATTTCAAATCAGTTGCATTTCTTTTTTCCCCCTGCAGGACAGAGTCTGTGGCAGAGAAGATGTTAACAAACTGGTTCACATTCCTTCTGTACAAGTTTCTAAAGGTGAGAAGAAGAGATTCCATAATGGTGTTACAGGTCGAAAATCCTTTATCCAACCTGCTTGGGACCAGAAAATGTTTGGATTTCGGAATAGTTTGGATTTTAGAATTCTGGATTTGCGGATTTGTACCTGTACTAATGTTAAGCTGGGTGAAATGTGGTCTTGCCCAGAGCTGAGAGGGAGCTGTGTTCATTTCTTGGAGTCCATATTTAGGTTTGCCTCATCATGGTGGTCAAACTTATCTTGTTTCTCCAGAGAGCCACATTTTGATCTTCCACCCAGAAGGTTTTGTATTTGTCTCACCCTGAAGGTCATATTTGGTTTTGCTCCTGCTTATTTTTCTTAGTTCCCACCATGAAAATCTAATTTTAGATTTATTCCTACTCAGAAGCTTTAACAAATCCCCAAATCTGGAATTCCAAAATCTGGAATTAATCAGAAATCCAGACTTTCTTATTAATATTTTTTTTCTGCTGGTGAGAGCTAATAAGCTTGAAACAGCTGTTCAGAAGTGGTTTTGTCTTTGCTGCATCAGCCCCATAATGGGATTTGCTCTTGTTCAACACAGTACCAGAAGCAAAAAGCATGAGATATTGTATATCTAATTTACATATCTTACCTAGAATGCTCTGCTGCATTGACAATAAAATATACTTTTGGGCAAAGGCAAGATACTTGCCTAGATGTGCTTATTGCCTATACAATAATTATATGGCTCTTATTTTTTTTGTAAAAAATAAAAAAAATTCCCGCCAGTAAGTCTCACACTTCTCTGCCTGCATGTTTGGTTTGGTTTTCTATTCTAAAATGCAAATAATAGTCTATATTTATTTGAAACAACACCTATTACCTTTCTGATTACAGTACCAAGGGTGCTATGTATACAAAAGTATTATACATGATATATAACCAGCTTTAGGTTACATGTATAAGCTATATTATGACATGTAAATATTACCTAAATCACATAAGATATTGTTGTTTACACTTGGTTCCATCCCCTCTCCAAATTTCCCAATTTAACTTATAAATGAGCCGAAATCCAAACCTTTTCCTGTCCCAAGCAGTTTAGATAAAGGGTTTGGTACCTTTACGTATCGTCCCATCTTCTATTCAAAAGGTTACAGGTTTTTCTCTCTCCAATTTAACCATTAACCTGTTGATAAAGCTACATTTCTCTTAAAGTGGAATACAGAAACCTCATTAAACCCTCACACATAATTTATAAAGTTAATTTCGATGAAGATTTCATATTTTACTCTTCCTGTATTACAGGGCTGTCTGGATAGAGCCTTTGTTTTATTTTCTTTTATTTTTATGGCTACATCTTTTTCTTCTGTTATGTGTGATCAGTCCACGGGTCATCATTACTTCTGGGATATAACTCCTCCCCAACAGGAAATGCAAGAGGATTCACCCAGCAGAGCTGCATATAGCTCCTCCCCTCTACGTCACTCCCAGTCATTCTCTTGCACCCAGCAACTAGATAGGATGTGTGAGAGGACTATGGTGATTATACTTAGTTTTTATAACTTCAATCAAAAGTTTGTTATTTTACAATAGCACCGGAGCGTGTTATTGCCTCTCTGGCAGAGTTTGAAGAAGAATCTACCAGAGTTTTTACTATGATTTTAACCGGAGTAGTTAAGATCATATTGCTGTTTCTCGGCCATCTGAGGGAGGTAAAAGCTTCAGATCAGGGGACAGCGGGCAGATGAATCTGCATTGAGGTATGTAGCAGTTTTTATTTTCTGAATGGAATTGATGAGAAAATCCTGCCATACCGTTATAATGACATGTATGTATACTCTACACTTCAGTATTCTGGGGATGGTATTTCACCGGAATTACTCTGTTAAAAGTACATTAAACCTTTTAATAGGTATTTATTATGTTAAACGTTTTTGCTGGAATGTAGAATCGTTTGCATTTTCTGAGGTACTGAGTGAATAAATATTTGGGCATTATTTTTCCACTTGGCAGTTGCTTGTTTTAATTGTGACAGTTTCGTTTCTCTCTCACTGCTGTGTGTGAGGGGGAGGGGCCGTTTTTGGCGCTCTTTGCTACGCATCAAAAAATTCCAGTCAGTTACTCTTGTATTTCCTGCATGATCCGGTTCATCTCTAACAGATCTCAGGGGTCTTCAAACTTCTTTGGAGGGAGGTAGATTCTCTCAGCAGAGCTGTGAGACTTATATATTGACTGTGATTAAAAAACGTTGCTCTGTAATTTTTATGTTTCAAATTTAATTATTGTTACTTTACTAATGGGAACAAACCTTTGCTAAAAGTTGTGTTGTTTTTAAGGATTGATGCTATAACTGTCTTTCAGTTCATTATTTCAACTGTCATTTAATCGTTTAGTGCTTCTTTGAGGCACAGTACGTTTTTGTTAAATAAGATTGTAACCAAGTTGCAAGTTTATTGTTAGTGTGTTAAACATGTCTGATTCAGAGGAAGATATCTGTGTCATTTGTTCCAATGCCAAGGTGGAGCCCAATAGAAATTTATGTACTAACTGTATTGATGCTACTTTAAATAAAAGCCAATCTGTACAAATTGAACAAATTTCACCAAACAGCGAGGGGAGAGTTATGCCGACTAACTCGCCTCACGTGTCAGTACCTGCATCTCCCGCCCGGGAGGTGCGTGATATTATGGCGCCTAGTACATCTGGGCGGCCATTACAGATAACATTACAAGATATGGCTACTGTTATGACTGAAGTTTTGGCTAAATTACCAGAACTAAGAGGCAAGCGTGATCACTCTGGGGTGAGAACAGAGTGCGCTGATAATACTAGGGCCATGTCTGATACTGCGTCACAGCTTGCAGAACATGAGGACGGAGAGCTTCATTCTGTGGGTGATGGTTCTGATCCAAACAGATTGGATTCAGATATTTCAAATTTTAAATTTAAATTGGAGAACCTCCGTGTATTACTAGGGGAGGTTTTAGCGGCTCTTAATGATTGTAACACTGTTGCAATACCAGAAAAATTGTGTAGGTTGGATAAATACTTTGCGGTACCGGCGAGTACTGACGTTTTTCCTATACCTAAGAGACTAACTGAAATTGTTACTAAGGAGTGGGATAGACCCGGTGTGCCGTTCTCACCCCCTCCAATATTTAGAAAGATGTTTCCAATAGACGCCACCACACGGGACTTATGGCAAACGGTCCCTAAGGTGGAGGGAGCAGTTTCTACTTTAGCTAAGCGTACCACTATCCCGGTGGAGGATAGCTGTGCTTTTTCAGATCCAATGGATAAAAAATTAGAGGGTTACCTTAAGAAAATGTTTGTTCAACAAGGTTTTATATTGCAACCCCTCGCATGCATCGCGCCGATTACGGCTGCGGCAGCATTTTGGATTGAGTCTCTGGAAGAGAACCTTAGTTCAGCTACGCTGGACGACATTACGGACAGGCTTAGAGTCCTTAAACTAGCTAATTCATTCATTTCGGAGGCCGTAGTACATTTAACCAAACTTACGGCTAAGAACTCAGGATTCGCCATTCAGGCACGTAGGGCGCTGTGGCTAAAATCCTGGTCAGCTGATGTAACTTCTAAGTCCAAATTACTTAATATACCTTTCAAGGGGCAAACTTTATTTGGGCCCGGTTTGAAAGAAATTATCGCTGACATTACAGGAGGTAAGGGCCACGCCCTGCCTCAAGACAAAGCCAAAGCTAAGGCTAGACAGTCTAATTTTCGTCCCTTTCGGAATTTCAAAGCAGGAGCAGCATCAACTTCCACTGCACCAAAACAGGAAGGAGCTGTTGCTCGTTACAGACAAGGCTGGAAACCTAACCAGTCCTGGAACAAGGGCAAGCAGGCCAGGAAACCTGCTGCTGCCCCAAAGACGGCATGAACCGAGGGCCCCCGATCCGGGACCGGATCTAGTGGGGGGCAGACTCTCTCTCTTCGCCCAGGCTTGGGCAAGAGATGTTCAGGATCCCTGGGCGCTAGAGATCATATCTCAGGGATACCTTCTAGACTTCAAATTCTCTCCCCCAAGAGGGAGATTTCATCTGTCAAGGTTGTCAACAAACCAGATAAAGAAAGAAGCGTTTCTACGCTGTGTACAAGATCTGTTATTAATGGGAGTGATCCATCCGGTTCCGCGGTCGGAACAAGGACAAGGGTTTTACTCAAACCTGTTTGTGGTTCCCAAAAAAGAGGGAACTTTCAGGCCAATCTTGGATTTAAAGATCCTAAACAAATTCCTAAGAGTTCCATCGTTCAAAATGGAAACTATTCGGACAATCTTACCCATGATCCAAAAGGGTCAGTACATGACCACAGTGGATTTAAAGGATGCTTACCTTCACATACCGATTCACAAAGATCATTACCGGTATCTAAGGTTTGCCTTCTTAGACAGGCATTACCAGTTTGTAGCTCTTCCATTCGGATTGGCTACGGCTCCAAGAATCTTCACAAAGGTTCTGGGTGCCCTTCTGGCGGTACTAAGACCGCGAGGAATTTCGGTAGCTCCGTACCTAGACGACATTCTGATACAAGCTTCAAGCTTTCAAACTGCCAAGTCTCATACAGAGTTAGTTCTGGCATTTCTAAGGTCGCATGGATGGAAAGTGAACGAAAAGAAGAGTTCTCTCTTTCCTCTCACAAGAGTTCCATTCTTGGGGACTCTTATAGATTCTGTAGAAATGAAAACTTATCTGACAGAAGACAGATTAACAAAGCTTCTAAATGCATGCCGTGTCCTTCATTCCATTCAACTCCCGTCAGTAGCTCAATGCATGGAGGTGATCGGCTTAATGGTAGCAGCAATGGACATAGTACCCTTTGCACGTCTACATCTCAGACCGCTGCAATTGTGCATGCTGAGTCAGTGGAATGGGGATTACTCAGACTTGTCCCCTACTCTGAATCTGGATCAAGAGACCAGAAACTCTCTTCTATGGTGGCTTTCTCGGCCACATCTGTCCAGGGGGATGCCATTCAGCAGGCCGGACTGGGCAATTGTAACAACAGACGCCAGCCTACTAGGTTGGGGCGCTGTCTGGAATTCTCTGAAGGCTCAGGGACAATGGAATCAGGAGGAAAGTCTCCTACCAATAAACATTCTGGAATTAAGAGCAGTTCTCCATGCCCTTCTGGCTTGGCCCCAGTTAAAAACTCGGGGGTTCATCAGGTTTCAGTCGGACAACATCACGACTGTAGCTTACATCAACCATCAGGGAGGGACAAGAAGCTCCCTAGCTATGATGGAAGTATCAAAGATAATTCGCTGGGCAGAGTCTCACTCTTGCCACCTGTCAGCAATCCACATCCCGGGAGTGGAGAACTGGGAGGCGGATTTCTTAAGTCGTCAGACTTTTCATCCGGGGGAGTGGGAACTTCATCCGGAGGTCTTTGCCCAAATACTTCGACGTTGGGGCAAACCAGAGATAGATCTCATGGCGTCTCGACAGAACGCCAAGCTTCCTCGTTACGGGTCCAGATCCAGGGATCCAGGAGCAGTCCTGATAGATGCTCTGACAGCACCTTGGGACTTCAGGATGGCTTACGTGTTTCCACCCTTCCCGTTGCTTCCTCGATTGATAGCCAGAATCAAACAAGAGAGAGCATCAGTGATTCTAATAGCACCTGCGTGGCCACGCAGGACTTGGTATGCAGACCTGGTGGACATGTCATCCTGTCCGCCTTGGTCTCTACCTCTGAAACAGGACCTTCTGATACAGGGTCCCTTCAAACATCAAAATCTAACTTCTCTGAAGCTGACTGCTTGGAAATTGAACGCTTGATTTTATCAAAACGTGGTTTTTCTGAGTCGGTTATTGATACCCTGATACAGGCTAGGAAGCCTGTTACCAGAAGGATTTACCATAAGATATGGCGTAAATACCTATACTGGTGCGAATCCAAAGGTTACTCCTGGAGTAAGGTTAGGATTCCTAGGATATTGTCCTTTCTACAAGAAGGTTTAGAAAAGGGTTTATCGGCTAGCTCATTAAAGGGACAGATCTCAGCTCTGTCCATCTTGTTACACAGGCGTCTGTCAGAAAATCCAGACGTCCAGGCCTTTTGTCAGGCTTTAGCTAGGATCAAGCCTGTGTTTAAAACTGTTGCTCCGCCATGGAGTTTAAACTTAGTTCTTAACGTTTTACAGGGTGTTCCGTTTGAACCCCTTCATTCCATTGATATAAAATTGTTATCTTGGAAAGTTCTGTTTTTAATGGCTATTTCCTCGGCTCGAAGAGTCTCTGAGTTATCAGCCTTACATTGTGATTCTCCTTATCTGATTTTTCACTCAGACAAGGTAGTTCTGCGTACTAAACCTGGGTTCTTACCTAAGGTAGTCACTAACAGGAATATCAATCAAGAGATTGTTGTTCCATCCTTGTGTCCAAATCCTTCTTCAAAGAAGGAACGTCTTCTACACAATCTGGATGTAGTTCGTGCCCTCAAGTTCTACTTGCGGGCAACTAAGGATTTTCGACAAACGTCTTCCCTGTTTGTCGTGTACTCTGGTCAGAGAAGAGGTCATAAGGCTTCGGCTACCTCTCTCTCCTTCTGGCTTCGTAGCATAATTCGTTTAGCCTATGAGACTGCTGGACAGCAGCCTCCTGAAAGAATTACAGCTCATTCTACTAGAGCTGTGGCTTCCACTTGGGCCTTTAAGAATGAGGCCTCTGTTGAACAGATTTGCAAGGCTGCAACTTGGTCTTCGCTTCATACTTTTTCCAAATTTTACAAATTTGACACTTTTGCTTCTTCGGAGGCTATTTTTGGGAGAAAGGTTCTTCAGGCAGTGGTTCCTTCTGTATAATGAGCCTGCCTATCCCTCCCGTCATCCGTGTACTTTTGCTTTGGTATTGGTATCCCAGAAGTAATGATGACCCGTGGACTGATCACACATAACAGAAGAAAACATAATTTATGCTTACCTGAAAAATTCCTTTCTTCTGTTGTGTGATCAGTCCACGGCCCGCCCTGTTTTAAGGCAGGTAAATATCTTTTAAATTATACTCCAGTCACCACTTCACCCTTGGTTTCTCCTTTCTCGTTGATTCTTGGTCGAATGACTGGGAGTGACGTAGAGGGGAGGAGCTATATGCAGCTCTGCTGGGTGAATCCTCTTGCATTTCCTGTTGGGGAGGAGTTATATCCCAGAAGTAATGATGACCCGTGGACTGATCACACAACAGAAGAAAGGAATTTATCAGGTAAGCATAAATTATGTTTTTCCGTTTTTCTGCTTTTACATTTAAGGGGCACTAAAAAATGAATTTTTTATGAATGGTAAAGGGATATAAAACCCCAAAAATTATTTTGTGACTCAGACAGAGCAGACAAAAAAACTTAAATTCACTTCTATTATCAAATTTGCTTCGTTCTCATGATATTCTGTGTTGAAGAGATACCTAGGTATGTTCCTGAAGCACTGCATTGCAGGATATAGTGCTGCCATCTAGTGCTCTTATGGATAACATACCTGCAAAACTGCTCCAGGCACATGCACGCTCCTGAGCTTACGTTCCCTGCTTTTCATTAAACAATACCAAAAGAATTATGAAAATTTGACAATAGAAGTAAATTAAAAAGTTGTCTAAAAGTGTATGTTCTATCTGAATCAAAACAGAAAAATTTTGGGTTTTTAATAAAATCTTATCTAATATTTAAATAATAATTCCTCTGAATGCTGCTTCAGATGGTTTATCCATAGAATCCTACAGACGTGCACTCTTGTGGTTTGGAGTTCAATTCTATAAAATAAGTGGACAATCTTGTCTGTGGGAAACCAGATTATATTATACTAAAAGTTACAAAGTATCAGACACTTGATGAGAAAAAGACGTCTCCATGCCCAGTCCTTATACTCTGCATTGATTTCTTCTTCTTATTTATTATCAGGTATTTGTAGAGCGCCAACAGATTCCGCAGCGCTACTTGTCCCTTCCTCCTTGGGGTCCAGTTTTCTACCTATTTTCACTAAGAAAAAGTAAATTTTTAGACAACTTCATATTTCAGTTCTGGATACACAGTAGACCCCCCTTTCTCTTCCGTACGGACTGCTGTGCATTCTTAAAGGGACACTGAACCCAAATGTTTTCTTTCGCGATTCAGATAGAGCATGCAATTTTAATCAACTTTCTAATTTACTCCTATTATCAAATTATCTTCATTCTTTTGGTATCTTTATTTGAAATGCAAGAATGTAAGTTTAGATGCCGGACCATATTTGTTCTTGCTGATTGGTGGATAAATTCACCCACTAATAAACAAGTGCTTTCCATGGTTCTGAACCAAAAAATAGCTTAGATGCCTTCTTTTTCAAATAAAGAAAGCAAGAGAACGGAGAAAAATTGATAATAGGAGTAAATTAGAAAGTTGCTTAAATTTGCATGTTCTATCTGAATCACGAAAGAAAACATTTGGGTTCAGTGTCCCTTTAACTGCCGTGGGAACAGGCTGACGTGAAGGGTCACATAGACAATAGAATAGCATAATTTCTATAAAAAAAAAAAGAACCATATCTTTTGAGCTTTACCTAACATGGTTTGGAATAGAATTTTAGCCCCCTTTTACAACAGCACATTCATTATGACAGAAAACTTAAAGGGAAGATGGTGCATCACCTCTTGTGAAACCACATCGATCTGGCTGAATGGTGAACACTGTATGTGTATGTTTGTGTGTATATTGTTTTGTATTGTTGTCCAATCAGCGCTCTAGCTACAACAAAAGCCGCCCAAAGGGGAGAGCGCTGATTGGAGAACAGTTCAAACCATTAGCTCACATAAAAATTGACTTTAGAAGTGGGTGGCGGAGTGCGGATATTTTAATTTCAGCGCTACATTAACAAGTAAGTTATCTGTTTTTATAAAGTGGAGAGTTTTCCATCACTTTAAGCTGGTCTCCCTGTTTTTTTAAAGATATACTTTGGGCATCCTCGAGTGGCACTTATAATTGCTTGACTTGGATACCCTTCGTGTCTCCAGCGTTCATGTGTTGTCAACACAATATGAATTTGAGATATGGTGGAGTCACATGTACCATTTAAAAGATTATGTAGTCACCTTCCATTCAGTTTGCTTTAACAACAGTGTATTTGCAGCTCACTAACAGCATTCTGCATAATATTTATAGCATATGGTATAGTACATTTTATTGTACATTGGGATTGATTTATCTTTAGTTTTTCTCGGCTGGTTTCAGTCTCTTCCCTATAAGTAACATCTAGTGAGTGGGAATTACAGAAATATGCCAGTAATGTTATTTCTAATATGTAAGTAACTTAACAGGCTGTCTAGTTATGACATGACTAACTATTCCAACTAATCCCAAAGCAAAGCACAGATTCAGAGGGGTTCACGTCTGGTTTTCATCACCCTCCACGGAACAGAATTTTATTTCTTGCCCTGTAAAAGCCGCAAGAGACCTATAACCTTGCAGGATTCTTTTTTTTTTTTCTTTTTCATTACACCCGAAGGAATGTGGTTGGTCATGGCTTCGATTACAGATCTCTGTATTGTTGCTACAAAACAGGAACAGCTCAGCCATTTGTAAAGGTTTCTTTATGTAAAAATGCTTTATCTTCAGCTGTATTTAAAGTGACACTAAACCCAAATTTTTTATTTAATGATTCAGATAGAGCATGCGATTTTAAGCAACTTTCTAATTTACACCTACTATCAATTTTTCTTTGTTCTCTTGCTAGCTTTATTTAAAAAGCAGGAATTTAAAGCTTAGGAGCCAGCCCATTTTAAGTTCAGAACCCTGGATAGCGCTTGCTTATTGGTGGTTCCATTTAGCAAACCAATAAGCAAGCATAACTCAGGTTCTCGACTCTTAAAGGGACACTGAACCCAATTTTTTTTCTTTCATGATTCAGATAGAGCATGTAAATTTAAGCAACTTTCTAATTTACTTCTATTATCTTTTTTTTTTTTTAATTCTCTTGCTATCTTTATTTGAAAAAGAAGGCATCTCGGCTAAGGAGCCAGCAAATTTTTGGTTCTGTACCATAGACAGCACTTGTTTATTGGTGCTGTCCAATCAGCAAGGCCAACCCAGGTTGTTCACCAAAAATAGGCCGGCATCTAAACTTACATTCTTGCTTTTCAAATAAACATACCAAGAGAATGAAGAAAATTTGACAATAGGAGTAAATTAGAAAGTTGCTTAAAATTGCATGCTCTATCGGAATCACAAAAGAAATTTTTTGGGTTCAGTGTCCCTTTAAGCTTTAGATATCTGATTTTAAAATAAAGATAGCAAGATAACGAAGGATAATTGATAATAGAAGTAAATTAGAAAGTTGCTTGAAATTGCCTGCTCTATCTGAATCATTAAAGAAAAATATTGTGTTTAGTGTCCCTTTAAAGGGACAGTCAAGTCCAAAAAAAACTTTCATGATTCACATAGGGCATGTCATTTTAAACAACTTTCCAATTTATTTTTATCACCAATTTTGCTTTGTTCTCTTGGTATTCTTAGTTGAAAGCTAAACCTAGGAGGTTCATATGCTAATTTATTAGACCTTGAAGGCCGCCTCTAATCTAAATGCATTTTGATAGTTTTTCACCACTAGAGGGCATTAGTTCATGTGTTTCATATAGATAACATTGAGCTCATGCACGTGAATTTACCATGGAGACAGCTCTGATTGGCTAAAATGCAAGTCTGTCCAAAGAACTGAAATAAGGGGGCAGTCTGCTGAGGCTTAGATACAAGGTAATTACAGAGGTAAAATGTGTATAATTATAACTGTGTTGGTTATGCAAAAATTGAATTTGGTAATTAAGGGATTATCTATCTTTTAAAACAACAACAATTCTGGTGTTGACTGTCCCTTTAAGCTGTAGGCCTGAGTGTATTTATGGCAACCATAGATCTCAAGGATCTATTATCTAGCCAGACCATCGGGTTTGTTATTGAAGGCTATTCCTGCTTGTTGCCATTCCTTAGATCGTTCTCATTTGCTAAACTTGTTACGTTTAAGGCAGTCTATGAAATGTATACCATTCAGTTATGCACTGTAAATCCTCTTGACTTGTGACTGACAGCAGATACTGCATCCGTAGGAAGTCTCTGTTGTGTCTAGTGCCAGTCACAACTTGGTTTGCACTTCTTAAACAGCTGTCCTTCATACTTAGGGGACAATAAAGTTTTAATGACTCAAATTCCATCGACATGCTTATTTCAGGATCTTCCTTTGCGAGCAAGTTTTACTTATACAGTCAAGATGTTATGTTGATATGATCTGCTGCACTTGACTTCTCTTTCAAGTACAATTTTCTATATTTATTCCCTTTTTTTTTTTCCTTTTTCACACTTTTTTGTCTTTTCATCAGTTCTCCACTTAAAGGGACAGTCTACTCTAAAATTGTTATTGTTTTAAAAGATAGACAACGCTTATACTACCCATTCCCCAGCTTTGCATAACCAACATTGTTATATTAATATGCTTTATAACAGCCTAGACAGCCTCTTATCACATGATTTTGTATTTGCTTTTCACAACAGGAGATTGCTAGATCATGTGGGCCGTATAGATAGCATTGTGCTCAAGCCCGAGGAGTTATTTAAGATTTAGCACAACACAATACTAAATGCAGGTCATTAGATGATAAATACAAAGTCGTGATTAGGGGGCTGTCTGCAGAGGCTTAGATGCAAGGTAATCACAGTGGTAAAAAGTATATTAATATAACTGTTGTTTGTGCAAAACTGGGGAATGGGTAATAAAGGGATTATCTATCTTTTAAAACAATAAAAATTCTATTGTAGACTGTCCCTTTAAGGGGACAGTAAAGTCAAAATGAAACTTAAATGATTCAGATAGAGCGTGCAATTTTAAACAGCTTTCCAATGTACTCATTTTATCTAATTTGCTTTATCTTCTTGGTATCCTTTGTTGAAAAGCATATCTAACTAGGCCCAGGAGCAACAATGCACAGGTGGGAGATGGCTAATCATTGATGGCTGCATATATGCCTCTTGTCACTAGCTCACTCAGTGTGTTTAGCTAGCTCTCAATAGTGAGTTGTTGCTCTTCAAGAAATAATACAAAGAGAATTAAACATGCAATAATAGAAGTTATTTGGAACGTTGTTTACAATTGTATGCTGTGTCTGAATCATGACAGAAAAATGGAACTTCCTGAAGTGAAATACAAGATGGCTGCAATTTTTGGCAAAAGGGACTAAAATGTGTGCGTACTTTATTCCTGATTATAGTCAAACTTGTAAGTGTTGTAAATGGTAATAACACACACACCCTCTCATATTACACACAGCCCACACACGCTCACATAACACACACCACACTGACTCGTATTACACACACTGTCATATAACACACACACTCTTATACAACACAAGGCTCATATAACATACACCACACTGACTCATATTACACACACTATCATATAACACACACCACACACACTCTTATACAACACAACACTCATATAACACACACACTCTTATACAACACAACACTCATATAACACACACACTCTTATACAACACAAGGCTCATATAACATACACCACACTGACTCATATTACACACACTGTCATATAACACACACACTCTTATACAACACACTGTCATATAACACACACACTCTTATACAACACAACACTCATATAACACACACACTCTTATACAACACAAGGCTCATATAACATACACCACACTGACTCATATTACACACACTGTCATATAACACACACACTCTTATACAACACACTGTTGTATAACACACACACTCTTATACAACACAACACTCATATAACACACACACTCTTATACAACACAAGGCTCATATAACATACACCACACTGACTCATATTACACACACTGTCATATAACACACACCATACACTTTTATACAACATAACCTTTATATAATACACACCACACTGACCCATATAACACACACACACTCTTATACAACACAACACTCGTATAACACACACCACACTGACTCATATAACACACACCACTCACACTTATACAACACAACGCTCATATAACACACACACACCACACTGACTCATATTACACACACTGTCATATAACACACACCACACACACTCTTATACAACGCAACACTCATATAACACACACCACACTGACTCATATTACACACACTGTCATATAACACACACCACACACACTCTTATACAATGCAACACTCATATAACACACACCACACTGACTCATATTACACACACTCTCATATAACACACACACTCTTATACAACGCAACACTCATATTACACACACAGTCATATAACACACACTCTTATACAACACTATGCTCATATAACACACACCACACTGATTCATATTACACACACAGTCATATAACACACACCACACTGACTCATATTACACACACTCTTATACAACACTATGCTCATATAACACACACCACACTGACTCATATTACACACACTATCATATAACACACACCACACACACTTATACAACACAACACTCATATAACACACACTCTTATATAAAATTCACACAATTCATGACCCAGTAAACATAGTGCTATGACCCAGTAATGGGTCCCGACCTGTGATTTGAAGAACCCTGTTCTATATAGTCTTAGTTGTTTTGGAGCATATTGTTTGCTCACATGTCTTTTTATGTATCAGAAATGTATCTTGCAATGCGCATTGACAAAACTCATCATGTCACATAAATTGTGGTAAAGGACAGTATGCTATGCTATGCTTTGCTGGTGTATTCTTCCATAATTACATGTTTTAGAGTATTAGAAAGACTGACCTATGATATAGTGCGCTGGACAGAAACACAAAACGTTACACCCATCTTTTCAGGTAACTTATTCTTGCATATTTTATTTATAGTATCTGATAATATTTGACTGAATTTGTATCAACCATTGCTTTGATCCTTGATCAGCGGTCAGCAAATCTGTTTAATATTTAGGAGCCAGTCATACTTTTAGGAGCCAGACAGTGGTATTTGTATTTAGATATATGGAACATAACCCAAAAACTTAGGCGCCAGAGGTAAAATTCTAGGAGCCAATGGCTCCCTGTGTGCTGGTTTTGTCAAGCCTGCCCTAGATTTGTGCTGTAGCGTCAGTTGTAGCAGTATTTCTCTAGGCCCTGTGTTTTCTTCCTTCCAATCCAGTGAGAGTGTTTTGTGTCTGGGGAAGGAGGGCGTGGTTGTTTCTTCTTGGTGAGTGGTACTTAATGTCGTCTTCTGTAGGAATGCGCCGGGGAGCCGCTTTTCATGCTGTTCTGTGCCATCAAGCAGCAAATGGAAAAAGGACCAATCGATGCCATTACAGGAGAAGCCAGATATTCACTGAGTGAGGACAAGCTTATCCGTCAGCAGATAGATTACAAAGTTCTAGTAAGTAATATATACAGTAAAAACAACTGCAGTTCTTCCCTTCTGGTTCTATGACATCTAATTAAGAGTTTAATTCCAGTCCTCAGAACCCGCCAACAGGCCAGATTTCCAATAAATTTCCTTGGGGGTGGCGGTGGTAACCATGGTTACTGAACAGCTGATGACATCACTGTATATCCCTACAATCTGGCCTGTTAGTGGGTCCTAATCTAATCTGTATACTTTATTTACCTTAATATGGAAGCGGCAGCAAAAGTTCTTCAATATATGTCTGGATTTGGGTCTTCTGATGGGCAGTAGGAAGCCCTTAAAGGGAGATTAAAGTCAAAATTAAACTTTCATGATATTGATAGAGCATGTGGTTTTAAACAACTTTCCAATAGAATTCTAATTTGCTTTGTTCTCTTTGTTGAAAGTATGCCTAGGTAGGGTCAGAAGAAGCCATTGCCCTACTGGGAGTTAGTTGCTGATTGATGGCTGTACATATATCTTGTCATTGGCTCACCCAATGCGTGTTCAGCTAGCTCCCAGTAGTGCATTACTGCTCTTTCAACAAAGGATGCAAAAAAGATTGAAACAAATTTGATAACAGTAAATTGGAAAGTTGTCTTAAATTGTATGCTTTATCTGAATCATGAAAGAAAACAAAATTGGATTTTAGGCCCCTTTAAGGGAGCACAAATTTTACAGTACAAGTGCCCCTTTTAAAGAAGAAATAACTTTCTAGCCTAGAGAGAGAGACTTTTCCTTTTAAAAGAGATAGAATGGCCATCTGGTCATGTTGCATAAAGAAACTGTCATTTTTACATTTCCATGATATGAAAAGTAATTGGCAGAAAGGGAACGCATTGGCCCTAAGCAGTTCTCACTTACAAAACAAAAGTTTATAGCCTTTTCTTTCAAATTAATTGTTACCAGAGATATTTTGTCCCTTTAAGACATAGCACTCTGTCTTAAAGGGACAGTCTAGGCCAAAATAAACTTTCATGATTCAGATAGAGCATGTAATTTGAAACAATTTTCTTATTTACTTTTATCACCATTTTTGCTTTGTTCTCTTGGTATTCTTAGTTGAAAGCTTAACCTAGGAGGTTCATATGCTAATTTCTTAGACCTTGAAGCCCACCTCTTTTCAATTGCATTTTAAGTTTTTCACCACTAGAGGGTGTTAGTTCACGTATTTCATATAGATAACACTGTGCTCGTGCACAAGAAGTTATCTGGGAGCAGGCACTGATTGGCTAGACTGCAAGTCTGTCAAAAGAACTGAAAAAAGGGGCAGTTTGCAGAGGCTTCGATACAAGATAATCACAGAGGTTAAAAGTATATTATAACTGTGTGGGTTATGCAAAACTGGGGAATGGGTAATAAAGGGATTACTTATCTTTTAAAACGATAACAATTCTGGTGTAGACTGTCCCTTTAATTAAAAATAGAAAAATATATTGAGAACCTGGATTGTATTATATCCGCGTAATAAAGAGGAAGAAACTTCTTTCATGGATTATTTCATGATTCAGACAGAGAATGCAATTTTAAACAACTTTCCAATTAACTTTGCGCTCTCTTGGTATCCTTTGTTGAAAAGCATACTTAGGTAGGCTCAGGGGCTAGCTGCTGATTGGTGGCTGCACATATATGCTCTTATCATTAGCTTGCCGATGTGTTCAGCTAGCTACCAGTAGCGCCTTGCTGCTTCTTCTTCAATAAAGGATACCAAGAGAATGAAGCAACATTAATAATAGACGTAAACTGGAAAATTGTTTAAAATTGTATGTTTTATCTGAATCGTGAAAGAAAAACTTTGTGTTTCTTGTGCCTTTAAATACAATATGGAGACCTATCTAGTCTGGACATTATATTGTGTTAAAATCCAGGCAAACCCATAGTTAGAAAATGATTAGTTTTTTTTTTACCGGAGTAAACACAGATGCTTGTCATTAACCCTTGACTTTCTTTCTCCCAGACACTGAGCTGCGTTTGCCCGGACAGCGATAGCAGCACTGCTATACCAGTGAAGGTTATCAACTGTGACACTGTAACTCAAACCAAGGATAAGCTCCTGGATGCTGTCTACAAGGGAATCCCTTATACACAGAGACCAAAAGCTGAAGACATGGACCTGGGTGAGGATGGGAGATCATGTTGTCATTGGGAAGTTAGATAAGAGGCGGCAATCATGGAGTCATTGATGAGATGCTTGGGTCTTTATGTGCATGTTTAGATGGGTGGTAGGCGGGTAGGTCTAATCTGGGAGGAAGAGGATTTTCTGTTCTTGTGTGTAATGTTGGATGGACCGTAAACTAATCACAAGGGTGGACTTGTTTGAGTTTGGGGACCAAAAAAATTAGATCTTAGTGTAGATTTGTTGCTTTTAGTTATGACCCGAGTTCTAATTTGCCGTTGTGTGTTGTTCTTCAATTCAAGAATGGCGCCAGGGTCGTATAACGCGAATCGTCTTACAGGATGAGGATGTCACAACCAAAATAGAGTGTGATTGGAAACGACTCAATACGTTAGTTCACTACCAGGTAAACTCCCTCCTCCTTCTGTCTTTAGACCATCTTCTCACGCCATTACTAGAGGACTCTTTGCCCCCACCACCCCATATTCAGTTGATTTTCCCATCCCAATACAAGATGACCTCCATATCTACCCGGTGGTCTAATCTCCATTAACCAGTTACCACCCTCATTCTTTCTCATTATCCTGTGACCACTCTCTTCTTAAAAGGACATGAAACCCTACATTTTTCTTTGATGTTTTGAGATAGTCCATACAATTTTTAAAGAACTGTTGAATTTACATCTATTGTCAAAAAATGTTATTCTCTTATTTATCCTTAACTGAAAGAGCAACAGTACTGGGAGCTAGCTGAACACATCGGGCATTGAAATGACAAGAGGCATATATGTGCATCCACCAATCAGCAACTAGATCCCAGTAGTGTATTGTTTCCCCTGGACCTACCTATGTATGCTTTTAAACAAAAGACACCAAAACAACAAAAGTAAATTACAAAATAGAAATGCTTTGTATCATAAAACTTGACTGTCTCTTTAAAGCCATATTGAAAAATAACCCTCTTTCAATTACCAGAGGACAACTTGTGCTTCTCGGTCCTATTGACCCTTTTGTCCAAATGTCTTGCGTTTTGTCCCCAGGTAGTTTTATCACTATCTGATGCAATTGCTACTTGTTTTTGTGACTGTCACCTGGTTCTTTCACAGGTTACTGATGGCTCCACGGTGGCCCTTATTCCAAAGCAGGTGTCTGCGTACAACATCACCAACTCGTTCACATTTACTCGTTCCCTTAGTCGATATGGTGCGTGTGCTGCCTTCTTTCCTCAACTGTTTCATTCAGATCTTGGTTTCTCTGTTGCTTTACTCACCTAACTGTAGCTCTTCCTTCTGCTGATATTCCCAGTGCTTTCTTCTTTACTTCTTCCTCTATTTTCCTTCCATAAGGCAGGGAGAGTCCACGACTTCATTCCTTACTGTTGGGAATACAACACCTGGCCACCAGGAGAAGGCAAAGACACCCAAGCCAAAGGCTTATATATCCCTCCCACTTCCCCTATCCCCCAGTCATTCTTTGCCTTTCGTCACTATAGGAGGTGGCAGAGAATTGTCATAAGATTTGAATAGTCCTGTAATGGGTATTTTCCCTTTAAGAAAGGACTGGAGTTTTAAGTAATCATGTCAACCTCTCAGTGAGAGTTGTGATGAAGTTAGTCTGGAGATGCAGGGAAAGTTTTTTTGCAAACCCATCCAGACTGTCGCCTAACAGCTTCCGGGCAATCAGTGTTGACGCGTTTCACTGCTTGATGTTACACACTCAAGTCCATGTCAGAGGCGTCGCTGCAAGACTGTCACACTTGAGAGGCTGTGCCTGTTCCACAGCATGGATCCTGGAGGTAAGATTGTTTTATATATACTCCTTTGCTATACTGGGTCACAGTGTGGCTCCTTTTTGCCTCAATAGGATCAAGGGTTAATATCTCCTTCAGGGAGATTATTTGAACAGCAAGGGGTTATTTATAACTGCTTTTATGTGAGAGATTTTTGGGCTCATAAACTGTGTGCTTTTGGCTTGGAACAAACAGGTTTCACTTTCGTTTTGGTGTGTTGCGCAGCTCATAATAGCTTGACGCCTTTTTCATAGCAAGGAAAGTCCTGTCCTATGCACTGTGTGACCCGGTGTGTTGTTTTAGTTTTTCCTGCAATTTTGCTGCGAACATCACTGCTAAGGAGAGCGTTTTCTCTGTTAGCTGTCTGGGTCTAGGAGGTGGTGAGTGCCCCAGCCATTGGGATTATAAAGGTGCCGTATTTTTTAATAAAGTGTTTACTTTTTGTCTGTCCTTCTGTAAATATATCCTAGCTATGGAGGACTGGACTCTGATATTACATTAGAAGGCTCCGCTCCTTCTGTACTGATTAATAATTCCTGTTTATATTGTGAGAAGGCCGTAGTTTGCCTGTCTGCTCAATTTTGTTCCATTAGCCTAAGCACTGTTCTAAAATCTAAGAAGGAAGACAAGCCTGCTAATACTCATAGTGCTATTAGCCCCTCTGTGCCATCTACCTCTCAGGAATCTGGATCCAGAGAGATTTCTACCCTTTCTACACCTACCCGCTCCATATGCAGTTCCCCGCGGCTCATCTAATCCTCCATCTGGAGGGGGCTTTTTTCCTGCAGACTTTATTGCACAGTTACAATCGACAGTGTCTGCGGCCCTGAGTGCCATACCTCGCTCTAACAAACTCAAGAGAAAGGTTAAACCTAGTTCTCCTGACCTAAAGTCATCTAAATATTTGTCAGATTTAGCTACTATGTCCCAGCTATCCGAGGTTGAGTTAACCTCTGTAGCTTCAGAGGGTGAACTTTCTGAGTCAGAGACTTCAGTTTCTAAACCTCCTTCGGCAGAGGAACCCTCCTTTAAATTTAAAATTGAGCATCTGCTTTTCATCTACAAGATACGGCGAGTCCACGGATTTCATCCTTACTTGTGGGATATTATCCTCCTGCTAACAGGAAGTGGCAAAGAGCACCACAGCAGAGCTGTATATATAACTCCTCCCTTCCCCTCCACCCCCAGTCATTCTCTTTGCCTGTGTTATACTAGGAAGACATGGTAAAGTGAGGTGTTAGTTTTAGTTTCTTCAATCAAGAAGTTTTTTTATTTTAAATGGTACCGGTGAGTACTATTTTCCTCAGGGGGATATGGAAGAAGATTTCTTAGCAGTTGTAACTAAGATCCACGCTGGTTCCCACAAGACTTCTAAAGGTAACCATGAGACATCTTCAGTGTGGAGACCGGTTTCATGCTACAAGCAGCTTTAAGGTATGTGCAGCCTTTTTATTCTGAGGAGACTTGGTATATCAGAAATGGCTAGAATTTATTTCCCTGTATGGGAATGGGGTAAGCAGTAATCCTATTTTGCAAAGAGGGGTATTACTGGATTCCCTAGATTTTATTTCTAAATGGTTGACTTTATATGGGCATTTTTTGACATGGGAGAGACAAAGAAAAACGATACATTACGTTTTTATTTTTGGCATTGAAATCATGTTTAATGATGTGTTTGAGGGGTTATACTGTGTTGTGCATAACTTAGGTGTAAAACCGCTTTCCCAGGCTCACTCTCCCTGAGGAACCTAAGATCCCTAAATTAGACAGGGTTTATGAAGACGGGAAGGTCCCTCTGACTTTTCCTGTGCCAGTTAAAATGGCGAACATTATTAGTAATGAATGGGAAAGAATAGGAACTTCTTTTTCCCTCTTGTCTACTTTTAAAAAATTATTCCTGGTCCCTGACTCTCAATTAGACTTGTGGGGTTCTATACATAAGGTGGATGGCGCTATTTCTACACTTGCTAAGCGTACTTCTATCTCTCTGGAGGATAGTTCTTGTTTTAGAGAGCTTATGGATAAGGAAATGGAAACTTTTCTGAGGAAGAAGTTTCAACTGGTGGCAGCTGTAGCCGTGGTTGCTGGAGCAGCTACCTACTGGTGCAACACTGTCGGAGCTCATTGAGGTGGAAACTCCCCTCGAGGATATTCAGGAGAGAATTAAGGCTTTGAGAATTGCTAACTCCTTCATCTGTGATGCGAATATGCAGATTATTCGCATAAATGCAAAGGCTTCTGACTTTGCGGTCCTAGCCCAACGGGCTCTCTGGTTGAAGTCTTGGTCTGCGGATATGACTTCTAAATCCAGACTCCTTTCTCTTCCGTTCAAGGAGAAGGTTTTATTTGGTTCAGTGTTGGACTCCATTATTTCTACAGTTACCGGAGGGAAAGGTGCCTTCAAGTCCTAGCTGCCCAAGAGTACTTGGAAGCCGGCTCAGTCCTGGAATAAGTCCAAACAGACTAAGAAGCCCGCCGAGAACAAATCGGCATGAAGCTGTGGCCCCCGATCCGGAATCGGTTTGAGCAGACTGTCTCTTTTTTTAGACACTTGGTTCCAGGATGTACAGGGCCCTTGGGTCCTGGAGGTTGTATCTCAAGGATACAGGATAAGATTCAAGTCTCATCTGCCCAGGGGCAGATTCCTTCTCTCCAGTCTGTCTACAAGACCTGAAAAGTGGGCTGTCTTCTTAGGTTGCGTACGGGATCTCTCCTCTCTAGGAGTAATTTTCCCAGTTCCTACAGCATAGAGGGGGTTTGGGGTTTTGGGTTTTATTCAAACCTTTTTGTGGTTCTAAAGAAGGAGGGAACTTTTTGTCCAATTCTGGACTTAAAGTGCCTAAACAAGTTTCCGAATGTTCAAGATGGAGACAATATGGTCAATCTTTCCTCTGGTTAAGGAAGGAAAGTTTATGACCACAATAGACCTGAAGGATGCATACCTTCATGTCCCGATACATGGGGAACATTTTCCCTTCCTGAGGTTTGCCTTTCTGGACAAGCACTTCCAGTTCATAGCTCTTCTGTTTTGCCTAGCTACTGCTCCAAGGATATTTTCAAAGGTTCTGGGGGCTCTTCTAGCCGTTGCCAGAACACAAGGTATTGCAGTAGCGCCTTACCTGGATGATATCTTGGTACAGGCACCATCCTTTCGTCTAGCGTAAGAAGATTGAGTCCCTTCTCAATCTTTGATCATATTGATGGAACATAAACTTGGAAAAGAGTTCTCTTACTCCAAATACAAGGATGAACTTCCTGGGGACAATTATAGACTCCATATCCATGAGGATATTTCTCACAGATCAGAGATGTTGCAAGCTAACTTCTGCATATCTTGTCGTCTAGGCCTCCTTGAGACCCTTAGTGGCTCAGTGTATGGAGGTGATTGGACTCTTGGTGTCCTGTATGGACATCATTCCCTTTGCCAGATTCCATCTCAGACCCTTACAACTATGCATGCTGAGACAATGGAATGGCGTCCATTCAGATCCGTCTCAACAGATTGTGCTGGACAACCTGTTGAGAGACTCACTCTTTTGGTGGCTCTGTCCAGATCATTTGTCCCAAGGCACATGCTTCTTGGGACGGTCCTGGGAGATTGTGACTATGGATGCAAGTCTTTCTGGCTGGGGAGCCATTTGGGGTGCAAAGAAGGCACAAGATCTGTCAACTCAGGAGGAGTCCTCCCTTCTGATCAATATTTTGGAACCGGGCAATCTTCAATGCCTTGAAGGCTTGACCCCTTCTGGGTTTGTCCCAGTTTATTAGATTCCAATCAGACAATATAACCTTGGTTGCCTACATCAACCATCAGGGGGGAACGAGAAGTTCCTTGGCGTTGAGAGAAGTATCTCAGATGCTAGAGTGGGCAGAGACTCACAGATGTACGCTGTTGGCGATTCACATTCAAGGTGTGGACAACTGGGAAGCAGACTTCCTCAGCAGGCAATCCTTTCACCCAGGGGAATGGTCTCTCTACCCCGAGGTGTTTGCAGAGATATGCAGTGAGTGGAGGACACAGGAGATAGATCTCATGGCATCCCACCTCAATACTAAGCTACCCAGGTATGGGTCCAGGTCGAGGGATCCTCAGGCGAAATTGATAGATTCCCTATCAGTACCATGGAGGTTCAGACTCATATATATTTCTTTCATGTAATTAGCAAGAGTCCATGAGCTAGTGACGTATGGGATATACATTCCTACCAGGAGGGGCAAAGTTTCCCAAACCTCAAAATGCCTATAAATACACCCCTCACCACACCCACAATTCAGTTTTACAAACTTTGCCTCCTATGGAGGTGGTGAAGTAAGTTTGTGCTAGATTCTACGTTGATATGCGCTCCGCAGCAAGTTGGAGCCCGGTTTTCCTCTCAGCGTGCAGTGAATGTCAGAGGGATGTGAGGAGAGTATTGCCTGTTTGAATGCAGTGATCTCCTTCTACGGGGTCTATTTCATAGGTTCTCTGTTATCGGTCGTAGAGATTCATCTCTTACCTCCCTTTTCAGATCGACGATATACTCTTATTTATATACCATTACCTCTGCTGATTTTCGTTTCAGTACTGGTTTGGCTTTCTACAAACATGTAGATGAGTGTCCTGGGGTAAGTAAATCTTATTTTCTGTGACACTCTAAGCTATGGTTGGGCACTTTATTTATAAAGTTCTAAATATATGTATTCAAACATTTATTTGCCTTGACTCAGGATGTTCAACATTCCTTATTTTCAGACAGTCAGTTTCATATTTGGGATAATGCATTTGAATCAATTTTTTTCTTACCTTAAAATTTGACTCTTTTTTCCCTGTGGGCTGTTAGGCTCGCGGGGGCTGAAAATGTTTCATTTTATTGCGTCATTCTTGGCGCGGACTTTTTTGGCGCAAAAAATCTTTTCTGTTTCCGGCGTCATACGTGTCGCCGGAAGTTGCGTCATTTTTTGACGTCCTTTTGCGCCAAAAATGTCGGCGTTCCGGATGTGGCGTCATTTTTGGGCGTCGCTTTTGTCTCCACATTATTTCAGTCTCATTTTTTCTTTGCTTCTGGTTACTAGAAGCTTGTTTATTGGCATTTTTTCCCATTCCTGAAACTGTCATTTAAGGAATTTGATCAATTTTGCTTTATATGTTGTTTTTTCTCTTACATATTGCAAGATGTCTCACGTTGCATCTGAGTCAGAAGATACTTCAGGAAAATCGCTGTCTAGTGCTGGAACTACCAAAGCTAAGTGTATCTGCTGTAAACTTTTGGTAGCTATTCCTCCGGCTGTTGTTTGTATTAATTGTCATGACAAACTTGTTAAAGCAGATAATATTTCCTTTAGTAATGTACCATTGCCTGTTGCAGTTCCTTCAACATCTAAGGTGCAGAATGTTCCTGATAACATAAGAGATTTTGTTTCTGAATCCATCAAGAAGGCTATGTCTGTTATTTCTCCTTCTAGTAAACATAAAAAATCTTTTAAAACTTCTCTCTCTACAGATAAATTTTTAAATGAACATCATCATTCTGTTTCTGATGACTCTTCTGGTTCAGAGGATTCTGTCTCAGAGATTGATGCTGATAAATCTTCATATTTATTTAAAATGGAATGTATTCGTTTTTTACTTAAAGAAGTACTAATTGCTTTGGAAATAGAGGATTCTGGTCCTCTTGATACTAATTCTAAACGTTTAGATAAGGTATTTAAATCTCCTGTGGTTATTCCAGAAGTTTTTCCTGTTCCTAATGCTATTTCTGAAGTAATTTCCAGAGAATGGGATAAATTGGGTAATTCATTTACTCCTTCTAAACGTTTTAAGCAATTATATCCTGTACCGTCTGACAGATTAGAATTTTGGGACAAAATCCCTAAAGTCGATGGGGCTATTTCTACCCTTGCTAAACGTACTACTATTCCTACGTCAGATGGTACTTCGTTTAAAGATCCTTTAGATAGGAAAATTGTATCCTTTCTAAGAAAAGCTTATCTGTGTTCAGGTAATCTTCTTAGACCTGCTATATCATTGGCTGATGTTGCTGCAGCTTCAACTTTTTGGTTGGAGACTTTAGCGCAACAAGTAACAGATCATGATTCTCATAATATTATTATTCTTCTTCAGCATGCTAATAATTTTATCTGTGATGCCATTTTTGATATTATCAGAGTTGATGTCAGGTTTATGTCTCTAGCTATTTTAGCTAGAAGAGCTTTATGGCTTAAAACTTGGAATGCTGACATGGCTTCTAAATCAACTCTACTTTCCATTTCTTTCCAGGGTAACAAATTATTTGGTTCTCAGTTGGATTCCATTATCTCAACTGTTACTGGTGGGAAAGAAACTTTTTTACCACAGGATAAAAAATCTAAGGGAAAAAACAGGGCTAATAATCGTTTTCGTTCCTTTCGTTTCAACAAAGAACAAAAGCCTGATCCTTCATCCTCAGGAGCAGTTTCAGTTTGGAAACCATCTCCAGTCTGGAATAAATCCAAGCCTTCTAGAAAGGCAAAGCCTGCTTCTAAGTCCACATGAAGGTGTGGCCCTCATTCCAGCTCAGCTGGTAGGGGGCAGGTTACGTTTTTTCAAAGAAATTTGGATCAATTCTGTTCACAATCTTTGGATTCAGAACATTGTTTCAGAAGGGTACAGAATTGGTTTCAAGATGAGACCTCCTGCAAAGAGATTTTTTCTTTCCCGTGTCCCAGTAAATCCAGTGAAAGCTCAGCATTTCTGAATTGTGTTTCATATCTAGAGTTGGCTGGAGTAATTATGCCAGTTCCAGTTCTGGAACAGGGGATGGGGTTTTATTCAAATCTCTTCATTGTACCAAAGAAGGAGAATTCCTTCAGACCAGTTCTGGATCTAAAAATATTGAATCGTTATGTAAGGATACCAACGTTCAAAATGGTAACTGTAAGGACTATCTTGCCTTTTGTTCAGCAAGGGCATTATATGTCCACAATAGATTTACAGGATGCTTATCTGCATATTCCGATTCATCCAGATCATTATCAGTTCCTGAGATTCTCTTTTCTGGACAAGCATTACCAGTTTGTGGCTCTGCCGTTTGGCCTAGCTACAGCTCCAAGAATTTTTACAAAGGTTCTCGGTGCCCTTCTGTCTGTAATCAGAGAACAGGGTATTGTGGTATTTCCTTATTTGGACGATATCTTGGTACTTGCTCAGTCTTTACATTTAGCAGAATCTCATACGAATCGACTTGTGTTGTTTCTTCAAGATCATGGTTGGAGGATCAATTTACCAAAAAGTTCATTGATTCCTCAGACAAGGGTAACCTTCTAAAATTGATTTCAGCTTGTCGAAACCTTCAGTCACAATCATTCCCTTCGGTAGCCTTATGCATGGAAATTCTAGGTCTTATGACTGCTGCATCGGACGCGATCCCCTTTGCTCGTTTTCACATGCGACCTCTTCAGCTCTGTATGCTGAATCAATGGTGCAGGGATTACACAAAGATATCTCAATTAATATCTTTAAAACCGATTGTACGACACTCTCTAACGTGGTGGACAGATCACCATCGTTTAATTCAGGGGGCTTCTTTTGTGCTTCCGACCTGGACTGTAATTTCAACAGATGCAAATCTCACAGGTTGGGGAGCTGTGTGGGGATCTCTGACGGCACAAGGAGTTTGGGAATCTCAGGAGGTGAGATTACCGATCAATATTTTGGAACTCCGTACAATTTTCAGAGCTCTTCAGTCTTGGCCTCTTCTGAAGAGAGAATCGTTCATTTGTTTTCAGACAGACAATGTCACAACTGTGGCATACATCAATCATCAAGGAGGGACTCACAGTCCTCTGGCTATGAAAGAAGTATCTCGAATTCTGGTTTGGGCGGAGTCCAGCTCCTGTCTAATCTCTGCGGTTCATATCCCAGGTATAGACAATTGGGAAGCGGATTATCTCAGTCGCCAAACGTTGCATCCGGGCGAATGGTCTCTTCACCCAGAGGTATTTCTTCAGATTGTTCAAATATGGGAGCTTCCAGAAATAGATCTGATGGCGTCTCATCTAAACAAGAAACTTCCCAGGTATCTGTCCAGATCCCGGGATCCTCAGGCGGAAGCAGTGGATGCATTATCACTTCCTTGGAAGTATCATCCTGCTTATATCTTTCCGCCTCTAGTTCTTCTTCCAAGAGTAATCTCCAAGATTCTGAAGGAATGCTCGTTTGTTCTGCTGGTAGCTCCGGCATGGCCTCACAGGTTTTGGTATGCGGATCTTGTCCGGATGGCCTCTTGCCATCCGTGGACTCTTCCGCTACGACCAGACCTTCTGTCGCAAGGTCCTTTTTTCCATCAGGATCTCAAATCCTTAAATTTAAAGGTATGGAGATTGAACGCTTGATTCTTAGTCAAAGAGGTTTCTCTGACTCTGTGATTAATACTATGTTACAGGCTCGTAAATCTGTATCCAGAGAGAGATATTATAGAGTCTGGAAGACTTATATTTCTTGGTGTCTTTCTCATCATTTTTCTTGGCATTCTTTTAGAATTCCAAGAATTTTACAGTTTCTTCAGGATGGTTTAGATAAAGGTTTGTCCGCAAGTTCCTTGAAAGGACAAATCTCTGCTCTTTCTGTTCTTTTTCACAGAAAGATTGCTAATCTTCCTGATATTCATTGTTTTGTACAAGCTTTGGTTCGTATAAAACCTGTCATTAAGTCAATTTCTCCTCCTTGGAGTTTGAATTTGGTTCTTGGGGCTCTTCAAGCTCCTCCGTTTGAACCTATGCATTCATTGGACATTAAATTACTTTCTTGGAAAGTTTTGTTCCTTTTGGCAATCTCTTCTGCCAGAAGAGTTTCTGAATTATCTGCTCTTTCTTGTGAGTCTCCTTTTCTGATTTTTCATCAGGATAAGGCAGTGTTGCGAACTTCTTTTGAATTTTTACCTAAAGTTGTGAATTCCAACAACATTAGTAGAGAAATTGTGGTTCCTTCATTATGTCCTAATCCTAAGAATTCTAAGGAGAAATCGTTACATTCTTTGGATGTTGTTAGAGCTTTGAAATATTATGTTGAAGCTACTAAGTCTTTCCGAAAGACTTCTAGTTTATTTGTTATCTTTTCCGGTTCTAGAAAAGGCCAGAAAGCTTCTGCCATTTCTTTGGCATCTTGGTTGAAATCTTTAATTCATCTTGCCTATGTTGAGTCGGGTAAAACTCCGCCTCAAAGGATTACAGCTCATTCTACTAGGTCAGTTTCTACTTCCTGGGCGTTTAGGAATGAAGCTTCGATTGATCAGATTTGCAAAGCAGCAACTTGGTCCTCTTTGCATACTTTTACTAAATTCTACCATTTTGATGTATTTTCTTCTTCTGAAGCAGTTTTTGGTAGAAAAGTACTTCAGGCAGCGGTTTCAGTTTGAATCTTCTGCTTATGTTTTTCATTAAACTTTATTTTGGGTGTGGATTATTTTCAGCAGGAATTGGCTGTCTTTATTTTATCCCTCCCTCTCTAGTGACTCTTGCGTGGAAAGATCCACATCTTGGGTAATCATTATCCCATACGTCACTAGCTCATGGACTCTTGCTAATTACATGAAAGAAAACATAATTTATGTAAGAACTTACCTGATAAATTCATTTCTTTCATATTAGCAAGAGTCCATGAGGCCCAAACTTTTTTTGTGGTGGTTATGATTTTTGTATAAAGCACAATTATTCCAATTCCTTATTTTATATGCTTTCGCACTTTTTTATCACCCCACTTCTTGGCTATTCGTTAAACTGAATTGTGAGTGTGGTGAGGGGTGTATCTATAGGCATTTTGAGGTTTGGGAAACTTTGCCCCTCCTGGTAGGAATGTATATCCCATACGTCACTAGCTCATGGACTCTTGCTAATATGAAAGAAATGAATTTATCAGGTAAGTTCTTACATAAATTATGTTTTTTTTCCTCCATTACTGCTTCTCCCTCATGTAGTGGCTCGCATGAAGCAAGAGCGAGCATCAGTGATTCTGATTGCTCCATCATGACCGCGAAGGACGTGGTTTGTGGATCTGGTGGGGATGTCCTCATCTCCTAAGTGGAGGTTACCTTGTCGCAGAGATCTGTGATACAGGGTTCCTTCGTAAATCAAAATCTAGATTCTCTGAGTCTGACTGCGTGGAAATTGAACGCTTAGTCCTAGCCAAGAGAGGGTTTTCTTAGAGTGTTATCGACACTCTGGTTTAAGCTCGTAAGCCAGTTACTTGTCGTATCTACCATAAAGTGTGGAGGACTTATTTGTACTGGTGTGTAGAGCGTGGGTTTTCCTGGCATAAGGTTAAGGTTGCCAGAAGTTTATCTTTTCTCCAGGATGGACTGGATGAGGGTCTTATCTGCTAGTTCCCTGAAGGGACAGATATTGGCCATGTCGGTTTTACTGCACAAGAGATTGGCCGAGCTTCTGGATGATGTGCAGTCCTTTTAAGGCTCTGATTAGGGTCAGACCCGTGTTTAGATCTGGGGCTCCCCCTTGGAGCCTAAATCTTGTTCTTAGTGTTTTGCAGCAGGCTCCGTTTGAGCCTTTGCATACTGTTGACATTAAATTGTTATCTTGGAAGGTTCTTTTTTTGCTGGCTATTGCCTCTGCGCGCAGAGTTTCTGAGATTTCTGCTTTGCAATATGACTCCCCTTATCTTGTTTTCTATGCTAATAAGGCAGTTTTACGTACTAAAATAGGGTTCCTCCCTAAGGTGGTGTCGGACAGTAACATTAATCAAGAGATTGTTGTTCCTTCCTTGTGTCCTAATCCTCCTCCAGCGAAGGAACGCTTGCTTGACCTCAATGGATCAGATTTGTAAGGCGGCTACCTGGTTCTTGTACGCGTTTTCTATATTTTACAAATTTGCTGTGTCTGCTTCAGCTGAAGCAGCTTTCGGGAGAAAAGTTTTGCAGGCTGTAGTGCCCTCAGAATTAGGGTCCACCTCTTTTTTTGTTCTCTCCCGTTATTCATTCAGTGTCTTCTGGAGCTTGGGTATAGTTTTCCCAACAGTAAGGAATGAAGTCGTGGACTCTCCCTGCCTTATGGAAGGAAAACATAATTTATGCTTACCAGAAAAATTCCTTTCCTTCCTAGCAGGGAGAGTCCACGACCCCGCCTGTAATTTATTTTTTGATGGGCGGCTCACTTTTTTATATTAATTCTTCTGGCACTTTTATACCCTGATGTTTCTCCTACTTTTCCTTGTTCCTTCGGCAGAATGACTGGGAGATAGCGGAAGTGGGAGGGATATTTAAGCCTTTGGCTGGGGTGTCTTTGCCTCCTCCTGGTGGCCAGGTTTTGTATTTCCAACAGTAAGGAATGAAGTTGTGGACTCTCCCTGCCAGGAAGGAAAGGAATTGATCTAGTAAGCATAAATTATCTTTTTTCTCTTGGCCATTTAACCTTTGCTTACTCTTCCACTTTTAAACTTGCATGCTCCATCGGCTTTCTGTTTCCTCTTTCTGTAAGTAGGATTTACCCAATGTATTTCATATTTTTTCACTCTTACCTATCTATTTATTAGAGAGTCTTTTGCGCACATCCAGCAGCCCAGACAGCCTGCGGTCTCGTGCCCCCATGATTACCCCTGACCAGGAGACGGGCACCAAACTGTGGCATTTGGTAAAGAATCATGACCACACTGACCACAAGGAGGGGGACCGGGGTAGCAAGATGGTTTCTGAGATCTACTTGACCCGACTATTAGCGACTAAAGTGAGTATAAAGTCCATGATAGAGAAGATAAAAGGATAGGAATATATCAGACCTGAAAATCAAAGTGATTGAATGTCTTTGTGCACCTAAACTCATTGTTTAATCTGTATGAAATTCCAGGGAACACTGCAGAAATTTGTGGATGACCTGTTTGAAACAGTGTTCAGCACAGCACACAGGGGCAGTGCCCTTCCGCTTGCTATCAAATACATGTTCGACTTTCTTGATGAGCAGGCAGATCGTAGGCAGATCACAGATCCAGATGTGCGGCACACTTGGAAGAGTAATTGGTGAGGACTGGGTATGAAACAAAATGGCACACGCACAATCCTAGGGGTAGGAACAGCATTTATATCTTAGGGGGATGCTGTAAAATATCTCTAAGAATAAGGGACACACCGTGGTACTTCTCAGTATAAGATATATTGAGGAACACTTCTAGAGAGGGACTTATAGGGACCAAGAGTTGCTTAACCACACAGAAGATAGATTGGGAAGATAGATGAATACAAATCATTCCTGTGGATGGCAACAGACACACTGTGGATATTGGGATATTTCTGGAGCTAAGGAAAACAGAAAGAACCTTTTGATGTCAGATGGGCTCTTTCACTAATATGTTACAAACACCAAGTCTCTTCTAGGTACATAAAAAAACACCTCTTGGGAATGTGGTGGAATTTCTCCGGGTAAAAGACATCTAAGCATTGACATTAAAGTGATGGTAAACCCAAGCGTATAACAAACGTTAGGATTTACCATCACTAAAAAGAAGCATTAGTTTCTCTCATCGTTTCGTAAAAAACAGCGTTATACTCACCCTAACTGTTAGGAAAGTAGATCACTAATGCAGCATCTCCGGCCGCCCACGGCACAGTGCTTTCTTCAATGAGGTGACGTTTCCACCTCTAGGCCAATAGCCGTGCATGTCAGCTGACATCCTAGTACAGCTAGAGGTGGAAATGGCAACTCATTGGAGAAGAGCGGTGTGCCGTGGGTGGCCGGAGGTGCTATGTTAGCGATCTACTTTCCTAACAGGGTGAGAGTAACACTGTTTTTAACTAAACGATGAGAGAAACTAGTGTTTATTTTTAGTGATGGTAAATCCTAGCATTTGTTATACGCTTGGATTTATCATCACTTTAATTGGGTGATTAAACCATTTTCCTCATGTTCTCTTTTTATGCCTAGTCTGTGATCGTTCCAATTCATTGTACACCTGTGCTATTCCTCTGTTAAACCTATCATACTCTTTCCCTAGTCTGTTGATATCCATCCATTCAATCTGCTCAGAATGTCTTTAAACAATGTTATCTTCCTCAGACTGTTCATTCTATTTCTTTATCACCCTTAGCCTCCCGTTGCGTTTCTGGGTGAATGTTATCAAGAATCCGCAGTTTGTTTTTGACATTCACAAGAACAGTATCACAGATGCCTGCCTTTCTGTGGTGGCACAGACTTTCATGGACTCCTGCTCCACGTCTGAGCATAGATTGGGCAAGGATTCCCCTAGCAACAAGCTGCTATATGCCAAGGACATACCCAACTACAAGACCTGGGTAGAGAGGTAAGTGCAGAATTCTTTTATGTTTGAGTCTTGTTCTCTAACCCTCTATAATTGTATGCAGGAGCCACCTCTTGCATTAAATTGCTTGGTTTAAAAAAACACTACAATTTACCATCACTAAAAATAAAGTGCACGTTTAGTAATCACTTAGTAAAAAAAGGAAGCTAAACTCACTCTGTCTGTGCTGCGGTACCTTGCTAAAGTCAACGGCTCTAGCCTCCCACTACACAGTGCTCTTTACCAATGAGGTGACATTTCCACCTCTAAACCAATAGCTGTGGTAGTATATAGAACACTGTAAGATCACTAGCACAGCTATTGGTTTAGAGGTGGAAACTTTACCTCATTGGACGAAGAGCGCTGTGCTGTGGGTGATCGGAGGTTCTGATTTTAGCAAGGAGCCGTGGCACAGAAAAGGGTGAGTTTAGCGCCCCTTTTTTTTTTTGTTTACTAAGTGATCACTGTAAGTCAACTTTATATTTAGTTTTTTAAACGCTTGGATTTACCATTAATTGGAGATCCGACATCTAAGCAGCTTTAAGACATTCTAATCAAAATGTTTTTGTTGCTCATGTGAAAGAGCATTTAAATTCTTTTCTTTTTTCCCGTATGTAAGGCCTGTCAATGAGCATCAGTAGGACATCCTTAAAGGGACACTGAACCCAAATTTTTTCTTTCGTGATTCAGCTAGAACATGCAATTTTAAACAACTTTCTAATTTACTCCTATTATCAATTTTTCTTTCGTTCTCTTGCTAACTTTATTTAAAAGAGAAGGCATCTAAGCTTTTTTTTGGTTCAGTCTATGGACAGCAATTTTTTTATTGGTGGATAAATTTATCCACCAATCAGCAAGGACAAACCAGGTTGTTCACAAAAAATGGGCCGGTATCTAATCTTACATTCTTGCATTTCAAATAAAGATTCCAAGAGAATAAAGAACATTTGATAATAGGAGTAAATTAGAAAGTTGTTTAAAATTTCATGCTCTATCTGAATCACAAAAGAAAAAAATTTGGGTTCAGTGTCCCTTTAAAGGAACATTAAACCGATTTTGTTTCTCCTAAATTGTAGAGCATACATTTTTAAAGGGACAGTCTAGGCCAAAATAAACTTTCATGATTCAGATAGAGCATATAATTTTAAACACTTTTCTCCAACATAGGTGTGTCCGGTCCACGGCGTCATCCTTACTTGTGGGATATTCTCTTCCCCAACAGGAAATGGCAAAGAGCCCAGCAAAGCTGGTCACATGATCCCTCCTAGGCTCCGCCTTCCCCAGTCATTCTCTTTGCCGTTGCACAGGCAACATCTCCACGGAGATGGCTAAGAGTTTTTTGGTGTTTAAATGTAGTTTTTATTCTTCAATCAAGAGTTTGTTATTTTAAAATAGTGCTGGTATGTACTATTTACTCTGAAACAGAAAGGAGATGAAGATTTCTGTTTGTAAGAGGAAAATGATTTTAGCAACCGTTACTAAAATCAATGGCTGTTTCCACACAGGACTGTTGAGATGAATTAACTTCAGTTGGGGGAAACAGTGAGCAGACTTTTGCTGCTTGAGGTATGACACATTTCTAACAAGACTTGATAATGCTGGAAGCTGTCATTTTCCCTATGGGATCCGGTAAGCCATTTTCTTAATTTTTAATATAAGAATAAAGGGCTTCACAAGGGCTTTAAAGACTGGTAGACATTTTTCTGGGCTAAAACGATTACTTTATAAGCATATTTAATGGTTTATAACTTTGTAGAGTTATTTTAATCTTGGGAATTCTGTTAAAAAAACGGCAGGCACTGTATTGGACACCTTTTTCACTGGGGGCCTTTTCTAGTCATAGGCAGAGCCTCATTTTCGCGCCACTAATGCGCAGTTGTTTTTGAGAAGCAAGGCATGCAGATGCATGTGTGAGGAGCTCAGATCCACTGAAAAAGCTTATTGAAGGCGTCATTTGGTATCGTATTCCCCTCTGGGCTTGGTTGGGTCTCAGCAAAGCAGATACCAGGGACTGTATAGGGGTTAAATGTAAAAACGGCTCCGGTTCCGTTATTTTAAGAGTTAAAGCTTTCAAATTTGGTGTGCAATACTTTTAAGGCTTTAAGACACTGTGGTGAAATTTTGGTGAATTTTGAACAATTCCTTCATACTTTTTCGCATATTCAGTAATAAAGTGTGTTCAGTTTAAAATTTAAAGAGACAGTAACGGTTTTATTTTAAAAACGTTTTTTGTGCTTTGTTATCAAGTTTATGCCTATTAACATGTCTGAACTATCAGATAGACGATGTTCTGTTTGTTCGGAAGCCAAGGTTCCTCTCCATTTAAATATATGTGATGAATGTGACAAACAAAGTAGGGACAATGATGCCACTGATAATAATGTTGCCCAAAATGATTCCTTAAGTGAGGGGAGTAAGCATGGTACTGCATCATCTCCTTCCATGTCTACACCAGTCTTGCCCACTCAGGAGGTCCCTAGTGCATCTAGTGCACCAATCCTCCTTACTATGCAACAATTAACGGCTGTAATGGATAATTCTATTAAAAACATTTTAGCCAAAATGCCCACTTATCAGCGAAAGCGTGACTTCTCTGTTTTAGATACTGAAGAGCATGAGGACGCTGATGATAATGGTTCTGACATGCCCTTACACCAGTCTGAAGGGGCCAGGGAGGTTTTGTCTGAGGGAGAAATTTCAGATTCAGGAAAAATTTCTCAACAAGCTGAACCTGACGTTATTACATTCAAATTTAAATTGGAACATCTCCGCGCTCTGCTTAAGGAGGTGTTATCTACTCTGGATGATTGTGACAATTTGGTCATTCCAGAGAAATTATGTAAGATGGACAAGTTCCTAGAGGTCCCGGTGCCCCCCGAAGCTTTTCCTATACCCAAGCGGGTGGCGGACATTGTAAATAAAGAATGGGAAAGGCCCGGCATACCTTTTGTCCCTCCCCCTATATTTAAGAAATTATTTCCTATGGTCGACCCCAGGAAGGACTTATGGCAGACAGTCCCCAAGGTCGAGGGGGCGGTTTCTACTCTAAACAAACGCACCACTATCCCTATAGAAGATAGTTGTGCTTTCAAAGATCCTATGGATAAAAAATTAGAGGGTTTGCTTAAAAAGATGTTTGTTCAGCAAGGTTACCTTCTACAACCAATTTCATGCATTGTTCCTGTCACTACAGCAGCGTGTTTCTGGTTCGAAGAACTAGAAAAGTCGCTCAATAAAGCATCTTCTTATGAGGAGGTTATGGACAGAGTTCAAGCACTTAAATTGGCTAACTCTTTTACCTTAGACGCCACTTTGCAATTAGCTAGATTAGCGGCGAAAAATTCAGGTTTTGCTATTGCGGCGCGCAGAGCGCTTTGGCTAAAGTCTTGGTCAGCGGATGTGTCCTCCAAGAACAGATTGCTTAACATCCCTTTCAAGGGGAAAACGCTGTTTGGCCCTGACTTGAAAGAGATTATTTCAGATATCACTGGGGGAAAGGGCCACGCCCTTCCTCAGGATAGGTCTTTTAAGGCTAAAAATAAAACAAATTTTCGTCCCTTTCGCAGAAACGGACCAGCCTCAAATTCTACATCCTCTAAGCAAGAGGGTAATTCTTCTCAAACCAAGCCAGCCTGGAGACCGATGCAAGGCTGGAACAAAGGTAAGCAGGCCAAGAAGCCTGCTACCGCTACCAAAACAGCATGAGATGCTGGCCCCCGATCCGGGACCGGATCTGGTGGGGGGCAGACTCTCTCTCTTCGCTCAGGCTTGGGCAAGAGATGTTCAGGATCCTTGGGCGCTAGAAATAGTTTCTCAAGGTTATCTCCTGGAATTCAAGGAACTACCCCCAAGGGGAAGATTCCACAGGTCTCAATTGTCTTCAGACCAAATAAAAAGACAGGCATTCTTACATTGTGTAGAAGACCTGTTAAAAATGGGAGTGATTCATCCTGTTCCATTAGGAGAACAAGGGATGGGGTTTTACTCCAATCTGTTCATAGTTCCCAAAAAAGAGGGAACATTCAGGCCAATTTTGGATCTCAAGATCCTAAACAAATTTCTCAGGGTTCCATCGTTCAAAATGGAAACCATTCGGACAATTCTTCCTACCATCCAGGAAGGTCAATTCATGACCACGGTGGATTTAAAGGATGCGTATCTACATATTCATATCCACAAGGAACATCATCGGTTCCTAAGATTCGCCTTTCTGGACAAGCATTACCAGTTTGTGGCACTTCCATTCGGATTAGCCACTGCTCCAAGAATTTTCACAAAGGTACTAGGGTCCCTTCTAGCGGTGCTAAGGCCAAGGGGCATTGCAGTAGTACCTTACTTGGACGACATTCTAATTCAAGCGTCGTCTCTGCCACAAGCAAAGGCTCATACGGACATTGTCCTAGCCTTTCTCAGATCTCACGGGTGGAAAGTGAACGTAGAAAAAAGTTTTCTATTCCCGTCAACAAGAGTTCCCTTCTTGGGAACAATAATAGACAACTTAGAAATGAAGATTTTTCTGACAGAGGCCAGAAAATCAAAACTTCTAAGCTCTTGTCAAGTACTTCATTCTGTTCTTCTTCCTTCCATAGCGCAGTGCATGGAAGTAATAGGTTTGATGGTTGCGGCAATGGACATAGTTCCTTTTGCGCGGATTCATCTAAGACCATTACAACTGTGCATGCTCAGACAGTGGAATGGGGATTATACAGACTTGTCCCCGACGATCCAAGTAGATCAGAGGACCAGAGATTCACTCCGTTGGTGGCTGACCCTGGACAACCTGTCTCAAGGGATGAGCTTCCGCAGACCAGAGTGGGTCATTGTTACGACCGACGCCAGTCTGGTGGGCTGGGGCACGGTCTGGGAATACCTGAAAGCTCAGGGTCTATGGTCTCGGGAAGAATCTCTTCTCCCGATAAACATTCTGGAACTGAGAGCGATATTCAATGCTCTCAAGGCTTGGCCTCAACTAGCAAAGGCCAAATTCATAAGGTTTCAATCAGACAACATGACGACTGTTGCATATATCAACCATCAGGGGGGAACAAGGAGTTCCCTGGCGATGGAAGAAGTGACCAAAGTAATTCAATGGGCGGAGATTCACTCCTGCCACTTGTCTGCAATCCACATCCCAGGAGTGGAAAATTGGGAAGCGGATTTTCTGAGTCGTCAGACATTTCATCCGGGGGAGTGGGAACTCCATCCGGAAATCTTTGCCCACATAACTCAATTATGGGGCATTCCAGACATGGATCTGATGGCGTCTCGTCAGAACTTCAAGGTTCCTTGCTACGGGTCCAGATCCAGGGATCCCAAGGCGACTCTAGTAGATGCACTAGTAGCACCTTGGACCTTCAACCTAGCCTATGTATTCCCACCGTTTCCTCTCATTCCCAGGCTGGTAGCCAGGATCAATCAGGAGAGGGCTTCGGTGATCTTGATAGCTCCTGCGTGGCCACGCAGAACTTGGTATGCAGACCTGGTGAATATGTCATCGGCTCCACCATGGAAGCTACCTTTGAGACGGGACCTTCTTGTTCAAGGTCCGTTCGAACATCCGAATCTGGCCTCACTCCAACTGACTGCTTGGAGATTGAACGCTTGATTTTATCAAAGCGTGGGTTCTCAGATTCTGTCATTGATACTCTTATTCAGGCTAGAAAGCCTGTAACTAGAAAAATTTACCATAAAGTATGGAAGAAATATATCTGTTGGTGCGAATCGAAAGGATTCCCATGGAACAGGGTAAAAATTCCTAAAATTCTATCCTTTCTACAAGAGGGTTTGGAGAAAGGATTATCTGCAAGTTCTTTGAAGGGACAGATTTCTGCTTTATCTGTTTTACTTCACAAAAAAGCTGGCGGCTGTGCCAGATGTTCAAGCTTTTGTTCAGGCTCTGGTTAGAATCAAGCCTGTTTACAAACCTTTGACTCCTCCTTGGAGTCTCAATTTAGTTCTTTCAGTTCTTCAAGGGGTTCCGTTTGAACCCTTACATTCCGTAGATATTAAGTTATTATCTTGGAAAGTTTTGTTTTTGGTTGCAATTTCTTCTGCTAGAAGAGTTTCAGAGTTATCTGCTCTGCAGTGTTCTCCTCCTTATCTGGTGTTCCATGCAGATAAGGTGGTTTTGCGTACTAAACCTGGTTTTCTTCCGAATGTTGTTTCTAACAAAAATATTAACCAGGAGATAGTTGTGCCTTCTTTGTGTCCGAATCCAGTTTCAAAGAAGGAACGTTTGTTGCACAATTTGGATGTAGTTCGTGCTCTAAAATTCTATTTAGAGGCTACAAAGGATTTCAGACAAACATCTTCCTTGTTTGTTGTTTATTCTGGTAAAAGGAGAGGTCAAAAAGCAACTTCTACCTCTCTCTCTTTTTGGCTTAAAAGCATCATCCGATTGGCTTATGAGACTGCCGGACGGCAGCCTCCTGAAAGAATCACAGCTCACTCCACTAGGGCTGTGGCTTCCACATGGGCCTTCAAGAACGAGGCTTCTGTTGATCAGATATGTAAGGCAGCGACTTGGTCTTCACTGCACACTTTTACAAAATTTTACAAATTTGATACTTTTGCTTCTTCTGAGGCTATTTTTGGGAGAATGGTTTTGCAAGCCGTGGTGCCTTCCATCTAGGTGACCTGATTTGCTCCCTCCCATCATCCGTGTCCTAAAGCTTTGGTATTGGTTCCCATAAGTAAGGATGACGCCGTGGACCGGACACACCTATGTTGGAGAAAACAGAATTTATGCTTACCTGATAAATTACTTTCTCCAACGGTGTGTCCGGTCCACGGCCCGCCCTGGTTTTTTAATCAGGTCTGATGAATTATTTTCTCTAACTACAGTCACCACGGTATCATATGATTTCTCCTATGCATATTCCTCCTTTACGTCGGTCGAATGACTGGGGAAGGCGGAGCCTAGGAGGGATCATGTGACCAGCTTTGCTGGGCTCTTTGCCATTTCCTGTTGGGGAAGAGAATATCCCACAAGTAAGGATGACGCCGTGGACCGGACACACCGTTGGAGAAAGTAATTTATCAGGTAAGCATAAATTCTGTTTTCCAATTTACTTTTATCACCAATTTTGCTTTGTTCTCTTGGTATTCTTAGTTGAAAGCTTAACCTAGGAGGTTCATATGCTAATTTCTTAGACCTTGAAGCCCACCTCTTTCAGATTGCATTTTAACAGTTTTTCACCACTAGAGGGTGTTGGTTCACGTATTTCATATAGATAACACTGTGCTTGTGCATGAAACGTTATCTGGGAGCAGGCACTGATTGGCTAGACTGCAAAAAGGGGCAGTTTGCAGAGGCTTAGATACAAGATAATCACAGAGGTTAAAAGTATATTATTATAACTGTTTTAGTTATGCAAAACTGGGAAATGGGTAATAAAGGGATTATCTATCTTTTAAAACAATACAAATTCTAATGTAGACTGTCCCTTTAAGCAACTTTCCAAATTACTTCTATTATTCATTTTGCTTCATTCTCTTGGTATCCTTCAATGGAGGAGCAATGCACTACTAGGAGATTTCCGAGCACATCAGTAAGCCAATGACAAGAGGCATATATATGCAGCCACCAATCAGCAGCTAGCTCCCAGCTCCTGCACCTACCTAGGTATCCTTTTAAACAAATGATACCAAGAGAATGAAGAAAATTAGATATTAGAAGTAAATTGGAAAGTTGTTTAACATTGTATGCAATCTGAATCATGAAAGAAAAATTTGGAGTTTCATATCCCTTTAACAAATCCAGAACCCGCTTTCTGTTCATGCCTTCTTCATCTTTAAATTGTTATGAAACACAAAAATGTATTTTGTGATTGACAGAACATATATTTTTTAAAAAGTTTCAAATTTACTTCTATTATCAAATTTGTTTTGTCCTCATGATATTCTGTGTTGAAGAGATACCTAGGTAGCATCTGGTGCACTACATGACAGGAAATGGTGCTGCCCTCTAGTGTTCTTGTAAATGGATAACCTTCTTGCAAAACTGCTGCCATGTATGAATAAAATTTGATAATAGAAGTAAATTAGAAAATTGTTTAAAATCGCATGCTCTATCTGAACCATGAAAGAAAAAAGTGGGATTCATAATCCTTTAAAGGGACAGTCTAATCCAGACTTTTTATTGTTTAAAAAAAAAAAGATGATCCCTTTATTACCTAATTCCCCAGTTTTGTATAACACAAAGATACCAAGAGAACGAAGACAAATAAGTAAATTAGAAATGATCTGAATCATAAAATAAAAAATGTTGGGTTTCATATCCCTTTAGCTTTTTAATCTCCATTTCTTCTGTTATGTGTGATCAGTCCACGGGTCATCATTACTTCTGGGATATTATCTGCTCCCCTACAGGAAGTGCAAGAGGATTCACCCAGCAGAGTTGCTATATAGCTCCTCCCCTCTACGTCACCTCCAGTCATTCTCTTGCACCCAAAGACTAGATAGGAGGTGTGAGAGGACTATGGTGATTATACTTAGTTTTTTATAACTTCAATCAAAAGTTTGTTATTTTACAATAGCACCGGAGCGTGTTATTACTTCTCTGGCAGAGTTTGAAGAAGAATCTACCAGAGTTTTTCTTATGATTTTAACCGGAGTAGTTAAGATCATATTGCTGTTTCTCGGCCATCTGAGGGAGGTAAAAGCTTCAGATCAGGGGACAGCGGGCAGTTGAATCTGCATTGAGGTATGTAGCAGTTTTTATTTTCTGAATGGAATTGATGAGAAAATCCTGCCATACCGTTATAATGACATGTATGTATACTCTACACTTCAGTATTCTGGGGATGGTATTTCACCGGAATTACTCTGTAAAAATACATTAAACCTTTTAATAGGTATTTAATTCATGTTAAACGTTTTTGCTGGAATGTAGAATCGTTTGCATTTCTGAGGTACTGAGTGAATAAATATTTGGGCATTATTTTTCCACTTGGCAGTTTGCTTGTTTTGATTATGACAGTTTCGTTTCTCTCTCACTGCTGTGTGTGAGGGGGAGGGGCCGTTTTTGGCGCTCTTTTGCTACGCATCAAAAATTTCCAGTCAGTTACTCTTGTATTTTCTGCATGATCCGGTTCATCTCTAACAGAACTCAGGGGTCTTCAAACTTCTTTGAAGGGAGGTAGATTCTCTCAGCAGAGCTGTGAGACTTATGTAGTGACTGTGTTTTAAAACGTTGCTCTGTGATTTTTATGTTTAAAATTTAATTAGTGTTACTTTACTAATGGGAACAAACCTTTGCTAACAAGTTGTGTTGTTTTTAAAGAGTGATGCTATAACTGTTTTTCAGTTCATTATTTCAACTGTCATTTAATCGTTTAGTGCTTCTTTGAGGCACAGTACGTTTTTTTGTTAAATAAGATTGTAACCAAGTTGCATGTTTATTGCTAGTGTGTTAAACATGTCTGATTCAGAGGAAGATACCTGTGTCATTTGTTCCAATGCCAAGGTGGAGCCCAATAGAAATTTATGTACTAACTGTATTGATGCTACTTTAAATAAAAGCCAATCTGTACAAATTGAACAAATTTCACCAAACAGCGAGGGGAGAGTTATGCCGTCTAACTCGCTTCACGTGTCAGTACCTGCGTCTCCCGCCCGGGAGGTGCGTGATATTATGGCGCCTAGTACATCTGGGCAGCCATTACAGATAACATTACAAGATATGGCTACTGTTATGACTGAAGTTTTGGCTAAGTTACCAGAACTAAGAGGCAAGCGTGATCACTCTGGGGTGAGAACAGAGTGCGCTGATAATTCTAGGGCCATGTCTGATACTGCGTCACAGCTTGCAGAGCATGAGGACGGAGAGCTTCATTCTGTAGGTGACGGTTCTGATCCAAGCAGATTGGATTCAGATATTTCAAATTTTAAATTTAAATTGGTAAACCTCTGTGTATTACTAGGGGAGGTCTTAGCGGCTCTTAACGATTGTAACACTGTTGCAATACCAGAGAAAATGTGTAGGTTGGATAAATACTTTGCGGTACCGGCGAGTACTGACGTTTTTCCTATACCTAAGAGATTAACTGAAATTGTTACTAAGGAGTGGGATAGACCCGGTGTGCCGTTCTCACCCCCTCCAATATTTAGAAAGATGTTTCCAATAGACGCCACCACACGGGACTTATGGCAAACGGTCCCTAAGGTGGAGGGAGCAGTTTCTACTTTAGCTAAGCGCACCACTATCCCGGTGGAGGATAGCTGTGCTTTTTCAGATCCTATGGATAAAAAATTAGAGGGTTACCTTAAGAAAATGTTTGTTCAACAAGGTTTTATATTGCAACCCCTTGCATGCATCGCGCCGATTACGGCTGCGGCAGCATTTTGGATTGAGTCTCTGGAAGAGAACCTTAGTTCCGCTACGCTGGACGACATTACGGACAGGCTTAGAGTCCTTAAACTAGCTAATTCATTCATTTCGGAGGCCGTAGTACATTTAACTAAACTTACGGCTAAGAATTCAGGATTCGCCATTCAGGCACGTAGGGCGCTGTGGCTAAAATCCTGGTCGGCTGATGTAACTTCTAAGTCCAAATTACTTAATATACCTTTCAAGGGGCAAACTTTATTTGGGCCCGGTTTGAAAGAAATTATCGCTGACATTACAGGAGGTAAGGGCCACGCTCTACCTCAAGACAAAGCCAAAGCTAAGGCTAGACAGTCTAATTTTCGTCCCTTTCGGAATTTCAAAGCAGGTGCAGCATCAACTTCCACTGCACCAAAACAGGAAGGAGCTGTTGCTCGTTACAGACAAGGCTGGAAACCTAACCAGTCCTGGAATAAGGGCAAGCAGGCCAGAAAACCTGCTGCTGCCCCTAAGACAGCATGAACCGAGGGCCCCCGATCCGGGACCGGATCTAGTGGGGGGCAGACTCTCTCTCTTCGCCCAGGCTTGGGCAAGAGATGTCCAGGATCCCTGGGCGCTAGAGATCATATCTCAGGGATACCTTCTAGACTTCAAATTATCTCCCCCAAGAGGGAGATTTCATCTGTCAAGGTTGTCAACAAACCAAATAAAGAAAGACGCGTTTCTACGCTGTGTACAAGATCTATTATTAATGGGAGTGATCCATCCGGTTCCGCGGTCGGAACAAGGACAAGGGTTTTACTCAAACCTGTTTGTGGTTCCCAAAAAAGAGGGAACTTTCAGGCCAATCTTGGATTTAAAGATCCTAAACAAATTCCTAAGAGTTCCATCGTTCAAAATGGAAACTATTCGGACAATCTTACCCATGATCCAAAAGGGTCAATACATGACCACAGTGGATTTAAAGGATGCTTACCTTCACATACCGATTCACAAAGATCATTACCGGTATCTAAGGTTTGCCTTCTTAGACAGGCATTACCAGTTTGTAGCCCTTCCATTCGGATTGGCTACGGCTCCAAGAATCTTCACAAAGGTTCTGGGTGCCCTTCTAGCGGTTCTGAGACCGCGAGGAATTTCGGTAGCTCCGTACCTAGACGACATTCTGATACAAGCTTCAAGCTTTCAAACTGCCAAGTCTCATACAGAGTTAGTTCTGGCATTTCTAAGGTCGCATGGATGGAAAGTGAACGAAAAGAAGAGTTCTCTCTTGCCTCTCACAAGAGTTCCATTCTTGGGGACTCTTATAGATTCTGTAGAAATGAAGATTTATCTGACAGAAGACAGATTAACAAAGCTTCTAAATGTATGCCGTGTCCTTCATTCCATTCAACTCCCGTCAGTAGCTCAATGCATGGAGGTGATCGGCTTAATGGTAGCAGCAATGGACATAGTACCCTTTGCACGCCTACATCTCAGACCGCTGCAATTGTGCATGCTGAGTCAGTGGAATGGGGATTACTCAGATTTGTCCCCCACTCTGAATCTGGATCAAGAGACCAGAAACTCTCTTCTATGGTGGCTTTCTCGGCCACATCTGTCCAGGGGGATGCCGTTCAGCAGGCCGGACTGGACAATCGTAACAACAGACGCCAGCCTTCTAGGTTGGGGCGCTGTCTGGAATTCTCTGAAGGCTCAGGGACAATGGAGTCAGGAGGAAAGTCTCCTGCCAATAAACATTCTGGAATTGAGAGCAGTTCTCAATGCCCTTCTAGCTTGGCCCCAGTTAAAGACTCGGGGGTTCATCAGGTTTCAGTCAGACAACACCACGACTGTAGCTTACATCAACCATCAGGGAGGGACAAGAAGCTCCCTAGCAATGATAGAAGTATCAAAGATAATTCGCTGGGCAGAGTCTCACTCTTGCCACCTGTCAGCAATCCACATCCCGGGAGTGGAGAACTGGGAGGCGGATTTCTTGAGTCGCCAGACTCTTCATCCGGGGGAGTGGGAACTTCATCCGGAGGTCTTTGCCCAAATACTTCGACGTTGGGGCAAACCAGAGATAGATCTCATGGCGTCTCGCCAGAACGCCAAACTTCCTCGCTACGGATCCAGATCCAGGGATCCGGGAGCGGTTCTGATAGATGCTTTGACAGCACCTTGGAACTTCAGGATGGCTTATGTGTTTCCACCCTTCCCGCTGCTTCCTCGATTGATTGCCAAAATCAAACAGGAGAGAGCATCAGTGATTCTAATAGCGCCTGCATGGCCGCGCAGGACTTGGTATGCAGATCTAGTGGACATGTCATCCTGTCCGCCTTGGTCTCTACCTCTAAGACAGGACCTTCTGATTCAGGGTCCATTCAAACATCAAAGTCTAACTTCTCTGAAGCTGACTGCTTGGAAATTGAACGCTTGATTTTATCAAAACGTGGTTTTTCTGAGTCGGTTATTGATACCCTGATACAGGCTAGGAAGCCTGTTACCAGAAAGATTTACCATAAAATATGGCGTAAATACCTATACTGGTGTGAATCCAAAGATTACTCCTGGAGTAAGGTTAGGATTCCTAGGATATTGTCTTTTCTACAAGAAGGTTTAGAAAAGGGTTTATCGGCTAGCTCATTAAAGGGACAGATCTCAGCTCTGTCCATCTTGTTACACAGGCGTCTGTCAGAAAATTCAGACATCCAGGCCTTTTGTCAGGCTTTAGCTAGGATCAAGCCTGTGTTTAAAACTGTTGCTCCGCCATGGAGTTTAAACTTAGTTCTTAACGTTTTACAGGGTGTTCCGTTTGAACCCCTTCATTCCATTGATATAAAATTGTTATCTTGGAAAGTTCTATTTTTAATGGCTATTTCCTCGGCTCGAAGAGTCTCTGAGTTATCAGCCCTACATTGTGATTCTCCTTATCTGATCTTTCACTCAGACAAGGTAGTTCTGCGTACTAAACCTGGGTTCTTACCTAAGGTTGTTTCTAACAGGAATATCAATCAAGAGATTGTTGTTCCATCCTTGTGTCCAAATCCTTCTTCAAAGAAGGAACGTCTTCTACACAATCTGGATGTAGTTCGTGCCCTCAAGTTCTACTTGCAGGCAACTAAAGATTTTCGCCAAACTTCTTCCCTGTTTGTCGTTTATTCTGGACAGAGGAGAGGTCAAAAAGCTTCTGCTACCTCTCTCTCTTTTTGGCTTCGTAGCATAATACGTTTAGCCTATGAGACTGCTGGACAGCAGCCTCCTGAAAGAATTACAGCTCATTCCACTAGAGCTGTGGCTTCCACTTGGGCCTTTAAGAATGAGGCCTCTGTTGAACAGATTTGCAAGGCTGCAACTTGGTCTTCGCTTCATACTTTTTCCAAATTTTACAAATTTGACACTTTTGCTTCTTCGGAGGCTATTTTTGGGAGAAAGGTTCTTCAGGCAGTGGTTCCTTCTGTATAATGAGCCTGCCTATCCCTCCCGTCATCCGTGTACTTTTGCTTTGGTATTGGTATCCCAGAAGTAATGATGACCCGTGGACTGATCACACATAACAGAAGAAAACATAATTTATGCTTACCTGATAAATTCCTTTCTTCTGTTGTGTGATCAGTCCACGGCCCGCCCTGTTTTTTTAAGGCAGGTAAATATTTTTTAAATTATAATTCAGTCACCACTACACCCTTGGCTTCTCCTTTCTCGTTGGTCTTTGGTCGAATGACTGGAGGTGACGTAGAGGGGAGGAGCTATATAGCAACTCTGCTGGGTGAATCCTCTTGCACTTCCTGTAGGGGAGCAGATAATATCCCAGAAGTAATGATGACCCGTGGACTGATCACACAACAGAAGAAAGGAATTTATCAGGTAAGCATAAATTATGTTATATTTACAACTAATACGTCTCCCTTGTTGAGCTAGCAAGGCCTAGAGATAACAAAGTAACAGGTAGATTACAAGTTTTGTCGGTAAAGCTGTGCGGGGCTAATGAGCCGTTTATGCTTATCGCTCACTTGCACACAGCGCTGGTATTACGTTTGTTTTTTTTAAACCCGGCGTTAGCCACAGAAAAGTGAGCGGAAAGCAAAATTTAGCTCCACATCTCACCTCAATACCAGCGCTGCTTACGGTAGCGGTGAGCTGGCTAAACGTGCTCGTGCACGATTTCCCCATATGAATCAATGGGGGAGAGCCGGCTGAAAAAAAACTTAACATTTGCAAAAAAGCAGCGTTCAGCTCCTAACGCAGCCCTATTGATTCCTATGGAGAAATACATTTTTGTCTACACCTAAAACCCTAGCATGAACCCCGAGTCTAAACACCCGTAATCTTACACTTATTAACCCCTAATCTGACGCCCCCGATATCGCCGACACCTGCATTATATTATGAACCCCTAATCTGCCGCTCTAGACACCGCCGACACCTACATTATATTTATTAACCCCTAATCTGCCGCCCCCTATGTCGCCACCACTATAATAGTTATTAACCTCTAAGTCTAACCCTAACCCCCCCCCAACTTAAATATAATTTAAATAAATTTAAATAAAATAACTACAATTAACTAAATTATTCCTATTTAAAACTAAATACTTACCTATAAAATAAACCCTTAGCTAGCTACAATATAACTAATAGTTACATTGTAGCTAGCTTAGGGTTTATTTTTATTTTACAGGCAACTTTGTATTTATTTTAACTAGGTACAATAGTTATTAAATAGTTAAGTATTTGCGGTAGTCGCGCCAAAAAAGTGAGCGGTACACCTGTACCTGCAAGACTCGTAATACCAGCGGGCGTTAAAAAGCAGCGTTGGGACCTCTCAACGCTGCTTTTTAACCCTAACGCAAGACTCGTAATCTAGCCGTAAATGTTTTCACTGCTTATGATTCTGTATAAGTGGAGCCATTTTTACATATGCATATTTGATGTTTTGCTTATCATAATTAAAAGGATATGAATCAGTGCTCCTTTCGTAAAAACAAATATGTTAATTCAAAGTAAAAATAAAAAGAAGCAGATTGTGCTGAATACCTGATAAATTAATTTCTTTCATAATGACAAGAGTCCATGAGCTTGTGATGTATGGGATATACATGCCTACCAGGAGGGGCAAAGTTTCCCAAATGCCTATAAATGCACCTCCCACCACACCCACAACTCAGTATAACGAATAGCCAAGTAGTGAGGTATAAAAAGGCAATACAAAAAAGAGGAACTGAAAAATATTGTGCTTTTATACAAAAAATATAACCACCAAAAACAGGGTAAAAAGGTAAGTTCTTACATAAATTATGTTTTCTTTCATGTAAATGGCAAGAGTCCATGAGCTAGTGACATATGGGATAAAATACCCAAGATGTGGAAGTCCACAGAAGATTCACTAGAAAGGGAGGGATAAAATAAAAACAGCTATTTCCGCTGAGAAATTAAATATACAAAATAAGTTCTTATAGACAGAAGAATCAAACTGAGACAGCTGCCTGAAGAACTCTTCTACCAAAGACTGCTTCAGAAGAAGCAAATACATCAAAATGGTAAAATTTAGTAAATGTATGCAAAGACCAAGTTGCTGCTTTGCAAATCTGATCAACTGAAGCTTCATTCTTAAAAGCCCACAAAGTGGCAACTGATCTAGTAGAATGAGCTGTAATTCTCTAAAGCGGAGACTGTCCCGCCTCCAAATAAGCCTTGTGAGTCAAAAGCTTTAATCAAGATGCCAAAGAAATGGCAGAGGCTTTCTGACCTTTCCTAGAACCAGAAAAGACAACAGACTAGAAGTCCTCCTGAAATCCTTAGTAGCCTCAACATAGTATTTCAAAGCCCTTACAACATCCAAAGAGTGTAACGATCTTTCAAGCAAATTCTTAGGATTCGGCTGTTTTGTTTCCCTCAAAACAGCCTTATCCTGATGGAAAATCAGAAAAGGAGACTCACAAGAGAGAGCAGACTATTCAGAAACTCTTCTAGCAGAAGAGATAGCCAAAAGGAACAATACTTTCCAAGAAAGTGATTAAATATCCAAAGAATGCATAGGCTGTAAAGGAGGAGCCTGCAAAACCTTCAAACCCAAATTAAGACTCAATGGAGGAGAAATAGACTTAATAACAGGCTTGATACGAACCAAAGCCTGAACAAAACAGTGAATATCAGGAAGTTTAGCAATCTTTCTATGAAATAAAATAGAAAGAGCAGAGATTTGTCCCTTCAAAGTACTTGCAGACAAACCTTTATCCAAACTATCCTGAAGAAACGGTCAAATTCTAGGAATTCTAAAAGAATGCCAGGAGAATTTATGAGAAGAACACCATAAAATATAAGTCTTCCAAACTCGACTTCCTAGAAACAGATTACGAGCCTGTAACATAGTATCAATTACTGAGTCAGAGAAACCTCTATGACTAAGTGTGTAATTTCCATACCTTCAAATTTAATTATTTGAGATCCTGATGGAAAAACGGCCCTTGAGACAAAAGGTCTGGTCTTAAAGGAAGTGGCCAAGGTTAGCAACTGGACATCCGGACAAGATCTACATACCAGAACCTGTGAGGACATGCTGGTGATACCAGAAACACAAACAAATGTTCCATGATGATCTTGGAGATCACTCTTGGAAGAAGAACTAGAGGCGGTAAGATATAAGCAGGTTGGTAAAACCAAGGAACTGCTAACGCATCCACCGACTCTGCTTGAGGATACCTGGACAGGTACCTGGGAAGTTTCTTGTTTAGATGTGAAGCCCTCAGATCTATTTCTGGAAGACCCCACATCTGAACAATCTGAAAAAACACATCTGGATGGAGCGACCACTCCCCTGGATGTAAAGTCTGACGGCTGAGATAATCCGCTTCCCAATTGTCTACACCTGGGATATGTACAGCAGAAATTAGACTAGAGCTTGATTCCGCCCAAGAAAGTATCCAAGATACTTCTTTCATAGCTAGGGGACTGTGAGTCCCACCCTGATGATTGACATATGCCACAGTTGTGATATTGTCTGTCTGAAAGCGAATGAAAAGCTCTCTCTTTAATAGAGGCCAAGCCTGAAGAGCTCTGAAGATAGCACGGAGTTCTAAAATATTGGTTGGTAACCTCGCCTCTTGAGGTTTCCAAACCCCTTGTGCTGTCAGAGACCCCCAGACAGCTCCCCAACCTGTGAGACTTGCATCTGTTGACAGTCCAGGAAGGACGAACAAAAGAGGCCCCTTGAATAATCTGATGATGGTCCAACCACCAGGACAGAGAGAGTTGAATGTTAGGATTTAAGTATATCAATTGTGATATCCGAGTATAATCCCTGCACCATTGATTCAGCATGCAAAGCTGTTGAGGTCTCATATGAAAACGCGCAAAGGGGATCGTGTCCGATGCTGCAGTCATGAGACCTAAAACTTCCATGCACATAGCCACTGAAGGGAATGATCGAGACTGAAGGTTTCGACAAGCTGAAACCAATTTCATTTGTCTCTTGTCTGTTAAAGACAGAGTCATGGGCGCTGAATCTATTTGGAAACCTAAAAAGGTGACCCTTATCTGAGGAATCAAGAAACTCTTAAATTGATCCTCCAACCATGTTTTTGAAGAAACAACACAAGTTGATTCGTGTGAGATTCTGCTAAATGAAAAAATTGAGCCAGTACCAAGATATCGTCCATATAAGGAATAACATTTAAACAAAATATCCAATTCCCTTATATAGTAGTTTCAGGAATGGGAAAAAATGCATATGCTAAATAAGCAGAAAAGCAAACAGCATAGCCCTCTGGAATATAAAGAGAGCAGCGAGCATAAAGGAAGTGGGGTAATATAATCAAAAAAATATATGGCGCCAAGTATGACGCATGATGCAAAGTGAAAAAAAAGTTTTCGCCAGTCAACTTCCGGAAATGACGCAACTCACGTCATAACAAGCGCACCTTCACGCCAAATAACCTAATGTCAATAAAGACGAGGAAATGACGAAACTTGCAACACTATAGATGCAAATTTGCGGCAAAAAAAATTTATTGCACCAAAAATGACGCAATAAATAACAGCATTTTGCGCCCTCGCGAGCCTAGATTTGCCCACGAAATTTACGGAAAAACAAGTCAAATTGGAAAAAAAGGACTAAACCCCAGGTAAGAAAATAACTTCCTAAAACATGATTCTCATACTGAAACTGTTAGACTGCAAAGGGAAATATACATAGACCTGACTCATGGCAAATATAAGTAAAATACATATATTTAAAACTTTATATTAATACATAAAGCGCCAAACCATAGCTGAGACTGTCTTAAATAATGATACATACTTACCGAAAGACACCCATCCACATATAGCAGATAGCCAAACCAGTACTGAAAGCTATCAGCAGAGGTAATGGTATATATAAGTATATCGTCTATCTGAAAAGGGAGGTAGGAGATGAATCCCTACGACCGATAACAGAGAACCTTTGAAAAGATTTCGCATGAGTGAAACCATAAAAATCAATAGGCGATACTCTCTTCACATCCCTCTGACAAACACTGTACTCTGAGAGGAATTGGGCTCCAGAATGCTTAGAAGCGCTTATCATAGAAGAAATCATAAAAATCAAGCACAAACTTACTTCACCACCTCAATAGGAGGCAAAGTTTGTAAAAACTGAATTGTGGGTGTGGTGGGGGGTGTATTTATAGGCATTTTGAGGTTTGGGAAACTTTGCCCCCTCCTGGTAGGATTGTATATCCCATATGTCACTAGCTCATGGACTCTTGCCAATTACATGAAAGAAAAAGCAAACCGCTTATTTGTTTTCTTGCTAAATTAACACTTACAAGTTCTGAGTGTATCTAGATAAAGCAGACATTACAAAACTAAAGTTCTACTGTAACATGATGTTTGCAGTAAAAGTCCTCTACTGAGCATGGGCAATAAGATTTTGCAAAAAAATTTGCTCCTTTGCCTTTCTGTATAGACCACAGTCCACTTATGGGGTTGTGACAGGAAATAATATACCCTTTACAAAGTTAAAAATAAGAGAAGAAATAAAAGGTAAAATCCTTTTCAGTGATGAATAATACATATTGCAATGATAGCTATTAACCCATTAAGGACCAGCCACGTACCCTGTACATCACTGGTCTTTTCTACATGGCACATCGCGATCATTAAGGGGCTAAGTATAACCCACTGCTTAGTGCTTTTTTTATTACAACAATGAAGCAGGCTATTTTATATCCCTTTAAGAGGAGTATTTGTATAAGGAGGTGGTAGGTGCCCTTGAGTATTTCTCGTGCTGTGTGGAAAACATCTGCTGTTTCATTTGGAACATATTAATCTTTAGATCTTTTCCCTAATTTGTATCTCCTAACAAACAATGTTGTCTTCCTTTACAGCAGCATAAACACATATGTGATTACATATATTATTAACTGGCCTTTTATCATTATTCATTTTTTTTTTTTTTTCAACTCCTGTCTTTTTTTTGCACAACATATGCTTATCTAGTACTTGTGGACGAAGTGTCATCTTAAAGTGATGGTAAATCCTAGTGTTTGTGAAATGCTAGTATTTTCCAGTGGAACAAATAAAAATATTTCATGCTGAAAGTTCCTTTACTTGTCTGCAGCGTTCACCGCGCTAAGCGCCTCAGGCAGCCCCAGCTGGCATTAATGCCAGATAGATAGCACGCTATTGGCTAAGATTACCTCGCTGCAAAATGGCGTTCAGCGCAGCGAACACTGCAGACAAATAAAGGAACTCGACAACCGTCAAATAAGCCATATTTTTGTGTCTGACGAAAGGGGTAAAACCCCAAAACATGATGTAATTAAAGGTGACAATTGTGGAAATTCCTTGTGAGTGCATCCTTTTGTCGGCCTGATTATTTATTTATATACAGTGTGTATATATATATATATATATATATATATATATATAATAAATTGTTTTACAGGCCCGGCGCACACCCCATAGAAAGCCTTTTGAATGTTGTGTATATTAAAGGACCAGTCAACATAGTAAATTTACATAAACGAGAAAATGCAAAATAACAAGACAATGCCATAGCACTTAGTCTAAACTTCAAATGAGTAGTAGATTTTTTTTTTCTGACAATTTTAAAAGTTGTCTTTTTCCACTCCCCCTGTACCATGTGACAGCCATCAGCCATTTACAAATGCATACACGTACCATGCGACAGCCATCAGCCAATCACAAATGAATACACACTTATTTTTGCACATACTCAGTAGGAGCTGGTGACTCAAAAAGTTTAAATATAAAAAGACTGTGCACATTTTGTTAATGGAAGTAAATTGGAAAGTTGTTTAAAAAGGCCTGCCCTATCTGAATAACGAAAGTTTAATTTTGATTGAGTGTCCCTTTAATGTGACCGTCAACACCAGAATTTTTATTGTTTAAAAAGATGGATAATCCCTTTATTACCCATTCCCTAGTTTTGCATAACCAACACAGTTATATAAATACACTTTTTACCTCTGTGATTTCAGTTCTTTTGGTAGACATCCATTTTAGCCAATCAGAGCTGGCTCTCTGGAACTCCACATGCGTGAGCATAGTGTTATCTGTATGACACACAGGAACTAATACCCTCTAGTGGTGAAAAACTGTCAAAATGCCCTGAGAGAAGAGGCGGCCTTCAAGGGCTTAGAAATTAGCATATGAACCTCCTAGGTTTAGCTTTCAACTAAGAATACCAAAAGAACAAAGCAAAATTGGTGATAAAAGTAAATTGTAAAATTGTTAAAAATTACATTCTCTATCTGAATCATGAAAGCTTATTTTGGACTAGACTGTCCCTTTAATTCCATTTCTGTGGATAGTTTGAGATAGATATAAACAAGTTCTTGTATGTATCATCCAATCACAGTGCATTTCATGAAATGCACCCAGACTCACATTACCATCCATTTGGTTTGCAGATATTATCGAGACATCGGTAAGATGCCAGCTATCAGTGACCAAGACATGGATGCATATCTGGTGGAGCAATCAAGACTGCACGCTAATGAATTCAACTCTCTGAGTGCACTCAGTGAGCTTTATTTCTATGTGAACAAATATCGAGAGGAGGTGAGTACGTTAGAGTTTGGTTATATTGTTATTGAGATTCCATAGTTAGGGGGCATGTCGGACACAAGGAAGCAGAAAGATTAGATATCCATCTCTGGATACAGTTGGGCTAGGAATTCCAACATCTTTAACTTTACACTTATTCTTTATTTGTCTTTCCCAATAATGTTGTGCTTCCCTACTTTATTGTGACTTCATTTTTTATTCACTTTACCTTTGTCTTTTTTCTTACTCTACCTTCTTTCTTTTACTCACTTCTTTCTCCCCATGCCCTACTATGGCTCCTCCGCTTTTCTTCCACTCTTCTTCTTTTCTCTGGCTCCTCTGCTTTTCTTCCAATCTTCTCCCTTTCTCTGGCTCCTCTGCTTTTCTTCCACTCTTCTTCCTTTCTCTGGCTCCTTTGCCTTTATCTGACTCTTCTTCCTTTCTCTGGCTCCTCCGCTTTTCTTCCACTCATTTGCCTTTCTCTGGCTCCTTTGCCTTTATCTGACTCTTCTGCCTTTCTCTGGCTCTTCCGCTTTTCTTCCACTCTTCTTTCTTTCTCTGGCTCCTCCGCTTTTCTTCCACTCTTCTTCCTTTCTCTGGCTCCTCTGCTTTTCTTGCACTCGTTTGCCTTTCTCTGGCTCCTCTGCCTTTCTCTGGCTCCTCTGCCTTTCTCTGGCTCCTCTGCCTTTCTCTGGCTCCTCTGCCTTTCTCTGGCTCCTCTGCCTTTCTCTGGCTCCTCTGCTTTTCTTCCACTCTTCTGCCTTTCTCTGGCTCCTCCGCTTTTCTTCCACTCATTTGCCTTTCTCTGACTCCTTTGCCTTTATCTGACTCTTCTGCCTTTCTCTGGCTCTTCCGCTTTTCTTCCACTCATTTGCCTTTCTCTGGCTCCTTTGCCTTTATCTGACTCTTCTGCCTTTCTCTGGCTCTTCCGCTTTTCTTCCACTCTTCTTTCTTTCTCTGGCTCCTCCGCTTTTCTTCCACTCATTTGCCTTTCTCTGGCTCCTTTGCCTTTATCTGACTCTTCTGCCTTTCTCTGGCTCTTCCGCTTTTCTTCCACTCTTCTTCCTTTCTCTGGCTCCTCTGCTTTTCTTGCACTTGTTTGCCTTTCTCTGGCTCCTCTGGCTCCTCTGCCTTTCTCTGGCTCCTCTGCCTTTCTCTGGCTTCTCTGCTTTTCTTCCACTGTTCTGCCTTTCTCTGGCTCCTCTGCTTTTCTTTCACTTCTGCTTTTCTACTGTCTTTCTCTGGCTTCTCTGCTTTTCTTCTGTCTTTCTCTGGCTTCTCTGCTTTTCTTCTGTCTTTCTCTGGCTTCTCTGCTTTTCTTCTGTCTTTCTCTGGCTCCTCTGCTTTTCTTCTGTCTTTCTCTGGCTCATCTGCTTTTCTTCTGTCTTTCTCTGGCTCCTCTGCTTTTCTTCTGCATTCTCTGCTTTTCTTCCACTCTTTTGCCTTTCTCTGGCTACTCTGCTTTTCTTGTCTTTCTCTGGCTCATCTGCTTTCTGTCTTTCTCTGGCTCATCTGCTTTCTGTCTTTCTTTGGCTCATCTGCTTTCTGTCTTTCTCTGGCTCATCTGCTTTTCTTCCACTCTTTTGCCTTTCTCTGGCTCCTCTGCTTTTCTTTCACTTCTGCTTTTCTTCTGTCTTTCTCTGGCTCCTCTGATTTTCTTCTGTCTTTCTCTGGCTCCTCTGATTTTCTTCTGCCTTTCTCTGGTTCCTCTGATTTTCTTCTGTCTTTCTCTGGCTCCTCTGCTTTTCTTCTGCCTTTCCCTGGCTCCTCTGCTTTTCTTCCACTCTTTTGCCTTTCTCTGGCTCCTCTGCTTTTCTTCTGGCTCCTCTGCTTTTCTTCCACATCTTGCACCTTTTTACTTTCCCCACTCCTTTTCTCTCCTTCCTACTTCTCCTCACCTCTGCTTTACTCCAGCTGCTTTCTCCTGCTTACCTCTTGCTCTTCCTTATTGCCACTCCTCACTCCTATTTCTGTATTCTTATTGTACATATCTTCTCTTTTTCCATTCAGTCTTCAAGTCATTCCTCACTAGTATTTGCTTCCATACCTTCCTTTGTTTTCTTCTTCATTTACCTTACACCACCTTTCCTATCTTATAGCTTTCTTTTGCATCTCATCCCCTTTCTCTCCTCACACCTGTTTCCTCCATCTGCTCCATTAACCCTTATTTTCTTCTCAATTCATAACAATTTCATTTCCCTTCAGATTCTCACAGCTCTGGACCGAGATTCTTACTGCCGTAAACACAAACTGCGTCAAAAGATGGAACAAGTTATCAACATGATGTCAAGTAACAGCTGAGCCAATTGCTCATCCCCCTGTATGCCCCATACTGTCGTGTGGGAGGGACAAAAACAGGAGATAACCATATGGGGAGAGATTACTACCAGATGGGTAATGTGCAAAGCTATGGCACTGCCGCAGAGACTCCACGGAGCCACCAATGGGACGTGATATTTATATGACTCCTTAATTTGTGCAGCCTTGGCACTGTGTGTCCATTGGCAACCAGTTCCCCTGCCGACCTGCGTTCTGTGTCTGTGTGACGAGGTGCCCACGTTTCAGTGCCTTGTGCTTAGTATGTAGGGGACGGCGCGGGAAAGCAGAGCTGTGTCATGCCATATGTAGTTTACTCATATACCGAGGCAGTGTGTCCGTCAGTCTTTCATGCTGAGTATTCCAAGAAGGGCGGAACCATTAGCACCTCCCTCTCCAGCTCTTTAATCTCCTGAGCCAATCAACAACCTTCTCTTCCCACCCCTTGGTGATCCCACACCTGTCCATGTTTTGGTAATTACGTGAAGCCATATGACTCTGAGGGATGCCCCACTAATAATCTCACTGCACTATTTTATCCCAAGTTTCCAATGCTCCTGTGGACATGCTGCTTCTGACATCACTGCGCATTATGCGATATATAATGTCATTAGAGGAGAATGTGCTGCACAAGGAGCTGGGACTATTTCCTGTCATGTGATGTAAGATGATAGGGTCCTGACTTTAGACATTGTAGGTAGGAGGGACCCTTATTTGTCCTGTGGTAAACTGGGTATTTTTTATTCAGATTTTGTGCCATGCAATATCAGTGCTATTTTTTATTTTATTTTTTTGGGGTGGGAGGGTGGCAGTGTTTCCACGGTGACTGAGACTGAAACGACTGAGTTATTGCATCCCATTACCATCACTACAGAACATACTGGGAACCAAAGGGATACACTCATTCCAGGCTGGTATTTTAATATTTTTTTTTATACATATATATAAATATATATATATATTTATTTAACTTATTTGTGGAATTGTTAAACCACTCACAGTCTGCAGAGTAAATCATACAGCTTCATGTGTGTTTGTGTGTGTGTAAATATCTATACATAATTTTATACATGGGCACCCTAAGCAAAAAGGAATGCGGCTCACAATATATTGGTCTGGTACTGCAAGTTCTCATGTTTACACTCAGACATATACACAGACACACTCATACTTGGAACACATTGATGCAGACACATAACTACGCACACTTATGATGTGCCAAAATATAGTGAACACTGCAGCAATATAGGGGGGTCTATATTTGTATGTGTGTGTATGTATATATGTATTTTCTGCACATTAAATCCATTAACCCCATAGCTGCCTAATTTCTGCCTAAAATTTACTTGCAGTGACTTCTCTTTGCAGTCCTGGCTGCCCCTTAAGTTTGTTTTCTTTATATCTGTCCAGCTTTCATGACCAGTAATGTGAAAGGCTGTGACTTATTGGGTGAGTGTATTTACTCCCTGTCTGACCCTTGGGTTGGCAATAAAGACATAACTGCCTGACCACAACATTCATGGGCACATACTTTGAGTGCTTTTCATTTATAGATATACCCACTGTATATCACCTATCTAAGGCATATTTCAATATTTTATGTGTACTCTACAATTGGTGAGTCGTCTGCGGATATGTATATGTCAACACCTCATTGGAGGAAACTTAATGTGGGTGTACATTTTTTGCATGTGTACCTCATCTGCTTATACATAAGTGGGGATGGATTCCTATTGGTAACATTTGGGGCACATCCTAGTAAGTAACCATCAATTGATCGCATGTCCTGCAAGTGCACGTCAAAATGTGACACATCTGAGTGGGTGCACTTTATTTTTGTTACATATCTTTGCAGGCACGCCTAATTAAGAGACATATCCCTAAAGTTACACCATATTTTAATCATGTTTTCATTGGATATTAGCGGACACATCTTCACCTCTTTGTAGGCACACTAGAATATGATCAATTCATTCCCAGAGTTGGGGAGCATCGTGCCGTAGCCTCTCTATTCATTAGGGAACCCATCTCAGAAAGTGCCCCCTCAACTGGGGACACAAACCAAAGCATATTAAGCAATAATGAAGCAGCTGTGTGTGTTAAGGCTTCACAGCCTGAATTTTGACTCATAGGGAAAGGGGGTATGGATGTCATTACCAGCACTTAGCCCAGAGTGGAATGGTAACATAACTGCTGATATTCCTTATTGCCAAACTGGAAACATTCCATATCAATGTCTTGCAGTGTTGTGGTGCACATGGCCTGTTTAGTATCCGTACACTTCACGCATAAAATATGCTCTACAGTGTGACAATGTGTAAATGTTTTGAAATATATGTATCATTTTGTACTGTGTGCCAGTCTCATACATAGCCTATTCATACTGCCCATACATTGTGATTTGTCACTGCCATATGAAGCCCCCAATCATCCAAAGGGGTTCAACTCTCCATCACAAATGAAGGGGATTTAGGTGCCTTAGAAAAAAAAAAAAGTTCCACCCCATATGAAACACTGATGCATAAAGGTGTCACTCAGATATGACGCGCAGGTATCACAGTGAAAATGACACGTGCAGGTATCAGTAAAGAAAAAGTGACAAAATCAAATATTCATGAGACATTAGTAAAGCTCTAATGTATGGCAGGGACTATGGCATGCAGGTATCCCACTGATGATGAAATATGTGCAGGTATCACAGTGATATTGTCACACTCAGGTGTCACAGTGGCAATGAAACATGCGCAGTTATCACTGACAATGAAGCGCGAGCAGGTATCACAGTATCTCAGCACTTTATGTCCAAGGATCCAATACTGTGAGCATGGCTTTTTATTTTATGATGTTGTTTTCCTAATAAATGATTTTAAAAACATTGTTCCTCTGGTGTTTTATTTATTGTGGAAGATTCTTGAGTTGGGATCAATGACTGTTCCATGCTGATCACCGTTTGATATCTTTTGTTTTGTAGCCACATTTTATAATGTATGATCAGGCATTCTACACCATCTCTATCACACTCATGGAGTCAGAGATAATTCCATTGGGTTAATATTAACCCACCACTTGAAGTAACACAGAGACATTACAGAAGCAGAAAACCCCTCCTCTTCCCACTTCATTCTCCACTTTTTATGACTTTTTTTGTTTAGAGAAGGCTATATATTGGGAGCTTTGCTCGTTTAATTTTTGGCATTATTGGATGGATTCCTTTGCCTTAATGATGTAACTCTGATCCCTCTCTCTACAGTGCTGACTATATGATCATTAGGGTCATGGCCGGATTGGCCTACTAGGATACCAGGAGATTTCCCGGTGGGCTGCAAAGCTACAATTCAAAGGGGTGATTGGAATTTTTTTTAATACAAACATATATTATAATATATAAAACAAAATATTGGTGGAGTATCCCAGTAATCCCCTTTGAGAAAAATGGAGTGTGCGCATTATACTGACTTAACGCAAAATATGGCTGGTCTCCAAATTTCTCCTACATTGGTGTGTCCGGTCCACGGCTTCATCCTTACTTGTGGGATATTCTCTTCCCCTACAGGAAATGGCAAAGAGACACACAGCAAAAGCTGTCCATATAGCCCCCCTTCTGGCTCCGCCCCCCAGTCATTCTCTTTGCCGCTCTGAACAAGTAGCATCTCCACGGGGATGGTAAAGAGTTTGTGGTGGTAGTTGTAGTTTTTATTTCTTCTATCAAGAGTTTGTTATTTTAAAATAGTGCCGGTTTGTACTATTTACTCTACAACAGAAAGTGATGAAGATTTCTGTTAAAAGAGGAGTATGATTTTAGCACCAGTAACTAAAATCCATTGCTGTTCCCACGCAGGACTGTTGAAACCAGAGAACTTCAGTTGGGGGGAACAGTTTGCAGACTTATCTGCTTCAGGTATGACCAGTCTCTTTTCTAACAAGACCCAGTATTGCTAGAAGACTGTCAGTTTTCCCTTATGGGACCGGTAAGCCATTTTCTTAGACTCAGTAAAAGAATTAAGGCTTATAAATTGGGCTCTATGCTGGTTGACACTTTTGTGGGCTAAATCGATTAGTTTTTTATCATATTATATGACAATTGGAGTGTTTTTGTGAACTTTGAAACACTTTTGGGAACGTTTATTTGCGCCTGGCAGTTGTTTAGACGCCTAATCTAGTCAGAAAGGCCCCTTAACTCTGGTATGCAGAGGGAGGAGGCCTCATTTTCGCGCCTTAGTTGCGCAGTTACTTCCATAGGCAGTGCATGCAGCTTCATGTGAGAGGGTCCTGTAGCTGAGAAAAGGACTCAGGGAGGCTTAATTCTGTGTTGAATCACCTCTAAGGAAGGTAAAAGCCGCAGCAAAGTCTGTGGCAGGGACTGTAGTGTGTTTAAACCGGTAAATTGAACTATTAGCTCCGGTTTGCTCATTTAAGGGTTTAGAGACTTGAAATTTGGTGTGCAATACTTTCAAAGCATTAAGACACTGGGGTGTAATTTTCAGAAAGATCGGATATTTCTTTGATAGTTTTTTGAACATTCAGAAATAAAGTGTGCTCTTTTTATTATTTAAAGAGACAGTAACGGTTTTGTTTAAAATTGTTTTTATTGCATTAATAGCCTGCCTAAATCTGTCTAACATGTCTGTACCTTCAGATAGCATATGTTCTGTGTGTATGGAGGCCAAGGTGGTTCCCCCTTTAAATGTATGTTCAAACTGTGCCATAGCGTCCAAACAAAGTAAGGACAGTACTGTCACATTGAATAAGATTGCCCAAGATGATTCTTCTAATGAAGGTAGTGGGGATAGTTCATCATCCTCTCCTTCAGTGTCAACACCAGTTTTGCCGCGCAGGCGATACCTAGTACATCTAGCGCACCAATGCTTGTTACTATGCAACAATTAACAGCAGTAATGGATAATTCTATAGCAGCTCTTTTATCCAAACTGCCAGCATTTCCCAGAAAGCAAGATTGCTCAGTTTTAAATACAGAGGATGAGCAAGTAGGTGCTGACGATAATTTATCTGTTATACCCTCACATCAATCTGAGTTGGCAGTGAGGGAGGGTCTGTCTGAGGGAGAAATTTCTGATTCAGGAAAAATTTCTCAGCAGGCAGAACCTGATATTGTGGCATTTAAATTTAAGCTAGAACATCTCCACGCCATGCTTAAGGAGGTGCTAGCTACTCTTGATAATTGTGATTCTTTGGTAATTCCAGAGAAGTTGTGCAAAATGGACAAATTCTTAGAGGTCCCAGTGCACGCTGATGCTTTTCCGATACCCAAGAGGGTGGCGGACATAGTGACTAAGGAGTGGGAGAAGCCAGGGGTACCTTTTGTTCCACCTCCTATATTTAAGAAAATGTTCCCCATTGTCGACCCAAAAGGGACGCATGGCAAACGGTCCCTAAGGTAGAGGGGGCAGTTTCAACGCTAGCCAAGCGCACAACTATTCCTATAGAGGACAGTTGTGCTTTCAAAGATCCTATGAATAAAAAATTGGAAGGATTGCTTAAAAAGATTTTTGTTCAGCAGGGTTTCCTTCTTCAACCAATTTTGTGCATTATTCCTGTCACCACGGCGGCGTCTTTTTGGTTCGAGGAACTAGAAAATTCGCTCCAAAAGGAGACTCCATATGATGAAGTCATGGACAGAATTCACGCACTAAAGTTGGCTAATTCCTTTATTTTGGATGCCGCCTTTCAATTGGCAAAATTAGCGGCGAAAAACTCAGGTTTTGCAATAGTGGCGCGCAGGGCGCTTTGGCTAAAATCTTGGTCGGCGGATGTGTCGTCCAAAACAAAATTACTTAATATTCCTTTCAAAGGTAAGACCCTTTTCGGGCCAGAATTGAAGGAGATTATTTCAGACATCACTGGGGGAAAGGGCCATGCCCTCCCACAGGACAGGCCTTTCAAGGCTAAGAACAAGTCTAATTTACGTTCCTTTCGCAATTTCAGGAACGGACCGGCTTCTAACTCTGCAGCCTCTAGACAAAAGGGTAACGCTTCCCAGCCTAAACCAGCATGGAAACCATTGCAAGGCTGGAACAAGGGTAAACAGGCCAAGAAGCCTGCTGCTGCTACCAAGACAGCATGAAGGGGTAGCCCCTGATCCGGGACCGGATCTAGTAGGGGGCAGACTTTCTCTCTTTGCTCAGGCTTGGGCAAGAGATGTTTCGGATCCCTGGGCACTAGAAATAGTCTCTCAGGGGTATCTTCTAGAGTTCAAGGAACTTCCTCCAAGGGGAAGGTTCCACATGTCTCGCTTATCTTCAGACCAGATAAAGAGACAGGCATTCTTACATTGCGTAGGAGACCTATTAAAGATGGGAGTGATAAACCCAATTCCAACAGCGGAACAAGGTCTGGGTTTTTACTCAAACCTGTTCGTAGTTCCCAAAAAAGAGGGAACTTTCAGGCCAATTCTGGATTTAAAAATTCTAAACAAATTCCTCAGAGTTCCATCATTCAAAATGGAAACCATTCGGACGATTTTACCAACAATCCAGGAGGGTCAATATATGACTACCGTGGACTTAAAGGATGCGTACCTGCATATTCCTATCCACAAAGATCATCATCAGTTCCTGAGGTTCGCCTTTCTGGACAAACATTACCAGTTCGTGGCTCTTCCGTTCGGTTTAGCCACCGCTCCCAGAATTTTCACAAAGGTGCTAGGGTCCCTTCTAGCGGTCCTAAGGCCGAGGGGCATTGCTGTAGCACCTTACCTAGACGACATTCTAATCCAAGCGTCTTCCCTTTCCAAAGCAATACATACATTGTTTTAGCCTTTCTCAGGTCTCACGGGTGGAAGGTGAACATAGAAAAGAGTTCCCTATCCCCGTCCACAAGGGTTCCTTTTCTGGGAACAATAATAGATTCTGTGGAAATGAAGATTTTCCTGACAGAGGTCAGAAAGTTAAAACTTCTAAAAGCTTGTCGAGTTCTTCAATCTATTCCTCAGCCTTCCATAGCTCAGTGCATGGAAGTAATAGGACTAATTGTTGCAGCAATGGACGTGGTTCCTTTTGCTCGAATTCATTTAAGACCATTGCAACTGTGCATGCTCAAACAGTGGAATGGGGATTATGCAGACTTGTCTCCCCAGATTCAAGTAGACCAGGTAACCAGAGACTCACTCCTCTGGTGGTTGACTCAGGATCACCTGTCTCAGGGAATGAGTTTCCGCAGACCAGAGTGGGTCATTGTCACGACCGACGCCAGCCTCTTGGGCTGGGGCGTGGTCTGGGACTCTCTGAAAGCTCAGGGTCTATGGTCTTGGGAAGAGTCTCTTCTCCCGATAAACATTTTGGAACTGAGAGCGATATTCAATGTGCTCCTGGCTTGGCCTCAACTAGCGAAGGCCAGATTCATAAGATTTCAGTCGGACAACATGACGACTGTAGCGTACATCAATCATCAGGGGGGAACAAAGAGTTCCTTGGCGATGAGAGAGGTATCCAAGATCATCAAATGGGCGGAGGATCACTCCTGCCATCTATCTGCAATTCACATCCCAGGAGTAGACAACTGGGAGGCGGATTATTTGAGTCGGCAGACACTCCATCTGGGGGAGTGGGAACTTCACCCGGAGGTCTTTGCCCAGTTAACTCAACTATGGGGCACTCCAGATATGGATCTGATGGTTTCTCGTCAGAACTCCAAGGTTCCTCGCTACGGGTCCAGATCCAGGGATCCCAAGGCGACACTAGTGGATGCATTGGTGGCGCCCTGGTCGTTCAATCTGGCTTATGTGTTTCCACCGTTCCCTCTCCTTCCCAGGCATGTAGCCAGGATCAAACAGGAGAAGGCCTCGGTGATTCTAATAGCTCCTGCATGGCCACGCAGGACTTGGTATGCAGACCTGGTGAATATGTCATCGGCTCCACCATGGAAGCTACCTTTGAAGCAGGATCTTCTAGTACAAGGTCCATTCGAACATCCAAATCTAGTCTCTCTGCAACTGACTGCTTGGAAATTGAACTCTTGATTCTATCTAAGTGTGGGTTTTCAGATTCGGTTATAGATACTCTGGTTCAAGCCAGAAAACCGGTGACTAGGAAAATTTACCATAAGATATGGCAAAAATATATCCGTTGGTGCGAATCCAAGAGATTCTCTTGGAGTAAAATTAAAATTCCTAGAATACTTTCCTTTCTCCAAGAGGGTTTGGATAAGGTTTGTCAGCTAGTTCTTTAAAAGGACAGATATCTGCTCTGTCTGTTTTGTTGCACAAACGTCTGGCAGCCGTGCCAGATGTACAGGCGTTTGTACAGGCGTTAGTCAGAATCAAGCCTGTCTACAGACCTATGACTCCTCCATGGAGTCTAAACTTAGCTCTTTCAGTTCTTCAAGGGGTTCCGTTTGAACCCTTACATTCCATAGATATTAAGTTACTATCTTGGAAAGTTCTGTTTTTGGTTGCTATTTCTTCTGCTAGAAGAGTTTCTGAACTGTCTGCTTTGCAGTGTACTTCACCCTATCTGGTATTCCATACAGATAAGGTAGTTTTACGTACCAAGCCTGGTTTTCTTCCAAAACTGGTTTCCAACAGGAATATTAACCAGGAAATAGTTGTTCCTTCTCTGTGTCCGAATCCAGTTTCGAAGAAGGAACGTTTGTTACACAACCTAGATGTGGTCCGTGCTTTAAAATTCTATTTAGAAGCAACAAAGGATTTCAGACAGACATCATCCTTGTTTGTCGTTTATTCTGGTAAGAGGAGAGGGCAGAAAGCTACTGCTACCTCTCTTTCCTTTTGGCTGAAAAGCATCATCCGATTGGCTTATGAGACTGCCGGACGGCAGCCTCCTGAACGAATTACAGCTCACTCTACTAGAGCTGTGGCTTCCACATGGGCCTTCAAGAACTAGGCTTCTGTTGATCAGATCTGTAAGGCAGCGACTTGGTCTTCTCTGCATACTTTTGCCAAATTTTACAAATTCGATACTTATGCTTCTTCGGAGGCTGTTTTTGGGAGAAAGGTTTTGCAAGCTGTGGTGCCTTCCGTTTAGGTTACCTGACTTGTTCCCTCCCTTTATCCGTGTCCTAAAGCTTTGGTATTGGTTCCCACAAGTAAGGATGAAGCCGTGGACCGGACACACCAATGTAGGAGAAAACAGAATTTATGTTTACCTGATAAATTTCTTTCTCCTACGGTGTGTCCGGTCCACGGCCCGCCCTGGCTTTTAGTCAGGTTTAAAATTTTTATTTCTATACACTACAGTCACCACGGCACCCTATGGTTTCTCCTTTTTCTCCTAACCGTCGGTCGAATGACTGGGGGGCGGAGCCAGAGGGGGGGCTATATGGACAGCTTTTGCTGTGTGTCTCTTTGCCATTTCCTGTAGGGGAAGAGAATATCCCACAAGTAAGGATGAAGCCGTGGACCGGACACACCGTAGGAGAAAGAAATTTATCAGGTAAACATAAATTCTGTTTTTCCAGTGCTGCTTTTTATTCCCAGTCCGGCCCTGATTTAGCGTATACCGTACAATACAAATAGACTTGAAGTTGACAATGTAAGTGATACAGTAGAGGGCCCTTTTTACCCCTTTTAACTGAAATACAAGGGTCTTACTCTGACTTCTGTTGTGGCACAGAACTACTCACAAATCTAAGTATATTGGGTTTTATACTGAGTTTTTCACCTCTGACACACAATTGATATGATTCACCTTTCCTATAAGTGTCTATTATTATTATCAGTAGTTGTAGAGCGCCAACAGATTCTGCAGTGCTATAAGCATAGGCAGTATACAAGAACATTTATAGGGATCAAATGGGTAGAGGGCCCTGCCGAGAGTAGCACTGTTGTAGTTGGCTCTTATGAAGGTGATCTACAAACAGCTGGGCTCATAGGCTTACATTCTAAGGGGTTCAAGGGGAAATCAATGGAGTTTAGGTAAGGTTAGTGTAGGTCTACATTGTATTTAGAGGTGATATGTGGCTTCAGTATGCAACACCCCTTTCCACTGGACCTTCTTTTTTTGGTTGGAATCTGGGACATGGATGTGACTACCCTGAGAACCTGCAGCATGCCATTTCATCTTCTGCCAGTCAGTGCTACAGTTCAGGTAATTGTCACTATGCATTCAGTTCCTCAACCACTAGAGGGCACTATCTAGGGTCTACTGTAGGAAATCAATATGATTCCTGGTGTTCAACAGGGAATTACTACTGTTCTGTTCTTGTGTACGGTGGTCTCACATTATTCTTTGACCTTTACCTGTAGGACACCCTGGTTCCAGCTCTTCACTTTCAGCTAGTTTTGGCTATGGCAGCACCAACAGTTTTATAGATGCTACCCACACCAAAAGCTAGTAAAGAACTGGAAAGTTTGGACCATGTGTAAGGATAGGACTTAAAATATGTGAAATGAAACACACAATAACAGACCCTATTTGGGAGTTAGCTGCTGATTGGTGTCTGCACATATATGCCTCCCGTGATTGGCTTAATAATGTGTTCGCCTAGTTCCCAGTAGTGCATTGCTGCTTCTCAAAAAAGGATTCCAAGAGAATGCTATTTGCTGTCTTATCCCATTCCCCATTTTGTATTGTTACTCCAAAGTCTAATTTAAATTATCACATTAAATATAATATTGACGATTAAAAACAGATATGTCACTGACTGTTATGTCATAGTTTCTTTGACACCCACAGTCATCAGTACCAGTGACTGTAGAAAAGCTGGAAATATTTCTCTTGTTAAGTGTGTTCAGTCCACGGGTCATCCATTACTTATGGGATATATTCTTCCCAACAGGAAGTTGCAAGAGGATCACCCAAGCAGAGCTGCTATATAGCTCCACCCCTCACATGTCATATCCAGTCATTCTCTTGCAAGTCTCAACAAAGGAGGTTGTGAGAGGAGACAGGAGTAACATTCTTCAATCAAAAGTTTATTATTTTAAAATAGCACCGGAGTGTGCTGTTTGTTCTCTCAGGCAGTATTTAGAAGAAGAATCTGTCTGCGTTTTTTCTATGATCTTAGCAGACGTAACTAAGATCCACTGGCTGTTCTCGCACATTCTGAGGAGTGGGGTAACTTCAGAGAAGGGAATTAGCATGCGGGGTCCCCCGCAAATGAGGTATGTGCAGTAAAATATTTTCTAGGAATGGAATTGACTATGAAAACACTGCTGTTACCCATATGATGTAAGTACAGCCTTTAATGCAGTAGTAGCGACTGGTATCAGGCTGATAAATGTATGCGCAGTTGAGTTATTTTCTAGGGACTAGAATTTAACTTTAAATACTGTTAGTACTGAAATAAATGTATGAGCCTTAACTGCAGTAGAAGCGACTGGTAGCAGGCTTAGTGATAACTTTGCATAACACTGGAAAGTTGTTTTTTAAAACGTTTACTGGCATGTTATTTGTTTTGTGAGGTACTTTGGTGATAAATCTTTTTGGGCATGATTTTTTTCCACATGGCTAACGTATGCATAGACACCGTTATATCAGGTCTCCCACTGTTGTGATATGAGTGGGAGGGACCTTTTTTTAGCGCCTTGTTGCGCAGTTAAAATTCTAGCACAGTCTTCCTGCTTCTTCCTCTTTGATCCAGGACGTCTCCAGAGAGCTCAGGGGTCTTCAAAATTCATTTTTGAGGGAGGTAATCTCAAGGCAGGAGCAGCATCAACTTCCTCCGCTCCAAAACAGGAAGGAACTGCTGCTCGTTACAGACAGGGTTGGAAAAGCAACCAGTCCTGGAACAAGGGCAAGCAGGCCAGAAAGCCTACTTCTGCCCCTAAGACAGCATGAAGAGAGGGCCCCCTATCCGGAAACGGATCTAGTGGGGGGCAGACTTTCTCTCTTCGCCCAGGCTTGGGCAAGAGATGTCCAGGATCCCTGGGCGTTGGAGATTATGTCTCAGGGATACCTTCTGGACTTCAAAGCTTCTCCTCCACAAGGGAGATTTCATCTTTCAAGGTTATCAGCAAACCAAATAAAGAAAGAGGCTTTTCTTCACTGTGTACAAGACCTCCTAGTAATGGGGGTGATCCACCCAGTTCCGCGGACGGAACAAGGGCAAGGATTTTATACAAATCTGTTTGTGGTTCCCAAGAAAGAGGGAACCTTCAGACCAATCTTGGACCTAAAAATATTAAACAAATTCCTAAGAGTTCCATCATTCAAAATGGAGACTATTCGAACCATCCTACCCATGATCCAAGAGGGTCAGTATATGACCACAGTGGACTTAAAGGATGCCTACCTTCACATACCGATTCACAAAGATCATTATCGGTACCTAAGGTTTGCCTTTCTAGACAGGCATTACCAGTTTGTAGCTCTTCCCTTCGGGTTAGCTACGGCCCCGAGAATTTTTACAAAGGTTCTGGGCTCGCTTCTGGCGGTACTAAGACCGCAAGGCATAGCGGTGGCTCTGTACTTAGACGACATTCTGATACAAGCGTCAAGTTTTCAAAATGCAAAGTCTCATACAGAGATAGTTCTAGCATTTCTGAGGTCGCATGGGTGGAAAGTGAACATGGAAAAGAGTTCTCTGTTACCACTCACAAGGGTTCCCTTTCTAGGGACTCTTATAGATTCTGTAGAGATGAAGATTTACCTGACGGAGTCCAGGTTATCAAAAATCCTAAATGCTTGCCGTGTCCTTCATTCCATTCCAAGCCCATCAGTAGCTCAGTGCATGGAAGTAATCAGCTTAATGGTCGCGGCAATGGACATAGTGCCATTTGCGCGCCTGCATCTCAGACCGCTGCAATTATGCATGCTGAGTCAGTCCCCTTTACTAAATCTGGACCAGGAGACCAGAGATTCTCTTCTCTGGTGGTTGTCTCGGATTCATCTGTCCAAGGGAATGACTTTTCGCAGACCAGATTGGACGATTGTAACAACAGATGCCAGCCTTCTAGGCTGGGGCGCAGTCTGGAATTCCCTGAAGGCTCAGGGATCATGGACTCAGGAGGAGAAACTCCTTCCAATAAACATTCTGGAATTAAGAGCGATATTCAATGCTCTTCTAGCTTGGCCTCAGTTAGCAACACTGAGGTTCATCAGATTTCAGTCGGACAACATCACAACTGTGGCTTACATCAATCATCAAGGGGGAACCAGGAGTTCCCTAGCGCTGTTAGAAGTCTCAAAGAAAATTCGCTGGGCAGCGTCTCACTCTTGCCATCTGTCAGCGATCTACATCCCAGGCGTGGAGAACTGGGAGGCGGACTTTCTAAGCCGCCAGACCTTTCACCCGGGGGAGTGGGAACTTCACCCGGAGGTATTTGCTCAACTGATTCTTCGTTGGGGCGAACCGGAACTGGATCTCATGGCTTCTTGCCAGAACGCCAAGCTTCCTTGTTACGGATCCAGATCCAGGGACCCGGGAGCGGTGCTGGTAGATGCACTAGCAGCCCCTTGGGTTTTCAACATGGCTTATGTGTTCCCACCGTTTCCGTTGCTGCCTTGTCTGATTGCCAGGATCAAACAGGAGAGAGCATCGGTGATTCTGATGGCGCCTGCGTGGCCACGCAGGACCTGGTATGCAGACCTAGTGGACATGTCGTCCTGTCCACCATGGTCTCTGCCTCTGAGGCAGGACCTTCTACTTCAGGGTCCTTTCAACCATCCAAGCCTAATTTCTCTGAGGCTGACTGCATGGAGATTGAACGCTTGATTCTATCAAAGCGTGGTTTCTCGGAGTCGGTTATTGATACATTGATACAGGCTCGGAAACCGGTTACCAGAAAAATTTACCATAAGATATGGCGTAAATATTTACATTGGTGTGAATCCAAGAGTTACTCATGGAGTAAGGTTAGGATTCCTAGGATATTGTCTTTTCTACAAGAGGGTTTAGAAAAGGGTTTATCCGCTAGTTCGTTAAAGGGACAGATTTCTGCTCTGTCTATTCTTTTTCACAAACGTCTGGCAGAGAACCCAGACGTCCAGGCTTTTTGTCAGGCTTTGGCTAGGATTAAGCCTGTGTTTAAAACTGTTGCTCCCCCGTGGAGCTTAAACTTGGTTCTTAAAGTTCTTCAGGGTGTTCCGCTTGAACCCCTTCATTCCATTGACATTAAGCTTTTATCTTGGAAAGTTCTGTTTTTGATGGCTATTTCCTCGGCTCGGAGAGTCTCTGAGTTATCTGCCTTACATTGTGACTCTCCTTATCTGATTTTTCATTCAGACAAGGTAGTTTTGCGTACTAAACCTGGGTTTTTACCTAAGGTTGTTTCTACTAGGAATATCAATCAGGAGATTGTTGTTCCATCTTTATGTCCTAACCCTTCTTCAAAGAAGGAACGTCTTTTGCATAATCTGGACGTAGTCCGTGCCCTGAAGTTCTACTTACAGGCAACTAAGGATTTTCGGCAAACTTCTTCTCTGTTTGTCGTTTTTTCTGGACAGAGGAGAGGTCAAAAGGCTTCGGCCACCTCTCTCTCTTTTTGGCTTCGTAGCGTAATACGTTTAGCCTATGAGACTGCTGGACAGCAGCCCCCTGAAAGAATTACAGCTCATTCCACTAGAGCTGTGGCTTCCACCTGGGCCTTTAAGAATGAGGCCTCTGTTGAACAGATTTGCAAGGCTGCAACTTGGTCTTCACTTCATACCTTTTCAAAATTTTACAAATTTGACACTTTTGCTTCTTCGGAGGCTGTTTTTGGGAGAAAGGTTCTACAGGCAGTGGTTCCTTCTGTTTAAAGTTCCTGCCTTGTCCCTCCCATCATCCGTGTACTTTAGCTTTGGTATTGGTATCCCATAAGTAATGGATGACCCGTGGACTGAACACACTTAACAAGAGAAAACATAATTTATGCTTACCTGATAAATTTATTTCTCTTGTAGTGTGTTCAGTCCACGGCCCGCCCTGTCTTTTTTTGAGGCAGTTCTAAATTTTAATTAAAACTCCAGTCACCACTGCACCCTATAGTTTCTCCTTTCTCGTCTTGTTTCGGTCGAATGACTGGATATGACATGTGAGGGGTGGAGCTATATAGCAGCTCTGCTTGGGTGATCCTCTTGCAACTTCCTGTTGGGAAGGAGAATATATCCCATAAGTAATGGATGACCCATGGACTAAACACACTACAAGAGAAATAAATTTATCAGGTAAGCATAAATTATGTTTTTAATTATGTGATGAACACATTTCTTTCCTATTACATGGAGAGTCCACAACATCATTCCAATTACTAGTGGGATTTTCAACTCCTGGCCAGCAGGAGGAGGCAAAGAGCACCCCAGCAAAGCGGTTAAGTGTAACTTCCCTTACCCATATCCCCCAGTCATTTTCTTTGTCTCTGTCAATGGAGGTTGTGCGAAGTTGGTGTCTGAAGAAATTAATCCTTTTATGGGTAAGGATTGGGGTCTAGCTGTGTCCACGTCAATCTCTTGAGTAAGAGAAGTGTTGGCTTTTAGCAGTTAAATTGCGGTGAGGAAGTCTTTGCTTTACTTTTAACACTTTGCTACCCCTTTGTGGAAAGCCAGAATTATTTACTCTGTTCTTTCTTTTCCTACAGGTCCATGACAGGGAGCGTAGTGCCTGCCACACCTAAGGATCAGCATCTATTATGCATTGGATCTAAGGTAAGTGCCTTTGCCTTCTAGGTATAGAAGGACATCAGTACTTAAGAGATTAACCCTCTTTTTCAGATCCTTTTTTTATCTAAGGGACATAATAATCCTTATTTAATAAAGGATTCATATGGGGACAATATTTTTGGCACATGATATATGGAAACAGTTTATAATATTTATTCAGTATGAGACTTGAGGGATAGATTTCTTTCATGTAATTAGCAAGAGTCCATGAGCTAGTGACGTATGGGACATACATTCCTACCAGGAGGGGCAAAGTTTCCCAAACCTTAAAATGCCTATAAATACACCCCTCACCACACCCACAATTCAGTTTTACAAACTTTGCCTCCGATGGAGGTGGTGAAGTAAGTTTGTGCTAGATTCTACGTTGATATGCGCTCCGCAGCAAGTTGGAGTCCGGTTTTCCTCTCAGCGTGCAGTGAATGTCAGAGGGATGTGAGGAGAGTATTGCCTATTTGAATGCAGTGATCTCCTTCTAAGGGGTCTATTTCATAGGTTCTCTGTTATCGGTCGTAGAGATTCATCTCTTACCTCCCTTTTCAGATCGACGATATACTCTTATATATACCATTACCTCTGCTGATTCTCGTTTCAGTACTGGTTTGGCTATCTGCTATATGTAGATGAGTGTCCTGGGGTAAGTAAGTCTTATTTTCTGTGACACTCCTAGCTATGGTTGGGCACTTTGTTTATAAAGTTCTAAATATATGTATTCAAACATTTATTTGCCTTGACTCAGAATGTTCAACTTTCCTTATTTTTCAGACAGTCAGTTTCATATTTGGGATAATGCATTTTAATTTAACATTTTTTACCTTAAAATTTGACTTTTTCCCTGTGGGCTGTTAGGCTCGCGGGGGCTGAAAATGCTTCATTTTATTGCGTCATTCTTGGCGCGGACTTTTTTGGCGCAAAAATTCTATTTCCGTTTCCGGCGTCATACGTGTCGCCGGAAGTTGCGTCATTCTTTGACGTTATTTTGCGCCAAAAATGTCGGCGTTCCGGATGTGGCGTCATTTTTGGCGCCAAAAAGCATTTAGGCGCCAAATAATGTGGGCGTCTTATTTGGCACGAAAAAATATGGGCGTCACTTTTGTCTCCACATTATTTAAGTCTCATTTTTTATTGCTTCTGGTTGCTAGAAGCTTGTTCTTTGGCATTTTTTCCCATTCCTGAAACTGTCATTTAAGGAATTTGATCAATTTTGCTTTATATGTTGTTTTTTTCTTTTACATATTGCAAGATGTTCCACGTTGCAACTGAGTCAGAAGTTACTTCAGGAAAATCACTGCACAGTGCTGGAGCTACCAAGCTAAGTGTATCTGCTATAAACTTTTGGTATCTGTTTCTCCAGCTGTTATTTGTATTGCATGTCATGTCAAACTTATTAATGCAGATAAAATTTCCTTTAGTACTGTTACATTACCTGTTGCTGTTCCGTCAACATCTAATTTTCAGAGTGTTCCTGATAACATAAGAGATTTTATTTTTTAAATCCATTAAGAAGGCTATGTCTGTTATTTCTCCTTCTAGTATACATAAAAGTCTTTTAAAACTTCTCTTTTTTTCAGATGAATTTTTAAATGAACATCATCATTCTGATACTGATAATGGTTCTTCTGGTTCAGAGGTTTCTGTCTCAGAGGTTGATGCTGATAAATCTTTGTATTTGTTCAAGATGGAATTTATTCGTTCTTTACTTAAAGAAGTGTTATTTGCATTAGAAATAGAGGATTCTGGTCCTCTTGATTCTAAATGTAAACGTTTAAATAAGGTTTTTAAATCTCCTGTAGTTATTCCAGAAGTGTTTTATCTCCCTGATGCTATTTCTGAAGTAATTTCCAGGGAATGGAATAATTTGGGTAATTTATTTACTCCTTCTAGACGTTTAAGCAAATTATATCCTGTGCCATCTGACAGATTAGAGTTTTTTGAGACAAAAATCCCTAAGGTTATGGGGCTATCTCTACTCCTGCTAATGTACTACTATTCCTACGGCAGATAGTACTTCATTTAAGGATCCTTTAGATAGGAAAATTGAATCCTTTCTAAGAAAAGCTTACTTATGTTCAGGTAATCTTCTTAGACCTGCTATATTTTTAGCGGATGTTGCTGCAGCTTCAACTTTTTGATTAGAAGCTTTAGCGCAACAAGTAACAGATCATAATTTTATAGCATTATTATTATTCTATAACATGCTAATAATTTTATTGGTGATACCATCTTTTGATATCATTAGAGTTGATGTCAGGTATATGTCTCTAGCTATTTTAGCTAGAGAAGCTTTATGGATTAAACTTGGAATGCTGACATGTCTTCTAAGTCATCTTTGCTTTCCCTTTCTTTCCAGGGTAAATAATCATTTTAGTTCCTTTCCTCACAAGGAACAAAAGCCTGATCCTTCATCCTCAGGAGCGGTATCAGTTTGGAAACTATTTCCAGTTTGGAATATATCCAAGCCTTATAGAAACCTATAGCCAGCTCCTAAGTACCTATGAAGGTGCGGCCCTTATTCCAGCTCAGCTGGTATGGGGCAGATTACGTTTTCTTCAAAGAAATTTGGATCAATTCCGTTCTTAATCTCTGGTTTCAGAAACATTGTTTCAGAAAGGTACAGAATTGGCTTCAAGTTAAGGCCTCCTGCTAAGAGATTCTTTTCTTTCCCGTGTCCCAGTTAACACAGCAAAGGCTCAGCATTTCTGTAATGTGTTTCAGATCTAGAGTTGGCTGGAGTATTTATGCCAGTTCCAGTTCTGGAACAGGGGTTGGGGTTTTATTTTATCTCTTCATTTGTACCAAAGAAGGTCAATTCCTTCAGACCAGTTCCGGATCTGTCATTATTGAATCGTTATGTTAGGATACCAACATTCAAGATGGTTACTGTAGGACTATCCTGCCTTTTGTTTAGCAAGGGCATTATATGTCTACAATAGATTTACAGGATGTGTATCTGCATATTCCGATTCATCCAGATCACTTTTAGTGTCTGAGATTCTCTTTTTAGACAAGCATTACCAGTTTTGTGGCTCTACCGTTTGGCCTAGCCTCAGTTCCAAGAATTTTTTTCAAAGGTTCTCGGTGCCCCTTTTTTCTGTAATCAGAGAATAGGGTTTTGGTATTTCCTTATTTGGACGATATCTTGGTACTTGCTCAGTCTTCTCATTTTCGAAGAATCTCATACGAATCGACTTGTGTTGTTTCTTCAAATTCATGGTTGGAGGATCAATTTACCATTCAGTTCATTGATTCCTCAGACAAGGGTAACCTTTTTAGGTTTCTAGATAAATTCAGTGTCTATGACTCTGTCCTTGTCAGACAAGAGAAGTTTAACATTGATATCAGCTTGTCAAAACCTTCAGTCACAATCATTCCCTTTGGTAGCCTTATGCATGGAAATGTTGGGTCTTAGGACTGCCGCATCAGATGCGATCTCCTTTGCTCGTTTTCACATGCGACCTCTTCAGCTCTGTATGCTGAACCAATGGTGCAGGGATTACTCAAAGATATCTCAATTAATATCTTTAAACCGATTTTACAACACTCTCTGACATGGTGGACAGATCACCATCGTTTAGTTCAGGGGGCTTCTTTGTTCTTCCGACCTGGACTATAATCTCAACAGATGCAAGTCTTACAGGTTGGGGAGCTGTGTGGGGGTATCTGACGGCACAAGGGGTTTGGGAATCTCAGGAGGTGAGATTTCCGATCAATATTTTGGAACTCCGTGCAATTTTCAGAGCTCTTCAGTCTTGGCCTCTTCTCAAGAGAGAGTTGTTCATTTGTTTTCAGATAGACAATGTCACAACTGTGGCATACATCAATCATCAAGGAGGGACTCACAGTCCTCTGGCTATGAAAGAAGTATCTCGAATTTTGGTTTGGGCGGAATCCAGCTCCTGTCTAATCTCTGCGGTTCATATCCCAGGTATGGACAATTGGAAAGCGGATTATCTCAGTCGCCAAACGTTGCATCCGGGCGAATGGTCTCTTCACCCAGAGGTATTTCTTCAGATTGTTCAAATGTGGGAACTTCCAGAAATAGATCTGATGGCTTCTCATCTAAACAAGAAACTTCCCAGGTATCTGTCCAGATCCCGGGATCCTCAGGCGGAGGCAGTGGATGCATTATCACTTCCTTGGAAGTATCATCCTGCCTATATCTTTCCGCCTCTAGTTCTTCTTCCAAGAGTAATCTCCAAGATTCTGAAGGAATGCTCGTTTGTTCTGCTGGTAGCTCCGGCATGGCCTCACAGGTTTTGGTATGCGGATCTTGTCCGGATGGCCTCTTGCCAACCGTGGACTCTTCCGTTAAGACCAGACCTTTTGTCTCAAGGTCCTTTTTTCCATCAGGATCTGAAATCCTTAAATTTAAAGGTATGGAGATTGAACGCTTGATTCTTGGTCAAAGAGGTTTCTCTGACTCTGTGATTAATACTATGTTACAGGCTCGTAAATCTGTATCCAGAGAGATATATTATAGAGTCTGGAAGACTTATATTTCTTGGTGTCTTTCTCATCATTTTTCTTGGCATTCTTTTAGAATACCGAGAATATTACAGTTTCTTCAGGATGGTTTAGATAAGGGTTTGTCCGCAAGTTCCTTGAAAGGTCAAATCTCTGCTCTTTCTGTTCTTTTTCACAGACAGATTGCTATTCTTCCTGATATTCATTGTTTTGTACAAGCTTTGGTTCGTATAAAGCCTGTCATTAAGTCAATTTCTCCTCCTTGGAGTTTGAATTTGGTTCTGGGGGCTCTTCAAGCTCCTCCATTTGAACCTATGCATTCATTGGATATTAAATTACTTTCTTGGAAAGTGTTGTTCCTTTTGGCCATCTCTTCTGCCAGAAGAGTTTCTGAATTATCTGCTCTTTCTTGTGAGTCTCCTTTTCTGATTTTTCATCAGGATAAGGCGGTGTTGCGAACTTCTTTTGAATTTTTACCTAAGTTGTGAATTCCAACAACATTAGTAGAGACATTGTGGTTCCTTCATTATGTCTTAATCCTAAGAATTCTAAGGAGAAATCGTTGCATTCTTTGGATGTTATTAGAGCTTTGAAATATTATGTTGAAGCTACTAAGTCTTTCCGAAAGACTTCAAGTTTATTTGTTATCTTTTCCGGTTTTAGAAAGGCCAGAAAACTTCTGCCATTTCTTTGGCATCTTGGTTGAAATCTTTAATTCATCTTGCCTATGTTGAGTCGGGTAAGACTCCGCCTCATAGGATTACAGCTCATTCTACTAGGTCAGTTTCTACTTCCTGGGCGTTTAGGAATGAAGCTTCGGTTGATCAGATTTGCAAAGCGGCAACTTGGTCCTCTTTGCATACTTTTACCAAATTCTACCATTTTGTTGTATTTTCTTCTTCTGAAGCAGTTTTTGGTAGAAAAGTACTTCAGGCAGCGTTTTCAGTTTGAATCTTCTGCTTATGTTTTTTCATTAAACTTTATTTTGGGTGTGGATTATTTTCAGCAGGAATTGGCTGTCTTTATTTTATCCCTCCCTCTCTAGTGACTCTTGTGTGGAAAGATCCACATCTTGGGTAGTCATTATCCCATACGTCACTAGCTCATGGACTTTTGCTAATTACATGAAAGAAAACATAATTTATGTAAGAACTTACCTGATAAATTCATTTCTTTCATATTAGCAAGAGTCCATGAGGCCCGCCCTTTTTTTGTGGTGGTTATGATTTTTTTGTATAAAGCACAATTATTCCAATTCCTTATTTTATATGCTTTCGCACTTTTTTCTTATCACCCCACTTCTTGGCTATTCGTTAAACTGAATTGTGGGTGTGGTGAGGGGTGTATTTATAGGCATTTTAAGGTTTGGGAAACTTTGCCCCTCCTGGTAGGAATGTATGTCCCATACGTCACTAGCTCATGGACTCTTGCTAATATGAAAGAAATGAATTTATCAGGTAAGTTCTTACATAAATTATGTTTTCTCTCATGTGGCTAAGGGATGTGAGGTGTTAAATAGTAACATAGTATCCCAGGGTTACAGAATGGGATTCAAGTCTTGCCGTCCAAGGGGCAGATTTCTTCTGTCAAGAACAAAAGTTCTGGGGGTGCTATTGGCAGTGATCAGATCCCAGGGAATTGCTGTGGCACCCTTATCTAGACGACATCTTGGTTCAGGCGTCATCTTTTCAACTAGCCCTATCTCATACACAGATGCTGTTGTCTTTTCTACGTTCCCACGGGTGGAAGGTGAATTTGGAAAAAAGTTCTCTAGTTCCATCTACCAAAGTGTGTTTTCTAGGGACTATAATAGATTCCCTGTCCATGAAAATTTTCCTGACGGAGGTCAGAAAGAACAAAGTTCTTGCTTCCTGCCTTTCATCCATCTGTGGCTCAATGCATGAAGGTGATTGGTCTGATGGTGGCATCCATGGACATTGTTCCTTTTGCTCGGTTTCATCTACGACCGCTGAACTTTGTATGCTCCATCAATGTAATGGAGACCATTCGGATTTATTACAGAGGATAAATCTGGACCCTCTAGAAAGAGACTCTCTCTTGTGGTGGGTGTCACAAGAACATCTGTCTCAGGGCACTTGCTTTCTGAAACATTCCTTGGAAATTGTGACTACAGATGCTAGACTGTCAGGCTGGGGTGCTGTTTGGGGTCCTTTAAAGGCTCAGGGCCTGTGGTCTCGGGACGAGTCCTCTCTTCCCATAAACATCTTGGAGTTGAGAGCTATCTTCAATGCCCTATCAGCATGGCCTCAACTTTCTTTGGTCCAGTTTATCAGATTTCAGTCGGACATTACCACCTCAGTAGCTTACATCAACCACCAGGGAGGGACTTGGAGTTCCTTAGCCATGAAGGAGATGACTCGCATTCTACAGTGGGCGGAAGCCCACGATTGTCTTTTATATGCCATCCACATTCCAGGAGGGACTACTGGGAGGCAGATTTTCTGAGCAGACAGACCTTTCATCCCGGGGAGTGGGCTCTCCTTCCGGAAGTGTTCTCTCAGATAACCCTCAAGTGGGGGGTTCCAGAGTTGGATCTGATGGTGTCCCACCAAGGTTCCAAAGTAAGGTTCAAGGTCAAGAGATCCTAAGGCCATTCTGATAGATTTCTCTGGCATATCGGTTTCCTCCGTTTGCTCGTATCAAACAAGAGAGAGCATCAGTGATCCTAATAGCTCCTGCATGGCCTTGCAGGATCTGGTTCGCGGACCTAGTAAGGGTGTCATCTCTACCTCCTTGGGGGTTACCTCAGACTAAAGACCTTCTACTTCAGGGTACTTTCCTCCATCCAAACCTAGATTCTCTGAAGCTGACTGCTTGGAGATTGAATGCCTAATTCTGTCTAGACGTGGTTTTTCTGAAGCAGTCATTGAAACTATGATTCATGCTCGAAAACCTGTTACTTGCAATATTTACCATAAGATATAGCGTATATATCTTTATTGGTGTGAATCTAAGGGGTTTTCCTAGATTTTGTCTTTTTTTTAGGAAGGCCTGGAAAAGAGTTTATTGGTCAGTACCCTAAAGGGTCACATTTTTGCATTATCTATCCTTTTGCACAAACGTATGGCAGACTTTCCAGATGTTCAAGCCTTTGTACAGGCCCTGGTTAGAATCAGGCCTGTGTTTAAACCTGTTGCTCCCCCGTGGAGCCTTAATTTAGTTCTTAAAGTTTTGCAGCAGGCTCCATTTGAGCCGATGCATGTTGTTGATATAAAATTGTTATCCTGGAAGGCTTTGTTTCTTGTTGCTATTTCTTCCGCTTGCAGAGTGTCTCAGCTTTCTATTCTGCAGTCTGATTCCCCGTACGTTATTTTTCATGCTGATAAGGTGGTCCTTCGTACTAAATTGGGGTTTCGCCCTAAGGTGGTGTTGGATTGAAACATTAATCAGGAAATTCAAATAATACTAGAACAACAAAGTCCTAGAGAGGTGCGCTGGTGTGTAATGGGAGGGAGCACCGAGGATGGAGGGGCAGCACTCTTGATAAATCGATGTTTAGAGATATGTCCTGTAGAAACAGAAGATTGAGGCGCCACAGCCTGATGAAACGGCATATGTTTTGCTGAGAAACGCGATGCCGTGTTTTTAGTGTACTCAATTAAAGTCTACACTTTTTTTTCTTTTGTGCGATCCTTTGGTCCCAATTCATTGATCGACTTGGCTCCGCTATGTTGCCCTCCTGTTACACTTTCCTGTGGATGTTTGGTGATCGGCCTTCCATTGAGAGAATCCGCTGCTGAGATTGGTCTCCCCACACCACGTGACCTGACGTTTGCCGTGTGTCTTGAGTCTATCTGGGGACTCTGTTGGTCCCAAACCGCCCAGCTCGGCACTCCGGTTGTGCCGCTGCTCTTGTGAGTAGCCACCCTTAGGGGTTTTATCTCTGTATTGTTGGCTTGCTTTGCAGACAATATTATCCTATGTGGCGCCTCTTTCTTCTGTTTCTACAGGACAAATCAGGAAATTGTTGTTCCTTCTTTTTGTCCTAAAACTCCTCAGAAGGAACGTCTTTTGCATAACTTTGATGTTGTGCGGGCTCTAACATTTTCCATGCACGCTACTAAAGATTTTCGCCAATCTTTTGCCCTGTTTGTTGTTTTCTCTGATAAGCGTAAGGGTCAGAAGGCCTCTTCTACTACTCTGTCTCTCTGGTTGAGAAGTTTGATTCGTTTAGCTTATGAGACTGCTAGACAGACGCCTCCTGAGGGTCTTATGGCTCATTCCACTAGGACTGTCTCCTCTTCTTGGGCTTTCAAAAATGAAGCTTCTGTGGAACAGATTTGCAAGGTGGCAACATGGTCCTCTCTGCATACTTTTTCCAAATTCTACAAATTTAATACTTTTGCCTCGGACAAGGCTTCTTTTGGGAGAAAGGTTCTTCAAGCGGTGGTGCCTTCTATTTAGGTCCTCCTGCCTTTTTCTCTCTCCCTGTTCATTCTGTGTCCTCTAGCTTGGGTATTGGTTCCCACTAGTAATTGGAATGACGTTGTGGACTCTCCATGTCATAGGAAAGAAAACAAAATTTTTGCTTACCTGATAAATTTCTTTTCTTTCATGTAATTAACAAGAGTCCATGAGCTAGTGACGTATGGGATATACATTCCTACCAGGAGGGGCAAAGTTTCCCAAACCTTAAAATGCCTATAAATACACCCCTCACCACACCCACAAATCAGTTTTACAAACTTTGCCTCCAAGGGAGGTGGTGAAGTAAGTTTGTGCTAGATTCTACGTTGATATGCGCTCCGCAGCAAGTTGGAGCCCGGTTTTCCTCTCAGCGTGCAGTGAATGTCAGAGGGATGTGAAGAGAGTATTGCCTATTGAATGCAGTGATCTCCTTCTACGGGGTCTATTTCATAAGGTTCTCTGTTATCGGTCGTAGAGATTCATCTCTTACCTCCCTTTTCAGATCGACGATATACTCTTATATTTACCATTACCTCTACTGATTCTCGTTTCAGTACTGGTTTGGCTTTCTACAAACATGTAGATGAGTGTCCTGGGGTAAGTAAGTCTTATTTTCTGTGACACTCTAAGCTATGGTTGGGCACTTTATTTATAAAGTTCTAAATATATGTATTCAAACATTTATTTGCCTTGACTCAGAATGTTCAACTTTCCTTATTTTCAGACAGTCAGTTTCATATTTGGGATTATGCATTGAATTATCATATTTTTCTTACCTCAAAAATTTGACTTTTTTCCCTGTGGGCTGTTAGGCTCGCGGGGGCTGAAAATGCTTCATTTTATTGCGTCATTCTTGGTGCAGACTTTTTTGGCGCAAAAATTCTTTTCCGTTTCCGGCGTCATACGTGTCGCCGGAAGTTGCGTCTTTTTTTGATGTTATTTTGCGCCAAAAATGTCGGCGTTCCGGATGTGGCGTCATTTTTGGCGCCAAAAGCATTTAGGCGCCAAATAATGTGGGCGTCTTATTTGGCGCTAAAAAACATGGGCGTCGCTTTTGTCTCCACATTATTTCAGTATCATTTTTCATTTGCTTCTGGTTGCTAGAAGCTTGATATTTGGCATTCTTTCCCATTCCTGAAACTGTCTTATAAGGAATTTGATCTATTTTGCTTTATATGTTGTTTTTTCTCTTACATATTGCAAGATGTCTCACGTTGCATCTGAGCCAGAAGATACTACAGGAAAATCACTGCCTGCTGGATCTACCAAAGCTAAGTGTATCTGCTGTAAACTTTTGGTAGCTATTCCTCCAGCTGTTGTTTGTAATAATTGTCATGACAAACTTGTTAAAGCAGATAATATTTCCTTTAGTAATGTACCGTTGCCTGTTGCAGTTCCCTCAACATCTAAGGTGCAGAATGTTCCTGATAACATAAGAGATTTTGTTTCTGAATCCATAAAGAAGGCTTTGTCTGTTATTTCTCCTTCTAGTAAACGTAAAAAGTCTTTTAAATCTTCTCTCTCTACAGATGAATTTTTAAATGAACACCATCATTCTGATTCTTTGGACTCTTCTGGTTCAGAGGATTCTATCTCAGAGATTGATGCTGATAAATCTTCATATTTATTTAAGATGGAATTTATTCGCTCTTTACTTAAAGAAGTACTAATTGCTTTAGAAATAGAGGATTCTAGTCCTCTTGATACTAATTCTATACGTTTGGATAAGGTTTTTAAAGCTCCTGCGGTTATTCCAGAAGTTTTTCCTGTTCCTAATGCTATTTCTGCAGTAATTTCCAAAGAATGGGATAAATTGGGTAATTCATTTACTCCTTCTAAACGTTTTAAGCAATTATATCCTGTTCCGCCTGACAGGCTAGAATTTTGGGACAAAATCCCTAAAGTTGATGGGGCTATTTCTACCCTTGCTAAACGTACTACCATTCCTACGTCAGATGGTACCTCGTTTAAGGATCCTTTAGATAGAAAAATTGAATCTTTTCTAAGAAAAGCTTATCTGTGTTCAGGTAATCTTCTTAGACCTGCTATATCATTGGCTGATGTTGCTGCAGCTTCAACTTTTTGGTTGGAAACTCTAGCGCAACAAGTAACAAATCGTGATTCTCATGATATTATTATTCTTCTCCAGCATGCTAATAATTTTATCTGTGATGCCATTTTTGATATTATTAGAGTTGATGTTAGGTTTATGTCTCTGGCTATCTTAGCCAGAAGAGCTTTATGGCTTAAGACTTGGAATGCTGATATGGCTTCTAAATCAACTCTACTTTCCATTTCTTTCCAGGGAAACAAATTATTTGGTTCTCAGTTGGATTCTATTATTTCAACTGTTACTGGTGGGAAAGGAACTTTTTTACCACAGGATAAAAAATCTAAAGGTAAAAACAGGGCTAACAATCGTTTTCGTTCCTTTCGTTTCAACAAAGAACAAAAGTCTGATCCTTCGTCCTCAGGAGCAGTTTCAGTTTGGAAACCATCTCCAGTCTGGAATAAATCCAAGCCTGCTAGAAAGGCAAAGCCTGCTTCTAAGTTCACATGAAGGTACGGCCCTCATTCCAGTTCAGCTGGTAGGGGGCAGGTTACGTTTTTTCAAAGAAATTTGGATCAATTCTGTTCGCAATCTTTGGACTCAGAACATTGTTTCAGAAGGGTACAGAATTGGTTTCAAGATGAGACCTCCTGCAAAGAGATTTTTTCTTTCCCGTGTCCCAGTAAATCCAGTGAAAGCTCAAGCATTTCTGAATTGTGTTTCAGATCTAGAGTTGGCTGGAGTAATTATGCCAGTTCCAGTTCAGGAACAGGGGATGGGGTTTTATTCAAATCTCTTCATTGTACCAAAGAAGGAGAATTCCTTCAGACCAGTTCTGGATCTAAAATTATTGAATCGTTATGTAAGGATACCAACGTTCAAGATGGTAACTGTGAGGACTATATTGCCTTTTGTTCAGCAAGGGAATTATATGTCCACAATAGATTTACAGGATGCATATCTGCATATTCCGATTCATCCAGATCATTATCAGTTCCTGAGATTCTCTTTTCTAGACAAGCATTACCAATTTGTGGCTCTACCGTTTGGCCTTGCTACAGCTCCAAGAATTTTCACAAAGATTCTCGGTGCCCTTCTGTCTGTAATCAGAGAACAGGGTATTGTGGTATTTCCTTATTTGGACGATATCTTGGTACTTGCTCAGTCTTTACATTTAGCAGAGTCTCATACGAATCGACTTGTGTTGTTTCTTCAAGATCATGGTTGGAGGATCAATTTACCAAAAAGTTCTTTGATTCCTCAAACAAGGGTAACCTTTCTGGGTTTCCAGATAGATTCAGTGTCCATGACTCTGTCTTTAACAGACAAGAGACGTCTAAAATTGATTACAGCTTGTTGAAACCTTCAGTCTCAATCATTCCCTTCGGTAGCCTTATGCATGGAAATTCTAGGTCTTATGACTGCTGCATCGGACGCGATCCCCTTTGCTCGTTTTCACATGCGACCTCTTCAGCTCTGTATGCTGAACCAATGGTGCAGGGATTACATGAAGATATATCAATTAATATCTTTAAAACCGATTGTTCGACACTCTCTAACGTGGTGGACAGATCACCATCGTTTAATTCAGGGGGCTTCTTTTGTTCTTCCGACCTGGACTGTAATTTCAACAGATGCTAGTCTCACAGGTTGGGGAGCTGTGTGGGGATCTCTGACGGCACAAGGAGTTTGGGAATCTCAGGAGGTGAGATTACCGATCAATATTTTGGAACTCCGTGCAATTTTCAGAGCTCTTCAGTTTTGGCCTCTTCTGAAGAGAGAATCGTTCATTTGTTTTCAGACAGACAATGTCACAACTGTGGCATACATCAATCATCAAGGAGGGACTCACAGTCCTCTGGCTATGAAAGAAGTATCTCGAATTTTGGTTTGGGCGGAATCCAGCTCCTGTCTAATCTCTGCGGTTCATATCCCAGGTGTAGACAATTGGGAAGCGGATTATCTCAGTCGCCAAACGTTGCATCCGGGCGAATGGTCTCTTCACCCAGAGGTATTTCTTCAGATTGTTCAAATGTGGGGGCTCCCAGAGATAGATCTGATGGCCTCTCATCTAAACAAGAAACTTCCCAGGTATCTGTCCAGATCCCGGGATCCTCAGGTGGAGGCAGTGGATGCATTATCACTTCCTTGGAAGTATCATCCTGCCTATATCTTTCCGCCTCTAGTTCTTCTTCCAAGAGTAATCTCCAAGATTCTGAGGGAATGCTCGTTTGTTCTGCTAATAGCTCCGGCATGGCCTCACAGGTTTTGGTATGCGGATCTTGTCCGGATGGCATCTTGCCAACCATGGACTCTTCCGTTAAGACCAGACCTTCTGTCGCAAGGTCTTTTTTTCCATCCGGATCTGAAATCCTTAAATTTAAAGGTATGGAGATTGAACGCTTGATTCTTGGTCAAAGAGGTTTCTCTGACTCCGTGATTAATACTATGTTACAGGCTCGTAAATCTGTATCTCGAGAGATATATTATAGAGTCTGGAAGACTTATATTTCTTGGTGTCTTTCTCATCATTTTTCTTGGCATTCTTTTAGAATACCGAGAATTTTACAGTTTCTTCAGGATGGTTTAGATAAGGGTTTGTCCGCAAGTTCTTTGAAAGGACAAATCTCCGCTCTTTCTGTTCTTTTTCACAGAAAGATTGCTATTCTTCCTGATATTCATTGTTTTGTACAAGCTTTGGTTCGTATAAAACCTGTCATTAAGTCAATTTCTCCTCCTTGGAGTTTGAATTTGGTTCTGGGAGCTCTTCAAGCTCCTCCGTTTGAACCTATGCATTCATTGGACATTAAAATACTTTCTTGGAAAGTTTTGTTCCTTTTGGCCATCTCTTCTGCTAGAAGAGTTTCTGAATTATCTGCTCTTTCTTGTGAGTCTCCTTTTCTGATTTTTCATCAGGATAAGGCGGTGTTGCGAACTTCTTTTGAATTTTTACCTAAAGTTGTGAATTCCAACAACATTAGTAGAGAAATTGTGGTTCCTTCATTATGTCCTAATCCTAAGAATTCTAAGGAGAAATCGTTGCATTCTTTGGATGTTGTTAGAGCTTTGAAATATTATGTTGAAGCTACGAAATCTTTCCGTAAGACTTCTAGTCTATTTGTTATCTTTTCCGGTTCTAGGAAAGGCCAGAAAGCTTCTGCCATTTCTTTGGCATCTTGGTTGAAATCTTTAATTCATCTTGCCTATGTTGAGTCGGGTAAAATTCCGCCTCAGAGAATTACAGCTCATTCTACTAGGTCAGTATCTACTTCCTGGGCGTTTAGGAATGAAGCTTCGGTTGACCAGATCTGCAAAGCAGCAACTTGGTCCTCTTTGCATACTTTTACTAAATTCTACCATTTTGATGTATTTTCTTCTTCTGAAGCAGTTTTTGGTAGAAAAGTTCTTCAGGCAGCGGTTTCAGTTTGAATCTTCTGCTTATGTTTTTCGTTAAACTTTATTTTGGGTGTGGATTATTTTCAGCAGGAATTGGCTGTCTTTATTTTATCCCTCCCTCTCTAGTGACTCTTGTGTGGAAAGATCCACATCTTGGGTAGTCATTATCCCATACGTCACTAGCTCATGGACTCTTGTTAATTACATGAAAGAAAACATAATTTATGTAAGAACTTACCTGATAAATTCATTTCTTTCATATTAACAAGAGTCCATGAGGCCCACCCTTTTTTGTGGTGGTTATGATTTTTTTGTATAAAGCACAATTATTCCAATTCCTTATTTTATATGCTTCGCACTTTTTTTCTTATCACCCCACTTCTTGGCTATTCGTTAAACTGATTTGTGGGTGTGGTGAGGGGTGTATTTATAGGCATTTTAAGGTTTGGGAAACTTTGCCCCTCCTGGTAGGAATGTATATCCCATACGTCACTAGCTCATGGACTCTTGTTAATATGAAAGAAATGAATTTATCAGGTAAGTTCTTACATAAATTATGTTTCTTTCCGGACATGGAGAGTCCACGACCCCGCACTCTTTTTAATTATAATTCGGCAGGTTTTTTGAGTAAACCTCAGGCACCTTTTTACCCTTGTGTTTCTTTTTTTACCATTTTCCTTTGGCTGAATGACTGGGGATTATGGGTAAGGGAAATTACACTTAACAGCTTTGCTGGGGTGCTCTTTGCCTCCTCCTGCTGGCCAGGAGTTGAATATCCCACTAGTAATTGGAATGACGTTGTGGACTCTCCATGTCTGGAAGGAAAGAAATTTATCAGGTAAGCATAAATTTTGTTTTTTTGTAGCACTTCTCAAGCTTCTGATTTTCTTTGACATTTCTGTCAATCATTAATCCTAGCCCCTTTTCTAGTTTTTAAAGGAATAGTCTAGTCAAAATTAAATTTTCATTATTCAGATAGCGCATGCAATTTTAAACAACTTTCTAATTTACTCCTATTATCAATTGTTCTTTGTTCTCTTGGTATATTTGAATGTAAGCTTAGGCCCATTTTTGGTTCAGAACCTGGGTAGCGCTTGCTGATTGGTAACTACATTTAGACACCAATCAGAAAGTGCTACACAGGTGCTGAACCAAAGCTGGGCCGGCTCCTATGCTTCCATTCTTGCTTTTTCAAATAAAGATACCAAGAGAACGAAGAAAATTTGATAATAGGAGTAAATTAGAAAGTTGCTTAAAATTGGATGTTCTATCTGAATCATGAAAGTTTAATTTTGACTAGACTGCTCATTTAAAGGGGCATAAACCCCAACATTTTTTCTTTCATGATTCAGAAAGAGCAAGTCATTTAAAATTAAATTAAATTTACTTCTATTATAACATTTCCTTTGTCCTCTTGATATATTTTTCTGAAAATCAAGGACAAAAGCTCAGTAGTGTGCATGTGTCTGGAACACTTTATGGCAGCAGTTCTGCTAGAATGTTATCCATTTGCAAGAACACTAGAGGGCAATGCTATTTCCTGTCATGTAGAGCTCCAGATGCCTACCTAGGTATCTCTTCAACACAGAATACCATGGGAACGAAGCAAATTTGATAATAGAACTAAATTGGAAACTTTTTTTTTTTAACATTGTCTGACTCACAAAATAAGTTTTTGGGTTTCATATCACTTTATCTTAAAGTGAAAGTCAATCTTAGCGCTTTAAAAAGGCTAGGATTGACTATTGAAACAAATAAAGGGGACTTTCATTCATGAAGTATAAGATACTTACATGTAGAAAGCTCCTTTATTTGTTTCAATCGATCGCCGTTCTTAGCTGCTACAGCAGCCTACGGCTAAAAAAATTTTTTGCTAAGAGGTTACGTTTTCACTTATGGGAATTCACCTCCTGGTCAGCAGGAGGAGGCAAAGAGAACCACAGCAGAACTGCTATATATAGCTCCTCCCACTCCAGTCATTCTCTTTGCCTACGTTAGTGATAGGAAGAGGTAAAGTGAGGTGTTAGATTAGATTCTTCAATCAAGAGTTTATTATTTTTAAAGTAGTGCCAGAGTGTGCTGCTTTGTTCTAGGGTGTAGCCGTAGTCCATATCAGTCTCTGTAGTAGAGCTTTTGGTGGCTTTAAAGCAATAGGAACTGGTGGGACATAATTCTCACTGCGCCTCCAATACATTTATGCTGCCCTAATCCGGATAGCCTAAGCACAGTTAACTCAGGCTTATCTTATTCCACAGGGCTATGGGAGGGAGAGGACCTCTTAAACCTGCTGGACTGTTCTGCTGTCGGACAGCATTCAAGGTAAGTGCTAACTTTATTCATTCTGGGGCATAGACTCAGAGGAAAGTGGGCACTTGGTTTTACTTGGAGATTACATAAGAGAGTCCAAGTACAAGGCTTCTTATGTTTGGGACATTAATCCTTTGTATATTGGAGGGTTTTTTTCTGAGACAGCCATGAGTACTGGGGCTGGGAGCAAAGCAGGCAAAAGAATAGGTACAGTGTTCATTTTTATGGTGGTTTTTACTTCGACTACGGGCAATGAAGTTTTAGTAGTTACGCCCACGATGGGCGGGGCTATAGTTTGCGCGCTTCCTGTAGTGATTGCGCAGTTCTCAGCCGACTGAAGTGCACGTCTTCACACGTGGCTCTACAACCGCATGTCTTTCTGTCTATTTTGGCAAGCGGTTGTAGCGTTTTTCTGCCCCTGATATCAAGTTTTTTTCCATAAGAGACAAGTGTTCCGGTCTGGGAGTGAGTCAGTTTGGCAGGTAGGCACCTCAGCAGGGCTGCTGAGGTGTATAGGTGTCTGTATTTACTTTGTATTTAATTTGTTTAACTGCTGGGGTACGTTTTTTTCTTATGCAGTAAAAAAATCTGTGTTTAAAATTTAAAGGCACAGTATCGTTTTTTTGTTTTTTTTCCTTTTTCTGACATCAAAGTTTGTGTGAATAATTTGATTATCTCTTTTTTGAACATCTTGTTCTTGTATAGTATAAAAGGTTACTTTTGTAGACTCTTAAAGAGACAGTAACACTTTTTGTTAAGACAAAAAAAAAAGAGATTTTTATTATTATATTTTATCATGGACATAGGAGCCGTGCAAAATGTTACTTGCTCCATGTGTTTGGATGCTAATGTGGAACCACCAATCCCTTTCTGTCCCTCATGTATTGAGAAGGCTTTGAGTTATAGGGAAAAGATTTTTCATGAGCAAAATTGTTCAAAAGCAGATGCTTCTCAGGAATCTAATGACAAGGTTCAGAGTTTGCCGCAGCTTTCTCCCCAAGCGTCCCAAACTTTAACGCCCGCTCAAGCAGTGCCCTGTACTTCTGCTCTTGCACCTGCTGGAGTTACTTTAAAAGACATAGCTGCAGTCATGTCTTCCACTATTTCTGATGTGTTGTCTGCCTTTCCTATGCTACAAGGCAAACGTAAGAGGAAAGACAACCATGTAGTTAATGAGGTTTCTGATGCTATGGTGGCAATCTCGGATGTACCCTCCCAGGGAAACTGAGATGGAGGGTATAGAGGTTCTATCAGAAGGTGAAATTTCAGACTCAGGGAGTTCCTTACCTTTGACTGATTCAGAGGTTGTCTCTTTCCGGTTTAAACTAGAACACCTCCGCATGTTACTCAGGGAGGTTTTGGTGACTTTAGATGACTGTGATTCCACGGTGGTGGTCACTCCTGAGAAATCAAGTAAGCTGGACAGATACTTCGAAGTTCTTTCTTACTCAGATGTTTTTCCAGTTCCTAAGCGGACTTCGGAGATTGTTTCTAAGGAATGGGAGAGACCAGGTATTCCTTTCTCTCCTTCTCCTATTTTCAAGAAGATGTTTCCTATAGCTGACGCTGTCAGGGAAACTTGGCAAACGGTTCCTAAGGTGGAAGGGGCTATTTCCACCTTGGCCAAACGAACTACTATTCCTATTGAGGATAGTTGTGCTTTCAAAGACCCTATGGACAAGAAGTTGGAAGGTCTACTTAAAAAGATTTATGCTCACCAAGGTCTGCTATTGCAGCCGGCTGCATGCATAGCTACTGTCATCAGTGCGGCAGCTTATTGGTTTGATGCTTTGTCCAAATCTCTTAAGACTGAGACTTCTTTAGAGGAGATCCAGGACAGGATTAAAGCTCTGAAATTAGCCAATTCTTTTATTACGGATGCTTCACTGCAAATTACTAAATTGGCAGCTAAGAGTTCAGGGTTTTCTATCCTAGCCCGCAGAGCCTTATGGTTAAAACCTTAAGTCTAAGCTTTTAGCAATTCCTTACAAGGGAAAGACCTTGTTTGGGCCTGGTCTGAAGGAAATTATTTCTGATGTCACGGGAGGAAAGGGTCATCTCCTTCCTCAAGATAAAAGAAGCAAACAGAAGGGACGACAAAGTAATTTTCGTTCCTTTCGAAATTTCAAGGGAAATTCCTTTTCTTCCTCCTCTAAACAGGAAGGAAACTATTCGCAATCTAAGCCTACTTGGAGACCCAACCAGTCTTGGTACAAGGGTAAGCAATCCAAGAAGCCAGCTGCTGATTCCAAGTCAGCATGAAGGGCTTGCCCCCAATCCGGGACCGGATCTGGTAGGGGGCAGACTTTCTTTCTTCGTTCAGGCTTGGGTGCGGGATGTTCAGGATCCCTGGGCTATAGAAATAGTGTCTCAGGGACACAAGCTGGAGTTCAAAACATTTCCTCCCCGAGGAAGATTTCTTCTTTCAAGATTATCTGCAGACCAGATAAAAAGAGAGGCGTTCTTACATTGTGTAAGAGACCTCTCCTCCCTGAGTGTGATTTGTCCTGTTCCTGTACAGGAACACGGGCAGGGTTTTTATTCAAATTAAATCTGTTTGTAGTTCCCAAAAAGGAGGGAGCTTTCAGGCCTATCCTAGACCTCAAGGGTCTAAACAAGTTTCTCAGAGTTCCGTCGTTCAAGATGGAAACTATTCGTACCATTCTTCCATTGATCCAGGAGGGTCAATTTATGGCGACAGTGGACTTAAAGGATGCATATCTTCATGTTCCTATCCACAGAGATCATCACAAGTTCCTAAGGTTTGCCTTTCTGGACAAACACTTTCAGTTTGTGGCTCTTCCTTTCGGGCTGGCCACGGCTCCCAGAATCTTCACAAAGGTTCTGTGGTCTTTGCTGGCGGTTCTAAGACCGCTGAGCATTGCGGTGGCGCCTTATCTGGATGATATTCTAATCCAGGCGCCATCTTGTCAACAAGCAAGGTCTCATACCAACATTGTACTATCCTTCCCGGGTGGAAGGTAAATCTGGAAAAGAGTTCTTTAATCCCGAAGACAAGGGTGACTTTCTTGGGGACTCTAATCAATTCTATATCTATGAGGATTTTTCTGACAGAAGTCAGGAAATCAAGAATTCTAGATACCTGTCGAGCCCTTTAGTCCAATCCTCGGCCGTCGGTGGCCCAGTGTATGGAAGTAATCGGACTGATGGTGGCGGCAATGGACATCATTCCGTTTGCTCGGTTTCATCTCAGGCCTCTGCAGTTGAACATGCTCAGGCAGTGGAATGGAGATTATGCAGACTTGTCTCCTCGAATAACCCTGGATCAGGAGACAAGGGACTCTGTTCATTGGTGGTTGTCTCTGGATCATCTATCCCAGGGAACATGCTTTCGCAGACCATCCTGGGTGATAGTGACAACAGATGCCAGCCTTCTAGGGTGGGGAGCTGTCTGGGGTTCCCTAAAGGCTCAGGGAGTGTGGACTCAGGCAGAGTCTGTTCTTCCCATAAACATCCTGGAACTGGGAGCGATCTTCAATGCACTTCTGACCTGGCCTCAGTTAGCTTTGGCTCAGTTCATCAGATTCCAGACGGACAACATAACGACAGTGGCTTACATCAATCATCAAGGAGAAACAAGGAGTTCCTTAGCGATGACAGAGGTAGCCAAGATAATCCGGTGGGTGGAGGCCCATTCTTGCTATCTGTCAGCGATCCACATCCCAGAGGTGGACAACTGGGAGGCGGACTTTCTGAGCAGGCAGACTTTTCATCCGGGAGAGTGGGAACTCCATCCGGAAGTATTCTCCAACCTGATTCTCAAATGGGGTCGGCCGGAGTTAGATCTCATGGCATCTCGTCAGAATGCCAAGCTCCCGAGATACGGGTCAAGGTCCAGGGATCCCCAGGCGGAACTGATGGATGCTCTAGCAGTTCCTTGGTCCTTCAGCCTAGCATATCTTTTCCCCCCGTTTGCTCTTCTTCCTCGGGTCATTGCTCAAATCAAACAGGAGATCCTCATTGCTCCTGCATGGCCTCGCAGGATCTGGTATGCCGATCTGGTGGACATGTCATCCCTGCCACCTTAGAGACTGCCATTGAGGAAGGATCTTCTAATTCAAGGACCCTTCTTTCATCCAAATCTAATTTCTCTGAAGCTGACTGCTTGGAGATTGAAAGCTTAATCCTATCCAAGCTGGGTTTTTCTGATTCGGTCATAGAGACCTTGATTCAGGCGTGTAAGCCTGTAACTAGAAAGATTTACAATAAGATATGGCGTAAATATCTTTATTGGTGTGAATCCAAGGGCTACTCATGGAGTAGAGTTAGGATTCCTAGAATTTTGTCTTTTCTCCAAGAAGGATTGGAGAAGGGTTTATCGGCAAGTTCCCTAAAGGGTCAGATCTCTGCCTTATCTATTCTATTACACAAACGTCTGGCAGATGTCCCAGATGTTCAATCCTTTTGTCAGGCTTTGGTTAGGATCAGGCCTGTGTTCAAACCAGTTACTCCTCCATGGAGTTTGAATTTAGTTCTTAAAGTTCTTCAAGTGGCTCAGTTTGAGCCTATGCATTCCTTAGATATTAAGTTATTATTTTGGAAAGTTTTATTTCTTGTTGCTATTTCTTCGGGTCGAAGAGTGTCTGAGCTTTCGGCGTTGCAATATAATTCGCCTTACCTTATTTTCCATTCAGATAAGGTTGTTTTACGTACTACACTAGGGTTCCTTCCTAAGGTTGTTTCAGATAGGAACATTAATCAGGAGATTGTTGTTCCTTCCTTGTGTCCTAATCCTTCTTCTCAGAAGGAACGTCTTCTGCACAATTTGGACGTTGCCCGTGCTTTAAAGTTTTACTTACAAGCTACTAAAGACTTTCGTCAGTCTTCTTCTCTGTTTGTAATTTCCTCAGGAAAACGTAAGGGTTTGAAAGCTATGGCCACCTCTCTTTTTGGCTGAGAAGTATCATCCGCTTTGCATATGAGACTGCTGGACAGCAGCCTCCTAAAAGAGTTATGGCTCATTCCACTAGGGCTGTTGCTTCCTCATGGGCATTCAAAAATGAAGCTTCTGTAGAACAGATTTGCAAGGCTGCAACTTGGTCTTCTCTCCATACTTTTTCTAAATTTTACAAATTTGATACTTTTGCCTCGGCTGAGGCTGCTTTTGGGAGAAAGGTTCTTCAAGCAGTGGTGCCTTCCGTTTAGGTTCCCTGTCTTGTCCCTCCCTTATCATCCGTGTACTCTAGCTTTGGTATTGTTTCCCACAAGTAAGGATGATGATCCGTGGACTCATCGTGTCTTTAAAAAGAAAAGAAAATGTATGCTTACCTGATAAATTTGTTTCTTTTTAGACACGATGAGTCCACGGCCCACCCTGTCCTTTTTTAAGACAGTGTTATTTTTTTGTAAACTTCAGACACCTCGGCACCTTGGCTTTTTCCTTTCTCTTCCTAACTTCGGTCGAATGACTGGAGTGGGAGGGAAGGGAGGAGCTATATATAGCAGTTCTGCTGTGGTGCTCTTTGCCTCCTCCTGCTGACCAGGAGGTGAATTCCCACAAGTAAGGATGATGATCCATGGACTCATCGTGTCTAAAAAGAAACAAATTTATCAGGTAAGCATACATTTTCTTTTTTAGCCGTAGCTAAGAACGGCGATCGATTGAAACAAAGGAGCTTTCTACATGAAGTATCTTATACTTCATGAATGAAAGTCGCCTTTATTTGTTTCAATAGTCAATCCTAGCGTTTGTAAAACGCTAGGATTTACTTTTACTTTAAGTTATAAAGGGGACATGCCTGTTTTAAATACTGTCAAAATCATAATATGTTTAGAAAAAAAGAGGACACGGGAAAAAAAGGAAATGCACAACATCTCAATACTAGTAACAGAAAACTAATAAATACTGAGGAAATTTGTCCGTATTCATTAGTTTCCTTTAAAAATACCTCTAGCGCGCTGGAGAGCTGTGCTAATCCAGACGCTTCTTCACAAAGCCCTGAGCTGCGCTAATATTAGGCTTAGCATGCTATACCTCCTGTTACCGTGGACCTGGGATCTTTGAATAAGTGTCAGGATTACCGCGGCTCTCCAGCACGCTAGAGGTAAGTATATAACGCTATAGGTGAGCTTTTTCACCTGTAGCAAAGGAACATTTATATTCATTTAACAAAAACAAATCTAAATGTTCCACGGATATTCAGTATTCATTTAGTTTAAAACAAAACGAATACCAAATAGCACGGCAGCCAAATATGCGAAAAAACTAATTTTTCTAAATATTCGCCCAAACCAAATTTTTCACCTGTGCGCATGTCTGTGATTTACCATCTATATGAAAACACAAATTCAACAGTCTTCACCTCTCTTGCTTCTTTTAACCAATATATAGTGGCTGTTTGCACAAATATTTTAAATGTTAAAGGGACAGTTAAGTCCAAAAAAAACTTTCATGTTTTAAATAGGGCATGCAATTTTAAACAACTTCCCAATTTACTTTTATCACCAATTTTGCTTTGTTTTCTTGGTATTCTTAGTTGAAAGCTAAAACTAGGAGGTTCATATGCTAATTTCTTAGACCTTGAAGACTGCCTCTAATCTGAATACATTTTGACCACTAGAGGGCATTAGTTCACATGTTTCATATAGATAACATTGAGCTCATGCACGTAAAGTGACCTAGGACTGAGCACTGATTGGCTAAACTGCATGTCTGTCAAAAGAACTGAAATAAGGGTGCAGTCAGCAGAAGCTTAGATACATGATAATTACAGAGGTAAAACGTGTATTATTATAACTGTGTTGGTTATGCAAAACTGGGGAATGGGTAATAAAGGGATTATCTTTCTTTTTAAACAACAAAAATTCTGGTGTTGACTGTCCCTTTAAAGGGATATGAGACCCAAATTTTTTTCTTTCATGATTCAGATAGAGGATGCAACTTTAAGCAATTTTCTTATTTACTCCTATTATTAATTTTTCTTTGTTCTCTTGCTATCTTTATTTGAAAAAGCAAGCGCTACCCAGGTGCTGAACAAAAATGGGCTGGCTCATAATATTACATTCCTGCTTTTATAAATAGAGATACCAAGAGAACGAAGAAAAAATAATAATAGGAGTCAGTTATAAAGTTGCTTTAAATTGCTTGCTCTATCTAAATCATGAAAGAAAAAAAAATTGGTTTAATTTCCCTTTAATCTTTTACACTTGCTCAGTTTAAATGTTAATAAACACAATTTTTAACAGGTTGAATAAAATGCTAACAAATATAGAATGGTTAACAGTAGTTAACAGTAAAACTTGAACTCAGTTTGTTAATTGCACCTCTGTAATGAGTTGATATTAGTGGCTAAGTGAACAAACCTGAATTCAAATGCATTAGGAAGCTATTATGATTACTGCATTAATTAGCCGTCATGGTTTACTTTGCTTTAGCCACATATTTTCTGCTTCTGTGAGGGTAAGTGAAATTACTGTTTCTTTCTGTTTTTTGTGAGTGTGTTTAAAGGGATTATTTCATGATTCAGACACAGCATGCAATTTTAAACAACTTTCTAATTTACTTAAAGGGACACTCAGGTTTTATTAAATTTTCATGATTCAGATACAGCATGTAATTTTAAACAACTTTCCAATTTACTTCCATTAAAAAAAATGTGCACAGTCTTTTATATTTACACATTTTTTGAGTCACTAGCTCTTACTGAGCATGTGCAAGAACTCAGACTATACGTATATGCATTTGTGATTGGCTGATTGCTATCACATGGTACAGGGGGAGTGGAAATATACATAACTTTGAAATGTGTTAAAAAAAGAATCTACTACTCATTTGAAATTCAGAGTAAATGCTATTGTATTGTCTTGTTATCTTGCATTTGTTGATTATGCAAATCTGCTGTGTTTACTGGTCCTTTAATAATTTTTCTTCATTCTCTTATCTTTTGTTGAAAAGCACTAATGTATGCTTAGCAGCCATCCCATTTCTGGAGCACACTATATGGCAGCAGTTATGCAAGAATGTTATCCATTAGCAAGAGCACTAGACGGCAGCACTATTTCCCACCATGTAGTGCTCCAGATGTCTACCTAGGTATCTCTTCAGCACAGAATATCATGGGAACAAGGCAAATTTGATCATAGAAGTAAATTGCAAAGTTTTTTTTAAATTGTATGTTCTGTCTGAGTCACATAAGAAATGTTTGGGTTTCATATCCCTTTAACTAGATTTCCTGCTATATATACTGTATCTATATATGCACCTGATTATGGTAACAATGTCTTTCATGGTTCTTCTAACTAAATGTAATTGGGACCATGGTTTGAATATGGTTTATCCATTAAAGGGACATTGAACCCAATTTTTTGTGTGTGTGTGATTCAGATAGAGCATGCAATTTTAAGCAACTTTCTAATTTACTCCTATTACCAAATGGTCTTCATTCTCTTTGAATCTTTATTTGAAATGCAAGAATGTAAGTTTAGATGCCGGCCCATTTTTGGTGAACAACCTGGGTTGTTGCTGATTGGTGGATAAATTCACCTACCAATAAACAAGTGCTGTCCAGGGTTCTGGACTTTCTTTTTCAATAGGAGTAAATTAGAAAGTTGCTTAAAATTGCATGCTCTATCTGAATAACAAAAGAAAAAAATTTGGGTTCAGTATCCCTTTAATTTTTTTGTAAAATCAGGTTTCTTAAAGGGACACTGAACCCAAATTTTTTCTTTTGTAATTCAGAAAGAGCATGCAATTTTAAGCAACTTTCTAATTTACTCCTATTATCAAATTTTCTTCGTTTTCTTGCTATCATTATTTGAAAAAGAAGGCATCTAAGCTTTTTTTTTGGTTTCAGTACTCTGGACAGCACTTTTTTATTGGTGGATGATTTTATCCACCAATCGGCAAGGACAACCCAGGTTGTTCACCAAAAATGGGCCGGCATCTAAACTTACATTCTTGCATTTCAAATAAAGATACCAAGAGAATGAAGAAAATTTGATAATAGGAGAAAATTAGAAAGTTGCTTAAAATTTCATGCTCAATCTGAATCACGAAAGAAAATTTTTGGGCTCAGTGTCCCTTTAATTTAAATGCTTCTTTTAGTGCAATATTGGTCTTTGGTGATTTTAGGCAGTAGACTTTTTCCTGTTCTATAAGAATCCTCTTCCACCATGGATTTTGAAGTTGGTGTTTCAGTTGTTTTTTTTTAGCCTTTGCACAGGTTGTTTAAATAATTTAAAAGTAAGACTTAAAGGGACATGAAACCCAAATGTTTTCTTTCATGATTCCGATAGAGAATACAATTTTAAACAACTTTCCAATTTACTTCTATTACCTAATCTGCTTCATTCTCTTGTTATTTTTTGCTGAAAGGTTTATCTAATTAAGCTCAGGAGCAGCAAAGAACCTAGGTTCTAGCTGCTGATTGGTGGCTGGATATATTTATACCGATTGTCATTGGCTCACCAATTTGTTCAGTCAGCAACCAGTAGTGCACTGCTACTCATTCAACAAAGCATACCAAAAGAAGAAAGACAATTTGATAATAGGAGTAAATTGGAAAGTTGCTTAAAATTGCATGCTCTATCTGAATCCTGATATATAAAACATTTTTTTTTTTATCTGAATCATGAAAAAAAAAAAATTAGACTATGGGTTCCATTTATCAAGTAGCGAACCTGAAACGAAAGTTAAGAAGCAGTCATTTAGGCTGCTCCTTAACCTCTTCGCCACCTTTTAGGTGGCGGATTGAAATCATCCCATTACGATTGGGATGATTGACAGCCCCTGCTTTCCCATTGACTTCTGTTATAAAATGTACCTATTTCTCTTGGTAACCTTTGATTGGCTAAGAACCATGCACATGTCTTTGTATGGTAGCCGTGTCAGCAGCAATGTAAATTTGTTATTCATTTTTGTTTTCATTTATTAACTTGTAGGTAATAAAGTTCCTGGTTAGGGAAGTAAATATTTTCTCAGCCACACCCCCTGTTCTTGTGCAACCAACCATAACTGACAAATTAGTCCAGGGTGCTTTAAAGGGATAGTCTAGTCAAAATTTAAACTTACAATTTTAAGCAACTTTCTAATTTACACCTATTATCAATTTTTCTTCATTCTCTTGGTATCTTTATTTTAAAAAGCAAGAATGTAAGTTTTGGAGCTTGCCCATTTTTGGTTCAGCACCTGGGCAGTGGCGTCACTAGGGTTGGTGTCACCCGGGGCGGTATCTCATGGTGTCACCCCCCCCCCCCCACCCCACACTTAATTTTTTTTTTTTCTAATGTTACTCCTAAATCGTAACTCCCATATAACACTGAATGTAATAGCAATAGTAGTGACAATTTGACATACACCTTCAAATAATACATGAAAAAAATTAATTAGAAAGATAAATGTTTTTTCAAAATGTAAACTTTACTGAAATAAATTAAATAACACAAAATAAAACAGGAACAAATACACTCCCATGCCATGTGTAACTGTAACATTAAACTTTACTGAAATAAATTAAATAACACAAATACAAATACATTTATAAGACCTTATTAATGGGAGAAGGGGCTGGAAATCACTATTTAATTACATGCTACAAATCTACAGCTTAGTTGAAAGTAGAATTGCACAGATTAATCATTATCTGCCATTCGACCATCAGCATCAGGCAGATATTCCAGTTATTTGTCCCTGGAACTTGGAAGTAATTTTACATCTTAACATTATTTGCCAGCATTTCCTTAATGGAAATAAGGGAGATTTATAATTATAAGACCTCCTGGACATGAATATCTGTGTTCCTGCCAATGCGTAGTGAACTGATCATCATCCTGATGCAATCACTGAACTGTGCAAATGCTAACTCCTCCTGACCTTTGGCAATGGCACGTGGCACCAGCAAATTATCTAGGGCATTACTAGGGACCGGGGTGTGTGTGCTATATGCAGTTGCACCCATTCGCTGGCTAGTGGCTACTGTACTGGAATGGACTTGTAAGTTTCACAAAAAGCACAAACTGAACCAAGCACCAAGTGGTCAGCACAAACCTACATGATGATCCAAGCATATGCTGAGGTCTAAGCAAAAAGCCATTATATAGCAAAAACCAAGCCCATTGCAGTTTTGCAGGGTTCCAAAGGGAAATACTTAGCTGGGGAACAAATAATTCATATTTCATTTAATTTAGAATTGCTGGAGAACTGGCAATGTATGAAATTGTCTTAAAAATTACTTTTTGTTTTTCAAAATAATTGGTATTTAACAATTTCCTGTCAGCATTGAATTGCACTATAAGATGTCTGAATAGTTGGTTCTATGGGAATCTTCAGGTTAGTGGGAATGAAAGGACTTGGGTTTTAACATCAGTGATCTTCATTTATCATCATGTATGTCTGATTTATGTCCACTGTCTGAAAGTTTCAACTATTTAAAAAGAATGCCTTAAGCTTATTTGACTTTTAATGAGTATAATATTAATTCCTGACAGTGATCATCATCTTCTCTTCTATTTCTATTTCTAATCTGTCTCTGATCTGAGATCAGGTGAGGGTGGGGAGGTGGTCTGGTGGTCTACACGGTAAGATACACTGAGTAATCAGTATGTAAGACAAAAAGTCACAATCGATTGAATCAATTACAATAATTAATTACAACAATGTGTATTCATTTTCTTTTGGGCAAGCCTTTAAAATGTAAATATTACTATGATCACATTGCTTGACAGTTTCAGTAAGGCTGGCCCTTTAAATAATTGTTATCAAATCAATAATCCTTCCTGGAGGTTGCATTGCACTTCCAGAGGATTTTTAAAATCCTCTAGAAGTGCAATGCAACCTAATGACAGAAACACAATTCAGTGCCTCTGGGGAGAGAGATTTCTTTTTTACTGACTGGTTAAATGCCTTTCCCAGGAAGGATTATTGATAACAAAACAATTATTTGATAAGATTAAAGGGCCAGCCTTACACTTACTTACTGAAACTTTCAAGCAATGTGATCATAGTAATATTTACATTTTAAAGGCTTGCCCAAAAGAAAATGATAATGAATACACAAATCACAATCACATTGTTGTAAGCAATAAAGCAATTGTAAATATGAATGAATTTCAATCGATTGTGTGACTTTTTGGCCAGGCTTACTACTGATTACTAGTACTAGTACTCAGTGTATCATACCGTGTAGACCACCAGACCACCTCCCCACCCTCACCTGATCTCAGAATAGATCAGACAGATTACTAAAGAAATAGAAGAAGATCAAGATGATGATCACTGTCAGTCAGACTGTCACACACCGACATGGACATCTGACACCCCCGCACACAGCACTGAGATCATGAATGATGACACACACTGACAGTGACAGACAGTGACTTACCCTAGTTACTTCTGCTTCACGTGGTTCACTTTCACTTGGCGCTTGCTGCCGCCCTACCAGCCTGCCTGCTGCCTACAGTTGTGTCGCAGCACGTCGTCCCGCTCTCGGCTGCTCCCGCTCTCTCTATAGTGACGTCGTCTTCCTCCTGAGTCCTGCGCATGCGCAGTCACTAGTGTTGTGACTATTTGCTCCTCCCCCGACTTAGCCTGCGCCCTGTTCATCTCCGGACCGGTCACGTTCCTACTGGGTGGTGCTGCATGTGAGTCACTGTGACTGTGTCAGCAGCCAGACATTGCTGAGGAACGTGACCGTCTGTCTGTGGCTGCATGTCCTGCCCCTGCTCCTCCGACTAGAGTGATGATTGATTCCTTTCTACTGAGTGAGTCTAGTCTAATGGAGTTGGAGCAGTAGATTGATCACAGTCAGTCACTGACGTCACGGTTACATACGTTGGTTGGGTCACTCACACGGACGGACGGAGTCGGACCCCCCCCATGTACTATATTACATTAATTAAAGAAGTTAAGTAATACAACAACGCCACACAATCACTTACTATTCAGAAATAAAAAGTTAAACAGTAACATAACATTTACAAATACAATCAAAATCAAATACTATTTACTAACACAGCTGGTGGTGGTGTCACCCCCCTTTATGGTGTCACCCGGGTGCGGGCCGCCCCCCCCCGCCCCCCCCTAGTGACGCCACTGCACCTGGGTAGCGCTGGCTGATTGGTGTCTAAATGTAGCCACTAAGCAACAAGCACTACCCAGGGTGCTTAACCAAAATGGGCCAGTTCCTAAGCGCCCTGCTTTTTTAAATAAAGATACCAAGAGAGCGAAGAAAAAATGACAATAGGAGTAAATTAGAAAGTTGCTTAAAATTGCATGCTCTATCTGAATCATGAAAGTTTTTAATTTTGACTAGACAATCCCTTTAATTCTGCTACCTTTGAGGTGGTGTAGAGGTAAGGAAACCTGCGGCGTTATGACTGCTGCTTCTTTACTTAGTTATGCAATCATCCAAGCTGTACTCATAACTTGATAAATGGAGTTTATAGTGCTGAAGACACATTCAAACTTCTCAGCCTATCTCAGTATGATCTAATGGAAAGAAGCTAGATTTTAACAAAGGGAACCGACGGAATTTGATAACAGAAGTCAACTGGAACATGTTTAAATATTATGCTCTATCTAAATCAAGAAAGTTAAATTTGGACTTCTATGTCCCTTTAAAATAGTTAACTTTGATAGGATCTTAAAACAAAGGATCTCAGTATATATTCATATATCTTGGTTCTTCCTCAATTACCTGTTCAGAGTTTGTTCCTGTTTTGATCCTACTCCTAGTTCTGTCCATCTTGCTGGTGTACAGGATTTAGGAACCTCTCACCTCCCCTTGAAAGGACCATGCTGTTTGGTATGAAGTGGAAATCCGGATTTCTAATCAGTGTGGTGGTAAGACCATCTTCTCAAGCACAAGCATTTAGCAAATGTTCCTCTTATGTTCACATGCCCGGGCCGGAGTTTGACATTTCAGAGCTTGTAGTTCAAGATAATCCTTTACAAAATTGAAAGACTCAGCTCAGAGAAAATAACACTGTGGAAGGTCAAGTACAGTGCAACCAGCCCAAGGTATAGTGATGGTGCATCAGCCAAAAGGTCTCAGCTAGAGGCAAACTTACCAACACAAAGACATCTGTGCATCAACAATCTCAGACAACTGGGTTCTGAACACGATTTCTACAGGATATCATCTGGAATTCTTAACCATGCCCACCTCTCCCTTGCTTGATAAAACACCACTCCAGGAAGGTTCTTTCAAAAAGATTCTGGCTATTCACCAATTCATCAGCAAAATTCTTCATTCAAGTATTTCAGGAAGTACCTGTATCTTTACACTTGGAAGTGGGGATGAGGTAATAAAGTTACTGAACAGCTTTTAGGTGATTAAGTGTTCAGGGTGAACTAACTATTTACAGTTATACATGTAATTCCTCAGAATGATTATCTCCATTAAATATATCTGAAGGTTCACAGACAATTTTGCTACCCAGTGGAGTTTGTAGCACTCCTATATCACAATGATATTCAAGGATTCTTGTTCCCATGATTACAGAGTTCTATGACAGAGAAATATTCCTTTTCCACTACCTTGACAATATCCCTTTTATGGCAGAATAAGTGTAAAAGGGTGACATTCATCATTTTTTTTTTTTTACATCTTCATGGATAGCTGAAGAATCCTTAAAAAAAAAAAAAAAAAAAGTCAACTGGCTTCTTCCCAAACAGCTGTATCCCTTTCAGTGAATAAAACCAACAATGGATTAGTCTCTAACATCACGGAAGATGAAATATCTCATAGGCTTTTCTTTAAGAGGTATACAACATTTAATAAACAACAACAAAAAGAGGTACTAATATAAGTCCATTCATAATATATATATACCAAGTCCCAAAAGGTGAAGGGAAACATAATGTCCACCATTAGGCAAACAGAAATGAGATAAATATCAAATGTCCACAGTATTGCAGGCGGCTCTTCTCTTTAAACTGTTACCAGGCAAACATCCAGCAAAAGAACCCTATAAGAGAGCTGTCTGTATCACATGATCTGTTTGGTTTTAATGCCTTTTAAATTGTGAACACTTGTTGTGGAAAATATGCCTGGTGAAACGCGTGTGTGCCGAGAAACATGCTGCAATTTTTCAATCATCTAGATTATGATGACTAAGTGTTCTTGGTTTTATGCCTTTTAATACATTTTTTTAAGACTATCGGATTGTGTAGTTTGCTGATTGCAATGCTGGCAAGTTCAATTTTCTTTTGGGAAGCCTTTTTAGCCAGAGAGCCAGCATGCTGAACAGCTGGTAATTATTTCAGCCTGCTCCTACCAGCACGTGGTGTGCTTGTGCTCTTGTGAGTATAAGATCTGCTGTAACATCACCTTCAGAGCCTTATACTGTTCACACAATGTGGTGCATCCTCTTTGTTCTTTGTTGCAACATTCCAGATACCTTGTGGAAAGAAGGTTGATGAAAAGCTTTCATTAAGTAATATAAAACAGTGAGAACTGCAGGCATAACATATTTAGACAATACAAAGAGACCTGTTAGAGAACTTAAAGAATGCCCAATAAATGCCTCAAATAAAAATTTTCTTGTGTACTTTAAAAAAGAATCATGCGTTAAGTTATCATTTTGCAACATATTTAAGTACGAATTTGAATGCATATTTTAAATACAATTTTTAAAATAATATAGTCAAAACTAACTTTACTATGTCCCTTTAATAAAAAACTCAAATTCCAAGTGGTTAAACCGATGAGACAGAAATTAATTCGAAACATGGAAGAAGGAAATATGCTGCACTGTTGGAGATTGTATATGCTAAAGGGATACTGCTATAAAGAACACACTCTCTATATGATATATTCAAAAACCTATGGCGTTCTTTTTGACTCTGAAATTTTCAAAATACTAAGTTAATGGGCATTATTTATATATATATATATATATATATATATACTGTATTTCTTTTACAAAGATATGACGAGTCCACGGATTTCATCCTTACTTGTGGGATATTAACCTCCTGCTAACAGGAAGTGGCAAAGAGCACCACAGCAGAGCTGTATATATAGCCCCTCCCTTCCCCTCCACCCTCAGTCATTCTCTTTGCCTGTGTTATACTAGGAAGACATGGTAAAGTGAGGTGTTAGTTTTAGTTTCTTCAATCAAGAAGTTTTTTATTTTAAATGGTACCGGTGTTTACTATTTTCCTCAGGGGGTTATGGAAGAAGATTTCTGCCCTGAGGTTGATGATCTTAGCAGTTGTAACTAAGATCCACGCTGGTTCCCACAAGACTTCTGAAGGTAACACATGAGACATCTTCAGTGTGGAGACCGGTTTAATGCTACAAGCAGCATTAAGGTATGTGCAGCCTTTTATTTTATGAAGAGACTTGATATATCAGAACTGGCTGGCATTTATTTCCCTATATGAAAATGGGGTAAGCAGTAGACCTATTTCACAGAAGGGTATTACTACAGTCCCCTGTTATTATTTTATACATAAGGGCATGATATGACACTCTGGGAGAGGCATAAGAACTTTTAATCAATAAGCTGTTTAAACGTTTTGGATTATTTTTTATTATATATCCAGCATGACTTGCTTGATATATGTATGTTTGGGGGGGGGGGTGCAGTACACGTTGTGTTCCACTTAGCTGTTAAACTGCTTCCCATGCGGTGTGTTTGGGCCTACTCCAACTTCGGCCATAAGGGGCGGGGCTTGTCTTTGCGCTCTCAGATGCGCACTTCCTTCTGACAGAGGAGCAGCAAGCAGTAACTCCGGTTGCTCCTGGACAGTAGTCTCTGGCTTGGAGTGTTGGCTATTGATTCCAAAGTACCCTGGGGGCAGGTAGGCGCGAGGTACAGAGGGTGTTTTTGTGTAAATTGATATATTTTTCACTTTAGAGCCTTATTTTTTCACCTTTCTAATAGGGTGCAATAATTTTTGGATATGCTAATTAATTTTAGTGAATTTTGGTAGCAAATTAATGTTATTTAAGCAGTTTTGGAAAAATTGTTAACTTTTTATTTCTTAAAGGCGCAGTACACATTTTTTCAAGTTTTATTTAAAACAATTTAATCAACTTTTTGTGGCTATTATCAGTCTGTTCAACATGTCTGACATTGAGGATTCTCATTGTTCTATGTGTTTAGAACCCCCTCTTACATTGTGTACCTTTTGTACTGAAAGGACCTTACATTGTAAAGACCATATTTTAGGTCAAGATAGTGTGCCTAAGGATGATTCTCAATCTGAAGAGAATCAGGTTATGCCTTCCAATTCTCCCCAAGTGTCACAACCTTTAACGCCCACACAAGCTGCAGTTATGTCAACTACCCTTACAGAGGTATTATCTAAATTACCAGTGTTGCAGGGTAAACGCAGTAGGTCAGGTATTAATGTAAATACTGAATCCTCTGATACCTTATTAGCTATTTCCGATGTTCCCTCACAGTGTTCTGAGTTGGGGGTCAGGGAATTGCTGTCTGAGGGAGAAATTTCAGACTCAGGGAATGTTTTACCTCATACTAATAAGGTATACCAAAGCGCCAACTATACGAAGGCTGGGTCTGGACCTAATGCAATATTGTCAAACGATTACAATAAACAATTTATTGAGTACACAAATAAGTTAAAAACATGGATCCATGTATAAACAATCAAATTTATACAACAATAATAGCTAAATGAATAGTTAAAACAAATAGTTATGTAACGGATATAGCATTTAAAATTGTGCAAACATTGCTCTTAAAAATATTCAAAAAAAATCCAAATTTAGTATAAGGCTCACAACAGAAATTCAACTTTGTGTTTACCATATACACATACACAAATTTGTACATCAATAATAGCTAAATGAATAGTTAAAACAAATAGTTAAATAGCAGATATGGCATTTAAAATTGTGCAAACAATGCTCTTAAAAAATATTCCTAAAAAATTCCAAATTAAGTATAAGGCTCACAACAAAAATTCAACTTTGTGTTTACCACATACACATAATAGGTGAAATATATTAGTCAGTTATATAATATTATCTAACCAATAATGTTCTCGATTCTGTGCAATACTAAATATTGCCAATAGTGACTAATATGTAAGGCTCTGAGTAAGACCTTTAACTGTGTGTTTACCACATACGCATTGTCAAGTAAAAAATATTGTGACAGCAATAAGCCAATGTAAAGAATGTGTATCAAAAAAGTTGTGTGCAAAAATTAGTGTACAAAAGATATTAATGGTCAAAAAATAGGTTGATCTTCAAAAAACGTGAATTAAGAACAAAGATTGTGAAAAATTAAAAACCAAAAATTTACAAAAACATTGTGGTGTGTTCCAATAGTAACTTATATAAATGTAAATGATAGTCCAAAAAATAGTCCAACAGTGAAAACTTAATAGAAAAAATAATCCAACAATAAATTATAATAAGTAGTGTGTCTCTTTAAGAAAAAACAATAATCCTTAAAGTGTTGTGAGTCCTAACAGCAATAGTTATGGTGATTTTCCAAGTGTTTTATACTGAATAGCAGTGTCAGTACTTGCTAGCCGTTTTCCAACCCAAAATTCTATCTTCTTGGCAAATATTTTGTTATAATCCCTGGATGATCCTTCTGTAAAAGAAAGATATGATGGTGTAGATTGTTTTTAGATCAATAGAAAATGAAATTGTGCTTACCAGTCGACGCGTTTCGGTCACAAAGAGACCTTTATCAAGTTTTAGCGACTCTGGATGATTGTGATCCTATTATGATACCACCAGCGAAATTGTGTAAGATGGACAAATATTTAGAAGTGCCTACTTATACTGATGTTTTTCCGGTTCCTAAAAGAATTTCTGAAATTATTAAGAAGGAATGGGACCATTTTCTCCTCCTCCTACTTTTAAGAAAATGTTTCCCATATCGGACACCATTCGGGACTTGTGGCAAACGATCCCTAAGGTGGAGGGAGCTATATCTACTCTGGCTAAGCGTACAACTATACCCATTGAGGACAGTTGTGCTTTCAAAGACCCTATGGATAAAAAGTTAGAGGGTCTCCTAAAGAAATTGTTTATTAATCAGGGTTTTCTTTTACAACCTACTGCTTGCATTGTTCCAGTGACTACTGCAGCAGCTTTTTGGTTTGAAGCTCTGGAAGAGTCTCTGAAGGTTGAGACTCCGTTAGATGATATTTTAGATAGAATTAAGGCTCTCAAGTTAGCTAATTCTTTTAATACTGATGCCGCTTTTCAAATTGCTAAATTAGCGGCGAAAAATGCAGGATTTACTATTTTAGCGCATAGAGCGTTGTGGCTCAAATCTTGGTCTACTGATGTGTCATCAAAACATAAGCTTTTAGCTATTCCCTTTAAAGGTAAGACCCTTTCTTTCATGTAATTAGCAAGAGTCCATGAGCTAGTGACGTATGGGATATACATTCCTACCAGGAGGGGCAAAGTTTCCCAAATCTCAAAATGCCTATAAATACACCCCTCACCACACCCACAATTCAGTTTTACAAACTTTGCCTCCCGTGGAGGTGGTGAAGTAAGTTTGTGCTAGATTCTACGTTGATATGCGCTTCGCAGCAGGCTGGAGCCCGGTTTTCCTCTCAGTGTGCAGTGAATGTCGGAGGGATGTGAAGAGAGTATTGCCTATTTGAATTCAATGGTCTCCTTCTACGGGATCTATTTCATAGGTTCTCTGTTATCGGTCGTAGAGATTCATCTCTTACCTCCCTTTTCAGATCGACGATATACTCTTATGTACCATTACCTCTACTGATTCTCGTTTCAGTACTGGTTTGGCTATCTACTATATGTATATGTATGAATAATTTCTGACATTTCAGGAGGTAAAGGCCATGCTCTACCTCAGGATAAGTCTGTTAAGATGAGGGGTAAACAGAATCATTTTCGTTCCTTTTGGAATTTTAAGGGAGGACCTTCTACTTCCTCTTCCTCTACAAAGCAGGAAGGGAATTTTACCCAATCTAAGTCAGTCTGGAGACCCAACCAAAATTGGAATAAGGGTAAACAATCTAAGAAGCCCGCTGCTGCTACTAAGACAGCATGAAGGGGTGGCCCCCGATCCGGGACCGGATCTAGTAGGGAGCAGACTCTCTTTCTTTGTCCAGGCTTGGGCAAGAGATGTTCGGGACCCCTGGACACTAGAAATAGTGACCCACGGTTATCAGTTGGATTTCAAGGATTTTCTCCCAAGAGGGAGGTTTCATCTTTCAAGATTATCTGCAGACCAGATAAAAAGAGAGGCGTTCTTACGCTGTGTAAAAGACCTTGTTACCATGGGAGTAATTTGTCCAGTTCCAAAATCAGAACAGGGACAGGGGTTTTACTCAAATCTATTTGTGGCTCCCAAAAAAGAGGGCACTTTCAGACCCATTTTAGACCTCAAGTGTCTAAACAAATTTCTCAGAGTCCCATCGTTCAAGATGGAGACTATACGAACAATTTTACCAATGATCCAGGAGGGTCAATATATGACTACTGTGGACTTGAAGGATGCTTACTTTCATATTCCTATCCACAAGGATCATCATCAGTTTCTAAGGTTTGCCTTCCTGGACAAACATTATCAGTTTGTGGCTCTTCCCTTCGGGTTGGCCACAGCACCCAGAATCTTCACAAAGGTTCTAGGGTCTCTTTTGGCGGTTCTCAGACCGCGAGGCATAGCAGTGGCGCCTTATCTGGACGATATTCTAATTCAGGCGTCAACATATCAACTGACAAAATCTCACACGGACATAGTGTTGTCTTTCCTGAGAACTCACGGTTGGAAGGTGAACATAGAGAAGAGTTCACTTGTTCCACAGACAAGGGTTCCTTTCTTGGGAACTCTGATAGACTCGGTAGCCATGAAAATATTTCTGACAGAGGTCAGAAAATCAAAGATTCTAAATACTTGCCGAGCACTTCAGTCCATTCCTCGGCCATCAGTGGCTCAGTGTATGGAGGTAATTGGATGAATGGTAGCGGCAATGGACATCATTCCGTTTGCTCGCTTTCATCTCAGACCACTGCAACTGTGCATGCTCGGACAGTGGAATGGGGATTATGCGGATTTATCTCCTCAGATAAATCTGGATCTAGAGACCAGAAACTCTCTTCTTTGGTGGTTGTCGCTGGATCATCTGTCCCAGGGGACTTGTTTCCGCATACCCTCGTGGGTGATAGTGACAACGGATGCCAGCCTTCTTGGCTGGGGTGCAGTCTGGAACTCCCTTAAGGCTCAGGGTGTTTGGACTCAGGTGGAGTCTCTACTTCCAATCAATATTCTGGAACTGAGAGCAATATTCAATGCGCTTCAGGCGTGGCCTCAGTTGGCTTCGGTCAAATTCATCAGATTCCAGTCAGACAACATCACGACTGTGGCATATATCAATCATCAGGGGGGAACAAGGAGTTCCTTAGCGATGATAGAAGTATCCAAGATAATCCGTTGGGCGGAGGCCCACTCTTGTCATCTGTCGGCGATCTACATCCCAGGAGTAGAGAGTCGACAGACTTTTCATCCGGGGGAGTGGGAACTTCACCCGGAGGTATTTGCCTCATTGATTCTCAGATGGGGCAGACCGGAATTGGATCTGATGGCATCTCGACAGAATGCCAAGCTTCCAAGATACGGATCCCGGTCAAGGGATCCTCAGGCCGAACTGATAGATGCCTTGGCAGTGCCTTGGTTGTTCAGCCTAGCTTATGTGTTTCCACCATTTCCTCTCCTCCCACGTGTGATTGCTCGAATCAAACAGCAGGGAGCTTCAGTGATCCTGATAGCGCCTGCGTGGCCTCACAGGACTTGGTATGCGGATCTAGTGGACATGTCCTTTCTGCCACAGTGGCAACTTCCATTGAGACAGGACCTTCTCATTCAAGGCCCTTTCCAACATCCAACATCTGATTCGGTCATCAATACTTTGATACAGGCTAGAAGGCCTGTCACTAGAAAAATCTATCATAAGATATGGCGTAAATATCTTTATTGGTGTGAATCCAAGGGTTACTCATGAAGTAAAGTTAGGATTCCTAGTATTCTATCTTTTCTCCAAGAAGGATTGGAGAAAGGGTTATCAGCAAGTTCCTTAAAGGGACAAATTTCAGCTTTATCAATTCTGTTTCACAAACGTTTGGCAGATGTGCAAGATGTTCAGTCTTTTTGTCAGGCTCTATCTAGAATTAAGCCTGTATTTAGACCCATTACTCCTCCCTGGAGTTTGAATTTAGTTCTTCGAGTTCTTCAAGGGGTTCCGTTTGAACCCATGCATTCCATGGATATCAAATTGTTATCTTGGAAAGTTCTGTTTTTAGTTGCTATTTCTTCTGCTCGAAGAGTTTCTGAGCTTTCAGCGCTACAGTGTGATTCTCCTTATCTCATTTTTCATTCTGATAAGGTGGTGTTACGTACCAAACCTGGATTTCTTCCTAAGGTTGTTTCAAATAAGACTATTAATCAGGAAATTGTTGTTCCTTCCTTGTGTCCTAACCCTTCTTCTAAGAAGGAGCGTATGTTGCATAATTTGGATGTGGTCCGTGCCTTAAAGTTTTACTTACAGGCAACTAAGGATTTCCGTCAATCATCTTAATTATTCATTGTTTATTCTGGAAAGCGTAGGGGTCAGAAAGCTACGGCTACCTCTCTTTCTTTTTGGCTGAGAAGTATCATCCGCCTGGCATATGAGACTGCTGGACAGCAGCCTCCTGAAAGAATTATGGCTCATTATACTAGGGCTGTGGCTTCCACATGGGCCTTTAAAAACGATGCATCTGTTGAACAGATTTGTAAGGCTGCGACTTGGTCGTCCCTTCACACTTTTTCCAAATTTTCCAAATTTGATACTTTTGCTTCTTCTGAGGCTATTTTTGGGAGAAAGATTCTTCAAGCAGTGGTGCCTTCTGTTTAGGTTCCTGTCTTGTCCCTCCCTTTCATCCGTGTCCTTTTGCTTTGGTATTGGTTTCCCACAAGTAAGGATGAAATCCGTGGACTTGTCATATCTTTGTAAAAGAAAAGTAAATTTATGCTTACCTGATAAATTAATTTCTTTTACGATATGATGAGTCCACGGCCCACCCTGTTCTTTATAAGACAGTTTTTTCTTTATATTTTTTGTAACTTCAGTCACCTCTGCACCTTTTAGCCTTTCCTTTTCTCTTCCTATACCTTCGGCCGAATGACTGAGGGTGGAAGGGAAGGGAGGAGCTATATATATATACAGCTCTGCTGTGGTGCTCTTTGCCACTTCCTGTTAGCAGGAGGTTAATATCCCACAAGTAAGGATGAAGTCCATGGACTTGTCATATTGTAAAAGAAATTAATTTATCAGGTAAGCATAAATTTACTTTTTATATACAGTATATCTCACAAAAGTGAGTACACCCCTCACATTTTTGTAAATATTTTATTATATCTTTTCATGTGACAACACTGAAGAAATAACACTTTGCTACAGTGTAAAGTAGTGAGTGCACAGCCTGTATAACAGTGTACATTTGCTGTCCCCTCAAAATAACTCAACACACAGCCATTAATGTCTAAACCGTTAGCAACAAAAGTGAGTACACCCCTAAGTGGAAATGTCCAAATTGGGCCCAATTAGCCATTTTCCCTCACCGGTGTCATGTGACTTGTTAGTGTTACAAGGTCTCAGGTGTGAATGGGGAGCAGGTGGGATTGGTGTTCTTGCTCTCACACACTCTCATACTGGTCACTAGAAGTTCAACATGGCACCTCATGGCAAAGAACTCTCTGAGGATCTGAAAAAAAGAATTGTTGCTCTACATAAAGATGGCCTAGGCTATAAGAAGATTGCCAAGACCCTGAAACTGAGCTGCAACAAGGTGGGCAAGACCATAAAGCAGTTTCACAGGACAGGTTCCACTCAGAACAGTATTCAAACTGGGTTATGTGAGCACCTGTTTATGCAGATAAAGTCAGTCAGTAAGTGAATACAAAGCCTCCTTGTATACTAAGACACTGCAGTCAAAGTAGAATGGGGGCTTCTCCATCCACTCACCTTGCCTCCGTAGCTCCGGTCACTGGGTATGTCCCTTCGCCGAAAGATTGGTGGCCTGTCCACAGGGAACAAAAACCGGCTTCTTTTAAAACTCTGGTCTATGCTATGCAGGTAGATTAGACCGCCAGTCTGCTTCGTTCCCCTCTTAGGTCCACTCTGCGATGGCGTGTGACGTCATCTGGGATCTCTGGCTTCCGGCTATTTGCTCCATCTCTGCTGATATGGATGCTTGTGAGGTAGTTGAGTGGAAGTGACTCATGCAAGGGTATTATCCCAACAGCTGCTGTGCATTCCTCCATTTCTAGAGACTTGTAAGGGTAGTGAAGATAAGGAGCACCAGCAGGCAGGATGCACTTGAAAACTTTTAATGAGAGTTCAATTGAACATCCTTTAAAAACAGGGAATACATACAAGTGGCAATGTGGGTGGTGTGGAAAACACCAATTGCCGTAATCGTAGCTATAGTCCATAATCATATTAACCTTTAAATACACCTGGGTGCTAATTGATGGGTAAAAACATTACCCTGAGTGAGGTCACAAGGTTAATGCGATTATGGACTATAGCTACGATTACGGCCATTTAGGCTGCAACTCGTCAGCGGACAGTCCTTTGAGTGTTATCCACTCAGAACAGGCCTCGCCATGGTCGACCAAAGAAGTTGAGTGCGCGTGCTCAGCGTCATATCCAGAGGATGTCTTTGGGAAATAGACGTATGAGTGCTGCCAGCATTGCTGCAGAGGTTGAAGGGGTGGGGGTCAGCCTGTCGGTGCTCAGACCATATGCCGCACACTGCATCAAATTGGTCTGCATGGCTGTCGTCCCAGAAGGAAGCCTCTTCTAGAGATGATGCACAAGAAAGCCTGCAAACAGTTTGCTGAAGACAAGCAGACTAAGGACATGGATTACTGGAACCATGTCCTGTAGTCCGATGAGACCAAGATAAATTTATTTGGTTCAGATGGTGTCAAGCGTGTGTGGTGGCAACCAGGTAAGGAGTACAAAGACGTGTGTCTTGCCTACAGTCAAGCATGGTGGTAGGAGTGTCATGGTCTTGGCCTGCATGAGTGCTGCCAGCACTGGGGAGCTATAGTTCATTGAGGGAACCATGAATTCCAACATGTACTGTGACATACTGAAGCAGAGCATAATCCCCTCCCTTCGGAGACTGGGCCGCAGGGCAGTATTCCAACATGATTACGACCCCAAACACACCTCCAAGACGACCACTGCCTTGCTAAAGAAGCTGAGGGTAAAGGTGATGGACTGGCCAAGCATGTCTCCAGACCTAAATCATATTGAGCATCTGTGGGGCATCCTCAAACGGAAGGTGAGGGAGTGCAAGGTCTCTAACATCCACCAGCTCCATGATGTCGTCATGGAGGAGTGGAAGAGGACTCCAGTGGCAACCTGTGAAGCTCTGGTGAACTCCATGCCCAAGAAGGTTAAGGCAGTGCTGGAAAATAATGGTGGCCACACAAAATATTGACACTCGGGCTCAATTTGGAAATTTCCACTTAGGGATGTACTCACTGTTATACAGGCTGTACACTCACTACTTTACATTGTAGCAAAGTGTCATTTCTTCAGTGTTGTCACATGAAAATATATAATAAAATATTTACAAAAATGTGAGGGGTGTACTCACTTTTGTGAGATACTGGCCTCTAGTTATGAAGCCGTCTACTTTCCTGCATTCGCCGGCCCAATACGCTTGCCTAATCTCGCCTACCATCGCCGCCGCGGACCTGAATACGTTCGCCAAAGTTATCAAAAAATCTGTCAGGAAGCCGCGCACCAAGTACGGAGCGATGAGCAGCGGACTGTTGTTAACTGACAGTCATCGATCTCGCTGCTCATCGGCTTCTTTGCAGCTTTTTTGATAGCCTGTCACTAAGCACCCACACTAAACTACACTGTTTTACCCCCTAAACCGCCGCTCCCGGAGCCCCCCACAACTAAATAAAGTTATTACCCCCTAAACCTCCACTCCTGGACCCCGCCACAACTATAATAAATGTATTAACCCCTAAACCGCCGCTCCCGGAGCCCCCCACAACTAAATAAAGTTATTACCCCCTAAACCTCCGCTCCTGGACCCCGCCGCAACTATAATAAATGTATTAACCCCTAAACCACCGCTCCCGGACCCCGCCGCAACCTACATTATACCTATTAACCCCTATCCTGCCCCCCACTACACCCCGCCACCTATATTCAAGTTATTAACCCCTATCCTGCGGATCCCGGACCCCGCTGCAACTACATACATTTTTTAACCCCTAAACCGGAGCCCACCGCCACCTATAAGTTATTAACCCCTATCCTGCTCCCCACTACACCGCCGCAACCTACATTAAACTCATTAACCCCTAAACCGCCACTCCCTAACCCCGCTGCAACTAAATTAAATGTTTAACCCCTAAACCGCCACTCCCGGACCCCGCCGCCACCTATATTAAACTTATTAACCCCTAAACCTAAGTCTAACACTAACACCCCCTAACTTAAATATTATTTTAATAAATCTAAATAAAACTTACTATTATTAACTAAATTATTCCTATTTAAAACTAAATACTTACCTGTAAAATAAACCCTAAGATAGCTACAATATAACTAATAATTATATTGTAGCTATTTTAGGATTTATTTTTATTTTACAGGCAACTTTGTATTTATTTTAACTAGGTACAATAGCTATTAAATAGTTAATAACTATTTAATAGCTACCTAGCTAAAATACTTACAAAATTACCTGTAAAATAAATCCTAACCTAAGTTACAATTAAACCTAACACTACACTATCATTAAATAAATTACCTACAATTACCTAAAATTAAATTAAATTAAATAAACTAAGCTATAGTACAAAAAAACCAAACACTAAATTACAGAAAATAAAAAAGAATTACAAGAAGTTTAAACTAATTACACCTAATCTAAGCCCCCTAATAAAATAATAAAGCCTCCCAAAATAAAAAAAATGCCCTACCCTAGTCTAAATTACAAAGTAACCAGCTCTTTTACCAGCCCTTAAAAGGGCTTTTTGCGGGGCATTGCCCCAAAGTAATCAGCTCTTTTACCTGTAAAAAAAAATACAACACCCCCCTAACATTAAAACCCACCACCCACATACCCCTACTCTAACCCACCCAAACCCCCCTTAAAAAAACCTAACACTAACCCCCTGAAGATCACCCTACCTGGAGCCGTCTTCACCCATCCGGGCCGAAATCTTCATCCAAGGTGCGCAGAGGAGGTCCTTCATCCGGTAGAAGTCTTCATCCAGGCGGCATCTTCAATCTTCATCCATCCGGAGCGGAGCCGAGCCATCTTCAAAGGAGCCGACGCGGAGCCATCCTCTTCAACCGACGACTGAACGACGACTGAAGGTTCCTTTAAGGGACGTCATCCAAGATGGCGTCCCTTGAATTCCGATTGGCTGATAGGATTCTATCAGCCAATCGGAATTAAGGTAGGAAAAATCTGATTGGCTGATTGAATCAGCCAATCAGATTGAAGTTCAATCCGATTGGCTCATTGGATCAGCCAATAGAATGTGAGGTCCATTCTATTGGCTGATCCAATAAGCCAATTGGATTGAACTTCAATCCGATTGGCTGATTACATCAGCCAATCGGATTTTTCCTACCTTAATTCTGATTGGCTGATAGAATCCTATCAGCCAATCGGAATTTGAGGGACGTCGGCTCCTTTGAAGATGGCTCCGCTGCAGATGGATGAAGATTGAAGACGCCGCCTGGATGAAGACTTCTACCGGATGAAGGACCTCCTCTGCGCACCTTGGATGAAGATTTGGGCCCGGTTGGGTTATTAACTATTTAATAACTATTGTACCTAGTTAAAATAAATACAAAGTTGCCTGTAAAATAAAAATAAATCCTAAAATAGCTACAATATAATTATTAGTTATATTGTAGCTATCTTAGGGTTTATTTTACAGGTAAGTATTTAGTTTTAAATAGGATAAATTTAGTTAATACGAGTAATATTTAGATTGATTTAAATAATATTTAAGTTGGGGGGGGTTAGGGTTAGACTTAGGTTTAGGGGTTAATAACTTTAATATAGGTGGCGGCGCGGTCCGGGAGCGGCGGTTTAGGGGTTAAACAATTTATTTAGTTGCGGCGGGGTCCGGGATCCGCAGGATAGGGGTTAATAAGTTTATGTAGGCGGCGGTATAGGGGGCGGCAGATTAGGGGTTAATATGTATAATGTAGGTGGCGGCGGGGTCCGGGAGCGGCGGTTTAGGGGTTAATAAGTTTATTTAGTTGCGGCGGTGTAGGGGGGCAGATTAGGGGTGTTTAGACTCGGGGTACGTTAGGGTGTTAGGTGCAGACATCTCCCATAGGAATCAATGGGATATCTGGCAGCAGCGAACGTAAGCTTTCGCTATGGTCAGACTCTTATTGATTCCTATGGGATCCGCCGCCTCCAGGGCGGCGGATTGAAATCCAGGTACGTTGGGCCGGAATAGTGCCGAGCGTACCTGCTAGTAGTTTGATAACTACCAAAAGTAGTCAGATTGTGCCGAACTTGCGTTCGGAACATCTGTAGTGACGTAACCATCGATCTGTGTCAGACTGAGTCCAGCGGATCGTAGGTTACGTCACTATATTCTACTTTTGCCGGGCAGTAGGGCTTGATAACTATGGCGAATCAGCCTCGCCACAAATACGCTGCGGAATTCCAGCGTATTTGCGGTTGACGGCTTGATAACTAGAGGCCACTGTGTGTTTGTATATGTATATATATATATATATATATATATATATATTGTAATGAAAGACACATTCTAATGTAAAAATGACATAGTACACTCGGAAACCACAAGTATTGGAGCTCCCAAGCAGAGCATGGTTTGAGAGCCATTGAGGAGTTGCTTGTAGCTACCAATCACAAGCCATGTCCTGCATAGTAGCAGAAATGTTTGCCACTCTTGAGCAGGGCTTCATGCGATAAACTCCTTTTCAGGGCTTAAAGGGACAGTTTACTCAAAAAAATTCTCCCCTTTAATTTGTTCCCAATGATCCACTTTAGCTGCCGGAGTGTATTAAATGGTTTACAAGTATTTCCTTTACCCTTATTTTGGCATTTGTAATAGTTGATTTAGCCTGTGGTATTCCCACCTATTCTGAAAATTTCTGGCCTTAGGTCCAAGCAATAGATAAGCTGTGTAGACACAGATAGCAGAAGAAAGTACACTCCCAGTGGGGTATAGAAGAATAAAATGCTAATTTTCCATTGTTCTCTCCAAGTATTGGTCTTTGGTTTATGGACAGATATAACATAATGAAGCATGTATATGTACACAATGTGATAAAGTAATGATATCTGATTATACCTACAAGATCAACCCATTTTATTAGGTTGTGGCTTCAAAACACAAAATCAACTATTTCATATACACAAATAAACCGTAAAAAGCTAATTCTCATACATTTTATACTCTGTCTGCAGTTGGTAAAAAAAGTAATTGTAAACACATTAAGGGAAAAACAATTTTACAGTATACTGTCCCTTTAAGCACACAGGGGTCGATCACAATTTATTGGCTAAGGTGTTTTCAGCTCTTTTTTTTCTGACCAAAAGGGCCTCTTTGTTTTAACAGGCTCACAAATGCAAATTTTATGGGCATTTCCTGCATCCGTGATTGTGTTTTAAGCTTACATAGAAAAGCCTGGTTTTCTTTTCTAAGATATGGTGACTCCACTACATCATCATTTACTTTTGGTAATATCACTCCTGGCCAGAAGGAGGAGGCAAAGAGCACCACAGTCAAACTGTTAAGTATCACTTTCCTTCCTACAAACCCTAGTCATTCGCTTTGCCTTGGTGCATGGAGGTGGTGAAGTTTTGGTGTCTGAAGAAAATTGGATTTTTATCGCTTCAAGCAAGATTTTATCTAATATAGAAAGCCAGAGTAGGTTTACTCTGTTCTTTCCCTTTTTCAAGGATTGGGTCTAGCTGTAGTCCATGTTAATCTCTTCAGTAGGGTAGTGGTGGCTTTACAATAAATTAATATTTTTCTACAAATTCAAAGAGTACTGATCTCTCTACTATTGGATTATGTTTAACTGTTCCTTCACCTTGGTAGATGGACTACAATGAGATGTGAGTGTGGATCTAGCAATATTTACATATATACAGTGTGTGTACGTGTGAGCATGGGTGCTTGTATATTTGTGTGTATGTAAATCTGGAACAGCTAAGATCAAGACCCAAGTCACACTCACATAGTCAGTAGAGACGTTTTCATAACTGGCCTTTCAATAGGATTGCACAGTTGGGAGTTAAAAGGGAACCATTTTACTATCTTATTCTATCCTTATCACTGCTAAACAAGCTGAAGGCCATTTGTATTGAGGAATGATGGGCATACTGAGCATGTTTACTCAACCACTATATTGTCACTTCTAATGTTTTAAAATTATTTATTATTTTGTAATGCATTTTTATTGATTTGAAGGCACCGTTTTGGCATGATCTACATCTTAAAACAAGAAAAGGTCTATGGTTTTCTATTAGGACTTATGTCCTTTTGTTAAACTGGATTTAAACATTACTGAAACTATAAAACATGAAACCGCTTCATTGTAATATATTGTAGCTATAAAGATGATGTTCAAATGTGATAGCACCTTTGTGAATGTGTTTTTAAAAGGAAATGCACCTTGGTGAGCGTGCTTTCAAATGGGATTGCGCCTTTTGTGAGCGCAAAGTTCAAACACATTCACAACAGTGTGTTTTTACAGTTGTTCCTCTATTTCTTTTGACACTCAATTTTTTTAGAGTGTGTGCATGCTTATTTGGTGTGGCTGTGGATGTTTAACACACTGAACCATTTTGGAATGTGATAACTCAAACACGGTGACCAATTCGGCCGAAAAGCAAACAGCCAATTAGAGAGAAAAAAGCCAATAGACGCCACAATTATCAAGGCTCACAAATACAAAACTGACATACAGTAATGAACCAGGGCATTTAGAATATCCCTTGTAAGTTCATTTCTCAACATCGTTCTTATTAATAGTATTGTCTCCTGAAAAGCAAGGAGGAGAAAGAGATATGGTGCAGTATTTCAGAACTTTTAATAAAGTTTTCCTGGTACAATACTGTACTAACTAAACATTATATAATGCAGACAGAATGTTGTGTATATATACTTAAATATTTATCTCACTGATACTTTCATATGATTAGCTTACAGGATGGTGTACACCCAGGGTGCAGCCTGTTTTAGCTCACTTGTGCTTCACAGATGATGAGTTTTCTGCAGAACAACAATATGATCCCATCCATACAGACAGACCAGCCCTAAAATACCAGGTAATTATCTTCTCAACAGTGGATTTATACTGCTAACCCCAGAAATAAATGTCATCTTCTATAAGCCTCATCAGTGGAGGTGCAACTATATCACTCTATGGCACAGTTGAGTAGGGAACCATGTCTCTTTGCCCCATCATCCTTAGGGAAAATAAAATCCCTGAAGGGAATTTAAATAAACAAAAACATAATAGTAGGGCTGAAGTAACGTACCATATGGGTGTAGCCTCTTTCAGCAAACTTGCACCTTTCACTGAAGACAATGTATCTGCAGTATATCAACTAATCCAATCCAAAAGGACCATCCATCTTGAAATACCATGAACTACTGTATTTGTACATCTAACCCCAGACATTCTTAGGAAAACAAGTATCCGAGGACAGAACACTTTCTCTTGCAAGGTGTATCCAGTCCACGGATTCATCCTTACTTGTGGGATATTCTCATTCCCTACAGGAAGTGGCAAAGAGAGCACACAGCAGAGCTGTCCATATAGCTCCCCCTCTAGCTCCGCCCCCCAGTCATTCTCTTTGCCGCTCTAACAGATAGGGGATCTCCACGGGAGGGTAAAGTGAATATGGTGTTAGATTTGTAGTTTTATATCTTCAATCAAAAGTTTGTTATTTTTAAATAGTACCGGTTTGTGCTATTTACTCTCTGGCAGAAATGTGATGAAGAATTCTGCTGAGAGGAAAATGATTTTAGCATGTTGTAACTAAAATCCATTGCTGTTCCCACACAGGACTGAGGAGTACCAGAAAACTTCAGTTGGGGGGGAACAGTTTGCAGGCTTAACTGCTTTGAGGTATGTTTCAGTCATATTTTTTCTAGTCAAGACAAGATAATGCTAGAAGACTGACAAGAATCCCCATGTGGGAAGGGTAAGCCATGTTCTGAGACTTAGTATAGAACTAGAGGCTTATTTAAGAGGGCTCAATAGACTGGTTATCATTTTTGCAGGGCAATCGATTATTTTAATTAACAAAATACTCATTATTGACCCTTTTAAAGCACTTTTGGTGTGTTTATTTGGGGTTTTATTCCACATGGCATTATTTTTAGTCACCTAAATTGGGTTCTGAAGGCCCCACAGCTCCGGAGTGGAGTGGGAGGGGCCTAATTTCACGCCTCAGTTGCGCAGTTTATTCTGACAGATTTCTTTGCATGCGGCTTCACATGGGTCCAGAGGCTGCTTGAGGACTTCAAGAGGCTTGCTTTTCTCAAATCCAATCCATAAGGGAAGGTAGGGCCACAGCAGGCTGCTGTGGCAAGGTGCTGTAGTTTATTAACCGGTTGTTTGCTTTAGGCGGCTCCGGTTTGGGCATTAAAGGGTTAATTAGGCTGAAACTTGCTGTGCAATCATATCGAAGCATTAGGCACATACTGTGAAAATTTCAAGAGATTTGGTTCATTTTTCACCGTTTTGTAAAATTGTGTGCGCTTTTTATTTCTTAAAGGCACAGTACCGTTTATTTCAATTTGTGTTTTTTATTGATAAAAGTGTTTTCCAAGCCTGCTTGTGTATTATACTAATCTGTTAAACATGTCTGACACTAAGGAAAGGCCTTGTTCTATGTGTTCAGAAGCCATGGTGGAACCCCCACTCAAAATGTGTCCCAAGTGCACTAATATGTCTATACACTTTAAAGATCATATTGTGTCACTTAAAAATATAGCCCTAGATGATTCTTTGACTGAAGGTAATGAGGATAGTCCGCCTTCCTCTCCCCATGTGTCATCACCAGTTACGCCCGCTCAAGCGATACCTAGTACCTCTAGTGCATTGGCACCTATTACATTGCAACAACTAGCGACATTCATGGATAATTCCCTTGCGGCCTTTCTATCCAAACTGCCAGTTTTCCCTGTTTTAAGAACAGATGAGGAGCAGTCGGAAGCTTTGGGAGGTTTATCTGATGTACCCTCACAACACTCTGAAGTAGGGGCGAGGGATGTAATGTCTGAGGGAGAAATTTCTGACTCAGGAAAAGTTTCTCAGCGAGCAGAATCAGATTCACTAGCGTTTAAATTTAAATTGGAACACCTCCGCGTACTGCTTAGGGAGGTTTTATCAACTCTGGATGATTGTGACCCTATGGTGGTCCCAGAGAAATTGTGTAAAATGGACAAATATCTAGAAGTCCCTGTATACACTGATGCTTTTCCGATCCCTAAGAGGGTGGCGGATATTGTTGCTAGGGAGTGGGAGAGACCAGGTGTACCTTTTGTTCCCCCCCCTATCTTTAAGAAAATGTTTCCCATAATTGATCCCAGGCGGGACGCGTGGCAGACGGTCCCTAAGGTAGAGGGGGCAGTTTCAACACTAGCCAAGCGCACAACCATACCAATTGAAGACAGTTGTGCTTTCAAAGATCCTATGGATAAAAAATTAGAAGGTTTACTAAAGAAAATATTTGTTCAACAAGGTTTCCTTCTCCAACCTATTGCCTGCATTATTCCTGTAACTACTGCAGCGGCTTTTTGGTTTGAGGCGCTGGAGGAGTCGCTCCAGAGGGAGACTTCATATGACGAAGTCATGGATAGAATTAATGCTCTAAAACTGGCTAATTCTTTTATCACAGATGCCGCTTTGCAATTAGCTAAATTAGCGGTGAAAAATTCTGGTTTTGCCATTATGGCGCGCAGAGCGCTTTGGCTCAAGTCATGGTCGGCCGACGTGTCGTCCAAAACAAAATTACTAAATATTCCTTTCAAGGGAAAGACCCTTTTCGGGCCCGAGTTGAAAGAGATTATTTCGGATATTACCGGGGGAAAGGGCCATGCCCTCCCGCAAGATAGGCCTTTTAAGGCTAAAAACAAGGCTAATTTTCGTTCCTTTCGCAACTTCAGGAGCGGTCCTGCTTCAACCTCTGCAACCACAAAGCAAGAGGGTAACGCTTCACAGCCCAAGGCAACCTGGAAGCCTTTGCAGGGCTGGAACAAAAAGCCTGCGGCTGCTACTAAGACAGCATGAAGGGGTAGCCCCCGATCCGGGACCGGATCTGGTAGGGGGCAGAGTCTCTCTCTTTACTCAGGCTTGGGCAAGAGATGTTCCCGATCCCTGGGCATTAGAGATCGTTGCTCAGGGATATCTTCTAGAATTCAAGGACTCCCCTCCAAGGGGAAGGTTCCACATTTCTCGTCTGTCTGCAGACCAGACAAAGAAAGAGGCGTTCTTACGCTGTGTAGAAGATCTACTCAAGATGGGAGTGATATATCCAGTTACAATTACAGAACAAGGACTGGGTTTTTACTCAAACCTGTTTGTGGTTCCCAAAAAGGAAGGAACTTTCAGGCCAATCCTGGATCTAAAAATTCTAAACAAATTCCTCAGAGTTCCATCATTCAAAATGGAGACCATTCGGACAATCTTACCGATGATCCAGGAAGGTCAATATATGACTACCGTGGATCTAAAGGATGCGTACCTTCATATTCCTATCCACAAAGATCACCATCAGTTCCTAAGGTTCGCCTTTCTGGACAAGCATTACCAGTTCGTGGCCCTTCCCTTCGGGTTGGCCACCGCTCCCAGAATTTTCACAAAAGTGCTAGGGTCCCTTCTAGTGGTACTAAGACCGTGGGGCATTGCAGTAGCACCCTATCTGGACGACATCTTAATACAGGCGTCGTCTTTTCCCAGAGCCAAGGCTCATACAGAGATTGTTCTGGCCTTTCTAAGGTCTCACAGGTGGAAGGTGAACACCGAAAAAAGTTCTCTGTCCCCGCTCACAAGGGTTCCCTTCCTGGGAACATTAATAGATTCGGTAGACATGAAAATATTTCTGACGGAGGTCAGAAGGTTAAAACTTTTAACTACTTGCCGAGCTCTTCATTCCATTCCTCGGCCATCTGTAGCTCAGTGCATGGAGGTAATCGGATTAATGGTAGCAGCAATGGACGTAGTCCCTTTTGCTCGAATTCATCTCAGACCGCTGCAATTGTGCATGCTCAAACAGTGGAATGGGGATTATGCAGATTTGTCTCCTCAAATCCAACTGGACCAGACAACCAGAGATTCTCTTCTCTGGTGGTTGTCTCAGGATCACCTGTCTCAGGGAATGTGCTTCCGCAGACCGGAGTGGATCATTGTAACGACCGACGCCAGTCTGTTAGGCTGGGGCGCGGTCTGGGACTCCCTGAAAGCTCAGGGCCTATGGTCTCGGGAAGAGTCTCTTCTCCCGATAAACATTTTGGAACTGAGAGCGATATTCAACACGCTCCAAGCATGGCCTCAGCTAGCGGCGGCCAAATTCATCAGATTTCAGTCGGACAACATCACGACTGTAGCATACATCAATCATCAAGGAGGAACAAAGAGTTCCTTAGCGATGAAGGAAGTAACCAAAATAATCAGGTGGGCGGAGGATCACTCTTGCCATCTATCTGCAATTCACATCCCAGGAGTAGACAACTGGGAAGCGGATTTCCTAAGTCGTCAGACTTTTCACCCGGGGGAGTGGGAACTTCACCCGGAGGTTTTTGCTCAGCTGACCCAGCTATGGGGCATTCCAGAATTGGATCTGATGGCGTCCCGTCAGAACACCAAACTTCCTCTTTACGGATCTAGGTCCAGGGACCCTGAGGCGGCATTGATAGATGCTCTAGTAGCGCCTTGGTCCTTCAGTCTAGCTTATGTCTTTCCACCGTTTCCCCTTCTCCCTCGGCTGATAGCCAGAATCAAACAGGAGAAGGCTTCGGTAATTCTGATAGCGCCTGCGTGGCCACGCAGGACTTGGTATGCAGACCTAGTGGACATGTCATCTGTCTCTCACCATGGATACTGCCAACGAGGCAGGATCTTCTAATGCAGGGTCCATTCAAGCATCCAAATCTAGTTTCTCTGCAGCTGACTGCTTGGAGATTGAACGCTTAATTCTATCCAAGCGTGGGTTCTCTGAATCAGTCATAGATACTCTAATCCAGGCTAGAAAGCCTGTCACCAGGAAAATTTACCATAAGATATGGCGGAAATATCTTTTTTGGTGTGAATCCAAGGGTTACTCGTGGAGTAAAATTAGGATTCCAAGGATATTGTCTTTTCTCCAAGAAGGATTGGAGAAAGGTTTGTCAGCTAGTTCCTTAAAGGGACAGATATCTGCTCTGTCTATACTTTTACACAAGCGTCTAGCAGAAGTACCAGACGTTCAAGCGTTTACAGGCTTTGTACAGGCTTTAGTCAGAATCAAGCCTGTCTATAGACCTGTGTCTCCTCCATGGAGTCTAAATTTAGTTCTTTCAGTTCTTCAAGGGGTTCCGTTTGAACCTTTACATTCCATAGATATTAAGTTATTATCTTGGAAAGTTTTGTTTTTGGTAGCTATATCTTCTGCTCGAAGAGTTTCAGAATTGTCTGCTTTGCAGTGTAATTCACCCTATCTGGTGTTCCATGCAGATAAGGTAGTTTTGCGTACCAAACCTGGTTTTCTTCCTAAGGTTGTTTCTAATAAGAATATTAACCAGGATATCATTGTTCCTTCCCTGTGTCCTAATCCAGCTTCTAAGAAGGAACGGCTTTTACACAATCTTGATGTGGTTCGTGCTTTGAAATTCTATTTACAAGCAACTAAAGATTTCAGACAAACATCGTCCTTGTTTGTCGTTTATTCTGGTAAGAGGAGAGGTCAGAAAGCGACTGCTACCTCTCTTTCCTTCTGGCTGAAAAGCATCATCCGATTGGCTTATGAGACTGCTGGGCAGCAGCCTCCTGAACGAATTACAGCTCATTCCACTAGAGCTGTGGCTTCCACATGGGCCTTCAAGAATGAGGCTTCTGTTGAACAGATTTGTAAGGCAGCGACTTGGTCTCCACTGCATACTTTTGCCAAATTTTCCAAATTCGATACTTTTGCTTCTTCGGAGGCTATTTTTGGGAGAAAGGTTTTGCAAGCAGTGGTGCCTTCCGTTTAGGTTACCTGACTTGTTCCCTCCCTTCCCTTTGTTACTAATTGGATTTTGTATGGGCCAGTACTCCTTGAACATTGTATGGGACATTCCATCAGTTTGGATACCTATTTTAATTGTAATTTTATGTTAATAAAACGATTGTTAATTTTATAATATTTCTAAAATTGTATTTCACACCCATAACCTTTTTTAACCTTTTTTAACCTTTTTTAACGGTTTAATGTTTTAACGTTTTAACGTTTTAACGTTTTATATAATATATATATATTTTTATCAATATATTCATATTAATATATATTTCTATAGTCGTGGACACCATCTTTAGCAACACAACCCTCTTTTGGGGGTAGTGTAGCGCTGTATCTCGGCATTCTATTTTTCATTCACATATCGGAGTCTGGTTGGGAGACTCCGCCTCTATTAGATATAGCTTGTATGGTATTATTGTGGCGCTGATAGACATACATTTGTTTGAACTATTGTTCCCTCCCTTCATCCGTGTCCTAAAGCTTTGGTATTGGTATCCCACAAGTAAGGATGAATCCGTGGACTGGATACACCTTGCAAGAGAAAACAGAATTTATGCTTACCTGATAAATTACTTTCTTGCGGTGTATCCAGTCCATGGCCCGCCCTGGCAATTAAGTCAGGTTAAAATTTTTTGTTTAAACTACAGTCACCACTGCACCCTATGGTTTCTCCTTTTTCTCCTAACCGTCGGTCGAATGACTGGGGGCGGAGCTAGAGGGGGAGCTATATGGACAGCTCTGCTGTGTGCTCTCTTTGCCACTTCCTGTAGGGAATGAGAATATCCCACAAGTAAGGATGAATCCGTGGACTGGATACACCGCAAGAGAAAGTAATTTATCAGGTAAGCATAAATTCTGTTTTTACAATACTTTCTACACTTAATGATTATTTATGTTGTAGTTGTTAAAATGAGACTAGGGTTGTGAATAAATCTGAAGCTTAGAAGTGGAGTTTTATGGTGTATAGTTTTGGCATATCTTTTGACTTTCCAATCAACTGTATAAAGGGGGCATCTTTATAAGGAAAGGTAGAAAAAAAGTTAACGGTACAGTATTGCTAATATAAAAGATATAGTCATGTATAACAAAATAACTTTACAATATACTTTCATGATTTATTTTGCCCCCTGTTATGTAATTTAGCTTTGAACATTGAGCAATTTATAATTCTCATAACTGACTGCTGATTTATCATAGCAACCCTGCTACATATCTTCCCCTGACTTGCTTTAACAGATAAGAACTGTGAAACAATGCATTCTGTACTAACAATTTGACTGCATTTAGCTATAGACTCAAACCCAGATTGGCTCCTTTGAGTCAAGTGAGAAGGGGGGGTTTAGCTATTGTAAAACAATAACAGCAAATAAGATGTTAATTTGTATTAAAATGTTTAGACTTAGCTCTATAGCAAGACAACCAAAATGTCTTGTAAACAGAAGGTTTTTACTGTCCCGTTAATCTTAAAGGCAGCCCTTTGTATTTATTAGTGATCAGTGGTTTATAATTTATGCACTGTGTTGTGGTTTCATACAAAATTGTAATCATGTGTAGTGGTTTTTGTACACCAGACAACTGAAAAGAAATTAATATTTTAGCACTTGGGATAATATATAGCAGCAGCAGCACTCTACATAAAATCAATTTATTAACAATAGTGAGCAAATTACAGAGATCATGAAACCAAGAATTAAGCAATAACAAATCAATTGTGGTGATTACTAACTTATGTCTGAATAATACAACAAGTGTAATTATGCAGTTTTTACTAGAAATTAGATATGTGCAATTTGTTTTGTTCCAAATCAAAATTCGGACGAAATTTGGGTGATTTGGATGTATCCGAATCTCCGAATCACCCTAGTAACGAAATTAAACTAATCCGAATGACATTTTTAAGGAAACATCTGAATTAGTTTGTATTAATTCGAATGCCCATGGCACGATAGATGGACTTTCTGGACTAATCACAATTCCTTTGCCGTTTCATATTTATTATTAAAAAAAAAACAAATAGAGATATATTGCAATTAAATATAATGAGATATGACAGTGAAATACCGTAATTAATTTTGTGTTGGTTGGAACTATCCAAATCAATGCAACATAACATAACAAATGAATTCGAACATAACGAACTTCTGAATGCATCCAAAATGAATGACTGCTATAACGAATCAATCCGAATGCATACGAAACAAATGACTGCTATAACGAATCTAAATTAAAAAAATACTGAATCAATACGAAACAAAATTTTCCGACATCCACAGGTCTACTAGAAATATTAGCAGTTATTTCCTTATAAAAGATAATGTAACAATAATCTCATTAGTAGTATAAGAAGGAAAATATAGAGAATATATACAGAGAATACATAAATGTCTGTATAAAGCACTCTGGATCTATGAAATATTATATTTAGAATGGTTTAGTAGAAAGGTTTATTTTACACTATGGGGCCGATTCTAAAAAAAATTCCGGTCTAGACGTGGTGCTGAAACAAAAATGGGCCGGCTCTTATGCATCACATTCCAGCTTTTCAAATAAAGATATGAAGAGAACGAAGAAAATTTGATAATAGGAGTAAATTAGAAAGTTGCTTAAAATTGCATGCTCTATCTGAATCAGGAAAGAAAATATTTGATTTTCATATCCCTTTAAATTTGCTTTTATTCTCGTATGCATAGGTTTTCCTTTCAGAGTAATTAATGTTTTGAGTATTTTGATAAAAACTGTAGGGTGAAAATGTTGAGAGAATTTCGCTGGTATTTGAGAGACAATTTCATATACGCCCATGTTCAGTCCATTTTACAAAAAAACCTCAATTACGCTTTGTATTTTGTACATACAAGTATGAATTTCTATGTGTTTTTTGCACATCCAATATACTTAAATTACAATTTAAACTGTGCAGATTTAATACAATTTATTCCTGTGTAATTTACATAGAAATGTGATGTTTCTTATTAGAAGCAAAAATGCTTCTAATAAAAGCTGTAGCTGTTTCAAAAGTGTATTTAAAGGGACAGTCAAGTCCAAAAAAAACTTTCATGATTTGAATAGGGCATGTAATTTTAAACAACTTCCCAATTTACTTTTATCACCAATTTTGCTTTGATCTCTTGGTATTCTTAGTTGAAAAAAAATTCTAGGAGGTTCATATGCTAATTTCTTAGACATTGAAGACTGCCTCTAATCTGAATGCATTTTGACCACTAGAGGGCATTAGTTCATGTGTTTTATATAGATAACATTGAGCTCATGCACGTGAAGTTACCCTGGGGTTAGCAATGATTGGCTAAAATGCAAGTCTGTCAAAAGAACTGAAATAAGGGGGCAGTTTGCAGAGTCTTAGATACAAGTTAATCAGAGAGGTAAAAAGTGTATTTCTATAACAGTGTTGGTTATGCAAAACTGGGGAATGGGTAACAAAGGGATTATCTTTCTTTTTAAACAACACAAATTCTGTTGACTGTCCCTTTAAGTATGCATTGTGCACCAGCATTTTAAACACATCACTTGTTTAGAGAGTCTAAGTTGCCTGTACCATCTGGTAATGACTCAATTTATTAATTGCTGACATAATTCAAGCCTCACTTGTGCTCTGGGCAGCTGCAATATTTAAAGCACTGGTGCACTGAGATTATCTAGCTATGGTTCACATGCACGTGCAGAAAAAAATGTTAACACTGCAACAGTGATAACTTTTACTAGAAGCATTTTTGCCAATACGTTTATATTGCAAATAATGTTTCTATTTACAGATGTAATTTATCTAAGTGTTTTTAACTTTTTACCGGAATGTCCCTTTAAATGACAATTTTTATTGCGCTCTTTTGTAATGTTTGCATCTCCTTTTCATACGAAAATGCTGTATACGCCACTGAGCGAGATTCCCTGTCTTTAGTGTAAAAAGTGGCTTTATAGAATTCCACCAGAGAAATAGAAGTAATGGCGAGCATTCTTAAATAATCTCACCTGCCCAGAGACCTTAAAGGGATACTGAACCCAATTTTTTTCTTTTGTGATTCAGATAGAGGAGGCAATTTTAAGCAACTTTCTAATTTACTCTTATCAATTTTTCTTTGTTCTCTTGCTATCCTTATTTGAAAAAGAAGGCATCTACGCTTTTTTATTAGTTCAGGACTCTGGACAGCACTTTTTTATTGGTGGATGAATGTATTCACCAATCAGCAAGAACAACCCAGGTTGTTCACCAAACATAGACTGGCATCTAAAGTTACATTCTTGCATTTCAAATAAAAATATCAAGAGAATGAAGAAAATTTGATAATAGGAGTAAATTAGAAAGTTGCTTAAAATGTCATGCTGTATCTGAATCACGAAAGAAAACATTTGTGTTCAGTGTCCCTTTAACAGAATTGGGCCCTATGTGAGATCGATTTAGAAGTGTACTAGGAAACAAATGCTGTTGTATAAAACCAAAAGTATAATTTGTAGTACAATTTTATTTTTAAAATAAAATATTGCTATACCAAATAAAATGTATTATTCTGATAAGAAGTGTTCTGTCACATGTCTCTGGGGGCCTTGGTTAAATTATTATAAATCAAATGATGATGGGCAATAAAGAAAATAAGTAATGCTTTTCAACAAAGGATAACAAGAAAACTAGATAATAGAAGTAAATTGGGAAAGTTGTTTAACATTTTATGTTCTATCTGAATCATGAAAGATACATTTAGTTTTATATCTCTTTAATGTCATGGAATTCAATGTTATTTAGTTTACTGCCAGGACATCATAGTAAGTGACAGCTCTTTTCGTTTTACAATTTCACTAGAAGTGTTGGTGGCCAGTGGTAAACGTTGTCTCCTGGATCATTACATTGAGTAGGTGTGATGGGATTCTTTGGTATAAAGGTTTCTCCACGAAAAAGTAATGCTTTGTGTTGGCACTTAACCCATTGAACCATTTTAGTTTACTTCTTGAAGAAGCAGTATATGTCATGGATATTTATTGATGGTGTCCCCATCTAAAGAAGCATTGTTGTCATGTTGTGACATTGTGGCCCTCCAGAGGTTTTGGAACTACATTTCCCATGATGCTCAGCCAGCTGATATGCTGGCTGAGCATCATGGGAAATGTAGCTCCAAAATCTCTGGAGGGCCAAGTTTGAAGATGTCTGATTTACATACTTGATGTCTATTCACTGTCACATCATTTTTTTCTGCACCTTTGTTTTTATTTCTCTGATATCACACATAACACATCATTCTTGTTTGTATTTTTTGTATATTTTTTTTAAATTCTGCTCAGGAGTATACTGCAGTGCCCAATTGGTGCATTCTCCGCTTTGGGTGTACTTCACCAGTTTCTATTTTTCTTCTTGAATGTGACATTTGGCTAATCTCTGACTACTTGCCTGGAATGTAGCTGGCCAGTCCCAGCTGCTGTAGCCCACATGGACATGTCCTGGTAGGGCAATCTGGTCTTGGAAGTTGCCAGGACAAGCCAGTGTACAGATATGTGCCTTCCGTAGCCCCCTTCCTCTGGATTTGTTTTCTGTTTGCTGCTGCATATCTGTACACTGACTGGCTAGTCCCTGGCAACTTCCAAGACCAGATTGGCCTACCAGGACACCAGGAGATGTCCATGTGGGCTACAGCAGCTGGGACTGGCCAGCTACAAATTAAGGGAGGTGTGTTGCTTCTTCTCTGAGCTATACAGATTAAAGTCTCAAAGTATTTCCTTGTAAGTTTAATTTCTTAGATCTTGGCCATTTTAGTAGCCCTCCTTTGACTGGTTTCTAGTGTCTAGTTAAGTCACACTGTGAGTGACACACTTTTGAGTTTACAGATCCCACTATGGATAATAATTTTCACACTGTGAAAGGGAGTCATGGATGAAATTGGGTTGTAGGGTGCCTATATAACAAGGATCTGGCATTTTTTAATTTCCAAAATAATATAATTCTGCAAAAAAAAATTATGGAAAGGAGTATCCCAATAATCCCTTTAAGAAAAAAATGGCGCATTTGCATACTATGGACTAAACGGATAATAGGACTGGTCTTCAAATATTCCCATGGCTGCTTGTAATTCTCGGTTCAGCCCTAGCATCTTCTACTGTATTGAGATTAAGTTATGAGTCCAGCCTGCCTATCTTGTTCCATTACCAGACCTGTGAACTACCAATTATACAAGTACTCCCAATAGTGTCTATAAACGTATTAAATTAGCCTTAGGATTCCATATTTTAACTGACATTTGCATTACACTGATGTTTAACTTAGTGCACCAATGCTGGTTAGCAGATCCCCTCTGCTCTGCTACCTCTCCCAGTGCTGGTTACTGGGCCCCTACTGCTCTGCTACCTCTCCCAGTGCTGGTTACCGGGCCCCCACTGCTCTGCTACCTCTCCCAGTGCTGGTTACCGGGCCCCCATTGCTCTGCTACCTCTCCCAGTGCTGGTTACCGGGCCCCCACTGCTCTGCTACCTCTCCCAGTGCTGGTTACCGGGCCCCCACTGCTCTGCTACCTCTCCCAGTGCTGATTCCCGGGGCCTCAATGCTCTGCTACCTCTCCCAGCGCTGGTTACCAGATCCCCACTGCTCTGCTACCTCTCTCAGTGCTGGTTACCAGGCCCCAATGCTCTGCTACCTCTCACAGCACTGGTTACCAGGCCCCTACTGCTCTGCTACCTCTCTCAGCGCTGGTTACCAGGCCCCTACTGCTCTGCTACCTCTCCCAGCGCTGGTTACCAGATCCCCACTGCTCTGCTACCTCTCTCAGCGCTAGTTACCAGGCCCCTACTGCTCTGCTACCTCTCTCAGTGCTGGTTACCAGGCCCCAATGCTCTGCTACCTCTCCCAGCGCTGGTTACCAGATCCCCACTGCTCTGCTACCTCTCTCAGCACTGGTTACCAGGCCCCAATGCTCTGCTACCTCTCCCCAGTGCTGGTTACCAGGCCCTACTGCTCTGCTACCTCTCCCAGTGCTGGTTACTGGGCCCCTACTGCTCTGCTACCTCTCCCAGTGCTGGTTACCGGGCCCCCATTGCTCTGCTACCTCTCCCAGTGCTGGTTACCGGGCCCCCACTGCTCTGCTACCTCTCCCAGTGCTGGTTACCGGGCCCCCACTGCTCTGCTACCTCTCCCAGTGCTGGTTACCGGGCCCCCACTGCTCTGCTACCTCTCCCAGTGCTGATTCCCGGGGCCTCAATGCTCTGCTACCTCTCCCAGCGCTGGTTACCAGATCCCCACTGCTCTGCTACCTCTCTCAGTGCTGGTTACCAGGCCCCAATGCTCTGCTACCTCTCACAGCACTGGTTACCAGGCCCCTACTGCTCTGCTACCTCTCTCAGCGCTGGTTACCAGGCCCCTACTGCTCTGCTACCTCTCCCAGCGCTGGTTACCAGATCCCCACTGCTCTGCTACCTCTCTCAGCGCTGGTTACCAGGCCCCTACTGCTCTGCTACCTCTCTCAGTGCTGGTTACCAGGCCCCAATGCTCTGCTACCTCTCCCAGCGCTGGTTACCAGATCCCCACTGCTCTGCTACCTCTCTCAGCACTGGTTACCAGGCCCCAATGCTCTGCTACCTCTCCCAGTGCTGGTTACCAGGCCCCTACTGCTCTGCTACCTCTCCCAGTGCTGGTTACCAGGCCCCTACTGCTCTGCTACCTCTCCCAGCGCTGGTTACCAGATCCCCACTGCTCTGCTACCTCTCTCAGCGCTGGTTACCAGGCCCCTACTGCTCTGCTACCTCTCTCAGTGCTGGTTACCAGGCCCCAATGCTCTGCTACCTCTCCCAGTGCTGGTTACCAGGCCCTACTGCTCTGCTACCTCTCCCAGTGCTGGTTACCAGGCCCCACTGCTCTGCTACCTCTCCCAGCGCTGGTTACCAGGCCCTACTGCTCTGCTACCTCTCCCAGTGCTGGTTACCAGGCCCTACTGCTCTGCTACCTCTCCCAGCGCTGGTTACCAGGCCCCTACTCCTCTGCTACCTCTCCCAGTGCTGGTTACCAGATCCCCACTGCTCTGCTACCTCTCCCAGCGCTGATTCCCGGACCCCACTGCTCTGCTACCTCCCCCAGTGCTGGTTACCAGGCCCCTACTGCTCTGCTACCTCTCCCAGCGCTGGTTACCAGGCCCTACTGCTCTGCTACCTCTCCCAGCGCTGGTTACCAGGCCCCTACTCCTCTGCTACCTCTCCCAGTGCTGGTTACCAGATCCCCACTGCTCTGCTACCTCTCCCAGCGCTGATTCCCGGACCCCACTGCTCTGCTATCTCCCCCAGTGCTGGTTACCAGGCCCCTACTGCTCTGCTACCTCTCCCAGTGCTGATTCCTGGGCCCCTACTGCTCTGCTACCTCTCCCAGCGCTGGTTACCAGGCCCCTACGGCTCTGCTACCTCTCCCAGCGCTGGTTACCAGGCCCCTACGGCTCTGCTACCTCTCCCAGTGCCGATTCCTGGGCCCCACTGCTCTGCTACCTCTCCAAGTGCTGGTTATCGTGGGCCCTCACTGCACTGCTACCTCTCCCTCTTTTCAACACACATTTCTTTCCAATACACATTGTTCTTCTTTTCTGTAAATGACTCTTTGTGAGTATACAATTTTCTTTTTTTATTAATATGTATGCACATTTATCTAGCTAACACATTTCTCATTTGAATTTTATTGATATAGCAGTGTATACTAAATATCTAATGTTTCTTTCCCAGCACTACAAGTAGAATCACAATTCCCGTGTGGTTCATCAAATTAAAAAGGTTGGTCATCCATGGTTTAAAAATTGTCCTTAACGCGATTTCTTAATACATTAGGTGATTGGTTTAGTCTTTTTCTTTAAAGATTTCTTTCATTTTTACCAGCGGCGCTAATTGATTTGCAAATGGAACTTTTTTGTCTGGCAATAAAACGTTAAGAGGAAGTAAGGCAATAACATTAATCAAGTGGACATCTCAAGGTGAAATACTTAGCAGACATCACCGCTATCTACCAGACGCCAGAATGTTCTTTTATATTGCACTTATCATCACGCATTGCATGAAAATGAATCCTGTCTGTGCGGAAACATATTTATTTCTTTTTTTTTTTTTTTTTTGAATGGTAACCAAATTTCACAAGATTGCAATCCATTCATGTGTAAGGCAGTGGGCACTGTAACAAATTAAATGTTTTATTTTTTTTTAATTTTAATATTTTTGTGGGTAGATGATGACTCATACATCAAATATCTTGGATGGGAGGGAAAGGTTCTGCATTACATTTATACAATTAAAAGCAATGTAAAATTATAAAAAAAAATAAACAAACAGAAAAATGAAATGGTCTACAAACATCTATCAAGATACTTAAAGTGACAGTCAAGTCCAAAATAACCTTTCATGATTCAGATAGGGCATGTCATCTTAAAAAACTTTCCAATTTACTTTTAGCACCAATTTTTCTTTTTTTTCTTTCCGTATTCTTAGTTGAAAGCTAAACTTAGGAGGTTCCTATGCTAATTTCTTAGACCTTGAAGGCCGCCTCTAATCTGAATGCATTTTGAAATTTTAATCACCACTAGAGGGCATTAGTTCATGTGTGTCATATAGTTAACATTGAGATTACGCACGTGAAGTTACCTAGGAGTAAGCACTGATTGGTTAAAATGCAAGTCTGTCAAAAGAACTGAAATAAGATAAAATAGAGATAAAACCTGTATTAGTATAACTGTTGGTTATGCAAAACTGGGGAATGGGTAATAGAGGGATTAGCTATCTTTTTAAACAACAATAATTCTGGTGTTGACTGTCCCTTTAAGGAGGCATTCCTGGCTGTTGACATGGCCAAGTATTATAATGTAGGTTAGGTCGTAATGCCTTTTACAAGAGTATCAGGAAATTACAAAGTATCGTATAACATTGGTATTTGTCTTGCAGCGCTGGCCTGACTTTTTGTATGTGAAGAACTTCAAATGCTCTGACTCCATTACGGGAGTGTGATCCATTTATAAAAGGACATAATAGTGTAAAATAAAACATTCTATTACATTAGTAAAAAAAAGTGAATGTTTTTAAAACTATATTAAACTATATAATTGTATAATCCCTACAAAGTCATGCACCTAGCGATCTCCCATATGTTAATACATTTATATTTTACTCCTGATTGGCTAATCATCTTGTCAGGATTGGCAATGCATTAAAGGGATAGTCTAGTCAAAATTAAACTTACACGATTCAGATAGAGCATGCAATTTTAAGCAACTTTCTAGTTTACTCCAATTATCACATTTTCTTTGTTCTCTTGGCATCTTTATTTGAATGTAAGCTTATGAGCTGCCCATTTTAGGTTCAGAATCTGGGTAAAGCTTGCTGATTGGTGGCTGCATTTAGACACCAATCAGAAAGTGCTACCCAGGTGCTGGACAAAAAATAGTGCCGGCTCCTAAGCTTACATTCTTGCCTTTTCAAATAAAGATAGCAAGAGAGCGAATAAAAATTGATAATAGGGCTCTGAATATAAACAATGTAGGGCCCAGCATGGGCCTGGAACATGCTAAGGGTTAAGGCTGTAGGAGATTGGGATTGGAGAGAGAGGGTTGGCATTGTGGGAGCAACATCCAGGCTGCGAAAGTTTTTCATATTGTGCAGAGCTTTTATGCATCGTTCCAGGCGTTCCACTCTTCCTCCCAGGTGTTCCACTCTTCCTCCCAGGCGTTCCACTCTTCCTCCCAGGCGTTATCAGGACGATCAAGGAACATCAGGACCTGCAATACAAAGCAAAAACATATGTGTACAAGGAGACAATATGGAGGATATAGACATCATACCCCCCACTCAATACACAAACGTAGTAACTGCACAAATTAATACAATTGAAGAGCAGGACATGGTTGATGTAGGGATAGTATAGGATTCTCAATTGTCTCAACCTATGGAGACTGAGCAGGCCACCGGTTTAAATTTACACCCACAGCAAATTTTACCAGCTAGTCAAGTATCTTCTCTATTTAACGCTGTAGTTTCAAATTTGTTGTCATCCGTTGCTGCTGCAATGGCTGCTTCTGTGGCAATTCCACAGGGTGTGGATCATGCCCCCACTTTACAAATCCCCACTGCTCAAATTCAAAACTTTCAATTAGGCCCAGATATGCAGGACCCCACATTACAACATTTTACATCTAATCTGCCCCCAATACCAGATGCTCCGGTCCCATCAACACAGGGCCTGGTCAGTCCGGGGGGGGGGGGCCTCCGGGCCGAGTCGATCCGGGGGGGCGGGCCTTCTGGCCTAGTCAATCCGAGGGGGGCGGGCCTTCTGGCCTAGTCAATCCGAGGGGGGGGCCTTCTGGCCTAGTCAATCCATGGGGGCCTTTGGGTTATTCCGGACCGATTGTGAAGCATGTTGCCACACCGCCTCCTAGTTTACTACCTCCGGTGCAACAGCAGCCTGTAACATCCAGGCCTGCACCATCATCAGGTATGTTGACCCCTGTTGCCTCATTACGGCCTAGTGGTGCGCATCCAAAGCAACCGCGTAGGTTCGGGTCTACTTCCGGTGTCGCTGCTCTTTCGCTTACATCGCCAGAAGTGGGTGGGGGTACTTCCGGTTCAGTCGATTTAGGAATAGACGGTCGCACACACATCGCGGTTGCATCACATAATGCAGGTGAGCACCACAAGTCGTTCCTTGGGCTTGGAGGGAACTTTGGTGAGCAGGGAGACAGGGGCTTATGGCGCAGGCGGTCAGCGCAAGTGAGCAGCAAGGGGTAGAAATTAAACTCAGGGGCTGCAAAGGGGTCGCACACAGAAAAGAGCTGTTAATACAAAATCTGTATATACTGTTAGAGGAAGGGGTATGCGAGCAGGCTACAGAATTCCCAGGGCAAAAAGGCCACTTGAATTTGTGCAAGGAGGGAATAAAAATACATCGCTAATCAGTCAAATGGAACAAGTTCAGGACAGTTTAGATATTAACCCTCAAATGACAAGATGGCTGCCGTCAGGTTCATATTACCCCTAACAGTATGATTGTTGATGAAAGGCCTGTGTTACAGCATGACTCCTCCATCAGTGTGGATGTGTGTGTGGCTGGTGGGGTTCAGGGAAATTCTAGGCCATGAGGTAGTGTTACTAATGCACCAGAAAATTCAAATGTTGTTGCAATGGATAATTCCTCTACTCCCTGTTTACTAATGCAAATCCAACCACACCCAATGTACAATGTGCTTGCGACTTGTTAAATCTTTTACAGGGAGTACTGAATTCCGCTGGCACAGCAAAAACTAAACAAACAACGACTGTACCCATGAGTAATGCGGCCGATGACATACACCAGGCACATCCAAGGAACAGACGGGAGCAACCAGCAGTACCTCAGCAGGGTCCACGATTGGAGGCAAGCACAGTGGGACAGGACCCACATCCCGTGAACCATGGTGAGACTAATCTTTTCACTCACGACAGACACGACTCTTCCCCCACTGATACTGATTCAGACAGTGACACTTCATTGGGTCTACAGGGGAAAGGACAGAAGAGAATGTTTAGGATGATAAAAAAGATATTGAGAGGGGGTACAGGGGCAGGCAAGAAGCAGGATAGTTCAGAAAACATGCCACCTATCCACGCTGCTCCCCCTGCAGAGGCTATGGTGGATTCCCCACCAGCTAGGGCTATTTCAGAAAGAAGGGCGGCGCTGTTTGGCGACACCAGCCCAGGAAAAATATATTCTTTACACGCGCACTTGCATCATAAGGTAGTAAAGAGAATACATCAGGGGAAGTACATTAACATATTCGATCTATCAGTCGAGGATTATAGACAAAGGGAAAAGAGTGCAGATGGCACTGGTCCCAAAAGATTTAAACGCCCTGACACTTTCGACAAATAGCTACAGTGTTTTAGGGTCTTCTCCTCTTGTTACATTGAAAAATACTCTTCACAAAGTTTGGCAATATTAAAATACACTGACACAATACATTGGATACAGCGTAACCATAGAGAAGGGACTTGGAGGGAATATGATGCAGAGTTTAGGATAAAAATGGTGGGTAATCCTACATTGACATTCGACTCCACTGACAGTCAACTCTGTCAGCGGATGGACCCGCAAGGGGGATCCACCTCTTCCTCCATAAACACAAATCCACAGTCTTTTCGGTCCAGTATAATTAGAAAAAGGGGTGGTACATGTTGGGCATTTCAGGAGAAGTGTGACAGGGGTAGCGCCTGCTCCTTTAGACATGTCTGTAGATTTTGCTCAGGTTCCCACCCAGGCAATGACTGCGCAAAAAGAAGGGATAGTACCACGGGTAATAAGCCCAATAATGCCATCCTGGGACACAAAGGCGGAAACACCGGTGAAGGTTTGCGCACTTGAACCATGGTTGTGTGCCTACCCAGACCAGGTAACGGCCAGAACCTTATGGGACGTTGTTACGGTACCAACAGGATACCAAGGGTTAATACCAGATGGAAGATGCCCTGAATGTGAGATCAGTAACTCACAACCCAGCTAGTTCCCCCCTCAAACATGAGACCAGGCTCCACATTGAAGGTTAAAACAGAATGCAATTTATTGAAGGCCATATGCCCAGTATTTATGTAGGTCTGACCCCAGATGGGGGGTTGAAAGAATATTGTACATTTAGATAGAGGGAAAACGCCCTTTGACATGCCACAATATAATCACATTACTTAAGCAGATAACAAGTTAAACACAAGAAAACAATCCTTATCACCAACAGTCTGACTCTGGAGGTGATTAAACAATGGGAATGTTTATCACTAAACTTAATTACAACACACAATAGCTGATGCCAGCAACCTTGTATTTAGAAAATAGCTTCTTAAAGCTGAACAAAGTTAACTCTTTCAGTTCTGACAGAAGGGTCTGTCACATAGCTCCCCCCTTGTGGAACACTCCGGCAGACCCGGCTTGACCCTTTGGCGGGTCAACCTGGGGATGACCGGACTAGGAGGTGGTAGGCATGTCAGTTTGCCAGGACAATCCATCTGTATTCCCGTTATGAGAGAGAATTCCTGCCCGTATAAATAAGGGTTCAACTTCTTCAGTGCCCAAACCAGGGCTAAATAGTCCTTCAAAGTCTCATCAGCTTCTTTACGAGTTTTTTGTACCTGCTCTTTATCTACAATCCCTTCATACTGACATAGGGTGCCCTTGAGTTGCTGCACCTCACTATGAGCCAGCGTCAGCTTCTCCTCAAGTGTCGCTAAGTTTGTCTTTAATGTTTCATGTTCCACTCTCAAGCTGGTGTTTTCTGCAGTCTGTCGGTGCAGCTTTTCTAGCAGAGATTCCCGTTCTAAACGTGCTTTTTCCTCTGCGCTCCTCTTCTCTCCTGCTAGCACTGTTACGTGATTGTTTAATGTGACCATTTTATCCTCTACTTGGTTCTTCTCCTTCATCAGCGCATTGTAACGGGACTCCCACGTATCAATAGCGGATAGGGATTTACTGAGCTCAGCGTCCTGGGGCTCAGCAGCAGGTGGGTCAGTCTCTGCTGCACGGATCTGGGCACGGGTAGTCACAGGGTTAACATCAGTGGGACCCATGGGAGCATAGGCAGAAACAACGGGGGCCAAGTTATTTCCAAGGAGAACATCAGCAGGTAAGTCCTTCTTAACCCCCACATTCACAGGTCTAGCGCCCCCTCCCCAATCCAAATGTACCTGGGCAACAGGTAGGCGGAACACAGCGCCCCCCTGCTACCCTCACAGCCACAGTGTCTCCAGTGTGCTGTTTCTCAGACACCAAGTTCTTTTGAAGCAAGGTCATGGTAGCACCAGTATCCCGTAGACCACTGACCTCCTTCCCATTCACTTTAACCAGTTGCCGGTTATTCCAGTGGACAGCTTGCACGGGGTCTGCTTCATATAGGATGCCCCAGCATTCTTGCTCTTCTACGTAGTGGGCCGCAGGCTGAGAGTTACGTGGGATTCCGCCGGCGGGTCTTCTCCAGGACTGTGCTTGGTTCGCTGCGTTTAGGGGACACTCTGGTCTTTTGTGCCCTAGTTGCTTACATCCAAAGCACCGAATAGGTTGTGAGTAGCCCTGCGAATTGAACCGGGCTCTCTGAGGGTAGTTCGTGGCCAGAGGCCGTGTGGTATAGCGGTGCGCCGGGGGTTGGTAACTGGCAGCTGCTGGGGTGACTGGGGGTCTGTACTCCACTCTGGCAGGGGGCTTAGTGGTAGCAGTGTCCAGTTTGCGGGCATCCGTATACTCATCTGCCAAGCGAGCAGCTTCATGCAGGGTGGAGGGTTTACGGTCCCGAACCCACTCTCTAACTCCTGCTTATAACTTGTCAAAGCAATGTTCCAACAGGAATAGCTGCAGCACCTCTTCCCCAGATACGGCTTGGCACTCCGCCATCCAGTGAGCTGCTGTGCGGTGCACCTTACATGCCCACTCAACGTAGGAATCACCAGCTAATTTAACAGTGTCTCTGAACCGCCTCCGGTATGCCTACGGTGTAACCGCATACCTGGAGAGCAGAGCCTCTTTTACAGTATTATAATCCCCAACTTCCTCATCTGGAATGGCCCGAAAAGCCTCACTGGCCCGGCCGGATAATTTTCCAGATAATATCATGACCCAGTCCTCTGCGGGTACCTTGTGTAGTGCACATTGCCTCTCAAAATCCGCAAGGTACCCATCAATCTCTCCTTCTGTTTCCAGGAAGTTTTTAAAAGCTGCAAAATTTACTTTTCCCTTTTCCACTGGGGTTGCTGTGACTTGGGCTGCTGCAGCGCCGCTTTAGCGAAGTAGGTTGGCCTCCACAGCTGCTATGACCCGGTCGATAATTTCGGCAGATGGGTTGGGGCCATAATATGCCAGTCTTATTTTAACCGCCCGATCAAAGCTTGCTTCTTCGGGGGTTCTGTCTGATATGCTGAGCCCATTGGTTCCTACGGTCCCTGGTACTCTTTCCATCTTGGTCAGTATTGTAATAATCCCCCTCTTCCTGAGGTTACTGGCTTGTGTAGTTGCTCTTCTGGGCGATAAGGATCCTCCCGTCGCTTGCCACCAATTGTTACGGTACCAACAAGTTACCAAGGGTTTATACCAGATGGAAGATGCCCTGAATGTGAGATCAGTAACTCACAACCCAGCTAGTTCCCCCCTCAAACATGAGACCAGGCTCCACATTGAAGGTTAAAACAGAATACAATTTATTGAAGGCCATATGCCCATTATTTATGCAGGTCTGACCCCAGATGGGGGTTGAAAGAATATTGTACATTTAGATAGAGGGAAAACGCCCTTTGACATGCCACAATAGAATCACATTACTTAAGCAGATAACAAGTTAAACACAAGAAAACAATCCTTATCACCAACAGTCTGACTCTGGAGGTGATTAAACAATGGGAATGTTTATCACTAAACTTAATTACAACACACAATAGCTGATGCCAGCAACCTTGTATTTAGAAAATAGCTTCTTAAAGCTGAACAAAGTTAACTCTTTCAGTTCTGACAAAAGGGTCTGTCACAGACGGTTTTTATTACGGGTTCAAAATCCCAATAGTCAGAAATATAAAGGGCGCAAAATTCCACAGAAACCTAATTTCGGCATACCAACACCCAGAAGCGGTGAGAGAAAAATTAAACAAGGAATTGGCCCTGGGCCAGATGGCCAGACCATGTATTATGTGGATTGTTGCCTGCCCATGGGCTGTTTACTGTCGTGCACACTCTTTGAGGCTTTTAGCACTTTCCTTCATTGGGCAGTGGCCACTAGCACAGGCAGCGATTCCATAGCACATTACCTTGATGATTTTCTTATCGTAGGAAAAGCTGGGACGGATGAATGTTTAACATTAATGAACAGGATGCGCGGTATCATGGCCCATTTTGGTGTACCATTAGCAGAAGAAAAAACTCGGGGTCCCACGTCATGCCTAGTTTTCTGGGCATTGAAATTGACACAATTGCAATTATCTGTAGGTTGCCAATCGATAAAGTTCAGGCCATGTTGGAGGCGGTTAGAGCGGCTGTCTCTAATATAATTATTTCATTAAGGCAGTTACAATTACTGTTAGGCCTGCTTAACTTTTCCTGTAGAGTTATCCCCATGGGTAGGGTCTTTAACCATAGGCTAGAAAGGCAGCTTAGTGGTAGGTCTAAGCCCAATTACAAAATTACTCTCTCAGGAGACTTGCTTGAGGATCTCAGAGAGTGGGAGAATTTTCTCCAACAGTTTAATGGCGTGCGAGTTTGGCGCTCGGGTCCCATCTCTAGTCAGTTGTTACATCTTTTTACGGATGCAGCTGGATCACATGGCTATGGGGCTTACTTTCAGGGGGAGTGGAGTGCGGAGCACTGGCCGAGTTCATGGGCTGCTTCGGTCCTTACTCGCAATTTAACCCTTCTTGAACTTTTTCCCATAGTCCTGTCCATCGAGCTGTGGGGTGGAAAATTCGCAGACAAGACTGTAATGTTCTGGATGGACAACACCAGTGTTGTATACGCAATTAATAACTTATCAGCCACTTCCACAGTGGTGGTAACTTTGCTGCGACACTTGGTGCTGCGCTGTTTGGAGCTCAATATTCAGTTCCAAGCAAGGCACGTCCCTGGGGTAAATAAAATTGTGGCAGACGCCTTGTTCCGGTTTGAGTGGGAGACTTTTAGACATCTAGTTCCTAGGGCATCCTCAGTAGCCTTACTTTGTCCTGATTTACTTTGGCAGCTGGTCGTTCCTGGATAGCTTTGCTACCTTTGGTTCGCTCCTCCTTAGCCCCATCCACATGGCACGCTTAAGTGAGACTGTGGAACGAGTGGGACCAGTTCTGTCTGTCCAGGGGAGTCGAAGCTGCTTAGGGTTCTCAGGCAACGTTATGTGATTGGTTGGTGAGTCTGCACACCTTGGGCGAGCGTCAGGGAGGCATCCAGTCAAAAGTAGCTGCTCTGTATTTCTTTTATAGGGCATTGGCCCTACCCGACCCCACAAATTCTTTTTTCATTAGGCATGTGGTCAAAGGTTGGGGTAGAATCCAGCTGCGGAAAGGTGATTCTCGCGAGCCTATTACCGGTGAGTGTCTGGAACAGTTGGTCCAAGCCCTTGATAGCACTTGTACCTCGCCATTTGACGTTTTACTTTTCAAAACCACTTTTGTGTTAGCCTTTGCTGCGGTGCTAAGAGTCAGCGAGTTAGTAGCCCCCTCTAAACAGAAGTCAGGGTGGGGGTTCAATTTGAGCATGTCAGGGCTGCAATTGACTCACTCTATTTATTCTATGTTCTAAAACGGACCAGGCAGGGAAAGGCATTTGGCTAACCATTGCACTAAAGGTTGATAGTGCTTGCTGCCCTGTAAGGATAGTTAACTTGTATCTGGCCAGCAGGCCTCAGGTACCAGGCCAATTTTAAATAACGCAGAGGGTAGATCCCTGTCCAAGTTCCAATTTAGTCGGGTTTTGAAGCAAGTGGCCGTTAAGGCAGGGCTGGATGCTAGCAAAATCACACTGCACTCTTTTCGTATAGGGGCAGCTACACATGCTGCGCTGTTAGGTTCCTCGAGCAAGGACATAAAACGCATGGCTCGGTGGCGCTCCAACTGTTTTAAAAGCTATGTCCGCCCGATATTATAAATTGCTATTTTTCTTTTTCACAAATACTAAATTCTTTGTCTCCACAGAAGCTAACCCCGGAGCAAAGCGAATCTGGATTGTGGGTCACTCCTTCGTCCACTGGGCCTTTATCCGTTGCGCCTCCCTACCAGCTGGCCAGTCCTTAGGTTTTCCCTCCCACAAAGCCTCTATCAGGTGGTTAGGGGAGTATGTGCTGGCCACAACTAGCCGGGATGATATCTGAGACCCTCTTACGATGGGGGAAACCTCAAATGTTTATCTTTCACTTAGGGGGTAACAATGTGGGGTCCGTCCCGGTGCTCCAAATGATAAAAATTATGCAGCTGGACATTAATTGGTTACAAGTCCATATTGCTGGTCTTACCATTGGATGGTCAAATATAGTCCCCCGCCTACATTTGAGGCATATGTCAACTCATACAGTGGCATATAGAATAAGGAAAACAATTAACGCCACATTATCAAAAACCGTCACAGCACAAGGCCATCTTGGCTGACAGAACAGAGCTGTATAGGAGGGACAAAGTTCACCTCTCTGATTTAGGGCTATTTCACCCTTCCTTTAAAGTCAGGTTGTGGTGCGTGGTGGCAAGAGCATCATTAAAATGCTTCCTTGTGGCTGGAGATCTTGGCCCTGTTGCGCAGGTTAAGGTTGCTAGGGGTGAGTGATGACCAGGCTTCCGGGGAGGGGCGGTAGGCCTCACGTGCATGTGAGGTAACCCCTCTCCCTCCCCCTTGAGGGTGGTCACGTGATCTCTATAACCCCTCAGCATCATCTCTTTTTGGAACAGAGACCCATCTGCTGCTGTTTCCGTTGGGCCGGTGATCTCCTTGCTGTACTGGGTTAGTTGATCTCTATGCCGCCATATTAGTCGTTCTGTTGGTCTTTTTGATATAAAGTTAAAGTCAATAAATCTTGACCTGTGACGGTCAAAATGTTCCCACCAAAAAATGTGTCCGTCGTTATTTTGCTTATAGCACATGTTTAATATTTATAAAGTTATTAAGTTAAGTTAGGTGTGTATATTTTTCCCCTTCTCTGCTGGAAAGGATCCAATAAGCATTTAATCCCTTAGAGCGCCACATATATTATAAAATAATGGAAAGTTTTTGATCAATCGGTGATAAAAATTTAATTTGTTTAACAAAAAATAAAATGCTACAACAATATATAACATTTTATTATTACACTTATATCACTTGCTAAATTAAAACTCAAGCATGTATTTTAATTTTAAAATAATTCAAACCAAAATCCATTATCTTGGCTCATCTAGACGGATAATCACTAGTGACAAATCCTGCTGAGAAGGGAGTGAACAGAAATAAGCATTTCCCCTTTTTACCCCTTTGTGCCTCCCCCTGTGCCTGATTGGTCTGTTCCTGGAGTTTCAATCTATTCTGCTTTCTCATGTCTGACTCCTATGATTAGGTAACACCTTTATTTATCTGTAATTTTACTGAGCAGTGTAGTCAGAGCTCTAAGTTAGTCTTTACCATTTTCATATTTCAGCCTCTGCCTCCTATCCGTAATGTGACCCAACCTCAATGTTGATTGTGACATTAAAAAATTCACTACTGTGCTAATTCAACTATTAAATTAGCTTTAGTCATATAGGGCTCTATAATGTACAAAGCACTGAGCGGACAAGGTTTTGTGGCAAATGAGCAGCAGACACTGTACATACAGCACAGCCCCCTGCTCACAGAAGACTTATTACATGAAAGCTGAGCCTGTCAATCACCCCGAATAAACGTGTTTGGGGTGATTTATCTCCATCAACACGGAGATGGTGGAGATGTTTGTGGCTTAAGGTTTGGTCTGCTAATATGGTTTCTAAGTGCATACTGCTTTCTCTCCCTTTCCTGGGTAAATCTCTGTTTGGGCATGGGCTGGATGCTTTTATTGCCGCATTCACCTGGGGTAAGGGAGCTTTTCTGCCTCAGGAGAAGAAATCTAAGTGTAGGCCTAGATCTGCAGGGCTTTTTGTGTTTTTTGGCAATCTAAGGCAATCTTCTTGGTCCAAAAACAAACATTCCAAGAAGTCTACCCAAGCTCCCAAGACCACATGAATGTGCAGCCCCCCCATACCAGACCAATCTCTGGTAGGGGACAGATAGGGTTTTTTTCGGTTGGCTTGGGAAAGATCTGTCCAGGATCCCTGGGTATTGCAAATAATTTTGCAGGGGATTTCCTTGAGATCCTTTAAAGGCCCAAGCTTTCTTGCCTTGTGTGAGACATCTGGAATTAATGGGAGTGATTGCTCCAGTTCCAAATTCAGAATTAAACCAGGAGTTTTAGTCAAATCTCTTTACATTGTACAAAAGAAAGAGGGTACTTTTCGGCCAGTTTTGGATCTCAAATTATTGAACAAATTCCTGAAAGTTCCTACTTTCATGGTTGAGCCAATTCACACATTACTTCCTTAAGTGCAGTAGGGTCGGTCTATGTCTGCCATAGGCTTAAAAGATGCTTATTTGCATATTCCTATTTACAGGGATCATCTCAAGTTCCTGAGATTTTCTTTTCTAGACAAGCATTATCAGTTTGTGGCCATTCCTTTCTGTCTGGCTACAACTCCCAGAGTGTTTACAAAAGTACTGGGAGCTTTGTTGTTTGTAGTTGACCTTAAAGGGCAAGTCAACCCAAAAAATGTTCTAACATATTTAGATAATGTATTTAACGATTTGTACTCCAAACTGTAGCCAAATTTTGATGTTAATATACTCTGTAAGTAAAAAGACTTACTAGCTCTCCTTCGGCCGTTTGGAAATGACTGCCTGACCCCTCCTTTCCCTGACGTCATCCTCAGCTTCCACTGACTGAAACTTGTCAATCTTGCGCATTCCCACAATTCGCGCATGCGCAATGCGCCTTTTTCGTCAATTGGGGCTATTTCAGTAAGGAACAAAATAAAAAAACGCTCAGTAGCATAGCGGTCCCTATATGAGACGGACCAGTGTGCGTCCCCTTCATCGGTCTCACAGCCCAGCGGTCCCAGAGCAGTTCCAGTATTGTGATTGAAGTCGTCTGCATTAGATATAATCGTAATTCTAAGGTACTGAGATTCTCAATGTTAAAATTGCCAAATCTGCCCCAAATATGCATAGGGTTGCCAACTGTCCTCTATAAAAGTAACAGGCAATCTGTAGGTGAATAGGCACTATGGTCTATGCCCCCCCCAAAGCTTAACCTTAGGCCCCACTCTTGATCCTACCATGTATATTTTTCACAACTAGGCAGTCATTTTACTCCTTGGCTGACAGTAACATAGAAATCAATAATTGTTGCAAGTAGTACAAGAGAGATTTGACCCCCTTGACTGCTGTACATTTGTAATGCATTGAGGTATTATCCCTTTAACATTTTTGTGAAGATTTTACTGGACAGCCTGCTAAAATACTGGACACGAGAAACCTCAATCATGCCTGGCCCACAATCCACACCCTCTGTGATGTTGCTCAATATGTGGGAGATTCCTCATGTGATAAAAAGAGGGATATTTTAAAGTGAAATCTCTATGGCTGAGTCAGAGGAGTTTATTTAATTTCTTCCTGAGAAGAAGAGATTAATTCAGCACAATAGTAACTGTATAAAACGATCCCAGAGAAGCGTCTGTATTACCTTGGGTAGTTAGATTTTCCCTAAACTCATTAATAATCCCCCTGCACTAATTTAAGCACTGGGAGTTAGTTTACACTAGACTCGTATGGAGACTGTAATTAACTGTTGAGGCTGCATATCTCACAAATCACAGCATTAATCCTACTACACTGGTGCAATTAAAGGGATACTAAACTCAAATTTGTTTCTTTCATGAAAATTTAACATGCAATTTGAAGCAACTTTCTAATTTACTTCTATTATCAATTTTTCTTCGTTCTCTTGCTATCTTTATTTGAAAAAGCAGGAATCTAAGCCTAATGAGCCTGCCCTTTTTAGGTTCAGCACCTGGGTAGCGCTTTCAACAAAGGATACCAAGAGAACGAAGCAAATTAGACAATGGAAGGAAATTAAAAAGTTGTTTCAAATTGTATTCTCGATCTGTTTGGGTTTCATGTCCCTTTAACTGCTCATGGGAGTAGACAATCAAGGATGTTTCATACCAGCCAACATATAAACTTTAAAACCCATTACTAGACTTCAAGGCTGGGTTAAAAAAAAACCCAACAAGATAAGAAAATAACCATATAAGAATATGTGCACCTATAGACCAAAACAAGTCCACAATGAATGGTCGAAAAGTGTCCACAGTATATGATGTGAAAAGTAAGTTCTTCAAGATCCTCCAACAAAGACATCTACTCCTACATAGGCTTGACATACACCAGATCTAGAAAACAGAAAAAACAAAGGAGGCGCCTCATGTTGTAGTATTTAAAATCCAAATTGTACCCCTTAAAGGGACAGTCTAGTCAAAAATAAACTTTGATACTTCAGATAGGACATGCATTTTTAAAGGAACATTAAACACTTTGAGATGGTAATAATATAAAATGATACATTGTATATCTAAAAAAAACCTCTACAATATACTTCCATGATTTAGTTAAGATTTTCAGTTCCTGTTAGAAATGGAAATGCAGAACACTGTTATATTCCACAAAGCCATTGGCTGAAAAACTCTAGTGACCTATTTATAACGATCCCTGATTGGCCACAGCAGAGAAGGTAACCTAAGTTACAACATGGCAGCTCCCATTTTTTTATAGACACTAAAACTTTACACTTATTTTGTCAATATTTAAATAACAAATGAAACTTTAAAAAAATACATCTGCGTGTTATTCTCAGACTAATCTTTTCTTTGACTGCTTCATTCTATCTAGCATTTATTTTAATGTCCCTTTAAATATTTTTCCATTTTACTTTTATCATCAATTTTGTTTTGTTCTCTTGGTATTCTTACTTGAAAGCTAAACCTAGGTAGGCTCATATGCTAATTTCTTAGCTCTTGAAGGCCGCCTCTTATCTGAATGCATTTTGATGGTTTCTCACAGCACACACACAGACAGCGCTAGTTAATGTGTGCATATAAAAAAAATTGTGCTCACGCCCATGGAGATACCTAGGAGTCTGCACTGAAATAAGGGAGCAGTTTGCAGAGGCTTAGATACAAGAGGTAAAAAGTGTATTATAACCGTGTTGGTTATGCAAAACTGGAGAATGGGTAATAAAGGGATTATCTATCTTTTTAAACAATACAAAATTCTGGTGTAGACTGTCCCTTTAAGTATCAATTTGGGCACTTAATTAATTAAGGGTATGCTATATTTTGATTAACACTAAAATTCATATTACAAATTTTATCTCACCCAAGGTGTATTTTATATTATCGCCTTTAAATATAGTATATGATTTAAACACCCTTTTAGTACAATCATCACATAGGTTATTCATTCATTTTATTTAAACAATTCACTGTTTTTAATAACACTAGGGTGGTGAATTGTCACAGATTGGGAAGTAGTGATGAATTTTATCGTCATCGGAATGTAAATTATATTTTTAACTGGGGGGCAAAATGGCAATGATTAAAAATAGATTTATTACTTTATATTTGAAGGGTACATGTAGCAAATGAAGGATTCATTTTAAGTTAACACATTTTAGTTAGATTAATCACTGATTTGGGCATTCATCTTTAGTTTATGGTAGGTTATATTTGACATTATACGTTTTATTACACCCAAAGTTGTTTTTTCATTTGTCACCTTTAAATATAGTATGATCTAAACACCCAATTTCAGACTGTTAGTTTAAAGGAACATGATTCCGATAGAGAATACAATTTTAAAACAACATTCCAATTTACTTCTATTATCTAATTTGCTTCATTCTCTTGATATCATTTGTTGAAAATCATATCTAAATAGACTCAGTAGCTGCTGATTGGTGGCTGCGCATAGATGTCTTGTGTGATTGGCTCACCCATGTACATTGTTATTTCTTCAACCAAGGCTATTCACAGAATGAAGCAAATTAGATAGTAAATTGGAAAGTTGTTTAAAGGGACATGAAACGCAAAATTGTTCTTTCATGATTCAGATAGAGCAGGCAATTTAAGCAAATTTCTAATTCACTCCTATAATAATTTTTTTTGTTTTCATGCTATCTTTATTTGAAAAAGCAGGGTTGTTAGCATAAGAGTCAGCCCATTTTTGGTTCAGCACCTTTGGGTAGCAATTGCTGATTGGTGGCTAAATGTAGCAAACCAATCAACAAGCTCTACCCAGGTGCTGAACCAAAAAATGGGCCGGCTCCTAACCTTACATTTCTGGAAATTTGATAATAGGCGTAATTAGAAAATTGCTCAAAATCACATGTTCTATCTGAATCATGAAAGAAAAAAATTGGGTTTAGTATCCCTTTAAAATTGTATTCTCTATCTGAATCATGAAATATACATTTTGGGTTTAATGTCCCTTTAAGGACAGTCATCACATAGGTCATTTATTTTATTTAAGCAATTCACTCTTTATATTGGGAAGTAATGATGCCTTTTATCAGCATCACCTTTTAATTAAATTATATTTTACAACACTAGAGGCAAATTGTCACATTACAGTGGGGTGTATGTAGCAAGTGCAGGATTTTAGCTTTGGTAGATTGTGATATAAAGATAAGCAGATTTTTATAAAGGAGAGGATTCATTCACCAATGTTGATTGGGTGGCAACAGTATGATTCATATGATTTTTATATTTTTAGATCAACATTTTTGTATTGTATTTGTATTTGTTTTTGTTTATATATATATATATATATATATATATATATATATATATATATATATATATATATATATATAAAATAAAATAATATATACATATATGTAAATTATATATATATAAATAATAATAATATATACATATATATAAATTATATATATATAAATAATATATATATAAATAATAATAATATATACATATATATAAATTATATATATATATATATATAAATAATAATATATATATATACATACAGTATATATAAATAATAATATATACATATATTTAAATTATATATATATATATATATAAATTATATATATAAATAATAATAATATATATAAATAATAATATATACATATATATAAATTATATATATATATTAATAATATATATATATATTTTTTTTTTTCTTTACTTTTTAGAATTGAATCAGTGAGCTCTGCAACACTGCAAGATCACTGCCTGCTTCTTTTAAGACAACAGAGTGCTGCAACCTTCGTGAGTATTTTGTACACATTGGGAAGGGAATTGTTTTTTACCACTTTTTATAGCAAGAAAAAGCATGTTAACCCTTTAGAAATAACTGCATGTATGAATACATTTGTCCTAAAATCTGGTTTGATGTTCATCTAAGTTACAGTAATCAACAAACACAATCTGTTTTATTTAATAACACCCATTATTGTACTGCTCTTGTACATATTGAATATAGCATTCAAATATTCACAGTATATTTTGGAAAAAGTATGTGAAACCCTCGGCTAATGACTTCAACAAAAGCTAGTTAGATTTGGAAATTGGCAAACGTGGTGTCCAATTAATAAAACTAGATTGGAGGTGTGGGTTAGAGCTACTTTGACCTATAAAAAGCCCTCAACCATTTTGAGTTTGCTATTCTCAAAATGCATCTGTTGATGTGAATTATGCTTTGCAAAAAAGAGCTCTTTGAAGACCTGGGATCAAGAATTGTTGCGTTGCTTAAAGCTGGAAAGGGTTACAAAGTTATCTTAAAGAGCTAAGATATTCATCTGTCGCCTGTTAGACAAATTGTCTAAATAGAGAGATGATTCAGTACTGTGGTTACTCTCCCTAGAAGTGGTCGTCCAGCCAAGATGACTCAAAGCGCACACCGCACAATTCTCAATGAGGTAAGAAATAACCTTAGAGTGACAGCTAAAAACTTGAATAAATCATTGAAACTGGTTAACATCTCTGTTTATGAGTCTACTATATGGAGAACATTGAACAGCCATGGTGTCTATATCAGGACACCAAGAAGAAAGCTGCTGTTTCCCCCCAAAAAACATTGCTGCACACCTGAAGTTTGCCAAAGACCACCTTGCCACTCTACACACTATTGGAAAAATGAGAAAAGAAAGATCTAATGGCACTAACTAAATTAATATTAGAACCTTAAATTCCCCCAATGATAGTTTGCAAATTATAGATAGAGGTGCTATGTATCAAAAGAGATTAGAAGGCTGGGTATGGTGGAGAATATCCATAATTAAGGATACATGAGTAGCACTCAAATTTCTTAAACCTTGAGTGCAACTCAACTATTGGGAAAATGTTTTGTGGACTGATGAAACTAAGGTTGAATTGTTTGGGAAGAACCCGCAGCACTATGTATGGTGTAAAATGGGCACTGCATACCAATTAGGGATGGGCGAATGTGCTGATGGGCAGAACGAATAGTCCTGTGGCCATTTATTTTGGAAATTGAATGTTGATAGAAATGAAAATACATTAAAATTTGGGAATCGAATGTTACTTTCCGTTTCAAATGTTGATAATGAAATCGAATATCCACATTCGAAATTTCGATTGTAACATTCGATACAACAAAACCTTTTCAGACGTTCAATAGTTCATGTGGTAAGGAATTTAGTAAATTGATAAATAATAGATACAAATATATTAATTCAAATGTTTCTATTTTGAATAATGCATAATTCCAATATTATATTTAAAGTAAGCATTAGAAATACTATTACATAAAATGAATGTTGTGCAAACATTCAACATTCGAAACGAATGAACAAATGTGTTAAAATTCGTTTCAATTTTTGTATGTTGCAAAACATTCGCCCATCCCTAATACCAATATGAAAATATCATCCAAACGGTTAAGAAAAGTGGATGGACAACCAAGATGTGGGGCTGTTTTGTTGCTTTAAGGCTTGGACCACTTGCCATAATCGAAGGGGAAATTAATTCCCAAGTTGATCAAGATATTCTACAGGATAATATCAGGGTGGCTGTGCACCATCTGAAGCTCAGTAAAAGTAGGGTGATGTAGCGGGACAATGAACCTAAACATGGATATAAATCCACTACAGAATGGCTTCAAAAAAATAAAATTAGCCTTTTGGAGAGGGTCAGTCAAAGCTCAGACCTATACCCCATAGAGATGCTTTGGAATGACCTTAAGAGAGTCTGTTCTGTAAGGAAGAGTTGTCCAAAATTCCTCCTGAACGTTGTGCAGGTCTAATCCGCAGCTACTGGAAATGCTTGGTTCGGTTGAGGTTATTGGTGCCAAAGAAGGATCAACTAGCTGCTATTAAACCCAAGTGTTCACTTACTTTTTTTTCCACAGCACTGTGAATGTTTAAAGGGATACTAAACCCACATTTTTTTTCTTTCATGATTCAGATAGAGCATAAATGTAGCCACCAATAAGCAAGCAACCAAGAGAACTAAGAAAAATGTATGAGCTGCTTAAAATTGCCAGCTCTATGTGAATCATGAAAGAAAGATTGTGGGTTTAGTATCCCTTTAATGGGATGTGTTTAATAAAGACCTGAAATATTATAATTGTTTGTGTGTTGTTAACTTAAAGGGACATTCTAGCTAAAATTGGAATCCACATGGATGTATTTGTTTTGAATAGAAGCATTTTTGTAATATACATGTGTTAATAAAAAATGCTTCTTATAAAAGCTATAACTGTTTCAAAGGTGTATTTAAGTATGCACCGTGCACCAGCATTTTAAACATCACTGGCTCTAAGAGACTAAGGTGCTTGTACCATCTGGTAATGACTCAATTTGTTAATTGCTGATGTGATAAGCCCCACTGGTGCTCTGAGCAGCTGTAGTATTTAAAATGCTGGTGCACTGAGAATATCTAGCTATGCTTCACATGCACGTGCAGAGAAAAATTTTAACACTAAAACAGTGATAAATTTTACTAGAAGCATTTTTGACAATACATGAATATTGTAAATATGTTTTTGTTCAAAGATGTAATTCTTCTATGTGCTTTTAAATTTTGTCCAGAATATCCCTTTAAGCACATTGTGTTTGTCTATTCTTGTGACTTTGATGAAGATGAGATTACATTTTATGATCAATTCATGCAGAAAACCAACTAATTCCAAAGGGTTCACCTATTTCTCTTGCCACTGTATAATAAATATTTTCTAGAAAGTTTCCTTGCGTTCTATTTAATTTTAAGAAAAAATAGAATTTGCTGCCACCATGTGGCCATTTATAAGATTTACAATGTGACCTTATATGAAAGCCAGGGATTGTTAAAGGGACAGTCTAGTCAAAATTAAACTTTCATAATTCAGATAGAGCATGCAATTTTAAACAACTTAACAAATTTACTTTTATCATCAAATTTGCTTTGTTCCCTTGGTGGTATTTTTGAAAAGCTAAACCTAGCTAGGCTCAAACTGATTTCTAAACAGTTGAAAACCGCCTCCTAGCTCAGAGCATTTTGAAAGTTTTTCACAGTTAGACTGTGCTAGTTCACGTGTCATATAGATAACATTGTGCTCACTCCCGTGAAGTTATTTAGGAGTCTTCACTGATTGACTACACTGCATGTCTGTCAAAGGCACTTAGATAAGGAGGCTGTCTGCAAAGGCTTAGATACAAGGTAATCACAGAGGTAAAAAGCATATTAATATAACTGTGTTGGTTATGCAAAAACAGGGAATGGGTAATAAAGGGATTATCTATCTTTTTAAATAAGAACATTTTTGGTGTAGACTGTCCCTTTAAGTAGGTTTGTTACGAAACATAAGTAAGGAATTTAGTTTACCAAAAGCTTCTCCTATTCTTTTTAAAGTGAAGGTCAATTTTGATGAATAAGTGCCCGGTTTTTAAGAATCCTATTAAAAGCAAGGGCACTTTAATTCATCAAAATTGACATTTCACTCATTTTCTTCAAAAACTTACCTTTTAATCCTGGCAGCTGCTCCAGCACGTCCTCTGCCCGTCGCAAGCCACCTTCGCGTGTCCAAAATGAAGAAGCTGGCTTCCTTCAATCACGGCGTTGCATCAGGCCAAGTTTCCCCCGGGGGGAAGCCGTGATTGGAGGAAGCCGGATTCGTCATTTCTGACGTCTGCAGAGGCTTCCGACAGCCGTGGGAATCGCTGCCAGAATGAAAAGGTAAGTTTTTGAAGAAAAAGAGGGAAATGTCAATTTTGATGAATTAAAGTGCCCTTGTTTTTAATAGGATTATTAAAAACCGGGCACTAATTCATCAAAATTGACCTTCACTTTAAATTGCTAATTAGATTTGGAAATTGGCAAACCTGGTGATTAATTAATGAAACAAGATTGGAGGTGTGGGTTAGAGCTACTTTGACATAAAAAGCACTCAAACATTTTGAGTTTGCTATTCACAATCACAAAATGCATCGGTTGATGTGAAGCGTGCCTCGCGAAATAGAGCGCTCAGAAGACCTGTGTTAGTGTTACAAAGTTATCTCAAAGAGCTTAGAAATTCATCTTTCCACTCTTAGACAAATTGTCTATAAATAGAGATGATTTAGTTTTGTGGCTGCTCGCCCTAGAAGTGGTCATCCAGCCAAGATGACTCAAACACACACCGCACAATTCTCAATGAGGTAAGAAAGAACCTTAGAGTGACAGCTAAAAACTTTAAGAAATCATTAGAACTTGTTAACATCTCTGATCATGAGTCTACTATGCAGAAAACATTGAATAGCCATGGTGTCTATGGTAGGACACCACAAAAAAACATTGATGCACCCCTGAAGTTTGCCAAAGTCCACCTTGACACTTCACAACACTATTTGGGAAATGTTTTGTGGACTGATGAAACTAAGGTTGAGTTGTTTGGGAAGAACCCGCAGCACTATGTATGGCGTAAAAATGGCACCGCATACCAATATGAAAACATCATCCCAACGATGGAGGGAGCATCATGATTTTGGGCTGCTTTGAGGCTTGGACCACTTGCTATCATCGAGAGAAAAACGAATTCCCAAGTATATCAAGATATCCTAAAGGATAATATCAGTGTGGTGTGTGCTAGCTGAAGCTCAGTAAAAGTTGGGTGATGTAGCAGGACAATGATCCTAAACATGGAAGTAAATCCACTACAGAATGGCTTCAAAAAACGAAAACTCAAATTTTGGAGAGGCCCAGACCTTAACCCCCATAGAGATGCTGCGGAATGTCCTCAAGAGAGTCAGTTCTGTAAGGAAGAGTTGTCCAAAATTCTTCCTGAACATTGTGCAGGTCTAATCTGCAGCTAACGGAAATGCTTGGTTGAGGTTATTGCTGCCAAAGGAGGACCAACTAGATATTAAACCCAAGTCCACTTTTTCCACAGCACTGTAAATGTTTAATGGGATGTGTTCAATAAAGACATAAAAGATTATAATTGTTTGTGTGTTGTTAGCTTAAAGGGACATGAAACCCAACATTTTTCTTTCATGATTTAGGTAGAACAGTTTACTTCTATTATACAATTTGCTTTGTTCTCTTGGTATCATTTGTTGAAGGAGCAGCAATGCACTACTGATTTCTAACTGAACATATGGGTGAGCCAATGACAATTGCTATATAAATATGCAGCCACCAATCAGAAGCTAGAACCTAGGTTCTTTGCTACTACTGAGCTTACCTAGATAAACCTTTCAGCAAAGGATAACGAGAATGAAGCAAATTAAACAATAGAAGTAAATTTGAAAGTTGTTTAAAATTGTATCCTCTGTCTAAATCATGAATGTCTAATTATGATTTTACTGTCCCTTTAAGCACATTATGGTTTATCTATTCTTGTGACTTTGATGAAGATGAGATTACATTTTATGACCAATGCATGCTGAAAACCAACTCATTCCAAAGGGTTCACATATTGCTCTTGCCAATGATAAATATTTTTCTTGCCCTGAGTAATACAGAGAATTCCTCTTTAGATAGTTTTGAGGATTACTTTAATAGCTGTTTTCATCTATAATTCAGTTCCCAAATTATTTTGTTGACACCTTTTTTACTGCAAAACATAAAGTGTTGCATGGACAAATATTTGTATTTTGTGTTTCTTTACTAAACAAATGCTGAATATTTATTAGTGTAAAAGTGCAGCGCACAAATATATGTGCAAAATATTCGCTCATTACACTCCAACATTGTAATCATTTTTTAGAATGTTTCTCTGCGTTCTATTTGTTTTTAAAACTATTTATAAGGTTTACAATGTGACCATATATGAAAGCCAGCGAATGTAAGTAGGTTTGTTATGAAACATAAGTAAGGAATTTAGTTTATTAAAGCTTCTCCTATTCTTCGTTTCAAATTTCCAAAGGAATAGTTAATTAGTTTTGTTTTTTTCTTCAAATGTGTTCTGCCAATCCATGGCTGTTACAGGAATAATGCACCGGAACGAGCATCTGGAAGAGATCTAATGCGCTTTTAAAAGAAAACGCAGACGTTTCTAGCAAGGTAAGCACCTTATATGACCCCAAAACAATCCTTATTTTAATCCACTTCAATGGTGCAGAGTGGGTATGTTCCTTTAAAGGGATATGTAACCCAAAAATGTTCTTTTGTGGGTCAAACAGAGCATACAATTTTTTTAAAAAGTTTCCAATTTACTTTTATTTGCTTCGTTCTCATGATATTCTTTATTGAAGAGATACCTAGGTAGAGCATCTGGAGCACTACATTACAGGAAATAGTGCTGCCCTCTAGTGGATAACATTCTTGTAAAACTGATGACTTATAGTGCTCCAGAAATGGGCCGACTCCTGAGCTTATGCCCCTGATTTTCAACAAAAGATACCAAGAGATCAAAGACAGCAACAAAACTGTCCCATTGCACATGAAATGATATGACCTAACATGCTCAGTGTCACATTTTTAAGACCATAAAGTTGTTTAAAATCTCATGCTCTTTCTGAATCACGAAATAACATTTTGGGTTTAATATCCCTTTAAAGAGACATAAAGAATTAATAATAAAATGCTATAATGAGCTTTTGTGTCTTATTAGTGCACTTTTGTTTACCCCCCGCAAAGCTATTAAGCACATAGTTAACTTTAGCGCTGCAATAGTGATACCCGCTGATCCTAAACTGATTATGGTGATTGGAGGACCCTTAGCAGCTCAACTTCAGACCAATAGATCATTGCTATTCTTGAGCTGACATCATCTATGCATTTACCCCTTTGCAGAGGTCAATAAACACATAGCAACGGGGGGGGGGGTAATCACATAGGGGGTTGATAACAATTTTGCTTTTGATGATGATGATTTATGATGATTTGATTATTAATGATTTATAAACCTCAGCCGATACAACAAAATGGGGATTTGGGGTATTTAGTAATTACACCACAGGTTGAAGGGCCTGTATGATATACAAGTCTAATAGGTGATGTGTGCAATTAACTGGTTGTGCTCAAAACCAAGAGAGATGTGTGTGTATCCCTTTTAGTGGCATCGCCGGGAGGGCACTAGTCCCCCAGCATAATGGATGTCACCTCTCTGTGCTCCCACTAATGGTGACTTCCCTCCACCAGTCTACCCAGGCACAGCCACAGCTTCAGACGGCACTGCACACGACACGCCCAATCCTCTCCATGACATGCCCAATCCTCTCCATGACATGCCCGGCCCCACCGGTAACTCACCCAATCCTCTCCATGACATGCCCCGCCCCACTGGTGAGATGCACATTGCTCTCCATGACATGCCTCACCCAATCCTCTCCATGACATGCCCAGCCCCACCGGCGACATGCCCAATCCTCTTCATGACATACCTTGCGCCCACCGGTCGACATGCCCAATACTCTCCATGATATGCCCCGCCCCACCGGTGACACGCCTAATCCTCTCCATGACATGCCCCCCAACCCTCTCCATGACATGCCTAGCCCCACCGTCGACATGCCCAATCCTCTCCATGACATGCCCAGCTCCACCGGCGACACGCCCAGTCCTCTCCATGACATGCCCAGCTCCACCAGTGACACACCCAATTTTCTCCATGACATGCCCCGCCCAATCCTCTCCATGACATGCCCAGCCCCACCGGCAACATGCCCAATCCTCTCCATGACATGCCCGGCCCCACCAGTAACTCACCTAATCCTCTCCATGACATGCCCAGCCCCACCGGCGACACACCCAATCCTCTCCATGACATGCCCAGCTCCACCGGTAACACACCCAATCCTATCCATGACACGCCCAGCCCCAACAGCAACATGCCCAATCCTCTCCATGACATGCCCAGCCCCTCCCGCAACATGCCTAATCCCTCTCCATGACATGCTCCGCCCCACCGGCGACACAGCCAATCCTCTCCATTTCATGCCCCTCCCAATCCTCTCCATGACATGCCCAACACAGCCTGTGACATGCCCAATTTTCTCCGTAACATGCCCAGCCCCATCTGAGACACACCCAATCTGCCCTCCTATTGAGGACCTGCTCACATATCACTGGTGGGCCTCCTGGAAGTGCCCCCAAGAAGAAATTTCTGGGGATGCCACTGGTCCCTTTAAGGCATTTGAACAGCTGCATTATTGGTATAATGGTCATGTGTGTTTGTTAGGGTTTCCACCTTTTCTGGAAAGAAATACCGGCCATGCTAATTAGCATACATTTGCATTAATAATTAAACAGCATAAATCAGGAACTAGAGCTCCTAGGATTATATGAAAAAACACGCCTAACGTGAGTATAATACTACTGCGCCTATTTAATCACTAAATGTAATCAAATTAAATGACAAACAAAAAAAAATATTTTTATAGGGATTTTTTATATAGTTGTGGCTCACGATTGTTTGAAACATTAACTATGCATTTTGGCATTCAATAAAATTAAATTATTTGAAACATTTATGCTGAAATCCCTGTCTTTTTATAAAAAGGATTATTATTTCTTGTAATCTGAATTTCTCTTGTTAAGTGTATCCAGTCCACGGATCATCCATTACTTATGGAATATATTCTCCTTCCCAACAGGAAGCTGCAAGAGTCCACCCACAGCAAAGCTGCTATATAGCTCCTCCCCTAACTGCCATATTCAGTCATTCTCTTGCAAGCCTCAACATAGATAGGAGGTCGTGAGAGTCTGTGGTGCTTTCTACTTAGTTTATTCTTCAATCAAAAGTTTGTTATTTTTAAATGGCACTGGAGTGTGCTGTTTATCTCAGGCAGTATTTGGAAGAAGAATCTGCCTGCGTTTTTCTATGATCTTAGCAGACGTAACTAAGATCCATTTGCTGTTCTCACACATTCTGAGGAGTGAGGTACTTCAGAGGGGGAATGGCGTGCAGGTTTTCCTGCAGATAAGGTATGTGCAGTAAAATATTTTTCTAGGAATGGAATTGACTAAGAAAATACTGCTGATACCGAAGTAATGTAAGTAAAGCCTTAAATGCAGCGATAGCGACTGGTATCAGGCTTATTAATAGAGATACATACTCTTATAAAAATGTGTTTTAAAACGTTTGCTGGCATGTTTAATCGTTTTTTAACATATGTTTGGTGATAAAACTTATTGGGGCCTAAGTTTTTTCCACATGGCTGGCTTAAATTTTGCATAGAAACAGTTAACTGAAGCTTCCCACTGTTGGCTGTGGCAGTTTGTTGTGTCTGTTTTTAAAAACGTCTATGTCGTTTTTTTTTTGTTTTTTTTATCTGTTTTTTGCATTAAGGGGTTAATCATCCATTTGCAAGTGGGTGCAATGCTCTGTTACCTTATTACATGTACTGTAAAAATTTCGTTTGTTTTACTGCCTTTTTTTCACTGTTTTTCAAATTTTGACAAAATTTGTTTCTCTTAAGGGCACAGTAACGTTTTATATATTTGCTTGTTAACTTGATTTAAAGTGTTTTCCAAGCTTACTAGTCTCATTATTAGTCTGTTCTAACATGTCTAACATAGAGGAAGCTCTGTGTTCATTATGTTTTAAAGCCATGGTGGAACCCCATCTTAGAATGTGTACCAGATGTACTGATTTCATGTTAAACAATAAAGATCATTTTTTGTCTTTAAAAACATTATCACCAAAGGATTCTGTCGTGGGGGTAGTTATGCCGACTAACTCTCCCCACGTGTCAGACCTTTTGACTCCCGCTTTAGGGACTCACGCTCAAATGGCGCCAAGTACATCAAGGGCACCCATAGCGTTTCTTTTACCAGGGGATTCTGTCGAGCGGAAAGTTATGCCGACTAACTCTCCCCACGTGTCAGACCCTTCGACTCCCGCTTCAGGGACTCACGCTCAAATGGCGCCAAGTACATCAAGGGCGCCCATAGCGTTTATTTTACAAGACATGGCAAAGGTGGTGAATAATATTAGTCAGACTACCTGAAATTAAAGGAAAGCAGTTAGCTCTGGGGGTAGATACAGAGCATACAGACGCTTTAAGAACCATGTATGATACTACCTCACAATATACTTAGTCTGTGGGTGATTTTTTTTGACTCAGGGAAGATGATTTAACCTGATTCTGATATTTCTACATTTAAAATTTATGCTTGAGAACCTCTACTTGTTGCTCAGGGAGGCTTTGGCTGCTCTGAATGAATGTGTACAATCGCAGGGCCAGAGAAATTGTGTATACTGGATAAATAATATGCAGTGCCGGTGTGTACTGATGTTTTTCCAATACCTAAAGAGGTTTACTAAATTTTTTTTTTTTTTTTTTAATAAGGAATGGGATAGAGCAGGTGTGCCATTCTCTTCCCCTCCTATTTTTTAGAAGAATGTTTTCTAATAGTTACCACCACACGGGACTTCTGGCAGACAGTTCCTAAGGTGGAGAGAAGAGTTTCTACTCTAGCTAAGCGTACCACTACCTCTGACGAGGACAGTTGTGCTTTTTAGATCCAATGGATAAAAAATGTTTATTCAACAGGGTTTTATCCTGCAGCCCCTTGCATACATTGCTTCTGTCACTGCTGCTGCGGCGTTCTGGGTTGAGTCTCTTGATGAGGCTTTACAGTTAAGTGACTCCATTGGATGAATATATTTGACAAGCTTATGCTAGCCAATTCCTTTGTTTTCTGATGCCTTGTTCATTTGACTAGACTAACGGCTAAGAATTCTGTTTTTTACTATACTGGCGCGCAGAGCGCTATGGCTTATATCATGGTCAGCTGTCGTGACTTTAATAAATAAGCTACTTAACTTCCCTTCAAGGGGCAGACCCTATTCGGGCCTGGTTTGAAGGAGATTATTGCTTATATCACTGGAGGAAAAGGTCATGCCCTTCCTCAGGATAGGTCCAAATCAAGGGCCAAAAAAAAAAAAAAAAAAAAAAAAAGGTCTAATTTTCGTGCCTTTTAAAAACTTCAGGGCAGGTGTGGCATCCTCTTCCTCTAAGGCAAAACAAGAGGGAATTTTTGCTCAGTCCAAGGCGGTCTGGAGACAATCGGACCTGGAACAAAGATAAGCAGGCCAAGGAGCCTGCTGCTGCCTCTAAGGCAGCATGAAGGAACGGACCCCTATCCGGTAACGGATCCTATAGGGGGCAGACTTTCATTCTTCGCCCAGGCGTGGGCAAGAGATGCCCAGGATCCCTAGGCATTGGAATTTATATCCCAGAGATATCTTCTGGATTTCAAAGATTCCCCCCCAAAAAAAGGGGAGATTTCGTCTTTCACAATTATCTGCAAACCAGATAAAGAAGGAGGCATTCTTACATTGTGTACGAGATCCATCCAGTTCCAAGAGAGGAACAGGGACAGAGTTTTTACTCAAATCTGTTTGTGGTTCCCAAGGAGAGGGAACCTTCAGACCTATTTTGGATCTAAAGATCTTAAACAAATTCCTCAGAATTCCGTCATTTAAGATGGAAACTATTCGTACCATCTTAACTATGATCCAGGAGAGTCAATAGAGGACTACAATGGATTTGAAGGATGCTTATCTTCACATTGTGATGCATAAAGATCACCATCGTTTTTCAGGTTTGCCTTTCTAGACAGGCATTACCAGTTTGTAGCTCTTTCCTTTGGGATATCTACAGCCCCAAGAATCTTTATGGAGGTTCTGGGGTCGCTTTGGCGGTCCTTAGACCGCGGGGCATAGAAGTGGCCCCTTATTTAGACGACATCCTGATACAGGCGTCAAACATCCAAATTGCCCAGTCTCATACGGACGTAGTACTGGCATTTCTGAGATCACATGGGTGGAAAGTGAACAAGGAAAGAGTTCTCTATCCCCAATCTCAAGGGTTTCCCTCCTAAGGACTCTGATAGATTCTGTAGAAATGAAAATTTACCTGACGGAGTCCAGGTTGTCAAAGTTTCTAAATTTCTGCCGTGTTTTTTCATCCCATCCGCGCCCTTCTGTGGCTCAGTACATGAATGAAATCGGCTTAATGGTAGCGGCAAGGGACATAGTACCGTTTGCACGTCTACATTTCAGACCGCTGCAACTATGCATGCTCAGTCAGAGAAACGGGGATTACACAGATTTGTCCCCCTGTTAAACCTGGACCAAGAGACCAGAGATTCTCTTCTCTGGTGACTATGTCGGGTCCATCTGTCCTTCCGCAGGTCAGATGGGACAATTGTTACAATAGATGCCAGCCTTTTAGGTTGGGATGCAGTCTGGAACTCCCTGAAGGCTCAGGGATAGTGGACTTAGGAGGAGACCCTCCTTCTAATAAATATTCTGGAACTGGGAGTGATATTCCATGCTCTTCAGACTTGGCCTCAGTTAGCAACTCTGAGGTACATCATACTCAGTCGGACAATATACACGACTGTGGCTTACATCAGCCATCAAGGGGGAACAGAAGTTCCCTAGCGATGTTAGAAGTCTTACAATAATTCACTGGACAGAGACTCACTCTTGTCTATCAGCTATCCATATCCCAGGTGTTGAGAACTGGGAGGTGGATTTTCTAAGTCGTCAGACTTTTCTTCCGGGGGAGTGGGATTTCCTCCGGAGGTCAAGACCAAGCAGGAGAGGGCTTTGGTGTTTTTGACAGCGCCTGCGTAGCCACGCAGGACCTGGTATGCAGATCTGGTGGACATGTCATCCTTTCCATCACGGTCTCTGCTTCTGAGACAGGTCCCTCTACCTCAGGGTCCTTTCAACCATCTAAATAGAATCAATCTGAGATGGACTGCCTGGAGACTGAACGCTTGATGTTATCAAAGCATGGCTTCTCCGAGTCAGTCATTGATACCTTAATACAGACATGAAAGCCTGTCTCTAGGAAAATTGAACATAGATATGGTGTAAATATCTGATTGTTATGAATCCAAGGGTTACTCATGGAGTAAAGTCTGGATTCCCAGGATATTATCTTTTCTCCAAGATGTTTTTGAGAAAAGGGTTGTCAGCTAATTCCTTAAAAGGGGACAGATTTTTACTCTGTCTATTTTTTTGCACAAGCGTCTGGCAGGTATTCTAGACGTTCAGGCATTTCGTCAGGCTTTGGTTAGATCCAAGCCTGTGTTTAAAACTGTTGCTCCGCCATGGAGCTTAAACCTGATTCTTAAGGTTCTTCAAGAAGTTCCGTTTGAACCTTTTTTGTTCCATAGATATCAATCTTTATCTTGGAAAGTTCCTTTTGGGTAGCTAATTCCTCGACTCGTAGAGTCTCCAAGTTATCTGTGTTACAATGTGATTCTCCTTATCTGGTCCTTCGTACGGATAAGGTAGTCCTGCGTACCAACCTGGGTTTTTTCCTAAGGTGGTATCTAACAAGTACATCACTCAAGAGATAGTTGTTCCATGCTTGTATCCTAATCCTTCCTCAAAGAAGGAACGTCTATTACACAATATTGGACGTGGTTTGTGCTTTAAAGTTTTACTTACAAGCTACTACAGTTTTCATCAAACGTTCACCTTGTTTGTTGTCTATTCTGGACAGAGGAGAGATCAAAAGACTTCAGCAGCCTCTCTGTCTTTTTGGTTAAAAAGCATAATTCATTTAGCTTATGAGACTGCTGGACAGCAGCCTCCTGAAGGGATTACAGCTCATTCTACTAGAGCTGTGGTTTTCACTTGGGCCTTTTTTAAATGTGGCTTCTGTTGAACAGATTTACAAGACGGAGTCTTGGTCTGCGCTTCATACTTTTCAAATTTAACAAATTTGATACCTTGCTTCTTCGGAGGCTATTTTTGGGAGAAAGGTTTTTTTTTACAGGCAGTGGTAACTTCCGTTTAAGTACCTGCCTTGTCCCTCCCATCATCCGTGTACTTTAGCTTTGGTATTGGTATTCCATAAGTAATGGATGATCCGTGGACTGGATACACTTAACAAGAGAAAACATAATTTATGCTTACCTGATAAATTTATTTCTCTTGTAGTGTATCCAGTCCACGGCCCGCCCTGTCACTTTAAGGCAGGTAATTTTTTCATTTGAACTACAGTCACCACTGCACCCTATGGTTTTTCCTTTCTCTGCATGTTTTCGGTCGAATGACTGAATATGGCAGTTAGGGGAGGAGCTATATAGCAGCTTTGCTGTGGGTGGACTCTTGCAGCTTCCTGTTGGGAAGGAGAATATATTCCATAAGTAATGGATGATCTGTGGACTGGATACACTACAAGAGAAATAAATTTATCAGGTAAGCATAAATTATGTTTTTTGATGTCTTGTAAAATATGAAAGGGATATGAAACCCACAGTTTTTCTTTCGTGATTCAGATAGAGCATGCGATTTTAATGCAATTTTAAGCAACTTTCTAATCTTCTCCTAATATATTTTTTTTTTCATTCTCTTGCTTTCTTTATTTGAAAAAGCAGGAATGTAAACTTAGGAGTTGGCCCATTTTTGGTTCAGAACTCTGGATAGCGCTTGCTAATTGGTGGCTACATTTAGCTACCAATTAGCAAGCGCTACCCAGGTGCTGAAAAAAAATGGGCTGGCTCCTAAGCTTATATTCCTTCTTTTCAAATAAAGATACCAAGAGAACGAAGAAAAATTGATGTTAGGAGTAAATTAGAAAGTTGCTTAAATTGCCTGCTCTATCTGAATCATGAAAGAAAAAATTTGGGTTTCATATCCCGACATAATTAATTACATAAGCTAAATACTATTGCCGTGTCATTTCAGTCTGCAGGCTGACAAATAGGCTTTTGGAAACGGACATAATGTGATCCTGCACGGAACTCTCTTAAACATACGGATCGGCTAGAGTTTGTTCTTATTTAAGTTTAAATGTGATGTTTTTTGTTAGTTATTTAATTTGAATAAAACAGTCGGCTAGATTACGAGTTTTGCGGCAAGCTTTAAAAGCAGCATTAACAGGTCCTAACGCTGCTTTTTAACGGTCGCTGCTATTACAAGTCTTGCAGGTTTAGGGGCACCGCACACTTTTTTGGCCTTAACGCAAATCAACTTACGTAAATTGCGTATAGTCTTTTTTTCAATAGGACTTGCATATTGCCGGTATTACGAGTTTGTCCTGGGAGGCCAAAAAGTGAGCGGTACACCCTCTACCTCCAAGATTCCTAACGCATTTTAAAGTCAGTAGTTAAGAGATTTATGGTACAAAGCTGTAGCATAAAACTCATAACTAAAGTGCTAAAAAGTACACTAACACCCATAAACTACCTATTAACCCCTAAACCGAGGCCCTCCCACATTGCAAACACTAAAATAATATGAACCCCTAATCTTCCGCTCTGGACATCGCTGCCACTATAATAAACATATTAACGCCTAAACTGCCGCACTACCGCCTTGCAAACACTAGTTAAATATTATTAACCCCTAATCTGCCGCCCCTAACATCACTGCCACCTACATTATACTTATTAACCCCTAATCTGCCGCCCCTAACATCGCCGCCACCTACATTATACTTATTAACCCCTAATCTGCCTCTCCGGATATCACTGTCACCTACATTATACCTATTAACCCCTAATCTGCTGCCCCCAACATCGCCGCCACCTGCCTACATTTATTAACCCCTAATCTGCCACTGCCACTATACTAAATTTATTAATCCCTAAACCTAAGTCTAACCCTAACCCTAACACCCCCTAACTTAAATATAATTAAATAAATCTAAATAAAACCTACAATTATTACCTAAATAATTCCTATTTAAAACTAAATACTTACCTATAAAATAAACCCTAAACTAGCTACAATATAACGAATAGTTACATTGTAGCTATCTTAGGGTTTATTTTTATTTTACAGGCAAGTTTGTATTTATTTTAACTAGGTAGAATAGTTATTAACTATTTAATAACTACCTAGCTAAAATAAATACAAATTTACCTGTAAAATAAAACCTAACCTAAGTTACACTAACACCTAACCTAACCCTACAATTAAATAAATTACCTAAATGAAATACAATTAAATAAATTAAATAAAATTAGCTAAATGACAAAAAAAAAAAAACACTAAATTACAGAAAATAAAAAACAAATTACAAGATCTTTAAACTAATTACACCTAATCTTAGAGCCCTATCAAAATAAAAAAGCCCACCCAAAATAAAAAAAAACCCTAGCCTAAACTAAACTATCAATAGCCCTTAAAAGGGCCTTTTGCGGGGCATTGCCCCAAAGAAATCAGCTCTTTTACCTGAAAAAGAAATACAAACAACCCCCCAACAGTTAAACCCACCACCCACACAACCAAGCCCTCAAATAAAAGCCTAACTAAAAAAAACCTAAGCTCCCCATTGCCCTGAAAAGGGCATTTGTATGGGCATTGCCCTTAAAAGGGCATTTAGCTCTATTGCTGCCCAAAGCCCTAACCTAAAAATAAAACCCACCCAATACACCCTTAAAAAATCCTAACACTAACCCCCGAAGATTCACTTACCAGGAGAAGTCTTTATCCAAGCGGCAAGATGTAATTAGTTTAAAGATCTTGTAATTTGTTTTTTATTTTCTGTAATTTAGTGGGGTTATTTTGTAATTTAGCTATTTTTTAAAAATGTATTTAATTTTATTTCATTGAGGTAATTTATTTAATTGTAGGGTTAGGTTAGGTGTTAGTGTAACTTAGGTTAGGTTTTATTTTACAGGTAAATTTGTATTTATTTTAGCTAGGTAGTTATTAAATAGTTAATAATTATTTAATAACTATTCTACCTAGTTAAAATAAATACAAACTTGCCTGTAAAATAAAAATAAACCCTAAGAGCTAGTTTAGGGTTTATTTTATAGGTAAGTATTTAGTTTTAAATAGGAATTATTTAGGTAATAATTGTAGGTTTTATTTAGATTTATTTTAATTATATTTAAGTTAGGGGGTTAATACATTTAGTATAGTGGCAGCGACGTTGGAGCGGCAGATTAGGGGTTAATAAATGTAGATAGGTGGCGGCGATGTTAGGGGTGGCAGATTAGGGGTTAATAATATTTAACTAATGTTTGCGAGGCGGGAGTGCGACGGTTTAGGGGTTAATATGTTTATTATAGTGGCGGCGATGTCCGGAGCGGCAGATTAGGGGTTAATCAGTATAATGTAGGTGTTGGCGATGTCGGGGGCGGCAGATTAGTGGTTAATAAGTGTAAGATTAGGGGTGTTTAGACTTGGTGTTCATGTTAGGGTGTTAGGTGTAAACATAACTTTTACTTCCCCATAGGAATCAATGGGGCTGCATTACTGAGTTTTACACTGCTTTTTTGCAGGTGTAATACTTTTTCTCAGCCGGCTCTCCCCATTGATGTCTATGGGGAAATCGTGCACGAGCACGTACAACCAGCTCACCGCTGACTTAAGCAGCGCTGGTATTGGAGTGCGGTAAGGAACACAATTTTGCTCTACGCTCACTTCTTGCCTTTTAACGCCGGGTTTATGAAAACCCGTAATATTAGCGCTGCAGGTAAGTGAGCGGTGAGAATAAACTGCACGTTAGCAAGGCACCCCTCTTACCACAAAATTCGTAATCTGGGTGAGTGTAATTCTTATTTAATATTATGTGCACTTGTTTTAAACTGTATAGGCACAGTAGTATTATACTCACATTACGTAAGTTTTTTTCATATTGTCTGAAATTCGCACTGTTTTAGGGATCAGTGTTTTTTTTTTACTGCTTAGGACTGGAGTTTTCTATTCTCCAGCGCTTTTCACTTCTCCTTACCTTTTATACTGTTTTTAAATGATCATTTGTCTGTAATTAGATTTAAATACACTTAAAATAAGTTTGATGATGATATCTTTATTTCTATATTTAAATGGCCATTATAGTCATTTTTTAATCAAAGATTTAAAAAACAGTTGATGACAATATTACCCTTTTACCTATATACATCTATTAAATGTAATGTATTATTTTAAAGATATTTTTCTTACAAATTTTTATTGCTTCCACTGCCCATAAAAAGTGGCAATTCACCTTCCAATTAGCCTTTGAGTCGCTCGACTGACATGTAAGTCGGAGCCTGCGCAATCCAACATTTCCTTAGCTCTTCACAGCTTATGCCAATCAAAAAACGATTCGGCCCCTCTGCACACATTCACCAGGGAGCCGATCGGCAATGGTTGCTATGGCAATTTTTGAAGCATCCTGACATGCTAGCAGAGATCGTGTAAATGTTGCTAAGCGCAACCATTTCATCTGCTAGCGTGTCAGCTGGCGTTTGCTGACTTTCAGCGCGCTCCCGTGCATGCTCCCATGTCTGATCAGCCAATGCTGATTGGACATGGGGAAAGAAGAAGAAAAAAACACCTATTTCTTGGGCGTTTTGGAACATCTTGTCAAGGGACTATTTTTCCTACTTTACAGTATGTTTTTTTAATATAAAAAAATACTTGTTTTTTTTTAAAAACAGACGTGAATGCAATTAAAACAACGAAAAGGATTTAAATATATGTAAAATATGAAAGTTTATTAGGGACCTTTTATCTTTATTTTCAACTTTAACCTAAACCTTAAAAATACCGGCTGGGGGGCAACCCTAGTGTTTTGTTATGTTATTGATTTGACTAATTTCTATTAGTTTATTATAAAAAATATATATTTTTCATTGATTGAGCAGAAAGCTTTTGTATCTGGTGATATTACTTCCTGATGTCATCTAATATGGCAGAGTAATGTCAACGTGTTTTGTCAAATATGCAAAAAAAAGGTTACATTCAAAAACAGGGTTTTGTTAATAACTTAAAGGGAAATAAACCCAATTTTTTTCTTTCATGATTAAGATAGTCAATATAATTTTAAACAACATTACAATTTACTTCTAACATCAAATTTGCTTCATTCGTTAGATATCCTTTGTTGAAGAAATAACAATGCACATGGGTGAGCCAATATCACGAGGCATCTATATGCAACCACCAATCAGCAGCTACTGAGCCTATCTAGATATGCTTTTCAACAATGGAAAGCAAGAGAATGAAGCAAATTAGATAACAGAAGTAAATTGGAAAGCTGATTACAATTGCAAGCTCTTTCTAAAAAAATGGTTTTCATGTCCCTTTAAAAAAGTGGTTTTTGTGAACTATATAGATTGATAATATGGACTATATAGAGTTCTAAACAAAAAAAATTGCTGGCGAGAATTTGCTCACTGATTGTTATTACTAATTTATTAAAGGGCCATTAAACACTAAATACATTTTATGAGGATAGTACTGAGGTTATCCCCTGCATTCCTCTAGCAATACCTGCAGTGTAACCTAGGTTCCAATATGGCAGCCACCCATAATTAGAGGGAGGTACATGCAATGTATTTAGTGTTGGTCACAAACTAGTAGATCCTTAAATCACTACAGTAAGTACTTGACTGCCAGTCACACACAAAATGGGGACATTAACTCCCAGTGACACATAAAATAGTGAATCATGTGATTTAACCTCTGTTGTGTCAATATGTATTTCTTGCCTATAAGTACATGGAGTGTTTGTAAGTAGCCCCAGGGCAGAACATGCTGTGTTCTGAGATGTCACATCATAAAATGCAGCATGTCTGCAGAAAAAACAGGGCACATGCAGGAAGTGTTTGTGGTTTTTATTTGCTGTGCTGTTTGACATTAGGCTGTTCTCTTCTAATAGTGCCATGCTCTGGCTGCACTGTGTAAGGTTTCCTTGACACAGTGCAGCCAGAGCAAAGCGCTGTTTGGAGAGATTCAAGTTCAACCTTGCCCCCTAGCCTTTACTAGTCTTTGAATCTAAGACATTCTTGTGAGCAATGCAGTTCTTTATTACTACATTTTTACCTTAGTTATATGATGTTAGACCAAGAGCAAAGGAAACAAATTTATTCAAGTGACATTTTACAAAACTTAAAAAAAAAACATATTTCTCTGCAGCTAATTTTGCAATGCAATTTTCACCTGCTACAATATATTATAAGACATTCTCTGTGTCTACAGTATCCATTTTAGGACATTGTCAAATGTCATAGTCACCAGGGCCGGACTGGGAAATCAGACCAGCCCTGGAAATTTGTATAGACCGGCCCAGCCACGCCCCCTCCAGCACAGCCACGCCCTCATCCAGCACAGCCACGCCCCCTCCAGCACAGACACGCCCCCTGTTCCGACCCTGTTCCCATTGTATAAAAAACAGCTAGATTGGCAGATTTGAATGAACAAACAATGCAAAATACCCAAGCATAAGCTACAAAACGTAAATGTCCAGTGCTTATGCCTAGCAAAGCAGCCTGTAGAACTCAGCCTCTTATTAGGTTTACATCTCATTCTCATCTGATCTGTCTGTATATATAATGCATACAAACACAAACCTCCGTACTTATTCTAAAGTTTGCTGTTGTTGCCCATCCTTGCATTAGATTCACTTACACATATATATAGCGTGACCGTGTTTTTTTTAATGAAATAATGGCTAGTCATACACAGCATCAATCATGTAGTATCTAACCTAAGACTGCCAAAACATTACAGTTAATAAAATATTTTAAAACAGCCCTTGAACTGTATTTTAAAACAGCCCTTGAACTGTGGTAATTATTTATTACATATGTTATTAGCAATTTGCTTAAGTTATGCACAAGGTGAGCTTCACTTCTCTGAGACTATGCCTCTGTGTTTCTTGCCGGGCAGCCGTGTGTGTGTCCCGTGACTGTTGTCTTCGGTCCCTAGTCCCTACCACTAAACTCAGTCTCAGTGTGACGTGACATCACGTAAGCCGGGCCGGCCCGGCCCACCCCCGCATTCCAATTTCCTCCCTGGCCTCATGCAGATGCAGCCACAGACTGAGCTGAGCCTGTGAGTGACAAACAGACACAGACTTAGTCTGATTGGCTTGCGGTAGTAGCGCGCACGGGTAGGTTTACTTGCAATGCGGGCCCGGCCAGAAGGGTTATTAAAATTATTAGACACAGTCACAGTCTACTTTGCTGCTAATTAATTGCTGCTCTCTACTGCAGCAGCTGAGCCAGCCTGAGGCTGAGCCCAGCACAGCTAAGCTGCCAGCCCACCAGGATTTTTCCCGGTATCCTGGCTGCCCAATCCGGCCCTGATAGTCACATAGCAGACAGAGTGCAAATTTCCACATTACTATGACAACCACTTTGATTTCTGACACTTTAAAGGTCCTAGTCGCTGTCAGAGTCTCTTGGCAATTCAGCTTTATCAAAATGCCATGTGATCCTGACCGTGATCACGACCATCAAAGGACATTGTAGCTGTGGCTGGCAGAGTCACTTGGAATTTCAGCTTTATCAAAATGCCATGTGACCCTGACTGTGACCAAGACCATCAAATCACATTGTGGCTGTCAGAGACACTTGGCATTTCAGCTTTATCAAAATGCTATGTGACCCTGACCGTGACTGTGACTATCACAGGTCATTGTCGCTGTGTCTGTCATATTCACTTGTACTCCTATACTATTGTCAATGTATGGTGACACATTAAGCTGGTTAATTGTAACGCCTCCTACCGGGGTGATATGAGATACTTGCTCCCCCCCTTTTTTACACTAATTTCTGTAAGAAGATGATCAGTGATTTATGCTAAATCAGATTTTAGAAAAAAAGAGAAAGAGAAAACAAGGCGCAACACCTCTAAGTGCAGTATGTCAGATAATACACAATATTTATTAGATTACACTCACAAATAAAAACTCACTAAGTATAACCTCAATCAAACTTCAACTCGTGGAATCAGGATCTCCAGGCCACGCCCACCGTCTACACGCTACTGTAGTCAGCTACACAGCTTGCACACAGCTGATCTTTTGAGTAGCGGTTTTTATATGGATTTTATCTATTTTTAACTGTTTTGGACCTCACCATATGGGAATGTTTTGGAGATCCTGATTCCACGAGTGCATGTGAATACAGCCTGTGAAAGTCAGATACACTTTCATATTATAAAGACCTGCTGCTGAAACAGTACTTTGATGGAGATCGTTTGAGAGACCATATCGGTTCTCAGGTGCCCATATCATACCTCATTTTGATTGAGGTTATACTTTGTGAGTTTTTATTTGTGAGTGTAATCTAATAAATATTGTGTATTATCTGACATACTGCACTTAGAGGTGTTGCGCATTGTTTTCTCTTTTTCTTTTTTTCTATTTAGCTTTCTTCCGGTCTTTAGTGCCGTGATATTTAAGAGGCAGCAACCCTGTGTTAACCTACAGCTGTAATCAATCATCAGCTATATATCCTTTTAACATACATGTGTGCATATATACTTTTTTTGAGTTTTATTATAAGTGGGGCGCTTCTATTTTGCATGTTTAGTGTAAATTAGATTTTAGTATCTTCTTTTTATGTTAAAAGTTATAGATTTATACTACAAATACTGGCTTAGTTAGCTCTCTATTATTCCCTGATATAAGAGTCATCTCTTGCTGATTTGTGACAGATTTTGTGTGTATTTTTGAAACATAACCTGTGTTCTATTTTTATTGTCATACTCCATTGATTATTTAAGTTCTATCCCCGTGGTATATGTTTCTATAGATCAATATACCCAAGATCTAATTTATATTTCGTATTTGAATAGTTACACAACGTAAGTAGAAGATATTTATCAGTACAGGGAGTGCAGAATTATTAGGCAAGTTGTATTTTTGAGCATTAATTTTATTATTGAACACCAACCATGTTCTCAATGAACCAAAAAAACTCATTAATATCAAAGCTGAATAGTTTTGGAAGTAGTTTTTAGTTTGTTTTTAGTTATAGCTATTTTAGGGGGATATCTGTGTGTGCAGGTGACTATTACTGTGCATAATTATTAGGCAACTTAACAAAAAACAAATATATACCCATTTCAATTATTTATTTTTACCAGTGAAACCAATATAACATCTCAACATTCACAAATATACATTTCTGACATTCAAAAACAAAACAAAAACAAATCAGTGACCAATATAGCCACCTTTCTTTGCAAGGACACTCAAAAGCCTGCCATCCATGGATTCTGTCAGTGTTTTGATCTGTTCACCATCAACATTGCGTGCAGCAGCAACCACAGCCTCCCAGACACTGTTCAGAGAGGTGTACTGTTTTCCCTCCTTGTAAATCTCACATTTGATGATGGACCACAGGTTCTCAATGGGGTTCAGATCAGGTGAACAAGGAGGCCATGTCATTAGATTTTCTTCTTTTATACCCTTTCTTGCCAGCCACGCTGTGGAGTACTTGGACGCGTGTGATGGAGCATTGTCCTGCATGAAAATCATGTTTTTCTTGAAGGATGCAGACTTCTTCCTGTACCACTGCTGGAAGATGGTGTCTTCCAGAAACTGGCAGTAGGACTGGGAGTTGAGCTTGACTCCATCCTCAACCCGAAAAAGCCCCACAAGCTCATCTTTGATGATACCAGCCCAAACCAGTACTCCACCTCCACCTTGCTGGCGTCTGAGTCGGACTGGAGCTCTCTGCCCTTTACCAATCCAGCCACGGGACCATCCATCTGGCCCATCAAGACTCACTCTCATTTCATCAGTCCATAAAACCTTAGAAAAATCAGTCTTGAGATATTTCTTGGCCCAGTCTTGACATTTCAGCTTGTGTGTCTTGTTCAGTGGTGGTCGTCTTTCAGCCTTTCTTACCTTGGCCATGTCTCTGAGTATTGCACACCTTGTGCTTTTGGGCACTCCAGTGATGTTGCAGCTCTGAAATATGGCCAAACTGGTGGCAAGTGGCATCTTGGCAGCTGCACGCTTGACTTTTCTCAGTTCATGGGCAGTTATTTTGTGCCTTGGTTTTTCCACACGCTTCTTGCGACCCTGTTGACTATTTTGAATGAAACGCTTGATTGTTCGATGATCACGCTTCAGAAGCTTTGCAATTTTAAGAGTGCTGCATCCCTCTGCAAGATATCTCATTATTTTTGACTTTTCTGAGCCTGTCAAGTCCTTCTTTTGACCCATTTTGCCAAAGGAAAGGAAGTTGCCTAATAATTATGCACACCTGATATAGGGTGTTGATGTCATTAGACCACACCCCTTCTCATTACAGAGATGCACATCACCTAATATGCTTAATTGGTAGTAGGCTTTCGAGCCTATACAGCTTGGAGTAAGACAACATGCATAAAGAGGATGATGTGGTCAAAATACTCATTTGCCTAATAATTCTGCACTCCCTGTATAGCCTGTTACTGGCGTTATTGCTATTATTAAGTGCTCATTTAGGGTCTAAAAGTGGATCCCTCTACCATTCGAGTTTGAATATTTTATTGTAATATTCCTAATCCTATATTATAAAAGGCCAAGTGTGTCTGAAGCCGTCATGCGCAGTAGAGTTTGCGCGCGGACAAACACACCTGGCCTGTGAGATAGGGAGCGCGAGGTACACAAACAGCTATGAGGTCTGGGGAGCGCGAGGTAAGCTGATTGAAACAGCCTGTGGCAAGAGATATGGAGCGCGAGCTACTCAACAGCTGTGAGGTCTGCCGCGTGATAAGCGGCCACGCGCTCCCCAGACCTCACAGCTGTTTGTTGCCGATGGGGGTGTAGCCGGGCGTCGCAAGGGGCGTGACTGGGCGGGTGTCACCGCGATGGGGCGTGGCCCCGCGATGTGAAGACAGAGCCAGAGAGGGAGCAGGAGAGGGGGGGAGAAGGGCCAAAGAGGGGGGGGAGAGAGAGCCAAAGAGGAGAGAGAGCCAAAGAGGAAAGAGAGCCAAAGAGGAAAGAGAGCCAAAGAGAAGAGAGAGCCAAAGAGGGGGGGAGAGAGAGCCAAAGAGGGGGGAGAGACAAAGAGGGGGGAGAGAGAGCCAAAGAGGGGGGGAGAGCCAAAGAGGGGGAAGAGAGAGAGCCAAAGAGGAAAAAGAGCCAAAAAGGAGAGAGAGCCAAAGAGGGGGGAGAGAGAGCCAAAGAGGGGGGGGGGGGAGAGCCAAAGAGGGGGGGAGAGAGCCAAAGGGGGGGGAGAGCCAAAGAGGGGCGAGAGAGAGAGCCAAAGAGGAAAACGAGCCAAAAAGGAGAGAGAGCCAAAGAGGGTGGGGGAGAGCCAAAGAGGGGGGGGGAGAGCCAAAGAGAGGGGGAGAGAGCCAAAGGGGGGGGGGGAGAGAGAGCTAAAGAGGGGGGAGAGAGAGAGCCAAAGAGGAAAGAGAGCCGAAGAGGAGAGCAAAAGAGGGGAGAGAGACAAAGAGGGGGTAGAGAGAGCCAAAGAGGGAGGGGGAGCCAAAGAGGGAGGGGGGAGCCAAAGAGGGGGGGGAGAGCCAAAGAGGGGGGTAGGAGCCTAAGAGGGGGGGGGAGAGAGCCAAAGACGGGGGAGAGAACGAAAGAGGGGGGAGAGAGCCAAAGAGGGGAGAGAGAGAGCAAAAGAGGGGAGAGAGAGAGCAAAAGAGGGGGGAGGGGAGAGCCAAAGAGGGGGGGGGGGAGAGACAAAAAGGGGGGGGGGGGAGAGAGCCAAAGGGGGGGAACAAAAGGGGAGGAGAGAGCCAAAGAGGAAAGAGAGCCAAAGAGGAGAGAGAGCAAAAGAGGGGAGAGAGCCAAAGAGGGGGGGGGGGGGAGAGAGCCAAAGAGGGGGGGGGGGAGAGCCAAAGAGAGGGGGAGAGAGCCAAAGGGGGGGGGAGAGCTAAAGGGGGGGAGAGCCAAAGAGGGGGAGAGAGAGTGCCAAAGAGGAAAGAGAGCCGAAGAGGGGAGAGAGACAAAGAGGGTGGGACAGAGCCAAAGAGGGGGGGAAGAGCCAAAGAGGGGGGGAGAGCGCCAAAGAGGGGAGAGAGAGAGCAAAAGAGGGGGGTGGAGAGCCAAGAGGGGGGGGGAGAGAGCCAAAGGGGGGGGAACAAAAGGGGAGGAGAGAGCCAAAGAGGAGAGAGAGCAAAAGAGGGGAGAGAGCCAAAGAGGGAGGAGAGAGAGCAAAAGAGGGGAGAGAGAGAGCAAAAGAGGGGGGAGGGGAGAGCCAAAGAGGGGGGGGGGGGAGAGAGACAAAAAGGGGGGGGAGAGAGAGCCGAAGGGGGGGGAACAAAAGGGGAGGAGAGAGCCAAAGAGGAAAGAGAGCCAAAGAGGAGAGAGAGCAAAAGATGGGAGAGAGCCAAAGAGGGGGGGGGGGGAGAGCCAAAGAGGGGGGGGGAGAGCCAAAGAGAGGGGGAGAGAGCCAAAGGGGGGGGGAGAGCTAAAGGGGGGGAGAGCCAAAGAGGGGGGAGAGAGAGAGCCAAAGAGGAAAGAGAGCCGAAGAGGGGAGAGAGACAAAGAGGGTGGGACAGAGCCAAAGAGGGTGGGTCAGAGCCAAAGAGGGGGGGAAGAGCCAAAGAGGGGGGGGAGAGAGCCAAAGAGGGGGGGGAGAGCGCCAAAGAGGGGGGAGAGAACAAAAGAGGGTGGAGAGAGCCAAAGAGGGGAGCGAGCATAAGAGGGGGGAGGGGAGAGCCAAAGAGGGGGGGAGAGAGAGACAAAAAGGGGGGGGGGGGAGAGAGCCAAAGGGGGGGGGAACAAAAGGGGAGGAGAGAGCCAAAGAGGAAAGAGAGCCAAAGAGGAGAGAGAGCAAAAGAGGGGAGAGAGCCAAAGAGGGGGGGGGGAGAGCCAAAGAGAGGGGGAGAGAGCCAAAGGGGGGGGGGGGGAGAGCTAAAGGGGGAGAGAGCCAAAGAGGAAAGAGAGCCGAAGAGGGGAGAGAGACAAAGAGGGTGGGACAGAGCCAAAGAGGGGGGGGAGAGAGCCAAAGAGGGGGGGGAGAGAGCCAAAGAGGGGGGGGGAGAGAGCCAAAGAGGGGGGGGGAGAGAGCCAAAGAGGGGGGGGAGAGCGCCAAAGAGGGGGGGAGAGAACAAAAGAGGGGGGAGAGAGCCAAAGAGGGGAGAGAGAGAGCAAAAGAGGGGGGTGGAGAGAGACAAAAAGGGGGGGGGGAGAGAGAGCCAAAGGGGGTGGAACAAAAGGGGAGGAGAGAGCAAAAAAGGGGAGAGAGCCAAAGAGGGAGGAGAGAGAGCCAAAGAGGGGGGGGGGAGAGCCAAAGAGGGGGGGGGGGAGAGCCAAAGGGGGGGGGAGAGAGAAAGCAAAAGAGAGGGGGGAGAGAAAGCAAAAGAGAGGGGGGAAGAGAGAGCAAAAGAGAGGGGGGAGAGAGCAAGGGGTGGGACCGCTGTACTGCAAAAAATGGCCCGTGTACACAGGCTTTAGTACTAGTATATATATATTTAAACTGGGCCCTAGAGCAGCCCTTTTTGTTTTCTTTCCCAAATTTTCCCCATCATTACCTTTTATTTCATGTAATTAGCAAGAGTCCATGAGCTAGTGACGTATGGGATATACATTCCTACCAGGAGGGGCAAAGTTTCCCAAACCTCAAAATGCCTATAAATACACCCCTCACCACACCCACAAATCAGTTTTACAAACTTTGCCTCCTGTGGAGGTGGTGAAGTAAGTTTGTGCTAGATTCTACGTTGATATGCGCTCCGCAGCAGGTTGGAGCCCAGTTTTCCTCTCAGCGTGCAGTGAATGTCAGAGGGATGTGAAGAGAGTATTGCCTATTTGAATTCAATGATCTCCTTCTACAGGGTCTATTTCATATGGTTCTCTGTTATCGGTCGTAGAGATTCATCTCTTACCTCCCTTTTCAGAACGACGATATACTCTTATATATACCATTACCTCTACTGATTCTCGTTTCAGTACTGGTTTGGCTTTCTACTACATGTAGATGAGTGTCCTGGGGTAAGTAAGTCTTATTTTTGTGACACTCTAAGCTATGGTTGGGCACTTTTATATAAAGTTCTAAATATTTGTGTTTAAACATTTATTTGCCTTGATTCAGGATGTTCAATATTCCTTATTTCAGACAGTCAGTTTCATTATTTGGGATAATGCATTTGAATAATCAATTTTTCTTACCTTAAAATGTGACTTTTTTCCCTGTGGGTTGTTAGGCTCGCGGGGGCTGAAAATGCTTAATTTTATTGCGTCATTCTTGGCGCAGACTTTTTTGGCGCAAAAAAAATTTTCTTATTATTTCCGGCGTCATACTTGTCGCCGGAAATTGCGTCATTTTTGACGTTTTTGCGCCAAAAATGTTGGCGTTACCGGATGTGGCGTCATTTTTGGCGCTAAAAGCATTTAGGCGCCAAATAATGTGGGCGTCTTTTTTGGCGCCAAAAAATATGGGCGTCATTATTGTCTCCACATTATTTAAGTCTCATTGTTTATTGCTTCTGGTTGCTAGAAGCTTGTTCACTGGCATTTTTTCCCATTCCTGAAACTGTCATTTAAGGAATTTGATCAATTTTGCTTTATATGTTGTTTTTTCTTTTACATATTGCAAGATGTCTCAGATTGAGCCTGAATCAGAAGATACTTCTGGAAAATCGCTGCTTGATGCTGGATCTACCAAAGATAAGTGCATTTGCTGTAAACTTATGGTATCTGTTCCTCCAGCTGTTGTTTGTAATGAATGTCATGACAAACTTGTTAATGCAGATAATATTTCCTTTAGTAATGTTACATTACCTGTTGCTGTTCCATCAACATCTAATACTCCTGTTCCTGTTAACATAAGAGATTTTGTTTCTAAATCCATTAAGAAGGCTATGTCTGTTATTCCTCCTTCTAGTAAACGTAAAAGGTCTTTTAAAACTTCTCATTTTTCAGATGAATTTTTAAATGAACATCATCATTCTGATTCTGATAATGATTCCTCTGGTTCAGAGGATTCTGTTTCAGAGATTGATGCTGATAAATCTTCATATTTATTCAAAATGGAATTTATTCGTTCTTTACTTAAAGAAGTCTTAATTGCATTAGAAATAGAGGATTCTGGTCCTCTTGATACTAAATCTAAACGTTTAAATAAGGTTTTTAAATCTCCTGTAGTTATTCCAGAAGTTTTTCCTGTCCCTGATGCTATTTCTGAAGTAATTTCCAGGGAATGGAATAATTTGGGTAATTCATTTACTCCTTCTAAACGTTTTAAGCAATTATATCCTGTGCCATCTGACAGATTAGAGTTTTGGGACAAAATCCCTAAAGTTGATGGGGCTATCTCTACTCTTGCTAAACGTACTACTATTCCTACGGCAGATAGTACTTCCTTTAAGGATCCTTTAGATAGGAAGATTGAATCCTTTCTAAGAAAAGCTTACTTATGTTCAGGTAATCTTCTTAGACCTGCTATATCTTTAGCGGATGTTGCTGCAGCTTCAACTTTTTAGTTGGAAGCTTTAGCGCAGCAAGTGACAGATCATGATTCTCATAGCATTGTTAATCTTCTTCAACATGCTAATAATTTTATTTGTGATGCCATCTTTGATATCATTAGGGTTGATGTCAGGTATATGTCTCTAGCTATTTTAGCTAGAAGAGCTTTATGGCTTAAAACTTGGAATGCTGATATGTCTTCCAAGTCAACTTTGCTTTCCCTTTCTTTCCAGGGTAATAAATTATTTGGTTCACAGTTGGATTCCATTATTTCAACTGTTACTGGGGGGAAAGGGACATTTTTACCACAGGATAAAAAATCTAAAGGTAAATTTAGGTCTTCTAATCGTTTTCGTTCCTTTCGTCACAATAAGGAACAAAAGCCTGATCCTTCCCTTACAAGAGCGGTATCAGTTTGGAAACCATCTCCAGTCTGGAATAAATCCAAACCTTTTAGAAAGCCAAAGTCAGCTCCCAAGTCAACATGAAGGTGCGGCCCTCATTCCAGCCCAGCTGGTAGGGGGCAGATTACGATTATTCAAAGAAATTTGGATCAATTCGATTCACAATCTTTAGATTCAGAACATTGTTTCACAAGGGTACAGAATAGGCTTCAAGATAAGGCCTCCTGCAAGAAGATTTTTTCTTTCCCGTGTCCCAGTAAATCCAGTGAAGGCTCAAGCATTTCTGAAATGTGTTTCAGATCTAGAGTTAGCTGGAGTAATTGTGCCAGTTCCAGTTCTGGAACAGGGGCTGGGGTTTTACTCAAATCTCTTTATTGTACCAAAGAAGGGGAATTCCTTCAGACCAGTTCTGGATTTAAAAATTTTGAATCATTATGTAAGGATACCAACATTCAAAATGGTAACTATAAGGACTATTCTGCCTTTTGTTCAGCAAGGGCATTATATGTCCACAATAGATTTACAGGATGCATATCTGCATATTCCGATTCATCCAGATCACTATCAGTTTCTGAGATTCTCTTTCCTAGACAAGCATTACCAGTTTGTGGCTCTGCCGTTTGGCCTAGCAACAGCTCCAAGGATTTTTACAAAGGTTCTCGGTGCCCTTCTGTCTGTAATCAGAGAACAGGGTATTGTGGTATTTCCTTATTTGGACGATATCTTGGTACTTGCTCAGTCTTCACATTTAGCAGAATCTCATACGAATCGACTTGTATTGTTTCTTCAAAAACATGGTTGGAGGATCAATTTACCAAAAAGTTCATTGATTCCTCAGACAAGGGTAACCTTTTTAGGTTTCCAGATAGATTCAGTGTCCATGACTCTGTCTCTGACAGACAAGAGACGTCTAAAATTGGTTTCAGCTTGTCGAAACCTTCAGTCTCAATCATTCCCTTCGGTAGCCTTATGCATGGAAATTCTAGGTCTTATGACTGCTGCATCGGATGCGATCCCCTTTGCTCGTTTTCACATGCGACCTCTTCAGCTTTGTATGCTGAACCAGTGGTGCAGGGATTATACAAAGATATCTCAATTAATATCTTTAAAACCGATCGTACGACACTCTCTCACGTGGTGGACAGTCCACCATCGTTTAGTTCAGGGGGCTTCTTTTGTTCTTCCAACCTGGAATGTGATTTCAACAGATGCAAGTCTGACAGGTTGGGGAACTGTTTGGGGGTCTCTGACAGCACAAGGGGTTTGGGAATCTCAGGAGGTGAGATTACCAATCAACATTTTGGAACTCTGTGCAATTTTCAGAGCTCTTCAGTCATGGCCTCTTCTAAAGAGAGAGTCGTTCATTTGTTTTCAGACGGACAATGTCACAACCGTGGCATATGTCAATCATCAAGGAGGGACTCACAGTCCTCTGGCTATGAAAGAAGTATCTCGAATACTGGTATGGGCGGAATCCAACTCCTGTCTAATTTCTGCGGTTCATATCCCAGGTATAGACAATTGGGAAGCGGATTATCTCAGTCGCCAAACGTTACATCCGGGCGAATGGTCTCTTCACCCAGAGGTATTTCTTCAGATTGTTCAAATGTGGGGACTTCCAGAAATAGATCTGATGGCTTCCCATCTAAACAAGAAACTTCCCAGGTATCTGTCCAGATCCAGGGATCCTCAGGCGGAGGCAGTGGATGCATTGTCACTTCCTTGGAAGTATCATCCTGCCTATATCTTTCCTCCTCTAGTTCTCCTTCCAAGAGGGATTTCCAAGATTCTAAAGGAGTGCTCGTTTGTTCTGCTGGTGGCTCCAGCATGGCCTCACAGGTTTTGGTATGTGGATCTTGTCCGGATGGCCACTTGCCAACCGTGGACTCTTCCATTAAGACCAGACCTTCTATCGCAAGGTCCTTTTTTCCATCTGGATCTCAAATCCTTAAATTTGAAGGTATGGAGATTGAACGCTTGATTCTCAGTCATAGAGGTTTCTCTGACTCAGTAATTAATACTATGTTACAGGCCCGTAAATCTGTATCTAGGAAGATATATTATCGAGTCTGGAAGATTTACATTTCTTGGTGTTCTTCTCATCATTTTTCTTGGCATTCTTTTAGAATTCCTAGAATTTTACAGTTTCTTCAGGATGGTTTGGATAAAGGTTTGTCTGCAAGTTCCTTGAAAGGACAAATCTCTGCTCTTTCTGTTCTTTTCCACAGAAAGATTGCTAGTCTTCCTGATATTCATTGTTTTGTACAGGCTTTGGTTCGTATAAAACCTGTTATTAAGTCAATTTCTCCTCCTTGGAGTTTGTATTTGGTTCTGGGGGCTCTTCAAGCTCCTACGTTTGAACCTATGCATTCGCTGGACATTAAATTACTTTCTTGGAAAGTTTTGTTTCTTTTGGCCATCTCTTCTGCTAGAAGAGTTTCTGAATTATCTGCTCTTTCTTGTGAGTCTCCTTTTCTGATTTTTCATCAGGATAAGGCGGTGTTGCGGACTTCTTTTAAATTTTTACCTAAGGTTGTGAATTCTAACAACATTAGCAGAGAAATTGTGGTTCCTTCATTGTGTCCTAATCCTAAGAATTCTAAGGAAAAATCGTTGCATTCTTTGGATGTAGTTAGAGCTTTGAAATATTATGTTGAAGCTACTAAAAATTTCCGAAAGACTTCTAGTCTATTTGTTATCTTTTCCGGTTCTAGGAAAGGTCAGAAGGCTTCTGCCATTTCTTTGGCGTCTTGGTTAAAGTCTTTGATTCATCATGCTTATGTTGAGTCGGGTAAAGCTCCGCCTCAAAGGATTACAGCTCATTCTACTAGGTCAGTTTCTACTTCCTGGGCGTTTAGGAATGAAGCTTCGGTTGATCAGATTTGCAAAGCAGCAACTTGGTCTTCTTTGAATACTTTTACTAAATTCTACCATTTTGATGTGTTTTCTTCTTCTGAAGCAGTTTTTGGTAGAAAAGTACTTCAGGCAGCTGTTTCAGTTTGAATCTTCTGCTTATAATTTCAGTTTTTTTCATTATAAGATTTAAACTTTGTTTTGGGTGTGGATTATTTTCAGCGGAATTGGCTGTCTTTATTTTATCCCTCCCTCTCTAGTGACTCTTGCGTGGAAGATCCACATCTTGGGTAGTCATTATCCCATACGTCACTAGCTCATGGACTCTTGCTAATTACATGAAAGAAAACATAATTTATGTAAGAACTTACCTGATAAATTCATTTCTTTCATATTAGCAAGAGTCCATGAGGCCCACCCTTTTTTGTGGTGGTTATGATTTATTCCAATTCCTTATTTTTTATGCTTTCGCACTTTTTTTCTTATCACCCCACTTCTTGGCTATGCGTTAAACTGATTTGTGGGTGTGGTGAGGGGTGTATTTATAGGCATTTTGAGGTTTGAGAAACTTTGCCCCTCCTGGTAGGAATGTATATCCCATACGTCACTAGCTCATGGACTCTTGCTAATATGAAAGAAATGAATTTATCAGGTAAGTTCTTACATAAATTATGTTATTTATATATTGGGTGGTTCAAGAGAGGCCACAGATCATAATCAGGGGAATTACTTGTATTATAAATATTGACCTATCATAGGGGATAAGTAACCAAAATTTAATTCAGAAAATGTGAGGTTTGTTTTACAAGACACGTGCCTATGTAATGTAACTTGTAGTAAAATATCATATTACATAAAGTATCTTTGATTTATATCTTTATATGATTTTATGAGAGTGTTTGGATATCTCATGTTTGCCTGTTATGTATTTTCTTCAGACCTTAAAGGGACACTGATCCCAATTTTTTTCTTTTGTGATTCAGATAGAGCATGCAATTTTATGGAAATTTCTAATTTACTCCTACTATCAAATTGTCTTCATTCTCTTGGAATCTTTATTTGAAAAGCAAGAATGTAAGTTTAGATGCCGGCCCATTTTTGTGAACAACCTGTGTTGTTCTTGCTGATTGGTGGATTAATTTAACCGACCAATAAACAGGTGCTGTCCATAGTTCTGAACCAAAGAATAGCATAGATGTCTTCTTTTTCAAATAAAGATAGCAAGAGAACGAAGAAAAATTGATAATAGGAGTAAATTAGAAAGTTGCTTAAAATAGCATGCTCTATCTGAATCACAAAAGAACAAATTTGTGTTCAGTGTCCCTTTAATAAAAATCATTTAAAAAAATAAAGAACTGCCTTGTCTTGCTGTTACAACTAAAACCCATGTGACAAGTTACGTCAAAACTAATGTCTCTGCACCCCCAAACTGTACAGTGAAAGCTTTTCAGAGCATGACCCTCTCCTGTACCAACTTGTTTTGTTTAGTTTGTTATTATGTACTAGGCAATAAGCCTGCCCAGAGGGCAGTCTATGTTTAAAAACTACAACCCCCCCAAGCTAAAGTTAAAAAATATATATAAAGGTATCCAAAATAAAAAAATTAACCCTAAACTAATACCACTATAAAAAAAAATCCCCCCCCCCAAAAAAAACACCCCCTAATCTAATACTAAACTACCAATAGCCTTTAAAAGGGCCTTTTGTAAGGCATTGCCCTAAGTTAAACAGCTCTTTTACCTCTAAAAAATACTAAATCCCCCCTAACAGTAAACTCCCCCCACCCACCAAACCCTCCAAAATAAAAAAAACTAAAACTAAAAAAAACTAAACTACCCATTGCCCCATAAGGGGCATTTGTATGGGCATTGCCCTTAAATGGGGCATTCAGCTCTTTTACTGCCCTTAAAAGGGCAATCAGCTCTTTTTCACGCCCAAAAAAACCCTAACCAAAAAAAAAAAAACACCCCAAAAATTAAAATAAAAAAGCCTAAACCTAAGCCCCAAATAGGTACTCACTGTTCCTAAAGTCTGGTGGAGAAGGTCTTCTTCCAGACAGATCAATCATCTTCTATCTTCATCCGGAGTGAAGGCGGCGGTCCTCAACGGCAGTGGTCCTCAGCGGCTGAGTCGTTCCTCGGTGGCATGGAGGCTCCTCTTCATCCGATGTCCGTCATAGACTGAAGATTGAATGCAAGGTACCGCAATCAATTTGGGGTACTTTGCATTCCTATTGGCTGAAATTTTGAAATCAGCCAATAGGATTAGAGCTACTGACATCCTATTGGCTGTTCATATCAGGGTCTGCCTACGCTGCATCCAGGTGAATTATTTTGGCTGCGCACGCAGCCAACATTCCTTTGGCTGCCTCGTGCAGTCAACATTCCTTTGAGGATACATACGCAACTGGTGACACCGACGGACGCATCACAAACGCGATTATAGTATAGATTTGTAGCTTAAGACAAATCTTTGTCATTGTATACCTAACTTTTGTATCCAGCACTACGTCGCTATACAAATAAATTATGATTATTATAATAAGTAGGGATGGGCGAATGTTTTGCAACATTCAAAAATTTAAACAAATTTTAACACATTCGTTCCTTCATTTCAAATTTTGAATGTTTGCACAACATTCTAAGATTAGTTTTATGTAATAGTATTTCTAATGCTTTCTTTAAATGTAATATTCAATTCAAATTTTTCTAATAGTTTGATTCAAATTATGCAATATTCTAAAATTCGAATCTATATATCTGTAATAGTATTTCTAATGCTCTCTTTAAATGTAATATTCAAATTATGCAATATTCGAAATAGAAACATTCAAATTGATATATTTGTATCTACAGTATCATGTATCAATTTACTAAATTCCCTACCACATGAACTATTGAACTTCTGAATAGTATTTGTTAAATCGAATGTTACATTAGAAATTTCGAATATGGATATTCGATTTCATTATGAACATTCGAAAACCGAATTTTAATGGATTTTCATTCTTATTAACATTCGATTGTCCAAAACAAAAGTCCACAGGACTATTCGTTCTACCAAATGAATGACACTTTTAGCACTATCTCCCATCCCTAATAATAAGTAACCAACTCCTTCTGCTGCCAGATTTTTTTCCTAATATCTTTGTCAGTTTTAAGATTTATAAGACTTGAATTTCAGACCCCAGGACCACACTAGATCTTTTTTATTGATCTGATATGATTTACCTCTAGAATGATTAATTGGTTGTTTTAAGCCTTTTTAAGAAGAATGTTCTTTGTATTGTGGTTTACTAGTATATCATGCACATAAATAGTTTGTTTTATTATGTAGATTCAAGTGTACACATTTATTTTCTTATAATAGGTTTTCTAGAGACGATGCGATGGTTCGGTTGATTTTTTACCGCCATTGGGAATCCTTCAAGACTGGATTTGGAACAGAGATGAATGAGTTTTGGTTAGGGAATGACAATCTTCATAAGTTATCATCATAAGGTAATGATTTTAAGAAGTTATCCTCAATACTGCAATGGTATAACTCAAAATACCACTTTTGACATAGTACATGATTTAGAATGTTGGTGTCAACTGCTCCATTATAATCAGATCCAACATTTTCATGGGGTATCACTTAAAGGGCCATGATACCCAAATGTTAAAACACTTGAAAGTGATGCAGCATAGCTGTAAAAAGCTGACAGGGAAATATCACCTGAACATCTCTATGTAAAAAAGAAAGATATTTTACCTCAAAATGTCCTAAGTATTCACATCCCATTGTAAAGGGCTTTAAGCAGCAAATCAGTATGTCTGTCCCGGTACAGGCAAGGGAGTGAGCATCGTGCACACTAATCTTATTTCCCTATTCATTTTAAGGAAGTTTACTATGAAATCTCATGAGAGTTAAGTGAAATCTCATGAGACCACAGTAAAAGAGTTCATGACCTCAGCACTTTTTTTTTTTTTACCTGCAGCTGGACAGTAACTGCAGTATAACTTTTTACACAGCGCTTACTCTGGTGAGCTGAGGAAATTGTGAGGTGAAATATCTTTAGGTGATATTTTCCTGTCAGCTTTTTACCGTTATACTGCATTACTTTCAAGTGATTTAGCATATGAGTATTATGTCCCTTTAAATTATCTTATGTCATAACAGAACATACAAATACTTAAACATAAACTGTACTAAAAAATGTTCTATCCAATGATAAGAAAGAGCAGCGTTTGCAGGAAGTTCCTATCAGCCAATCAGAATCAGCAGAAAGTACCTATCGCCAAATCTAATCGAGTAGAATTTCACACATCAGATACTGATGTATTAGTTTAAGGTGAGCCAGCTTTTACTTCACATTTTCATGCAAAAACACATTGAGTATAATATCTCTTTAATGTAGACTTTGATTAATCAGTTCTTTTTGATAAGGAAACTGGTAAACGCAACATGGATTCCCTTTCCTAAATTACAAATATATACAAATTATTTACACCAGCTGTCTCTCCTTAGGTACGTAGGAGCTACTTGTTGATTTAGGAGATTTTCAAAATAACAAAGATTTTGCAAAATATTCTTCCTTTAAAGTACTGGAAGAGAAAGAAAAATACAAATTATTAATGAAGGCAATGCAGGTAAATAACAAAATATACACTAAAAAAACGAAGGGCACTTCAACAATGATTTGAAGAAATAGTTCTAATCTCTCCAACCTTTGTTATGATTGCCCAAATTAAAGGTTTGTGATTCATATAGAGTCTTAGACAACACAATTGAGCATTATACGTTTATGCATTTTGTGATTGGCTGTTGGATGGCACATGATAATGTGGACAGAGGAAAAGGTACTAACTTTGAAATTTGTCGAAAAACATTTTACTACTCATTTTAAATTCAGACTAAGTTCAAAATATCGATGGACCGTCTGCAAACGGCATTGATTACCTCATCAGAAAGTTAGAAAAAGAGGGGCGTGTCCAAGCAATGCCGTCTGCATTTTAGTTAGGGGCCCAATTTGAAGTGTGCTTACACGGCGCAGACAGTACGCTCAATGAAACTAAAATTAGTTTCAGTGTAGGCACACTTAAAATATTGCTGTGGGGATCTAAGTTTCTTTCATGTAACTGGCAAGAGTCCATGAGCTAGTGACGTATGGGATATACAATCCTACCAGGAGGGGCAAAGTTTCCCAAACCTCCAAATGCCTATAAATACACCCCTCACTACACCCACAATTCAGTTTTTGGTAGAAACGTTTTTCAGGCAGCTGTTTCAGTTTGATTCCTCTGCTTATGTTTTAATTTTTTTCTTTGCATTTATGAGAAAAACGTATTCTTTTGGGTGTGGATTTTATTTCTTCTGTTATGTGTGATCAGTCCACGGGTCATCATTACTTCTGGGATATAACTCCTCCCCAACAGGAAATGCAAGAGGATTCACCCAGCAGAGCTGCATATAGCTCCTCCCCTCTACGTCACTCCCAGTCATTCTCTTGCACCCAACGACTAGATAGGATGTGTGAGAGGACTATGGTGATTATACTTAGTTTTTATAACTTCAATCAAAAGTTTGTTATTTTACAATAGCACCGGAGCGTGTTATTGCCTCTCTGGCAGAGTTTGAAGAAGAATCTACCAGAGTTTTTACTATGATTTTAACCGGAGTAGTTAAGATCATATTGCTGTTTCTCGGCCATCTGAGGGAGGTAAAAGCTTCAGATCAGGGGACAGCGGGCAGATGAATCTGCATTGAGGTATGTAGCAGTTTTTATTTTCTGAATGGAATTGATGAGAAAATCCTGCCATACCGTTATAATAACATGTATGTATACTCTACACTTCAGTATTCTGGGGATGGTACTTCACTGGAATTACTCTGTAAAAAGTACATTAAACCTTTTAATAGGTATTTATCATGTTAAACGTTTTTTGCTGGAATGTAGAATCGTTTGCATTTTCTGAGGTACTGAGTGAATAAATGTTTGGGCATTATTTTTCCACTTGGCAGCTGCTTGTTTTAATTGTGACAGTTTCGTTTCTCTCTCACTGCTGTGTGTGAGGGGGAGGGGCCGTTTTTGGCGCTCTTTGCTACGCATCAAAAATTTCCAGTCAGTTACTCTTGTATTTCCTGCATGATCCGGTTCATATCTAACAGAACTCAGGGGTCTTCAAACTTCTTTGAAGGGAGGTAGATTCTCTCAGCAGAGCTGTGAGACTTATATATTGACTGTGATTAAAAACGTTACTCTGTAATTTTTACGTTTCAAATTTAATTATTGTTACTTTACTAATGGGAACAAACCTTTGCTAAAAGTTGTGTTGTTTTCAAGGATTGATGCTATAACAGTTTTTCAGTTCATTATTTCAACTGTCATTTAATCGTTTAGTGCTTCTTTGAGGCACAGTACGTTTTTGTTAAATAAGATTGTAACCAAGTTGCAAGTTTATTTGCTAGTGTGTTAAACATGTCTGATTCAGAGGAAGATACCTGTGTCATTTGTTCCAATGCCAAGGTGGAGCCCAATAGAAATTTATGTACTAACTGTATTGATGCTACTTTAAATAAAAGCCAAACTGTACAAATTGAACAAATTTCACCAAACAGCGAGGGGAGAGTTATGCCGACTAACTCGCCTCACGTGTCAGTACCTGCATCTCCCGCCCGGGAGGTGCGTGATATTGTGACGCCTAGTACATCTGGGCGGCCATTACAGATAACATTACAAGATATGGCTACTGTTATGACTGAAGTTTTGGCTAAATTACCAGAACTAAGGGGCAAGCGTGATCACTCTGGGGTGAGAACAGAGTGCGCTGATAATACTAGAGCCATGTCTGATACTGCGTCACAGCTTGCAGAGCATGAGGACGGAGAGCTTCATTCTGTGGGTGACGGTTCTGATCCAAACAGATTGGATTCAGATATTTCAAATTTTAAATTTAAATTGGAGAACCTCCGTGTATTACTAGGGGAGGTTTTAGCGGCTCTTAATGATTGTAACACTGTTGCAATACCAGAGAAATTGTGTAGGTTGGATAAATACTTTGCGGGTACCGGCGAGTACTGACGTTTTTCCTATACCTAAGAGACTAACTGAAATTGTTACTAAGGAGTGGGATAGACCCGGTGTGCCGTTCTCACCCCCTCCAATATTTAGAAAGATGTTTCCAATAGACGCCACCACACGGGACTTATGGCAAACGGTCCCTAAGGTGGAGGGAGCAGTTTCTACTTTAGCTAAGCGTACCACTATCCCGGTGGAGGATAGCTGTGCTTTTTCAGATCCAATGGATAAAAAATTAGAGGGTTACCTTAAGAAAATGTTTGTTCAACAAGGTTTTATATTGCAACCCCTTGCATGCATCGCGCCGATTACGGCTGCGGCAGCATTTTGGATGGAGTCTCTGGAAGAGAACCTTAGTTCAGCTACGCTGGACGACATTACGGACAGGCTTAGAGTCCTTAAACTAGCTAATTCATTCATTTCGGAGGCCGTAGTACATTTAACCAAACTTACGGCTAAGAACTCAGGATTCGCCATTCAGGCACGTAGGGCGCTGTGGCTAAAATCCTGGTCAGCTGATGTAACTTCTAAGTCCAAATTACTTAATATACCTTTCAAAGGGCAAACTTTATTTGGGCCCGGTTTGAAAGAAATTATCGCTGACATTACAGGAGGTAAGGGCCACGCCCTGCCTCAAGACAAAGCCAAAGCTAAGGCTAGACAGTCTAATTTTCGTCCCTTTCGGAATTTCAAAGCAGGAGCAGCACCAACTTCCACTGCACCAAAACAGGAAGGAGCCGTTGCTCGTTACAGACAAGGCTGGAAACCTAACCAGTCCTGGAACAAGGGCAAGCAGGCCAGGAAACCTGCTGCTGCCCCTAAGACAGCATGAATCGAGGGCCCCCGATCCGGGACCGGATCTAGTGGGGGGCAGACTCTCTCTCTTCGCCCAGGCTTGGGCAAGAGATGTTCAGGATCCCTGGGCGCTGGAGATCATATCTCAGGGATACCTTCTAGACTTCAAATTCTCTCCCCCAAGAGGGAGATTTCATCTGTCAAGGTTGTCAACAAACCAGATAAAGAAAGAAGCGTTTCTACGCTGTGTACAAGATCTGTTATTAATGGGAGTGATCCATCCGGTTCCGCGGTCGGAACAAGGAAAAGGGTTTTACTCAAACCTGTTTGTGGTTCCCAAAAAAGAGGGAACTTTCAGGCCAATCTTGGATTTAAAGATCCTAAACAAATTCCTAAGAGTTCCATCGTTCAAAATGGAAACTATTCGGACAATCTTACCCATGATCCAAAAGGGTCAGTACATGACCACAGTGGATTTAAAGGATGCTTACCTTCACATACCGATTCACAAAGATCATTACCGGTATCTAAGGTTTGCCTTCTTAGACAGGCATTACCAGTTTGTAGCTCTTCCATTCGGATTGGCTATGGCTCCAAGAATCTTCACAAAGGTTCTGGGTGCCCTTCTGGCGGTACTAAGACCGCGAGGAATTTCGGTAGCTCCGTACCTAGACGACATTCTGATACAAGCTTCAAGCTTTCAAACTGCCAAGTCTCATACAGAGTTAGTTCTGGCATTTCTAAGGTCGCATGGATGGAAAGTGAACGAAAAGAAGAGTTCTCTCTTTCCTCTCACAAGAGTTCCATTCTTGGGGACTCTTATAGATTCTGTAGAAATGAAGATTTATCTGACAGAAGACAGATTAACAAAGCTTCTAAATGCATGCCGTGTCCTTCATTCCATTCAACTCCCGTCAGTAGCTCAATGCATGGAGGTGATCGGCTTAATGGTAGCAGCAATGGACATAGTACCCTTTGCACGTCTACATCTCAGACCGCTGCAATTGTGCATGCTGAGTCAGTGGAATGGGGATTACTCAGACTTGTCCCCTACTCTGAATCTGGATCAAGAGACCAGAAACTCTCTTCTATGGTGGCTTTCTCGGCCACATCTGTCCAGGGGGATGCCATTCAGCAGGCCGGACTGGACAATTGTAACAACAGACGCCAGCCTACTAGGTTGGGGCGCTGTCTGGAATTCTCTGAAGGCTCAGGGACAATGGAATCAGGAGGAAAGTCTCCTACCAATAAACATTCTGGAATTGAGAGCAGTTCTCAATGCCCTTCTGGCTTGGCCCCAGTTAAAAACTCGGGGGTTCATCAGGTTTCAGTCGGACAACATCACGACTGTAGCTTACATCAACCATCAAGGAGGGACAAGAAGCTCCCTAGCAATGATGGAAGTATCAAAGATAATTCGCTGGGCAGAGTCTCACTCTTGCCACCTGTCAGCAATCCACATCCCGGGAGTGGAGAACTGGGAGGCGGATTTCTTGAGTCGCCAGACTTTTCATCCGGGGGAGTGGGAACTTCATCCGGAGGTCTTTGCCCAAATACTTCGACGTTGGGGCAAACCAGAGATAGATCTCATGGCGTCTCGCCAGAACGCCAAACTTCCTCGCTACGGGTCCAGATCCAGGGATCCGGGAGCGGTTCTGATAGATGCTTTGACAGCACCTTGGAACTTCGGGATGGCTTATGTGTTTCCACCCTTCCCGCTGCTTCCTTGATTGATTGCCAAAATCAAACAGGAGAGAGCATCAGTGATTCTAATAGCGCCTGCATGGCCACGCAGGACTTGGTATGCAGATCTAGTGGACATGTCATCCTGTCCGCCTTGGTCTCTACCTCTAAGACAGGACCTTCTGATACAGGGTCCATTCAAACATCAAAATCTAACTTCTCTGAAGCTGACTGCTTGGAAATTGAACGCTTGATTTTATCAAAACGTGGTTTTTCTGAGTCGGTTATTGATACCCTGATACAGGCTAGGAAGCCTGTTACCAGAAGGATTTACCATAAGATATGGCGTAAATACCTATACTGGTGCGAATCCAAAGGTTACTCCTGGAGTAAGGTTAGGATTCCTAGGATATTGTCCTTTCTACAAGAAGGTTTAGAAAAGGGTTTATCGGCTAGTTCATTAAAGGGACAGATCTCAGCTCTGTCCATCTTGTTGCACAGGCGTCTGTCAGAAAATCCAGACGTCCAGGCCTTTTGTCAGGCTTTAGCTAGAATCAAGCCTGTGTTTAAAACTGTTGCTCCGCCATGGAGTTTAAACCTTGTTCTTAACGTTCTACAAGGAGTTCCGTTTGAACCCCTTCATTCCATTGATATAAAGTTGTTATCTTGGAAAGTGTTATTTTTAATGGCTATTTCTTCGGCTCGGAGAGTCTCTGAGTTATCAGCTTTACATTGTGATTCTCCTTATTTGATTTTTCATTCAGATAAGGTAGTTCTGCGTACTAAACCTGGGTTCTTACCTAAGGTAGTCACTAACAGGAACATCAATCAAGAGATCGTGGTTCCTTCCCTGTGCCCGAATCCTTCTTCAAAGAAGGAACGTCTTCTACACAATCTGGATGTAGTTCGTGCCCTCAAGTTCTACTTGCAGGCAACTAAGGATTTTCGACAAACGTCTTCCCTGTTTGTCGTGTACTCTGGTCAGAGGAGAGGTCATAAGGCTTCGGCTACCTCTCTCTCCTTCTGGCTTCGTAGCATAATTCGTTTAGCCTATGAGACTGCTGGACAGCAGCCTCCTGAAAGAATTACAGCTCATTCTACTAGAGCTGTGGCTTCCACTTGGGCCTTTAAGAATGAGGCCTCTGTTGAACAGATTTGCAAGGCTGCAACTTGGTCTTCGCTTCATACTTTTTCCAAATTTTACAAATTTGACACTTTTGCTTCTTCGGAGGCTATTTTTGGGAGGCAGTGGTTCCTTCTGTATAATGAGCCTGCCTATCCCTCCCGTCATCCGTGTACTTTTGCTTTGGTATTGGTATCCCAGAAGTAATGATGACCCGTGGACTGATCACACATAACAGAAGAAAACATAATTTATGCTTACCTGATAAATTCCTTTCTTCTGTTGTGTGATCAGTCCACGGCCCGCCCTGTTTTTTAAGGCAGGTAAATATTTTTTAAATTATACTCCAGTCACCACTTCACCCTTGGTTTCTCCTTTCTCGTTGATTCTTGGTCGAATGACTGGGAGTGACGTAGAGGGGAGGAGCTATATGCAGCTCTGCTGGGTGAATCCTCTTGCATTTCCTGTTGGGGAGGAGTTATATCCCAGAAGTAATGATGACCCGTGGACTGATCACACAACAGAAGAAAGGAATTTATCAGGTAAGCATAAATTATGTTTTTTTCAGCGGAAAATGGCTGTTTTTATTTTTATCCCTTCCTCTCTAGTGACTCTTCTGTGGAGTTCCACATCTTGGGTATTGCTATCCCATACGTTACTAGCTCATGGACTCTTGCCAATTACATGAAAGAAAACATAATTTATGTAAGAACTTACCTGATAAATTACTTTTTTATTTTTTATTTTATTTTTTATCAAGGACAATACAATATTATTAAAGAACAGCTACAATATATGGTACATTTCAAATATTTTCAACAATGTATTATGTACTCGGGATCTTATAGTCCTTGTATTTTTGCCCCCTTAGACTTGATTGGCCACTCTTGGGCCTGTAATAAAATGGTGATTTAAAGCTGGGGATTATAATAGTCAAAACAGAACAAACATTGAACCAAAACAAAAAGAAAGGATTTGCATCTTTAAAGAATAGAATAACTTTGATATATCAGGTTAGACAATATTAAAAAGAAGATGCAAATAGCCAGAACTGGATAAGGTTAAATTGCATATCCCAACATCTTATGTATAGTGTTCAGATGAAATTCTAATCAATGCTCATTATAGTCCGTCTATGGCTATTTCCCTTAGATTGTTGGTGGTTAGTCACTATGAAGAATTAGTACTATAATCAGGAGGAGATATTTGTTTGTCGCTAATCTCTGAGTGTTTGAAGTTTATCTAGAGGGCGGGAAAACATAATGCTCTGATATGTCACTACCCAGCCACAGTGTCCCCTCTTTCTGGGATGTTGAATTAGGTATTTAGCTAATAAGTGCTGCCATCTATGGTAGACGTCCCTACATGGTGGTGCTAAAACTATAGAATGCACGTCAGCCCCCTCCATCGCCGACCCGGCCGCGGACAGCGACAGAGGAGGCGAACCATACATCCGCAGAAGCCACCCATTGTTGTATATATTGGCATTTTCCTGATGTCTGTGTAGAAGCTTATTTATGATGGTGCCGTGGTTGTCTACGTATGTGTTTCTATGGATGTGATGTTAGTTATGTATTTTGTTCTGAGCAATTGCGTGTATATGGTATGGGCGATACAAATTGCAGACAAACATCTTGATAGATAACATTTCAGTAGTAATAACAATACCCTCCATCCCCGGTGAGTCCCACCAGCACAAACCTGTATAAGGTATAATTTCTGCATTTCAACCATAGACACAACACAAAAAACAATAAAACTATTCTATATCTAACATTAAACATACATAAGCAATGCTAATTTAAGACTGTCATTACGTTATTTAGGTAATTGAAAAGTTATTGCTGTCTAGCTTAGCCTGACCTGTGGAGCTCTCGTTATAAATTTGCCCCCTACTCTGGATGTCTGACCCTAACCAATGCATGCTTTTAGTCTCGATTTCACAAACTGCTAGAGAGGATTTAGGGGTTCTCCCTGGTGCGATCAATCGTCTTGTTGTAACAACATCAGGAGGTATTTTGGAAGTGTCCATTATCTTTTTTGAGCTATGCAGTGTATTAGGGACTTTATCATGTAGCACATTATGTGAGACTTTGCCTGAGTAGTCTCTGGGAAGCATAAGGTTCATTATTTCTTGTTCCTTGACCTCCCGTGAAGCCCCCCCCGAGACCCCCAAGAGGCTGTGATAGATCCAGTTCCTGTTCTCTTGGCTTACATGGATTCAATGTCCCAGGGCAATCCCAGATATCATGAGGTGTGACCCATGCAACTATATTATAATTGGCATTGTTCGGTCTTGTTGTCTGAATTGGCGCCATTTTAATATAGTTATTATTTGATATTTGCGCCAGACCATCTAGCTGTGGGAGAGATGATCTGTCTTGGACACCATTCCGGTAGCTGATATTTACAATATTTGTATTGCTTCCTTTTGCGGGTATGAGCGTTGCTTTGAAGTGGTTGGTTAGTGGCGCAAAGTCCCCGGGTGGCTGTTTGAGAGATTCTTCATTGTTCTTGAGTCCTGTGGCTGTAACAAGTTTGTGAGTAGACTGCAGCATTGTTGTCTGTTTCTCCGATATGGCCATGGGTGCTTTATCTATGAGCCGTTGTAGCTCCTGTGATGAGAGTGCTTTCTCTATTAACGGGTGGAAGAGAGCCTCCAGTTTGAGGAGTAGCATGTCACAGGAGTCGGGAGCATTGCTAGTCAGCATGGTTGCGGTTAGTATCGGATTTTGTCTCGCGGTGGTACTGAGCAGATGTACACTTCTAGTAGGTGAGAGAATAGAAGTAATGATCACTCTAAGATGTCGGAGTAAGGGTGGATAACAGTTAGTTCTGGCAAGTTACCCTGGAAGACCAGGGGGGAGCGTGGCCTGTGTATTAGCCGCCGCTACAGGCCTCTATGGTCCGTTTCGGTCATTAATACAGCATCCGAAATTAGTTTTTGAGTTGTTCAGCAAGTTTTATCACGAAGCCAGTCGTGCTTTTGTAAGGAGCTGTGATTGTTGAGCTTTTATCGGCGGATTTCAATCTCTTCACCTGGAGCTCCAAAAAATGCGACTTCTTAGAGCCGCTACTTGGACACGCCCCCCTGATAAATTACTTTATTTCATATTGGCAAGAGTCCATGAGACCCACCCTTTTTATGGTGGTTATGATTTTTTGTATAAAGCACAATTATTTCCAGTTCCTTTTTTTTAATGCTTTTTACTCTTTTTTCTATCACCCCACTACTTGGCTATTCGTTAAACTGAATTGTGGGTGTGGTGAGGGGTGTAATTTATAGGCATTTTGAGGTTTGGGAAACTTTGCCCCTCCTGGTAGGAATGTATATCCCATACGTCACTAGCTCATGGACTCTTGCCAATATGAAATAAATGAATTTATCAGGCAAGTTCTTACATAAATTATGTTTTTACTACACCTACACTAACTAGCTCAGACGATGTTGTCTCAGCAGCTACCCTCCTCGCAACCTACATTACGCTGCTTTGAACATATCGATCTTGTGTCAATGTGTCCAAAGCAAAGTGCAGGATACTCCCGCTAGCAATCCTCGCTTACTCCCTCTAAACACCTATAACTACATCATGCTTAAGCTATCCTCCCCCTGCTTTGCTAGCTCACACATACGTCATGGTTAACCTACACTCCTCCTGCACTGCCCAGCTAACTCCCTGACTGCCTATGTCACGCCTAACCTACCCCCCCCCCCCCGCCCCCGGAATACCCAGCCAAGTCCCTATAATACTGCCTTCACTGACGTCATGTATAAACACGCCCTTGTAATGCCTATCTAACTGCCTAATGTCAAAAAATAACACTAATAAACTATACTATAAGAAATACAACTCCTTATTATAACTATATAGCTATGTCGCTAAACTTATCATCAATGTTTAAATAATGTGTCACAGAGATGCACTAAAACGCAGACAGACGATCCTCCTTCTTTTGAGCCTATGCATAAACTGGACAATAAACTACTATTCCTGGAAAGTGTTGTTTCTTTTGGCCATCTCTTCTGCCAGAAGAGTTTCTGAATTGTCTGCTTTCTCCTGTGAGTCTCCTTATTTAATATTCCTTAAGGACAAGGCTGTTTTGCAAACTACTTTTACATTTTTGCCTAAAGTTGTTTCCTCACACAAAATTAGAAAGGAAATTGTTGTTCCCTCCTTATGTCCTGATCCAAAAAATGCTTCTGAAAGACCTTTGCATTTTTTGGATGTTGTTAGAGAATTGAAGTATTGATGCTACTGAAGATTTCAGACACACTTCTTGTCTGTTATTTTTTCTGGCCCTAGGAAAGGTCAGAAGGCCTCTGCTATTTCTTTAGCCTCTTGGTTAAAACTTGTGATTCACAGAGCTTATATGGAGGCTGGGTCAGCCTCTGCCACATAAAATAACAGCTCATTCTACTAAATCAGTTGCCACATCTTGGGTTTTCAAGAATGAGGCTTCAGTTGATCACATTTGCAAAGCTGCCACTTGGTCTTCTCTGCATACCTTTACATTTTTGCCTAAAGTTGTTTCCTCACACAAAATTAGAAAGGAAATTGTTGTTCCCTCCTTATGCCCTGATCCAAAAAATGTTTCTGAAAGACCTTTGCATTTTTTGGATGTTGTTAGAGTATTGAAGTATTATGTTGATGCTACTGAAGATTTCAGACACACTTCTTGTCTGTTTATTCTTTTTACTGGTCCTAGGAAAGGTCAGAAGGCCTCTGCTATTTCTTTAGCCTCTTTGTTAAAACTTGTGATTCACAGAGCTTATATGGAGGCAGGGTCAGCCTCTGCTACATAAAATAACAGCTCATTCTACTAAATCAGTTGCCACATCTTGGGTTTTCAAGAATGAGGCTTCAGTTGATCACATTTGCAAAGCTGCCACTTGGTCTTCTCTGCATACCTTTACTAATTTTTACCATTTTGATATTTTTGCTTCGTCAGAAGCATCCTTTGGTACAAAGGTCTTTCAGGTAGTTGTCCCAGTTTGATGATTGTGCCTATATTTTTAGTTTGTCATAAGAGATATATTTTTTTTTTGGGTTGTGGATTTCATTTTTTTCTCTATCCCTCCCTTTATTGTTACTCATGCACTTCCACAGTTTGGGTATTAAATCCTTTATCAGGTCATGGACTCTCGCCATCTGTATGAAAGAAAACATAAATTATTTATTGGTGGAGAGAGTCCATGAGCACCCACCCATTTGGGGTTTGGTCTCTATATGTTTATGAGCCGACTGATGTCCCATAGTCACACATGTGTCCAGACTCATTCACATTTATGCTTATACATAGACAGGAATGTGACCAGGCCTATGTTGAAGTCACTACTCATACTGAAACATGTTTAAACTCATACTTTACTCATACCTAACTCAAACCTTACTCATACCTAACTCAAACCTAACTCAATTGTCCCACCCTTTCCGTAACATAGACCATGTGCTTGGGTATTAATCCCATATGTTATGAAGGACTGTGGACCATCATCCTTTTACGAAAAAACAACAACAACATTTATGCTTACCTAACAAATTATTTTCTTTCAGAATGATAATGGTCTACAGGCCCCGCCCGTTGTAATTTTTGGGCAACAGTTCTAATGACACCTCTATAGACCCTGCTTTGTCTTTCCTATGTATATGTTTCCTATGCTCTACTCTGCTATATGTTAAACTAAGAGAGAAATGGGAGGTAGGAGGGATTTCAAGCTCAGATATGGGTTCTTGACCTCCTCCTAGTGGCGGGAAATATATCCCATATGTTTTGGAGGACTGTAGACCATCATCACTGTGAAGGAAACATTTTTTAATCAGGTAAGCATACATTTTGTTATTTATTTCGTAAAATAATATGGTCCATAGGAATCCATAACTTGTGGGATATTTCCTGCCACTAGGTGGAGGCCAAGAACCGAGACAAGAGCTATACATCCTTCCCACTTCCCCTCTTTAACTAGTTCTGTTCTTGGACTCTCAGGATATGGTTGAGAATAGAGGTATTTCCTGTTATCTACATATGGATGTAAAATTTGGGAGCTAAGACCAATGTGAGACCCAGAGTCATTCACAAAGAAGACAGAAGAGAGACTTCACAGCAGCTAAATGATACAAGGACACAGGAATACCCTGTTATATGTGCAGTATTTCCCTATGGGATTTCAGCTATAACTACCTTAGGCATCGTAGGGACTTGTCTTTAGCCTCTCCCTGAGGGACATAGGTATTTCCTACTGCAATCCTCTGTGGTACCTGTACCTGCACTGGATGGGCTCTCTACTGGATACTGTTAAGATGACTGCAGTTTTTACTGTATCTTTGCACTAACCTTGTTTTATCATTTTATGTTACAAGTGCTGCAGCTTTAAGCTCAGCTCACCACACCTTCTGGGTGTGTCTGGGTCTCTGTGACATCATCAGAAGCCATGTTAGTTTTACTGATGGAACCTGCTAGTGAATAAGCCATGTGGTTGTAGCTGAATTAAAGTTATCTAAAGTTCCTGCTGCAGAGTCTTCATGATATGTACAAGAGACATCAGACACAAGGTAACAGCACACAATTGAATGTTCTAATCCTGACTACACAGAGAACATAACAGATACTGCTGCAGATACATGCCTGGTAAGCCAGTGGAGATGTGCTTCTGCAGGTAAGTGCCTTGCCATAGCACACACACACAGCCCAGAGGCTATTTGCAGGTACTTAGACACAGGTACAACATAACCAGGGGGACTCACCTAGTTTCTCCTCATGACACACTTTTTTCTTACTTTCCAGATACCTGCATACTTTATTCTACTTAAGAACATTACAGATAATACTAAATGGCTTTAATAACTCTCTGGTAGCTCCATGGAAACATATTTAGCACCTTTTGGCCCTTTAAGAAATCTGCTAGCTGCTCTGTGCAGTTATCAATTTAGTTGTTTACACTCCAGTCTTGCAGGGGACATGTTTCTTTTATGGGTTTTAATGATTATTATGCCCAGTAAAAACAAAAGTTGTTTTTTTTGTTGTTGCCATTTTAAGTTTCTTTAAAGTTTAGGCCTCGAGGGGGCGTGTCTATGCTGCGTCCATGACAGGTCGCATTATCAGAAGATCTGAATGAGAGCTGGATAATCCACCGATTACCACCAGATCTATGCAGCATCTTTGGAAAATAAGATCACCTATAAGTGCAATATACTGTGCTGAATTGAATAGTACTAGATTTGCTGACACTATGATCCCGGAGTTCTGATCTAGACCAGACATTCTCAAACTTGGCCCTCCAGAGGTTTTGGAACTACATTTCCCATGATATGCTGGCCAGGGGCTGACTGGCAACTTTTGGCCCAGGGGGCAAGTACAACCCAGAGGCCCATAATGCAGCAACTCAAATTAATTTTTATTTTTTTGTATTTATACATATATATATATATAAAATATATACAGTATATATATTTAGAGCTGAGAAACGTGTTGCCTTGTTTTTACTATTTTAATAAAACTTTTTTAATATCCTGAACACTTGCTACCATTTTGTTTGCTTGCCTGCTATCCCCTTGCTTGAGAGAGGGGTTATATTATCCTGAGTATTCCTGACTACTGGTGGTCCTGACTTCCATCTATATCCAGTGGGCCCGTGTTCAAGTCTGGTGGGTGACTATATTGATCCCATCCTGCCTTTATAGCATCAAAGGAGATGCTACAACTATTGTGAGTACCATTTTATCTTATCACATTGATCACCTTGTCAAGACAATACTAGGCCATATAGGCACCTGTGTCTCTCTATGTCGTTTTGATACAGACATCATACCATTACCGGAGGTTGGTCCCCTGGGTGACTGTAAGAGATCCCAGACTGTCTCTATAGCACTAACTGAGGTGCTCAAACAAATGTGAGTTCAATCTTTGTACATCTATCAAATACATATTTGGACCAAACAATATTGGGCCATGTGGCGCATCTGTCTTCTCTTGTTTTTTTAGATTGCTGCTTTGGATCCCGGCCTGGATCTCCACAGATAGCTGCCTGATCTTCACCTCAGTGATTTCTCATTATATACCAATAGAGACTTTTTTCAATATATGATTTTATATTACAGTGCACTGCTCAATCAAATGTACACACCATATTTAGGTCTTACCACCTGTATAATATTATTGTTTACCTATTTATCTGTGTCTTTCTCCTAGGAGGTTGTGCTATATTTCCATTATATCTAGGTCTATTCACCTGCATATTATTATTATTGTATACCAATCATACTTTGTCTTTCTCCTAGGAGGTTGTGCTTTATATTTATTATATCTATATCTATAGTTTTGCTTACTATTGATAGAATAGATAACTGTCTTTTACATTAAGCATCCTATCTTTGTCTTATGAGGTTGTTGGATATAATTTTTATATCTTGCCTATATCGATGGCTATAGTGAACTGACTAAATCACTTCTATAATTGTTAGGAATATAGATTATCCTCCATTAGGGCGCCCCCTCCTCTGCTACTTTGAACCTAGATTATATACTTGCAGATTATTACCCTAACCATATTCCTGGCACAAAGTCAGGGTGGTGCGGGGCAGTAGCGTAATACTTATGTGTTAATACTAATGTGTGGCTACCATTTTCTAGCATTTTCAAACGTATGTATATATATATATATTTATGTAAAGGATACTTGCTTATCTCATTCTTGGGGCATTATAATTACTATGGGTACTATTTAATAATATTTACAACTCATTATAGGCTACAAGACTGTTACTTTAAATAGGGATACAATTTAGGTGATGTTTGTACACAGTACATATTCGTAAACTGCACATACGCATAAATCCCTCCTACCAATTAGAACCTAGTGAGAAATCTTGTGGTATTTGCAATTCCAGTTACCATTGTATGTGGCCCTTGTTTATCACATATTGTCCTTACTACCCTTGCAACTTATTATTTATGTTTTATGCACGTATCCACAAATCAGTGTAGTACATTGGCTGGGATCTGGGATCTGTAAGCATAAATGCATATACTATATATATATATATTCGCTAATGTGATCAACCCCCGCATCACATTACATTGTTATTGACCAGTGCAACGCTGGCTAATATTTGCAAATAGTGTTATGAGCATAACCTGTTATCAATAAGTTTTGATGTGTTTTTAATTCATATAGGGCAGAAAACTTTGTTACGTTTTTTTTGCTGTTTGTAGCAACAATAAAAGTTTCATTTTAACTAGTGTTACAATTCTTTCTATTTAGTATACATTTTCATTGTGCCTAGAGGCATTGTTTTGTACCTAAATCTATGGGTTATTTATGTTTAAATACATTTTTATAATGCCTAAGCACAACTATTTGTTTTGACCCATGATACATTTTAGGACAAGGTCAACAAATAGTATATCAAAGACATATTAAAGGGACACTGAACCTAAATTTTTCTTCATTATTCAAATAAAGCATGCAATCTTAAGCAGCTTTCTAATTTACTCCTTATCTCCTTATTTTTCTTCATTCTCTTGTGATCTTTATTTGAAAAGCAAGAATGTAAGTTTAGAAGCCGGCCAATTTTTGGTTCACAACCTGTGTTGTGCTTGCTGATTGGTGGCTAAATGCACCCACCATTAAACAAGTGCTGCCCAGCATCTGAACCAACAATTGGCTGGCTCCTTAGCTTAGATGCCTTCTTTTTTAAAAAAAAAAAAAGAGAAAGAGAATGAAGAAAAAGTGATAATAGGAGTAAATTAGAAAGTTGTTTAAAATTGCCTGCTCTAACTGAATCATGAAAGAATAAAATTTAGGTTTAGTATCCCTTTAAGACAATCTGTATATTTAAACATTTAAATTCCATGGTATTCAATGCCTTTGCTTACTGCGAAATCTCTCACGCCTATGTTGTTACGGGTTAGCTATTAGTGCTGTGGGAAGCAGCTAGACCATGCAGGTTGCTGTTAATTATTTTCTGATATTCTCCCTATAGCAATAAGAAATTGTGGCTGTGCTGTTTGTGGCCAAAGCAGCACAGCTTAAACATTAAAAAATTATAGGAGAGTAATTCTCTTTGTCTGCAACTATCTCCAGGCAGCTAGCAGAATTCTGTTTCCTAATAACATCTCCTTGTTTTAGAGTCAGATGCTTGATTTTTTCTTTTTTAAAGGAACATTAAACACTTTGAGATATATAAATGATAAATTGTATATATAAAAAAATCCTCTGCAATATACATTTCATTATTTCATTGTGATTTATTTTGTCCCCTTTTCCTGTAATCCCATTCTGAAATTGTGAGCTTTTCAGTTCCTGTTAGAAATGGAGGTACAGAACACTGTTATATTCCACACAGCCATTGGCTGCACACTCTAGTGACCTATTTATAACTGTTGCTAATTGGCCACAGCAGAAAAGGTAACCTAAGTTACAACATGGCAGCTCCCATTGTTTTATAGACACAGACGCCTAGATTTAGAGTTTTGTTGGTAAAGACCCGCGGTGCTAACGCTGCTTTTTTTCCCAGCGCACCCTTAAGACAACACTGGTATTTAGAGTTGTCTGAGTGGCTGCGTTAGGCTCAGAAAAAGGAGCGTTGAGCATAATTTAGCTCCACTTCAACCCTCAATACCAGCGTTGCTTACGGTAGCGGTAAGATGACTAAACGTGCTTGTGCACGATATCCCCATAGGAAACAATGGGGCTGAGCTGGCTGAAAAAAAAAACTAACACCTGCAAAAAAGCAGCGTTCAGCTCCTAGCGCAGCCCCATTGTTTCCTATGGGGAAACACTCTCTAATTCTACACCTAACACCCTAACATGAACCCCGAGTCTAAACACCCCTAACCTTACACTTATTAACCCCTAATCTGCCGCCCCCGCTATCGCTGACACCTACATTATATTATTAACCCCTAATCTGCCGCTCCGTACACCGCCGCAACCTACATTATACCTATGTACCCCTAATCTGCTGCCCCTAACATCGCTGACCCCTATATTATATTTATTACCCCTAATCTGCCCTCCCCAACGTCACCGCTACCTTACCTACACTTATTAACCCCTAATCTGCCGACCAGACCTCGCCGCCACTATAATAAATGTATGAACCCCTAAACCGCCGCACTCCCGCCTTGCAAACACTATAATAAATTGTATTAACCCCTAATCTGCCCTACCTAACATCACCGCCACCTACCTACAATTATTAACCCCTAATCTCCCGCCCACAACGTTGCCGCTACTATAATAGTTATTAACCCCTAAACCTAAGTCTAACCCTAACATCCCCCTAAGTTAAATATAATTTGAATTAAACAAAATAAATTTACTATTATTAAATAAATTATTCCTATTTAAAACGAAATACTTACCTAGAAAATAAACCCTAATATAGCTATAATATAACTAATAGTTACATTGCAGCTATTTTAGGATTTATATTTATTTTACAGGCAACTTTGTATTTATTTTAACTAGGTACAATAGCTATTAAATAGTTATTAACTATTTAATAGCTACCTAGTTAAAATAAGTACATAATTACCTGTAAAATAAATCCTAACCTAAGTTACAAATAAACCTAACACTACACTATCAATAAATTAATTAAATAAATTATCTAAACTAAGCCAATTGTATTGAGCTCACATTCTAGTGGCTGATTGGAACAGCCAAAAGAATGCAAGCTCAATACGATTGGCTGATTGGATCAGCCAATCGGATTGAACTTCAATCTGATTGGCTGATTGCATCAGCCAATCAGATTTTTCCTACCTTAATTCCGATTGGCTGATAGAATCCTATCAGCCAATCGGAATTGAAGGGGCACCATCTTGGTACCGTCAAAGGTACCGTCATTGTGTTAGAAGACTCCGGATGAAGAGGATGGCTCCTCGTCGGCTCCTTGGAAGATGGCTCCACTCCGCTCCGGATGGATGAAGATTGAAGACGCCGCCTGGATGAAGACTTCTACCGGATGAAGGACCTCCTCTGTGCACCTTGGATAAAGATTTCGGCACGGTTGGTTGAAGACGACTCAAGGTAGGGAGATCTTCAGGGAGTTAGCGTTAGGTTTTTTTAAGGGGGGTTTGGGTGGGTTAGAGTAGGGATATGTGGGTGGTGGGCTTTAATGTTGGGGGGTTGTATTTTTTTTTTACAGGTAAAAGAGCTGATTACTTTGGGGCAATGCCCCGCAAAATGCCCTTTTAAGGGCTGGTAAAAGAGCTGATTACTTTTGTAATTTAGAATAGGGTAGGGCATTTTATTATTTTGGGGGGCTTTTTTATTTTATTAGGGTGCTTAGATTAGGTGTAATTAGTTTAAACTTCTTGTAATTCTTTTTTATTTTTTGTAATTTAGTGTTTGTTTTTTTTGTATTATAGAATAGTTTATTGAATTGTATTTTAGTTTAGATAATTGTAGGTAATTTATTTAATTAATTTATTGATAGTGTAGTGTTAGGTTTATTTGTAACTTAGGTTAGGATTTATTTTACAGGTAATTTTGTACTTATTTTAACTAGGTAGCTATTAAATAGTTATTAACTATTTAATAGCTATTGTACCTAATTAAAATAAATACAAAGTTGCCTGTAAAATAAATATAAATCCTAAAATAGCTACAATGTAACTATTAGTTATATTGTAGCTATATTAGGGTTTATTTTCTAGGTAAGTATTTAGTTTTAAATAGGAATAATTTATTTAATAATAGTAAATTTATTTTGTTTAATTAAAATTATATTTAACTTAGGGGGGTGTTAGGGTTAGGGTTAGACTTAGGTTTAGGGGTTAATAACTTTATTATAGTAGCGGCGATGTTGCGGGCGGGAGATTAGGGGTTAATAATTGTAGGTAGGTGGCGGTGATGTTAGGGAGGGCAGATTAGGGGTTAATACAATTTATTATAGTGTTTGCGAGGTGGGAGTGCGGCGGTTTAGGGGTTAATACATTAATTATAGTGGTGGCAAGGTCCGGTCGGCAGATTAGGGGTTAATAAGTATAGTTAGGTAGCGGCGACGTTGGGGGGGGCAGATTAGGGGTTAATAAATATAATATAGGTGTCGGCGATGTTAGGGGCAGCAGATTAGGGGTTCATAGGTATAATGTAGGTGGCGGCGGTGTCCAGAGCAGGAGATTAGGGGTTAAATTGTTTTATTAGAGGGTTTGCGATGTGGGGGGGGCCTCGGTTTAGGGGTACATAGGTAGTTTATGGGTGTTAGTGTACATTATAGCAAAGTAGTTAAGAGCTTTATGTTCCGGCGTTAGCCCATGAAGCTCTTAACTACTGACTTTTTTTGGCGGTAGGAGTCTTGTCGGTAGAGGGTCTACCGCTCGCTTCTTCCAAGACTCCAAATACCAGCGTTAGGCAAATCCCATAGAAAAGATAGGATACGCAATTGACGTAAGGGGATCTGCGGTAGCCTGGAGTCGCGGAAAGAAAGTGAGCGGTAGACCCTTTCCTGCCTGGCTCTAAATACCAGCGGGCGGTAAAAAGCAGCGTTAGGACCCCTTAACACTGCTTTTGACGGCTAACGCCAAACTCTAAATCTAGGCCTAAAACTTTACACTAATTTTGTCAATATTTAAACAGCTAATGAAACTTTAAAAAATACATCTACATGTTTTTCTCTTTGAATGCTTTATCCTATCTAGCATTTGGTTAGTGTTTAATGTCCATATAAGTTGCTTCTGTTCCAATTCTACTTACCAAGTGATACATGTGTCTTAATATCTGCCCACTTTTCTGCATATTTCAGTACTCCTAGCCAACCTCATTTAAGTCTATGGTAAAATATTTATTTACTCCTTTAAAACCACCTAGTGCGATATAAATTTGTGTTCAACACTATATTAAAGGGGTATTGGACCAGGGACGGTTCTAGTTACTTTTTACTTTTTACTCCATCTATCAGGGCTATATTGGAGCAACAGCTGTATTATTTAGTCAAGCTAACTCCTGCTGCAGAGTATTATTCAACATAGAGTGTACTTGATTGCATGCCATCTGTATTTCAATTTGATATTGTATTTTAAAAAAATGTACTCAGTATTCACAAGACAATGTTTAGTTCCATAGATAATTCTTTTCTATATATTTAGAAATTATATTATAATCAATGGTGTTACAGCCACAGATAGGTTAAATAAAAGTAAAATGAGTTTCATCATTTGGGACCCTGCTGTAGCTTTATATCTTCCACAACATTGAGAGGTCCAAAAGTGGCCTCATATGTCATTTAGTGGGTATATAGTCTGACTGGCAAACATTGTTTGTATTGAAAGTGTAATTTGTCATATGAACATATAATATACTTTTCTGATTTATATTGGCTGTATACTGTGAAACTATTTTGCTTTCTATTGTATATCGACAATTATTGTTTGTATGGCTTGAATTTTAACTCAATAAAAATTACAACAAAAAACACATTAACCCCGCCCTCCATGACTTTCTGCTTTTTTTTTTTTTCAAACTACTTCAGTATAGAGAAGCAGTGCAGAAATCCGGGTCTGTAATTCATCCAGTTTGATTAATCTAATATTGGATTTTGCTGTAAGAGGGGGTGAGTACTCATGCAAAGAGCTGCCGGGGGGATTGTTTAGTATTTTTAGTCTGCAGTTTGGGTTTTTTAGTGTATAAACACTAAGCTATAAAGAGTGTCAGATGTTTTGTGTGGGTTTAAGGTTAGAGGGCTTTCTACTTGTTTTTCATTATCTGTGTATATCTGGTGTTTTTTTATGTTCTGTATTACAATGTATTATGGAACATATTTTGTCCCCATTGTTGTTTGTTTTACTATTGGAGAGGAATCTGCTATTGTTAATCCTCTCTCTGTTTTATTATGTGTGCTTATGTTCTAGTGCCAGCTTATTCAACTTTGTCAAAGGTGTGTACCTCAAATTCTGCGTGCAATTCAGCCACAATCTTCTACTTTCTTTAAGGAATTTTCCCCTGAATATAAAACCAATGTGTGTAAGGTTGTGACAAGGTTGTTTGGCAGCTAACCCTAAATTAAGTAAGCATAAATGCAAATCTGGGGATTTATCAAAATCTGCTGAAGTAATTCTGCAAAAAGTTTTTCCCCTCTGCCCCAATTTTTTGCATTGCTGCAGAGCTTTAACTGTGTGAAGGCTCTCTGGTGACTGCCTTGTGTTAGTCTTTATGTATTACATTTACACCTATCTGCAGCAATGAAGTATATATATACTGTATATTTTTAAGTGATTAGAGAGATGCTTATACAGAAAAGAGATATAGCATTGTATTGCTTTAAATTACTGTTTATGCAGATAGATTTATATAGGTTTCACCCTGACGTCGCTAGTTATTTGCAGCTTTTTATCTTGGCTGCCATTGTAGACTCACTTGTGTGTTCTCCTTGCCGGTAGCAAACAGCTGCTTGTTTTTAAAAAAGGGGACTCCTGTAAAAGCGGCTGCTTTTATTTATTGTGTTCAGGGCTGAAGGACATTGATTGTCCCTGTATTTGTCTCAGGGCTGAAATAAGATATTTATGCCAAAGAAAAAAAGGATTTTCAGTCTATTTTAGGTTTAAGAATCTAAGACAACATTATAAGGGCATGGAAGCAATTTGCATTAGGAACTATACCTTTAATTCCTTATCCACAAGGATTAGCATTGATTACTATGGTTCGCATTCTTAAACGTACACTGTTAGTTGTCATCTTTCTGTTTGGTTTGAATGCAGCTGCTTACTTTTTTTAAAAGGTACTAGGAGTATTGTTGATGGTAATCAGAGTTCAGGGGATCTTAATTGTCCCTTAGGTTGATATTTTAGTGCAGGCTTCTTATTTATAGTATTTTAGCTATGCCCATATCCAGCTTAAAGGGTGTCTTTTCTAGGAGACATTAAGATTCTATCCTAATGTCTTTACTGCTGTTGGAATCATGCAGAACAAACTTCAGAAGGTGTGACAGTGTCTTTCCTTCAATCCTGATTCATTTCCATCAGTAGCTCACTGCATATGGAGCAGTGATGTGCAGTCACTAGAGGCAGGTGAGGCAGTGCTTCACCTCTCATATGGGCAAAAATATATATTTTTTTATTGGCTTTAAAAAAAAAATTGTAATTTTTTTCCCCCAGCATTTTTTTCTCTCACAGCTATATGTTGTGCAATGGAGAGGCACAAGAAGGTCTGCCCACCATTACACAACATGCTGCGCCATCTACTGGATGCAAGTGGTTAAGATCATTGCATGGCTCATTAACTGCTTATTTGAGGCAGTCCTATTTGGGCTGAACCAATCCAGCGAGAGGCATTAGTAAGTGGAACATAGGGTTGGGGCTGGATGTTAAATCATATAAAACAAAACAAAAACGGAAAAAAACAACTTTCATATATTTTGTTGCTGTCCTGTGAACCTGCTAGCTTTGCTAAAGTGAAAAAGAGAGTTCTGTTCTTCCCCTCTAAGTGCAGTGGAATGTGCCACTGTCACTTCCTGAATCCTTACAGAGCAGGAGAGAGGCACAGAGAGCAGTGTTTCACCCACATCTTATTAAAGTAAGATTTTACTGAAGAGGATTCTGTTAGTGAAAATGATCATTTAATGAATGTGGTTTAGTGTTTTTTTTACTCTTTTACAGCAGGGTCGTTTTTGTATTTTGTTTACTCAAACTTTACACCCACTAACTTAGCAGCTTGCCTCTGTACTTCACACTAAATTATAGACTAATTTTCTGAACTCTCTGTAGCTCTGCTGTTTTATTACTTTAAAATGCAGTGGTCCCCCCCCCCCTTGTGTGTGTGTGTCTCTATCTATCCATCTCTCTCCTTATGTGTTGTTCTCCCCCATGGTCTCTTTCTCTCTCTGTCTCTCTTTCTCCCCCTCTGACTCTCTTTCTCCCCCTCTGACTCTCATCCCTTATGTAATGAAGGAATCTATAAGCATAATTTGCAGCATTAAAGTAAAAAGTATGTTTTAAACATATTTTAATGGGCATGGATTTCTAGATCTCATAATCAGAGCAAGCATTGTGTTATCTGGCAAGAGTTTCTGTTACAATCCTTTAAACTAAAATCAGATGTTTACTAAGTTGACCAGTTTTCCAAGACACCATTTAAAGGGACATGAAACCCATATGAAACCCATATGAAACCCATATGCAAATTTAAATAACTTTCCAATTTACATCTAATATCTAATTTTCTTCATTCTTTTGATGTCCTTTGTTGAAAATCATATCTAAATATGCTCAGTAGCTGCTGATTGGTGGCTGCACATAGATACCTCATGTGATTGACTCACCCATGTGCATTGCTATTTCTTCAACAAAGGATATCTAAAGAATGAAGGCGTATCCTAGCCACTGCCTCATCAGCCTCTGACGTCACTGCACGTCACTGATATGGAGGTAGCTTTTTGCGACCCCTTTATCTGTTTAGACGCAATCAGTGATTAGAGATTATCTTCATTTAATATAGAAGTTTAGTCTGAATCTGGTTTTCTTAAAGGAGCACAAGGAGTCTGGTGTTCTCTAGAGGCAAGTTACCAGTAAATGTTTTAGAACTTTAAGCAGTTCTTCTGGCTTTATTAGTCATGGTCCCTCTTGAAAGAGAAAAAAAATGTAATGTTTGTGATTTATGTAGGCCTCCTCCTCTGTGGTCAGAACTCCTATCTAAGGGTCCGTTTTTCCATGTGGATCTCAAGTCTCTGAACTTGATGGCATGGAAATTGAATGCATGGTTCTTAGACATAGGGGTTTCTCTGATTCTGTGATTGCAACCCTAATTCAGGCTCATAAGCCTGTAACTAGGAAATCTATTACTAGGGCTGGAAGTCCTTTTATTTCATAATGTATTAATCATGGTTTTCCCTGGCATTCTTTCTGAATTACTAGAATTCTGCCATTTTTTGCTAGATGGTCCAGACTTAGGCCTATCTGGCAGTTCTCTGAAGGGGCAGATTTCTGATCTTTCAGTTTTGTTCCACAGAAAGATTACTAATCTTCCTGATGTTCATAGTTTTGTTCAGACTCTGGTTCGTATTAAACCTGTACCAAAGCCTATTTCTCCTCTATGGAATCTTAACCTTGTGTTAAGGGTTTTGCAGGCTACTCCATTTGAACCTATGCATAAACTGAACATTAAATTACTTTCTTGGAAAGTATTATTTCTTTTAGCTATTTCTTCTGCTAGAAAAGTTTCTGAGTTACCTGTTCTTTCTTGTGAACCCCCTTGCCTTTTTTTCATTGGGATAAGGCTGTTGTTTTTTTTTAGCTTAAGGTGGTTTCTTCACACAACATTAGCAGAGAGATTGTTGTTCCTTCTTTGTGTCCTAATCCTAGCAATACTTCAGACAGATCTTTACATTATTTGGATGTTGTTAGGGCATTGAACTATTATATTGACTACTAAGTATTTTAGACACACTTCCAGTTTGTTCGTTCTTTTTTCTGGCCCTAGGAAGGGTCAGAAGGCTTCTGCTGTTTCTTTAGCCTCTTGGTTAAAACTTTTTATTCTCATAGCTTATTTGGAGGCTGGTCACCCTTTGCCGCAGCGGATTACTGCTCATTCTACTGGGTTAGTTGCAACTTCTTGGGCTTTCAAGAATGAGGGTTCAGTTGATCAAATTTGCAAGACAGCTACTTGGTCTTCTTTGCACAATTTTTCTAAATTCTACCATTTTCATGTTTATGCTTCTTCTGCAGGCAGTTTTCTCATTCCTAAACCCTTAACCTAACTCCAACCCTTAACATTAGCCCTAACCCCAATCCTAAATGTAGCCACCAATCAGCAAGCGCTAACAAGATGCTGAACCAAAGGCTGCCGGCTTGTACACTTACATTCATGCTTTTTTAAATAAATATTACCTAGAGAATGAAGATAAATTAATAGGAGTAAATTAGAAAGTTGCTTAAAATTACATGCTCTATCTGAATCATGAAAGAAAAAATGGGTTCAGTATCCCGTTAAGATTCTTTTCTCTGAGCAGTGTGTTTCACAAAATGACTTCTCACCATTTTTTCTCTAAGGGTGGGTGCCCACTTCCAGCCACCTTGTCCTCCACACTTTGTCATGTCTTCATCAGTATGCAATATATCTGTTTATTAAGGATATGTCAGGATGCCAGGTATCAGACTGAGACGAGAAGTGCAAAAATAATCACATCTTTATTAATAGCAAAAAAAATAAAAAGTCCACAAGTCAAATAAGCCAGGAATCAAAACCAGAGCTGGTAGTCAGACGAGCCGAGTCAGGAGCCAAAGCGAGTAATCAGACGAGCCGGAATCAGGAACAAGGAGAACAACAGAGTCAGGAATAAGCCAGGGATCAGGAACCAGGAGGGACGTCAGACAGCCAGATAAAAACAGGAGCTCTCACAAACAGGTCTGAGACAACGCAAGGGCAAAGCGTACTAAACAGAGGCCCTTTAAATAATAAGTGATGACATCACAATTCTGAGACTGCATCCTGTCTAACACGGATGATGTACACCAGTCTGGCCATAAAAGGAAGTGCAGGTATTGAGCAGCATCTCACAGTATGCACCAGAGTCAGCAAGAGAGGTGAGTAAAATGGCTGCCAGCAGCACATGGCAAACAAAACAGGGAAAAAACCCATACAGGATATTAGCAATTTCATAATGGGCATCATTGAAAGTGCTTATGATTCTTACTTGTTTAGCTGATATTTGTCTCTGTTTTGGTTGTAATAGATGAAATCTAGGTGTATGCAGAGTTTTATGATATTCCGTTTCAATCAATCTCTGTTTTAGGATCTTGTTCTTTAAACATCTGTACATCGGAGCAATTTCTGCGTAATTGCAAAAATTCTCCAAATGGTATAGCCTGTTTAGTTGACAAATGATGAGCGCTTTGATAGCTAAGGATAGTATTTGCAGCTGTTTAATTTCATAATTAATTTCAAAAGTCAATCTCAAAATGTAGATTGTTACAATTTAATTGGCTAATGATTTGTCTGAATAGATTGTCCTTCCCCTCCACAAAATAAACACATCATCAATGTATCTAAGGCACCATAATATACATCAGGTGGGCCAGCTGCAAGAGCCATATATGTGCAGCCACCAATCAGCAGCTACTTCCCAGGCAATGCAAATCCTGAGCCACCTTGATATGATTTGTTTCAAAGGATACCAAACGAATGAAGCAAATGAGATAATAGAGGTGAATTGTAAAAGTTGTTTAAAATTGTATTTTCTATTTGAATTATGAAAGAAACCTTCATTTCCCTTTAATGAAACTTTGGAAACTCTCCCAGATTTTCAATCGTACTTTGAACATGTTGTTTAATGAAGATATTGTCTAGTTGTTATTACATACTGTGTCTGGTAGAGCAGGGTTCTTCAAACCATGGATCGGGATCCATTACTGGGTCGCAACACAATGTTTACTGGGTTGCAACTTGTGTGTGGTGTATTTGTGTGAGGGTGTTGTATGTGAGTGTGTGTTGTGTGAGAGTCTGAGTGTTGTATGAGATTGTGTGTGTGGTCTGTATATGTGTTGTATGAGAGTGTGTGTGTTGTGTGAGAGTCTGAGTGTTCTATGACAGTGTGTGTGGTCTATATGTGTGTTGTATGAAATTGTGTGTGTGTTGTATGAGAATGTGTGTGGTGTATGAAACTGTGTGTGTGTTGTATGAGAGTGTGTGTGGTGTATGTGTGTTGTATGAAATTGTGTGTGGTGTTTTGTATGAGAGTATATGTGTGTTGTATGAAATTTTGAGTGTGTTGTATGAGTGTGTGGTGTGTCTGTGTGTGTTGTATGAGAGTGTGTGTGGTCTGTATGTGTGTTGTATAAAATTGTGTGTGGTGTGTGTGTGTTGTATGAGAGTGTATGTGTGTTGTATGAAATGGTGTGTGTTGTATGAGAGTGTGTGTGTGTTGTATGAGTGTGTGTGTGTTGTATGAGAGCGTATGTGTGTTGTATGAAATTGTGTGTGTTGTGTGTGTGTTGTATGAGAGAGTGTGTGTATGTGTATTGTATGAGTGTGTATGTGTGCTGTATGAGTGTGTATGTGTGCTGTATGAGTGTGCATGTGTATTGTATGAAAGTGTTTGTGTGTGTTGTATGAAAGTGTGTGTGTGTTGTATGAAAGTGTGTGTATTGTATGAGAGTGTGTGTGTTGTATGAGTGTGTATGTTGTATGAGAGTGTGTGTGTGTGCTGTATGAGAGTGTGTGTGTGGTGTTTGCGTGTGTTGTATGAGAGTGTGTGTGTGTTGTATGAAAGTTTGTGTGTGTTGTTTGAGTGTGTGTTGTATGAGTGTGTGTGTATGAGAGTGTGTGTTGTTTGAGTGTGTGTGTGTTGTATGTGTAATGTATGAAAGTGTGTGTGTTGTTTGAGAGTGTGTGTGTGTTGTATGAGTGTGTGTGTATTGTATGAAAGTGTGTGTGCTGTATGAGTATGTGTGTGTGTGTTGTATGAGAGTGTGTGTTGTATGAGAGTGTGTGTGTGTGTTGTATGAGAGTGTGTGTGTTGTATGTATGAGTGTGTGTGTTGTATGAGAGTGTGTTGTATGAAAGTGTGTGTGTTGTATGAGAGTGTGTGTGTGTTGTATGAAAGTGTGTTTGTGTTGTATGAGAGTGTGTGTGTGTTGTATGAGAGTGTGTGTGTTGTTTGTGTGTGTTGTATGAAAGTGTGTGTGTTGTATGAGAGTGTGTGGTGTTTGTGTGCGTTGTATGAAAGTGTGTGTGTTGTATGAAAGTGTGTGTGTTGTATGAGAGTTTGTGTGTGGTGTTTGTGTGTGTTGTTTGAGTGTGTGTGTTGTTTGACAGTGTGTGTGTTGTTTGAGTGTGTGTGTGTTGTTTGAGTGTGTGTGTGTTGTATGACTGTGTGTGTATTGTATGAGAGTGTGTGTGTGGTGTTTGTGTGTGTTGTTTGAGTGGGTGTGTGTTGTATGAGTGTGTGTATGTGGTGTTTGTGTGTGTTGTATGAAAGTGTGTGTGTTGTATGAGAGTGTGTGTGTGGTGTTTGTGTGTGTTTTATGAAAGTGTGTGTTTTGTATGAGAGTGTGTGTGTGGTGTTTGTGTGTGTGTATATTGTTTGCGAGTGTGTGTGTGTTGTTTGCGAGTGTGTGTGTGTTTGAGTGTATGTGTGTTGTATGAGTGTGTGTGTATTGTATGAGAGTGTGTGTTGTGGTGTTTGTGTGTGTTGTTTGAGTGGGTGTGTGTTGTATGAGTGTGTGTGTATTGTATGAGAGTGTGTGTTGTGGTGTTTGTGTGTGTTGTTTGAGTGGGTGTGTGTTGTATGAGTGTGTGTGTATTGTATGAGAGTGTGTGTTGTGGTGTTTGTGTGTGTGTTTGAGTGTGTGTGTGTTGTATGAGTGTGTGTGTATTGTATGAGAGTGTGTGTTGTGGTGTTTGTGTGTGTTGTTTGAGTGGGTGTGTGTTGTATGAGTGTGTGTGTATTGTATGAGAGTGTGTGTTGTGGTGTTTGTGTGTGTGTTTGAGTGTGTGTGTGTTGTATGAGTGTGTGTGTATTGTATGAGAGTGTGTGTTGTGGTGTTTGTGTGTGTTGTTTGAGTGGGTGTGTGTTGTATGACTGTGTGTGTTGTTTGAGGGTGTGTAATGACCTTTTATAACACTTTCACGTTTTTACTACACTCGCACTAATTTTAGTTACAAATTTTCAGACTAAGCCTAAAAATAGGGTTGCAAAGGTATGTGCTATCATGGAACTGGGTCTTGGGGAAAAAAGTTTGAAGAACCCTGTGGTAGAGGATGCAAGAACCTCCATTAAATTATTATTTTATTAATATGTGAAGTGCATAGCAATTCATTACAAGTGCCAGTAGAAGCCCTTTTTTCCAGTATTGTCCTGTTCTTGCTTTCATATCTCTTGCAGCAAATGTATCCACAAAACAAAGTGAAATTCAATGTATCTAGAGGCATGAAACCCAAAAGATTTATACCAAGATTCTGAGCGTTTCATTTTAAACAACTTTCTAATTTATTTCTCTTATCCATTTTTGTTGTTGTCTTGGTATCCTTTTTTCAAAAGCAAGGCTGTAAGCTCAGGAGCGTGCACGTGCCTGGAGCACTATATTACAGCAGTTCTGCAAGAATGTTATCTATTTGAAAGAGCACTAGATGGCAGCACTATTGCTCCAGACGCCAACCTTGGTAACCCTTCAACAAAGATTACCATGGGAACGAAGCAAAAATGATAATAGAAGTTAATTGAAACTTTTTTAAACGTGTATGTTCTGTCTGAATCCTTGGGTCCCATGGCCGAGGTGGCCACCCAATGTACACCCCATACTGAAAGAAAAGCAGGGTCATAATACCAATACATGCAGAAAGAGAAGTTGTACAACCCACCTGCATTTAAAGGGACAGTCAACACTAGAATTGTTGTTGTTTAAAAAGATAGATAAGCCCTTTATTACACATTCCCCAGTTTTGCATAACCAACACTGTTATAGAAATACACTTTCTTTCATGTAATTGGCAAGAGTCCATGAGCTAGTGACGTATGGGATATACAATCCTACCAGGAGGGACAAAGTTTCCCAAACCTCAAAATGACTATAAATTCAGTTTTTACAAACTTTGCCTCCTATGGAGGTGGTGAAGTAAATTTGTGCTATTTCTGATGTGATTTCTAAGGAATGGATTAAGCCTGGTACTTCTTTCATTCCTTCTTCTAGCTTTAAAAAGTTGTACCCTTTGCCAGTGGCTAAATTAGAGTTTTGGGAAAAAGTCCACAAAGTTAATGGGGCTATTTCTACTCTTGCCAAACGTACTACTATTCCTATGGAAGACAGTACTTCTTTTAAAGATCCTTTAGATAGGAAACTTGAATCTTATCTAAGAAAAGCTTATTTATTTTCTGGCTATCTTCTCAGGCCTGCCATTGCTATGACTGATGTTGCGGCTGAATCAACCTTTTGGTTGGATAGCTTAGTGCAACAGGAAACAGATCCTGATTTGTCTAGCATTGTTTGTTTGCTTCAACATGCTAATAATTTTCTCTGTAATGCTATTTTTTAATCATCAAAATTGATGTTAAAACTATGTCTTTAGCTATTTTAGCTAGAAGAGCTTTATGGCTCAAATCTTGGAATGCTGACATGGTATCTAAGTCTAGATTACTATCTCTTTCTTTCCAAGGTATCAATTTATTTGGTTCTCAGTTGGATTCAATTATTTCAACTATCCCCGGAGGGAAGGGAGTTTTTCTTTCATGTAATTAACAAGAGTCCATGAGCTAGTGACGTATGGGATATACATTCCTACCAGGAGGGGCAAAGTTTCCCAAACCTTAAAATGCCTATAAATACACCCCTCACCACACCCACAAATCAGTTTTACAAACTTTGCCTCCAAGGGAGGTGGTGAAGTAAGTTTGTGCTAGATTCTACGTTGATATGCGCTCCGCAGCAAGTTGGAGCCCGGTTTTCCTCTCAGCGTGCAGTGAATGTCAGAGGGATGTGAAGAGAGTATTGCCTATTGAATGCAGTGATCTCCTTCTACGGGGTCTATTTCATAAGGTTCTCTGTTATCGGTCGTAGAGATTCATCTCTTACCTCCCTTTTCAGATCGACGATATACTCTTATATTTACCATTTCCTCTACTGATTCTCGTTTCAGTACTGGTTTGGCTTTCTACAAACATGTAGATGAGTGTCCTGGGGTAAGTAAGTCTTATTTTCTGTGACACTCTAAGCTATGGTTGGGCACTTTATTTATAAAGTTCTAAATATATGTATTCAAACATTTATTTGCCTTGACTCAGAATGTTCAACTTTCCTTATTTCCAGACAGTCAGTTTCATATTTGGGATTATGCATTGAATTATCATATTTTTTCTTACCTCAAAAATTTGACTTTTTTCCCTGTGGGCTGTTAGGCTCGCGGGGGCTGAAAATGCTTCATTTTATTGCGTCATTCTTGGCGCGAACTTTTTTGGCGCAAAAATTCTTTTCCGTTTCCGGCGTCATACGTGTCGCCGGAAGTTGCGTCATTTTTTGACGTTATTTTGCGTCAAAGATGTCGGCGTTCCGGATGTGGCGTCATTTTTGGCGCCAAAAACATTTTAGGCGCCAAATAATGTGGGCGTCTTTTTTGGCGCTAAAAAATATGGGCGTCTTTTTTTGTCTCCACATTATTTAAGTCTCATTATTTATTGCTTCTGGTTGCTAGAAGCTTGTTCACTGGCATTTTTTTCCCATTCCTGAAACTGTCATTTAAGGAATTTGATCAATTTTGCTTTATATGTTGTTTTTTTCTTTTACATATTGCAAGATGTTCCACGTTGCAACTGAGTCAGAAGATACTACAGGAAAATCACTGCACAGTGCTGGAGCTACCAAGCTAAGTCTGCTATAAACTTTTGGTATCTGTTTCTCCAGCTGTTATTTGTATTGCATGTCATGTCAAACTTATTAATGCAGATAAAATTTCCTTTAGTACTATTACATTACCTGTTGCTGTCCGTCAACATCTAATTTTCAGAGTGTTCCTGATAACATAAGAGATTTTATTTTTTAAATCCATTAAGAAGGCTATGTCTGTTATTTCTCCTTCTAGTATACATAAAAGTCTTTTAAAACTTCTCTTTTTTTCAGATGAATTTTTAAATGAACATCATCATTCTGATACTGATATTGGTTCTTCTGGTTCAGAGGTTTCTGTCTCAGAGGTTGATGCTGATAAATCTTTGTATTTGTTCAAGATGGAATTTATTCGTTCTTTACTTAAAGAAGTGTTATTTGCATTAGAAATAGAGGATTCTGGTCCTCTTGATACTAAATGTAAACGTTTAAATAAGGTTTTTAAATCTCCTGTAGTTATTCCAGAAGTGTTTTATCTCCCTGATGCTATTTCTGAAGTAATTTCCAGGGAATGGAATAATTTGGGTAATTTATTTACTCCTTCTAGACGTTTAAGCAAATTATATCCTGTGCCATCTGACAGATTAGAGTTTTTTGGGACAAAAATCCCTAAGGTTATGGGGCTGTCTCTACTCCTGCTAATGTACTACTATTCCTATGGCAGATAGTACTTCATTTAAGGATCCTTTAGATAGGAAAATTGAATCTTTTCTAAGAAAAGCTTACTTATGTTCAGGTAATCTTCTTAGACCTGCTATATTTTTAGCGGATGTTGCTGCAGCTTCAACTTTTTGGTTAGAAGCTTTAGCGCAACAAGTAACAGATCATAATTTTATAGCATTATTATTATTCTATAACATGCTAATTATTTTATTGGTGATACCATCTTTTGATATCATTAGAGTTGATGTCAGGTATATGTCTCTAGCTATTTTAGCTAGAAAAGCTTTATGGATTAAACTTGGAATGCTGACATGTCTTCTAAGTCAACTTTGCTTTCCCTTTCTTTCCAGGGTAAATAATCATTTCGTTCCTTTCCTCACAACAAGGAACAAAAGCCTGATCCTTCATCCTCAGGAGCGGTATCAGTTTGGAAACTATTTCCAGTTTGGAATATATCCAAGCCTTATAGAAACCTATAGTCAGCTCCTAAGTACCTATGAAGGTGCGGCCCTTATTCCAGCTCAGCTGGTATGGGGCAGATTACGTTTTCTTCAAAGAAATTTGGATCAATTCCGTTCTTAATCTCTGGTTTCAGAAACATTGTTTCTGAAAGGTACAGAATTGGCTTCAAGTTAAGGCCTCCTGCTAAGAGATTCTTTTCTTTCCCGTGTCCCAGTTGACACAGCAAGGCTCAGCATTTCTGAAATGTGTTTCAGATCTAGAGTTGGCTGGAGTATTTATGCCAGTTCCAGTTCTGGAACAGGGGCTGGGGTTTTATTTTATCTCTTCATTGTACCAAAGAAGGTCAATTCCTTCAGACCAGTTCTGGATCTATCATTATTGAATCGTTATGTTAGGATACCAACATTCAAGATGGTTACTGTAGGACTATCCTGCCTTTTGTTTAGCAAGGGCATTATATGTCTACAATAGATTTACAGGATGTGTATCTGCATATTCCGATTCATCCAGATCACTTTTAGTGTCTGAGATTCTCTTTTTAGACAAGCATTACCAGTTTTGTGGCTCTACTGTTTGGTCTAGCCTCAGTTCCAAGAATTTTTTTCAAAGGTTCTCGGTGCCCTTCTTCTGTAATCAGAGAATAGGGTTTTGGTATTTCCTTATTTGGACGATATCTTGGTACTTGCTCAGTCTTCTCATTTTCGAAGAATCTCATACGAATCGACTTGTGTTGTTTCTTCAAGTTCATGGTTGGAGGATCAATTTACCATTCAGTTCATTGATTCCTCAGACAAGGGTAACCTTTTTAGGTTTCTAGATAAATTCAGTGTCCATGACTCTGTTCTTGTCAGACAAGAGAAGTTTAACATTGATATCAGCTTGTCAAAACCTTCAGTCACAATCATTCCCTTTGGTAGCCTTATGCATGGAAATGTTGGGTTTTAGGACTGCCGCATCAGATGCGATCTCCTTTGCTCGTTTTCACATGCGACCTCTTCAGCTCTGTATGCTGAACCAATGGTGCAGGGATTACTCAAAGATATCTCAATTAATATCTTTAAACCGATTTTACGACACTCTCTGACATGGTGGACAGATCACCATCGTTTAGTTCAGGGGGCTTCTTTGTTCTTCCGACCTGGACTATAATCTCAACAGATTCAAGTCTTACAGGTTGGGGAGCTGTGTGGGGGTCTCTGACGGCACAAGGGGTTTGGGAATCTCAGGAGGTGAGATTTCCGATCAATATTTTGGAACTCCGTGCAATTTTCAGAGCTCTTCAGTCTTGGCCTCTTCTGAAGAGAGAGTTGTTCATTGTTTTCAGATAAGACAATGTCACAACTGTGGCATACATCAATCATCAAGGAGGGACTCAGTCCTCTGGCTATGAAAGAAGTATCTCGAATTTTGGTTTGGGCGGAATCCAGCTCCTGTCTAATCTCTGCGGTTTATATCCCAGGTATGGACAATTGGAAAGCGGATTATCTCAGTCGCCAAACGTTGCATCCGGGCGAATGGTCTCTTCACCCAGAGGTATTTCTTCAGATTGTTCAAATGTGGGAACTTCCAGAAATAGATCTGATGGCTTCTCATCTAAACAAGAAACTTCCCAGGTATTTGTCCAGATCCCGGGATCTTCAGGCGGAGGCAGTGGATGCATTTTCACTTCCTTGGAAGTATCATCCTGCCTATATCTTTCCGCCTCTAGTTCTTCTTCCAAGAGTAATCTCCAAGATTCTGAAGGAATGCTCGTTTGTTCTGCTGGTAGCTCCGGCATGGCCTCACAGGTTTTGGTATGCGGATCTTGTCCGGATGGCCTCTTGCCAACCGTGGACTCTTCCGTTAAGACCAGACCTTTTGTCTCAAGGTCCTTTTTTCCATCAGGATCTGAAATCCTTAAATTTAAAGGTATGGAGATTGAACGCTTGATTCTTGGTCAAAGAGGTTTCTCTGACTCTGTGATTAATACTATGTTACAGGCTCGTAAATCTGTATCCAGAGAGATATATTATAGAGTCTGGAAGACTTATATTTCTTGGTGTCTTTCTCATCATTTTTCTTGGCATTCTTTTAGAATACCGAGAATATTACAATTTCTTCAGGATGGTTTAGATAAGGGTTTGTCCGCAAGTTCCTTGAAAGGTCAAATCTCTGCTCTTTCTGTGCTTTTTCACAGAAAGATTGCTATTCTTCCTGATATTCATTGTTTTGTACAAGCTTTGGTTCGTATAAAGCCTGTCATTAAGTCAATTTCTCCTCCTGGAGTTTGAATTTGGTTCTGGGGGCTCTTCAAGCTCCTCCATTTGAACCTATGCATTCATTGGATATTAAATTACTTCTTGGAAAGTATTGTTCCTTTTGGCCATCTCTTCTACCAGAAGAGTTTCTGAATTATCTGCTCTTTCTTGTGAGTCTCCTTTTCTGATTCTTCATCAGGATAAGGCGGTGTTGCGAACTTCTTTTGAATTTTACCTAAAGTTGTGAATTCCAACAACATTAGTAGAGAAATTGTGGTTCCTTCATTATGTCCTAATCCTAAGAATTCTAAGGAGAAATCGTTGCATTCTTTGGATGTTGTTAGAGCTTTGAAATATTATGTTGAAGCTACGAAATCTTTCTGTAAGACTTCTAGTCTATTTGTTATCTTTTCCGGTTCTAGGAAAGGCCAGAAAGCTTCTGCCATTTCTTTGGCATCTTGGTTGAAATCTTTAATTCATCTTGCCTATGTTGAGTCGGGTAAAATTCCGCCTCAGAGAATTACAGCTCATTCTACTAGGTCAGTATCTACTTCCTGGGCGTTTAGGAATGAAGCTTCGGTTGACCAGATCTGCAAAGCAGCAACTTGGTCCTCTTTGCATACTTTTACTAAATTCTACCATTTTGATGTATTTTCTTCTTCTGAAGCAGTTTTTGGTAGAAAAGTTCTTCAGGCAGCGGTTTCAGTTTGAATCTTCTGCTTATGTTTTTTGTTAAACTTTATTTTGGGTGTGGATTATTTTCAGCAGGAATTGGCTGTCTTTATTTTATCCCTCCCTCTCTAGTGACTCTTGTGTGGAAAGATCCACATCTTGGGTAGTCATTATCCCATACGTCACTAGCTCATGGACTCTTGTTAATTACATGAAAGAAAACATAATTTATGTAAGAACTTACCTGATAAATTCATTTCTTTCATATTAACAAGAGTCCATGAGGCCCACCCTTTTTTTGTGGTGGTTATGATTTTTTTGTATAAAGCACAATTATTCCAATTCCTTATTTTATATGCTTCGCACTTTTTTTCTTATCACCCCACTTCTTGGCTATTCGTTAAACTGATTTGTGGGTGTGGTGAGGGGTGTATTTATAGGCATTTTAAGGTTTGGGAAACTTTGCCCCTCCTGGTAGGAATGTATATCCCATACGTCACTAGCTCATGGACTCTTGTTAATATGAAAGAAATGAATTTATCAGGTAAGTTCTTACATAAATTATGTTTTTTTCCCCTCAGGATAAAAGATCTAAGGGTAAATCTAAAGCTTCTAATCGTTTTTGTTCTTTTCGACCGAACAAGGAACAGATAACCAATCCTTCCCCTAAAGACTCTGGTTCCAATTGAAAATCTTCTTCAAGTTGGAATAAATCCAAGCCTTTTAACAAACCAAAGCCAGCCCCCAAGTCTGCATGAAGGTGCTGCCCTCGATCCTGTTCAGCTGGTGGGGGGCAGATTGAAATTATTCCAAGACATTTGGGCAGATTCTGTTCAAAATCAGTGGGTTCAGGGTATTGTCTCTCAAGGGTATCAAATAGGATTCAGAGTAAGACCTCCTGTGAGAAGATTCTTTCTCTCTCATGTTCCAGCAAATCCGGTGAAGGCTCAGGTTGTTCTGAAGTGTGTTTTAGATATAGAGCTTTCAGGGGTAATAATACCAGTTCTGTTTCAGGAACAGGGTCTGGGGTTTTATTCGAATCTATTCATTGTCCCAAAGAAAGAAAATTAATTCAGGTCAGTTCTGGATCTGAAGTTTTTTAATCCTTTTGCAAGAGTCCCAACTTTTAAGATGTTGACTATAAGGACTATTTTGCCTTTTGTTCAGCAAGGTCACTATATGCCCACGATAGACTTACAGGATGCATATCTTCACATTCCAATTCATCCAGACCACTATCAGTTTCTGAGATTCTCTTTTCTAGACAAGCATTACCAATTTGTTGCTCTTCAATTTGGCCTAGCAACAGCTCCAAGAATCTTTTCGAAGGTTCTTGGTGCCCTTCTATCTGTAATCAGAGGACAGGGTATTGCGGTGTTTCCTTATTTGGACGATATCTTGGTTCTAGCTCAGTCTTTACATTTAGCTGAATCTCACACGAATCAACTAGTGTTGTTTCTTCAAAGACTTGGTTGGAGGATCAATTTACCAAAGAGTTTCTTGATTCCTCAGACAAGGGTCACCTTTTTAGGTTTCCAGATAGATTCAGTGTCCAGACAAGAGACAAATGAAATTGGTTTCAGCTTGTCGAAACCTTCAGTCTCAATCATTCCCTTCAGTGGCTATGTGCATGGAAGTTTTAGGTCTCATGACTGCAGTATCGGACGCGATCCCTTTTGATCATTTTCACATGGGACCTCTACAGCTTTGTATGCTCAATCAATGGTGCAGGGATTATACTCGGATATCACAACTGCTATACTTAAATCTCAACATTCAACTCTCTCTGACTTGGTGGTTAGACCATCATCGTTTAATTCAGGGAGCCTCTTTTGTTCGTCCTACCTGGACTGTGATCACAACAGATGCAAGTCTTGCAGGTTGGGGCGCTGTCTGGGGATCTCTGGCGAGGTTACCAATCAATATTTTAGAACTCTGTGCTATTTTCAGGCCTCTTCAGGTTTGGCCTCTGTTAATTAGAGAACAATTAATTTGTTTTCAGACAGACAATATCACAACTGTGGCATATGTCAATCATCAGGGTGGGACTTGCAGTCCCCTAGCTGTGAAATAAGTATATTGGATACTTTCTTGGGCAGAATCCAGCTCTTGTCTAATTTCTGCAGTGCATATCCCAGGTGTAGACAATTGGGAAACGGATTATCTCAGCCCTCAGACCTTACATCCGGGGAGTGGTCTCTCCATCCAGATGTATTTTGTCAGATGTGGGGTATTCCAGAAAGAGATCTGATGGCTTCTCATCTAAACAAGAAACTTCCCAGGTACCTGTCCAGGTCCAGGGATCCTCAGGCGGAGATGGTGGATGCTTTAGCAGTTCCTTGGTTTTACCAACCTGCTTATATCTTTCCGCCTCTAGTTCTTCTTCCAAAAGTGATCTCCAAGATCATTATGGAACAATCCTATCTGTTTCTGATAGCACCAGCGTGGTCTCACAGGTTTTGGTTTGCGGATCTTGTTCGGATGTCCAGTTGCCAGCCTTGGCCACTTCCTCTAAGACCAGACCTTCTGTCTCAAGGGCCGTTTTTACCATCAGGATCTCAAATCGTTAAATTTGAAGGTATGGAAATTGAACACTTAGTGGTTAGTCATAGAGGTTTCATACTATACTATGCTACATTCTCGTAAGTCTGTTTCAAGAAAGATTTATTATCCTAGAATTTTACAGTTTCTTCAGGATGGTTTGGATAAAGGTTTGTCTGCAAGTACTTTGAAGGGACACATCTCTGCTCTTTCTGTTTTATTTAATAGAAAGATTGCTAAGCTTCCTGATATTCACTGTTTTGTTCAGGCTTTGGTTTGTATCAAACCTGTTATTAAATCAATCTCTCCTCCTTGGAGTCTTAATTTGGTTTTGAAGACTTTGCAGGCTCCTCCTTTTGAGCCTATGCATTCTTTGGATATTAAACTACGTTCTTGAAAAGTGTTGTTTCTTTTGGCTATCTCTTCAGCTGGAAGAGTTTCCGAACTGTCTGCTCTCTCTCGTGAGTCTCTTTTTCTGATTTTCCATCAGGATAAGGCTGTTTTGCTGACTTTGTTTACATTTCTTCCTAAGGTTGTGAATTCTAACAACATTAGTAGGGAAATTGTTGTTCCTTCCTTGTGTCCTAATCCCAAGAATGCTCTTGAAAGATCTTTGCATTCTTTGGATATTGTAAGAGCTTTGAAATATTATGTTGAAGCTACTAAAGATTTCAGGAAGACTTCTAGTCTATTTGTTGTCTTCTCTGGTTCTAGGAAAGGGCAGAAAGCTTCTGCCATTTCTTTGGCATCTTGGTTGAAGCTTTTGAGTCATAAAGCTTATTTGGAGGCGGGACAGTCCCCATCTCAGAGGATCACAGCTCATTCTACTAGATCAGTCACCACTTCTTGGGCTTATAAGAATGAAGCTTCAGTTAATCAGATTTGCAAAGCAGCAACTTGCTTCTTCTGAAGCAGTCTTTGGTAGAAAAGTTCTTCAGGCAGCTGTTTCAGTTTGATTCTTCTGCTAATGTTTTAAGTTTTTTCTTTCTATTTATGAGAAAAGCTTATTTTTTGTGGATTTAATTTTTTCAGCGGAAAATGGCTGTTTTTATTGTATCCCTCCCTTTCTAGTGACTCTTATGTGGACTTCCACATCTTGGGTATTTCTATCCCATATGTCACTAGCTCATGGACGCTTGCCAATTACATGAAAGAAAACATAATTTATGTAAGAACTTACCTGATGTTTCTGGTGGTTATGATTTTTTGTATAAAAGCACAATTATTTTTCCAGTTCCTCTTTTTTGTATTCTTTTTTACTCCTTATTTTATAACCCCAATACTTGGCTATTCGTTAAACTGAATTGTGGGTGTGGTGAGTTGAAACTGAATTGTGGGTGTGGTGAGGGGTGTATTTATAGGCATTTTGAGGTTTGGGAAACTTTACCCCTCCTGGTAGGATTGTATATCCCATACGTCACTAGCTCATGGACTCTTGCCAATATGAAATAAATAAATTTATCAGGTAAGTTCTTACATAAATTATGTTTTTTACCTTTGTGATTACCTTGGATCTAAGCCTCTGCAGACTGCCCATTTATTTCAGTTCTTTTGACAGACTTGCAGTTTTGCCAATCAGTGCCTGCTCCCAGATAACTTCACGTTATCTATATGAAAGGCATGAACTAATGCCCTCTAGTGGTCAAAATGCATTCAGATTAGAGGCAGTCTTCAAGGTCTAAGAAATTAGCATATGAAACTCCTAGAATTAGCTTTCAACTAAGAATACCAAGAAAACAAAGCAAAATTGGTGATAAAATTAAATTGGAAAGTTGTTTAAAATTACATTCCCTATTTAAATCATGAAAGTTTTTTTTTGGACTTGACTGTCCCTTTAAACAAAAAAAAAAATATATATATATATTTATATATATATAGTCTGAAAGGAGAACTGACAGCTAAGAAACAGCCTACTGGAATGAGAAACTATAACTTATTAAAGGAATTAGTCAAAATTAAACTTTCATGATTCAGATAGAGCATGCAATTTTAAGCAACTTTCTAATTTACTCCTATTATCAAATTTTCTTCGTTCTCTTGTTATCTTTATTTGAATGTAAGCTTAGAAGCTGGCCCATTTTTGGTTCAGCACCTGGGTAGCGCTTGCTGATTGGTGGCTTCATTTAGACACCAATCAGAAAGTGCTACCCAGGTGTTGAACCAAAAATTGGCTGGTTTATACATTTACATTCTTGCTTTTTCAAATAAAGATAGCAAGAGAAGGAAGAAAAATTGGTAATTGGAGTGAATTAGAAAGTTGCTTGAAATTGCATACTATATCTGAATCACAGAAGTTTAATTTTGACTAGACTATTCCTTTAAACAATTCATGGAGTGAGAAGGAGAAATGTTACATAGAAATGTATCAGGTGTATTTTCCCTTTAGCTGAAAGCAGGACAGAATGTTTAGTACAGAGTGTGCAAAAAAAAAAACCCCAGGGAGGAGCTATAAACAACCTTTATTAAGCTCAATCACAGGCAGAAAACTGAGAGGAGCAAACACCTAACAACCGACATGTGGGCTTCAGTACTCACAGTGCTCTGGCTGGTGACCTCATTGGCTAATGCTGCTGACACCTGCCCAGGTAAGTGACCAATAAGCATATGAACAGGTTTAGTAAATGTCTTGGCAAGTTGTCCTTCCAATTACATCTATGTTGTAAGGTAAACACGTTACTCCTGTGCTGTTTTATCAGAAGCTGGGCAGTTTTAAATCCACTTATATTTTAAACTCTTTCAATGTTATATATATATTTTTAATCTTCAAGTGATTTCAAACAGATGTAGATAATTGTAATTGCATTCAATATCAGGCTCTCGAAACAATGTAAAACATTAAGATTATTTGAGTATTAACAATATTTAGATTTTAGCATTTAAAATGATAGTAAATCCTAGCGTTTGTGAAACGCTCGGATTTACCAGTTTGACAAATAAAGGGGACTTTCAGTCATGATGTATAAAATACTTCATGCTGAAAGTTCATTTATTTGTCTAAAGCGTTCGCCACGCTGAGCTCCTCAGGCAGCCCACAGCAGAGCACTATTTTTCAATGAGGTGACGTTTCCACCTCTTAGCCAATAGCCGTGTGGCCCAGCTGGCATTATGTCAGATAGTTAGCACGCTATTGGCTAAGATCATCTCAGTGATAAGTGTTCTGATGTGGGCAGCCTGAGGCACTCAGTGTGGCTAACGCAGACAAATAAAGGAACTTTTAGCATTAATTTTCTTACCCTTAATGACAATGGCTATTTTTACATTTCTGCAGTGTTTGTGTTTAGCTGTAATTTTCCTCTTACTCATTCACTGTACCCACACATATTATATACCGTTTTTCTCGCCATTAAATGGACTTTCTAAAGATGCCATTATTTTCCTCATATCTTATAATTTACTATAAAAAAAATATAAAATATGAGGAAAAAATTGAAAAAAAACACACTTTTTCTAACTTTGACCCCCAAAATCTGTTACACATCTACAACCACCAAAAAACACTCATTCTAAATAGTTTCTAAATTTTGTCCGGAGTTTAGACATACCCAATGTTTACATCTTCTTTGCTTTTTTTTTTTAAAGTTATAGGGCAATAAGTACAAGTAGCACTTTGCTATTTCCAAACCACTTTTTTTCAAAATTAGCGCTAATTACATTGGAACACTAATATCTTTCAGGAATCCCTGAATATCCCTTGATGTGTATATATTTTTTATTTAGAAGACATCCCAAAGTATTGATCTAGGCCCATTTTGGTATATTTCATGCCACCATTTCACCGCCAAATGCAATCAAATAAAAAAAATTGTTGACTTTTTCACAAATGTTTTCACAAACTTTAGGTTTCTCACTGAATTTATTTACAAACAACTTATGCAATTATGGCATAAATGGTTGTAAATGCTTCTCTGGGATCCCCTTTGTTCAGAAATAGCAGACATATATGGCTTTGGCGTTGCTTTTTGGTAATTAGAAGGCTGCTAAATGCTGCTGCACACCACACGTGTATTATGCCCAGCAGTGAAGGGGTTAATTAGGGAGCTTGTAGGGAGCTTTTAGGTTTAATTTTAGCTTTAGTGTAGTGTGGTAGACAACCCAAATTATTGATCTAGGCCCATTTTGGTATATTTCATGCCACCATTTCACCGCCAAATGCGATCAAATAAAAAAAACTGTTAAATTTTTCACAATTTTAGGTTTCTCACTGAAATTATTTACAAACATATTGTGCAATTATGGCACAAATGGTTGTAAATGCTTCTCTAGGATCCCCTTTGTTCAGAAATAGCAGACATATATGGCTTTGGCGTTGCTTTTTGGTAATAATAAGGCCGTTAAATGCTGCTGCGCACCACACTTGTAATATGTCCAGCAGTTAAGGGGTTAATTAGGTAGCTTGTAGGGTTAATTTTTAGCTTTATTGTAGAGATCAGCCTCCCACCTGACACATCCCACCCCCTGATCCCCCCTGACCCCCCTCAAACAGCTCTCTTCCCTCCCCCGCCTCACAATTGTCACCGCCATCTTAAGTACTGGCAGAAAGTCTGCCAGTACTGAAATAAAAAGAATTTATTATTTTTTTTTCCATTTTTTTCATACAGTCTGCAGTGATGGATCCCCCCTTACCCCACAACCTCCCTGATACCCCCCATACATCTCTCTAACCCCCCTCTACCTATTTGCCGCCATCTTGGGTACTGGCAGCTGTCTGCCAGTACCCAATTTGCCCCCCAAAATATTTTTTTTTTACTTTTTTATATTAAACATTTGTTTTCTGTAGTGTAGCTGCCCTCCCTCAATAATCTACATCCCTCCCCCTCCCAGATCCCTTACTAAACAGAGATCCCCCCTTCAAATGCATCTGTCTTTTTTTTTTCACTTGAGTGCATATATTTTGCGTGCGCACACGCACACGCTCCCCGACCCCCCACCGCAACCGCCTCCCTGGCCGCATCCACCGACAATGAGATATCGGATCGGGATGCATCATAAAGACACATACAGCTTACCCTACTCCCAGAAGCTGCTCCCACCCACCAACGAATGTGTTATCAATGGCGATGCAGAGAGGGCCACAGAGTGGCCCTCTCTGCATCGGTGGGTAAAATAGGGGATTGCAGTGATGCCTCAATATTGAGGCATCACTACAATCCCTTGTAAGCAGCTGGAAGCGATCATGATCGCTTCCAGCACTTCAAACAACAGAGGACGTACCAGGTACGTCAATTGTCGTTAAGGGGTTAAACTTCATGACTGAAAATCCCCTTTATTTATTGTATTGATAAATCCTAATGTTTCACAAACACTAGGATTTACTATCACTTGAACTTCTGTATATTGTCATATTAATAATACGTAGAGGTTTTTTTTTTTTTTTTTTAAATAATTTCTGCTAATTTATTGCTATAATTATGGGAGACTTTTCTTTTCTTTTTTTCAACCATCAGGCAGTTTGATAGAATTGTACAATGTGTGAGCAGCTGAATCCACAGAATGATGTAGCAACTAGTATTGGTCACTTAAAGGGATATGGAAGTTAATAATAAACCATAGACTTTCTTGATTTAGACAGAGGGTAAAAGAAAAGCAAAAATGACTATTTACTTCTCTTATACATAGTAACATAGTAGATGAGGTTGAAAAAAGACAGAAGTCCGAGTTTTCTCTCTCTTGGCCTTATTTGTTAAAATTGAGTTTATTTGCATGACAACATACTGAGGTAGGGTAAATTTGGAGTGTGCATGTGACTGAGGTAGGGCAGCTCAGCAGTGTGCATGTGACTGAGGTAGGACAGCTCAGCATTGTGCATGTGAATGAGGTAGGGCAGCTCAGCAGTGTGCACGTGACTGAGGTAGGGCAGCTCAGCAGTGTGCACGTGACTGAGGTAGGGCAGCTCAGGAGTGTACATGTGACTGAGGTAGGTCAGCTCTACAGTGTGCATGTGACTGAGGTAGGGCAGCTCAGCAGTGCGCACGTGACTGAGGTAGGGCAGCTCAGCGGTGTGCACGTGACTGAGGTAGGGCAGCTTAGGAGTGTGCACGTGACTAAGGTAGGTAGCTCAGCAGTGTGCACGTGACTGAGGTAGGGCAGCTCAGGCGTGTGCATGTGACTGAGGTACGGTAGCTCAGCGGTGTGCATGTGACTGAGGTAGGGAAGCTCAGTGGTGTGCATGTGACTAAGGTAGGGTAGCTCAACTGTGTGCATGTGACTGAGGTAGGGTAGCTCAGCGGTGTGCACGTGATTTGAGGTAGGGTAGCTCAGAGGTGTGCACGTGACTGTGGTAGGGTAGCTCAGCGGTGTGCACGTGACTGAGGTAGGGCAGCTCAGCGGTGTGCATGTGACTGAGGTATGGCAGCTTAGCTGTCTGCTTGCGACTGAGGTAGGGCAGCTCAGCAATGTGCATGTGACTGAGGTAGAGCAGCTCATGAGTGTGCACGTGACTGAGGATTGTAAAAGCAAATTGGGAGTTTCTTTCTTTATTTAATTGCACACTCTACCTGAATAATGAGAGTTTTTAATTTTGAATTACATGTTTTTTTAAAGAACTTAAAATCTATCATGTACATTACAGAGTACTATTTATGCGTGTACTGTATGTGTATATATACTGTAATATATGTGTGTGTATCATCTATCTATCTATATTTCTTTTATAAAGGTGTTCCTGTCCATGATCCATTACTCCTGGGAATTACTCTTCTCTACCACTAGGTGGAGGAAAAGATTTCCCATCCCCAAGAGCCCAATAAAACAGCTCCTACCTCACACATTCCTCAGTCTTTACTTTGCCTCCGCTGGAGGTGGTTGAAGAATGAATATGTGCATCTGATTCTTCAGAGAGAGGAGTTTTCAGTCTATATTGCCGCTCTGTTTACCCTCAGAGTACATTTCTTATCAGAGGGATGTATATGGGGTATAGTTTATGATTCTTTTTTCACTTCATGGGAAATTTTTCATAAACCCTCTATATTTGGTCGCAGGGACTTGTCTTTTGCCTCCCTTTATTGATCTACAATATACTCCTATTCCATAACCTCTGCTGATATGTTTCAGTACTGGTTTGACTGTTTGCTGCTTGTTTTCTAGTGGACGAGTGTCTATTGGTAAGTATCTTTTTTATTAACATTTAGACACTCATATAGCTATGTTTTGCACACTTTTATAGTTATTTATATGTTTGCTATTATATATGCCCTTTTCACTATTCCCTTGCTGTTTTTGCACGCATCTGCTTTTTTTTTTATAAGGAAGCTTATTTTTTTGCACGTTGGCCTCTGTTCTATGTGCGTAGATGCCGCACGTCCTGTTAACGTTTGTCTGGTTAGTGCATGTGCCTTTAGTCTTGCTATAGTTTACCCGCATGCCGGTTTAGCGCACGTTAGCTCGCTTATGTGCGGTGAGGGTTTTTTTTGTTTAGTTTTTTTCACACGCACTGAGGAGCGTTATTTGTACTCTGTTTTAATGTTAATTTCTCCTGCTTTGTTTTGCAGTTTGGCTTAGCACACATTGTAACTGTGACTCTATTTTTTAAAAGCTACTTAGGAGGCAGTAAGTGGTTTCCTTTCCTCAAGAGCTTTTTTAGGGGGTTATAGTCTTTATTGCATTGCTTTGCCATATCTATAATGGAGCAGCTGGATTCTGTCCATACATCTAGCCAAGAAACTGAGTCTCCTGAACACCTTTCTACCATTATTAGGTGTGTTTATTGTAACAAACCTGAAGTGCCTTCTCCAGCTGATTTATGTGGCTCATGTTTAGATTTGTTAATGCAATCAGACCAATCTAATGATGTTTCTCTGGGTACTAATGCACCTACTGTTTGTTCAGAATAATGCTGATGTTGTGTCTCCTACCATGAAAAATATGCAGACTGCTCTCTTATTTTCAAACAATCATAATAGGTCAGTTCAGATTTAACCGTTTACAAGTTATATCTGCCCTGAGACCAGGGATACTTTTTTATCTCATCAGATAGTGAGTTTTCCTCTAGATATGAGGACTCTTTTTTTGTTTATAGTTGAACTTTTTTGTCTCTCTTTAAGGAGGTATTAATTACTTTAGGGTTTAAAGATCCTAAGGTTTCTGATGATAAGCCTTGTAATTGCTTAAATTCAAATTTCAAGACTGTTGTTAAACTCCCTGAGGCTTTCTCTGTACCTGATGCTGTCTCCAACATGATTTCTAGGGAATGGTCTAAGCCAGGTAATTATTTTACTCATTCTGCAAAGTTCAAAAAGTTATATCTTTTACCTGCTGCCAACTTAGATTTATGGGAAACAGTTCATAAGGATGGGGGCATTTCTACTCTGGCTAAACTTAGTACTATTCCTTTGGAAGACAGTACTTTCTTTAAGGACCCTTTAGACATAAAGTTAGAATCTTTTCATAGAAGGGCCTTTTAACTTGCAGGTTATATTCTTAGACCAGCTATTTATATTGCGGATGTAGATGTTGTTTAAACTTAATGGTTGTCTAGTCTTTCAGAGCAGTATTCGGATGACTCTACTAGTGCTAATCTTTTGAGTTTACTCGAGTGCTATTTATTTTATTTGTAATGCTGTATTTGATATTATTAAGATTAATGTCAAAAGCATGTCTTTGGCAGTCCTTGCCAGGTGAGTCTTGTAGCTTAAATGTTGGTCTTTTGATATGGTGTCAAAATTTTGGATGTCTCTTTCCTTTTCTTTCAGGGAAAGAGGTTATTTGGTTCTGATATAGATTATATTATATCTACTGTTACTGGATTTAAAGGGGCTTTTCTTCCTCAAGACAGAATGTCTAGAGGGAAATCCAGAGCTTCTAATAGTTTTTGTTCCTTTCCTCAGAATAAGAAAGACAATTCTCTGGTTCAGTCTGGAGACCTAATGCTAACTGGAACAAGTCAAAACAGGGTAAGAAATCTATCCCTACTACCAAAACTGCATGAAGGCGTGGCTTCCGATGCAGAGATAAAGCCTCTTTCAGGAGGCTTGGTTTTAGTCTGTTCCAGATTCCTGGGTTTGGGATATTGTTTCCCAGCAACAAAAAGCAACAGGAGCACCAACTTTTAAAGTCCCTCTATCCTTTATAACAAAAAATGTTCATATCTAAAAACTTCATATAAAGTAGCACACAGCGGACAGTAAGAAGCAAAAATAGAAGAGGTTGGCTAACACAGCTGATGCGTTTTGGCTGGCTGCCGTACTCTAAGCTGTTGAAATATTGTTTCTCAGGGATATTGAATAGGATTCAGAACAAGCCCTCCCAGAGAGAGTTTTGTTTTCCCCCAATGTTCCACGGACTCCTGTAAAAGCTCAAGCTTTTCTTCAGTCTGTCTCAGATGTGAAAGATATGGGAGTAATTGTTACAGTTCCTTTGCTGGAACAGGGTATGGGGTTTTATTAAAATCTCTTCATTGTTCCAAAGAAGGAAGGTACTTTCAGACCAGTTCTAAAGCTAAAGGCTCTGAGCAGGTTTGTAAGGATTCCATCTTTCAGAATGGAAACTATCTGGACTATTCTGCCTTTTGTTCAGCAAGGTCAGTTTATGTCCACAATAGATTTAAAGGATGCTAACCTTCATGTTCCTATTTACAGAAATCATTTCCAGTTTCAGAGGTTTGCCTTGATTCATTTTCAGTTTGTTGCTCTACCATTAGGTCTGCCTACAGCTCTAAGAATATTCTCAAAGTTTCTGGGTGCCTTTTTGTTTGTGATCCGGTCTCAGAGTATTGCAGTGTTTCTCTACCTGGACAACATCTTGGTTCAAGCTCCATCTTTTCATTTAGCAGTATCACACCAACCGACTCTTGTTTCTTCAACAGCATGGTTGGAGGATCAATTTTCCAAAGAGTTATTTGGTTCCTCAGACAAAGGTAACTCAGTATCCATGAGTCTTTCTCTAGCAGAGCAGAGAAGGTTGAAATTGGTGTCAGCAACTTCAACCTCTCGTTTCCTTCAGTGGTTCTGTGTATGAAAGTCCTATGTCTTATGATTGAAGCCTCAGATGCAATTCCATTTGCTTAATTTCACATGAGGCCTCTTCAGCTTTGTATTCAGTGGGTCAGAGATTATACTTCGCTATCTCAAAGGATATTTTTGGATCTGAGTACAAGTCAGTCTCTAACATGATGGCAGGATCATCAGTTTATTATTCAGGGGGCTTCTTTTGCTCATCCTACCTGGACTGTGATCACTACAGATGCAAGCCTCTCAGGTTGGAGAGCTGTTTGGGGGTCTCTAAAAGCACAAGGAGCTTGGGATCTTCGTAATGCTAGGTTGCCAATTAATGTTCTAGAACTCTTTGCAATTTTCAGGGTCCTTCAACCTTGGCCTCTGTTGAAAAGGGAGTCTCAACTCCATTTCCATACAATATCACAGCTTATGTCAACCATCAGGGGGGAACTCACAGTTCCCTGGCAATGATGGAGGTGTCTCGGATTCTCTCCTGGGCAGAAACCAATTCTTGTCAGCATTTCATATTCCAGGAGCCAACAACTGGTAGACAGACATTCTCTCAGTCATCAATCTCTACATCCAAGGGCGTGGTATCTTCACCAGGATGTATTTGATCAGATTGTGGATCTTTGGGAAATAGATCTGATGGCCTCTTGTTTGAACATCAAACTTCCCAGGTACTTTGCAAGGTCCAGGGATCAACAGGCAGAGTGGATCCTCTAGTAATTCCTTGGTCTTTTCAGCCTTCTTATCTTTTTCCACCTCTGGTTGTTCTTCCCAGTGTAATTTCTATGATAATGCTTGATAAGTCATCTGCAATCCTGATTGCCCCAGCATGGCCTCACAGAATTTGGTATGCAGATCTGGTTCAGATGTCTAGTTTCCCTTCTTGGACTCTTCTTCTGTGGTCAGACCTATTGCCCCAAGGTCAGTTTTTTCATTTGGCTCTCAAGTCTCTGAACTTGATGGCATGGAAGATGGACGCTTAGTCCTTAGACATAGGGGTTTCTCTGATTCTGTGATTGAAACCTTGATTCTGGCTTGTAAGCCTGTAACTAGGAAGATCTATCACAAGGACTGGAATGCCTTTTTTCATGATTTTTTCCAGAATTCCTAGGACTCTGCAGTTTTTGCAAGATGGTCTAGATAAGGACCTATTTTCCAGTTTTTAGAAGGGGCAGTTTTCTGCTCTTTCAGTTTTGTTCCACAGAAAGATTGCTTATATTCCTGATTTTCATAGTTTTGTTCAGAATCTGGTTTGCATCAAACCTGTTATCAAGCCTATTTCTCCTCCCTAGAATCTTAACCTTTTGTGAAGGGTTTTGCAGGCTCCTCCCTTTGAACCTATGCATAAACTTCTTTCATATAGGTGATAAGAGTCCATGATCCATTACTCCTGGGAATTATCTTTCCTGCCTCTAGGAGGAGGCACAGATTCCCACACATCAGAGCTCTATATAAACCCTTCCACCTCTATAGTAATCAGTCTTTTCTTTGCCTCTGCTGGAGGTACGTGAAGAATGAAGATGTGCAACGTTGTTTGTTATTTTATTTTAGGGCTTCCTGGTTAGACCCCTGTAGTTCCCCACTTCAGTACGGATTTTGCCATTAGAGACGTATGGGAGTATTAAGTATTAAGTTTATCATTATCCTTTCCTTCTAATGACAGTGAGGGTTCACGAAAACATTCATAACCTATGGGAAATACTTCACCTGGCACCAGGAGGCGGCAAAGACACCCCAAACATAAAATTGAAATATCCCTCCCACTTCTCCTACCCTCCCAGTAGTTCTTTGCCTTATGTAATGGAGGTTGGCAGAGAGAGATGCTCTGCTGAAGATTCTGATTTTATTGTCCTTAATCGATTGTTTCCTTCAAGAGAGGACAGGGGAGTTGTTAGTAGCCATGTTATTCTCTTAGTAAAGTTTTGGTGAATGTTAGCTCTGGATGTTGCAGGGAAGTTCCCAGGCCTCCTTCCAGTATACTTATGCTATCCTCCTTTTTAGGCAAACAGTATTAGTTACACTGCTTTCCATTGTGTCTCAGGTCCCTATCAGGATGGAGCTTGCTACTGTCAGACCTGGACCTGCTTCAAGTACATCCTTTGACAGCAGATGGAATCCATGCTGGATGAAGACCTCTTACTGGTCCCAACCTGGATGAAGATGTCTTTCCTGGTCACTGGGTTAGTCCGTTCTCTCCTTTCTCCCCCATAATGACTTGTTGTCCATTTTGGGAGCCAAAATTACTCACAGCAGTTTTGGATGATTTATCAGCATTATCCAGTTAGCTACTCAGACCCTCACACTTTCCATGGAGGGGGGTGGCATGTAGCCTTTATTAAAACAGGGGCTTTCATTTATTCCAGAACAGTGTTAGTTACCCTCGTTTTACACTTCTGTTCAGGACTCTTACAGGACAGCAAAGAACAGAGCCTGTTATTTATTTAAGAACAGTGTTAGTAACACCAATTTTACATGGCTGTTCAAAACTCCTACAGGACAGCAGAGCCTTAGCCTATACTCCTTTCTCCCCATTCTAATGACTCATTGTCTAACTGTATGAGAGCTGGAGACAGATTATCTACTGGTTGATTTATTCCATTTTTTTGTACCCACTGGGGATAGGGGAACGATTATGAGGTACATATGAGGACGCTTTATCAGATGTGTCCCTTTATCTGGGTGTGTGACACCACAGAGACAACACCGGGTCCTCTGACTGGACTTGCCATCCAGACCCGGTGCCTACTCTGTAGTGTGAGTGCTGGGAATCAATTTCAGCCTAGCCAGTAGTGTTTACGGCTACTTTCAATCAATATGGGCTTAAGCTCCTACGGATAGGAAGCACTTATGTCTTGCCTAGGGAAACAACACGTGGCAGTTTATTTTAGGAGTTTGCATGCTGCTATTATGCAGGATAGTTTTCTGTGGCGGTGGACGTGCTCCACGCTCCTGCTGCTCCTTTGGAGCCATTCCCGCCCTTCCGAATTCCTCAGCAGTACTGCACTTTGTTGTGCTTCTCTCCAGGAGCGGGGAATATGTGAATGCTAGTGATTTATCACCTTTGCTTAAATATACTTATTGCTTATGGGGATTACCAATCTTATCTATCATAGATAATAATCCTATTTGATGTCATACCACGATCAGTATGTTAATATATAGTGGTTTATCAGCATTGCTGATGGTTTATGCATTACCATACTTATATCTTATATGGAGATAATTATGTCTGGTGATATATCATCATTACCCATTACATTCTTGATGCGCCTCCATGGAGCCTTATCTTTGTTCCTAGAGTTCTTCATCTGGCTTTGTTTGAGACTAAGCTTCTGTCGATATTAAGTGCTCATTGGGATGTGATCCTTTGGTTAATTGCTTAACTACTCGCAGAGTGTCGGATTTATCTGATCTCAGATGTGTCCTATTTTTCTGGGTGTTCCATTCTGATAAGGCGGTTCTGAAGACCAATCTGTGTTTTTTACTTAAGGTGGTTTCTTTCCACAACATCAATCAAGCAATCGTAGTTCCATCTCTTTGTCCCAATCCGTTTTCTTCCAATGAGAGGTTGTTGCATAATTTGGATGTGGTCAAGAGCATTAAAGTTCTACCTTCTCGCTACCCATGATTTTCATCCTCCTTGTGTGTTCTGTTTCTGGTAAGTGCAAGGGACAGAAGGCCTCAGCTGTTACTCTTTTCTTCTGACTACGATTCCTGATCACATGACTTATCAGAAATGGGGCAGTAGCCTCTTTTCCGAATTACGGCACAAAAACTGTGGGGTATCTACTTCTGGCACTTTCACAAATGAAGTCAGTTGATCAGATTTGTAGGGCTGCTACATGATCTTCTTTTCTCTCTTCTATAGATTCATTGTTTTACCTCAACATAAGGCATCATTTTGGAGAAGGGTTCTACAAGCAGTGGTGCCTAGTATTTAGGACTGCCTTTCTCTACTTTCCCTCCCTATCATTCATGTACTCCTCAGCTTGGGTATTGATTTTCCATAGGTTATGAATGTTTTTGTGGGCCCTCACTGCCATTAGAAGGAAAATAAAATTTATGCTTACCTGTTAATTTCCTTCTTGGCGGTGAGGGTCCACAAACTCGCCCTGATCTTTTGAAGTGTGTTTTTTGTGTATTTAACACTAAGCTTAAAGTGTGCCAGAGCATTTATACAAGGCTCTCTGCTTATTTTTTTAGTATCTATATACTGTTTTTACTCTATATTATGGAATGAAAACTGTCCCAATTGTTGTTTGTACTATACAAATAAAGTTGTGTTTTTCTTTATGCAATCAGCCATAATCTTATTTTATTAGGAATGTTATACAGGGAGCTTAAGAACTGTATATAATTCAGTGTGTATAAGGTTCAGAATAGCTCAGTAGGCAACATACTGAACTAGGTACTAGAAGAGACACGTTCTAAACCAATACAGAAACTCTGCTCAGCAATCTCACACATAACCTGATATGGTTATTATATACTGTTAATGTCAGTTAGGTTATATTGCTTTCCCCTACTGTATGGTTATGCAGATAGGTATATATTTTATGACAGTTCATTTTATGCATTTTCAGTACTATTCTTGATGTATTGTCATATATATATATATATATATATATATATATATATATGTGTGTGTGTGTGTATATATATATATATATATATATATATATATATATATATATATATATATATATATATATGAAAAAACAATATGTTTCTTCTTTATGCTTCGTGCACATAATGTTTTTTTATATAAAGTTATGCCTTTCTACATGTAATTCCTCATTGAAAATCTGTTTATATGTGTGTACAGGAAATATGGTCTTATATACAATTCTAATTAGGTTGTGTGATGGATACCCCGGCTACCCCGACTGGGTAGCTCCGCCAAACGGGCCCTGCTTCCTCCCTGCCAACTGCAGCTATGCAGCTGGCAAGTGACCACGGCCTGTAGCCACCCCTGATGCCCGACAGCATCAGTATTCAGGGTCCCCCCCTGTGGCAGACTCCAGCTACCCCTACTGGGTAGCTGTGCCTGAGGGTCCTTCCTCTGCCTGGGACAGGCTGCTATGTAGCCCAGGAAAGTGATTTTAGCTGGAGCCCACCCAAATAACTAGACAGACTAGCATTCAGGTGAAACAAGAACTGATTTTATTGGGACAAACACACATCTTTTATACATACAACTCCTCTTGATAAGACATGAGACAATGCCACATTTTTCCCGCCATTCCCGCCCCTCCAGACAGGCTGGTGCCGGCCATAGCAGCCATGGTCCTACAGATTCCCAGTACCCAGGGGTGGCGGTTTTCGGGGTGATCCCGGGGCAGCGGCGGCACTCTGGGACAAAGGGCCACTAGAGCAACTTGGGTCAAAGGGCACCGGTAAGCCTGGATGATGCGGCCGACCGGTAGTTCCAGGGGCCCAGCCGGCCAAAGGGGAAAGTGGCGGTCAGCGAGCAGTTCTTCCAAGACGACATTCAATACACAAAACAATGGGAGCAGAAGGTCTGGGGAATCTCGGTTGCTCTGAGGAGCCCAAAACCACTGAGAGACAGCAGGGATGAGGTCATAGGGGGGTAAGGGATCAATCCCTGCAGCCCAGTATCCGTGACAACTCCCCCCTTCCAGTTTGGCAGACCTGGCTAGATCCACATAGGGTCGGCCTGGGGATGTCCGAGGAATTTATGCCACTTCAGTCCACCAGGAAAGTCCATCAGCATTCCCATTGCTTTTCCCAGTCGGTAATGAATGTCAAAGTTAAATGGCTGCAGGGCTAGGCTCCACCTCAACAGTCTCCCCTTGTCCCCAGAAACTTGGTTGAGCCATACAAGGGGATTATGGTCAGCAAGGACGGTGAATGGTCTTCCATATAGGTAGACAACTTCTTCAAAGCCCATACCAGCGCCAGACACTCTTTCTCGACCGCCGCGTAGCCTACTTCCCGGGGTAGCAGTATTTGACTGAGGTAGGCAACGGGTTGGTCCTTTCCTTCCTCATCTGCCTGGCTTTGTATGGCCCCCATTCTGAACATAGAGGCATCTGTGTGGACAGAAAAGCATTTGGCTGGGTTAGGAGCGGCCAGTACTGGAGCAGAGATAAAGGCAGACTTAAGACTCTGGAAGGCTTTTTCACACTTGGGGGACCAGAGGACCTTTTGGGGAAGTCGGTTACGGGTCAGGTCAGTCAGGGTTTTGGCGAGGGTGATGTAATTGGGGACAAACCTCCGGTAGTAGCCTGCAGTACCCAGAAAGGCAAGAACTTGGGTTTTGGTCCTAGGGGTGGGCCAGTTAGCCACTGCCTCGACTTTGGCCGGTTTGGGTTGCTGCTTACCACAGCCAACTCAGTGGCCCAAGTATTGAACCTCCGAGTGCCCAATGGTACACTTATCTGGCTTCAAGGTTAGGCCGGCGGCTCGAAGACGACGCCTAGGTGGACCAGATGGTCCTCCCAGGTCTTGCTACAGATGGAGATGTCATCCAGGTATGCACAGGCATAGTCCTGGAGGCCATCTAACAGGCGGTCTACTATTCTTTTGAAAGTGGCTGGGGCGTTCTTCATTCCAAACGGCATGACCTTAAACTGGTATAAGCCGAAGGGAGTGATGAAGGCAGACTTGGGGATGGACTCAGGGTCGAGGGGGATTTGTCAATAACCCTTGCATAGGTCGAGGGTGGTCAGGAAGTGGCCCCGGGCAATTCGATCTAACAGGTCATCTACTCAGGGCATGGGATAGGTGTCAGTGGTGGTTCTGTCGTTGAGTCTATGGTAGTCAACGCAGAACTGGGTAGTTCCATCCTTCTTGGGCACTAACACTACCGGGGAGGCCCAGGGACTGTTGGACGGTTCATTGACACCAAGGTTCAACATTCCCCGGAGCTCCCAGTGCATACTTTCCCTGATGGCCTCTGGGACCCTGTAGGCAGCCTGTCACAGGGGGGTCTGTCCTGGGGTCTCCACCCGGTGGATGGCTGTGGTGGTAAACCCAGGAACAGTAGAGAACATGTCACTTCTCTGTTCCAGGAGTCGCCGGACTTGCCTTTTCTGTCTAGGCTCTAACCTGTCGTCTAGGGATATGTCATCCACCCCTGGGGGCGTCAGTAGGTCTGGTAAGCTCTCCTCGGGGGGGGGGGGGGTAGGTCCATAGAGAGCCAGTTGCCACTGTATCTGCCACTGAAGGTCGGACATGGTAGTCCCCTGAGTGGAGGCTGTACTGGGCCGTCCCCCGCTTTGATCGCTGTCCGACCCACCAGCCTGTTCACTAGCCCGATCGTCCTCCATCAGTTTGGCTAGGAGAACTGCCTTTGTCTTGTTGCCAGCGACTTTCCCTCTAGCCTGCAGCAACTTTCTCAATTCTTCCTTCCGGAGCCCATGGTACTGCTCCATCCGGCAAGATCTTCAGTTGGTGGTTTGGACGTTCCAGGTAGATGGAAGCATCCCACCGCTGCCAACCAATGTGACGGATACCCTGGCTACTCCAAATGGGTAGCTCCGCCAAACGGGTCCTGCTTCCTCCCTGCTGACTGCAGCTATGTAGCTGGCAAGTGACCACGGCCTGTAGCCATCCCTGATGCCCGACAGCATCAGTATTCAGGGTCTCACCCTGTGGCAGACTCCAGCTACCCCGACTGGGTAGCTGTGCCTGAGGGTCCTTCCTCTGCCTGGGACAGGCTGCTATGTAGCCCAGGAAAGTGATTTTAGCTGGAGTCCACCCAAATAACTAGACAGACTAGCATTCAGGTGAAACAAGAACTGATTTTATTGGGACAAACACACATCTTTTATACATACAACTCATCTTGATAAGACATGAGACAATGCCACAGTTTTCCCGCCATTCCTGCCCCTCCAGACAGGCTGGTGCCGGCCATAGCAGCCATGGTCCTACAGATTCCCAGTACCCAGGGTTGGCGGTTTTCGGGGTGATCCTGGGGGAGCGACGGCACTTCCTGTGAGTCATTTTAAAGCTCTTAGTCCCCAGAATCTACAGTCCAAAAAGCGATGTGATCCGTGGCTTGGGACCGGAGTTATGCTGGTTTAAACGTCCACCTGGAAGTCCAGGGAGAATAGGGGTTATAGGGAATCACCCCACCTCTGGCCCACCCTGAGAGGCAGCAAACCCCAGAAGAGCAGAGCTCTGGGACAAAGGGCCACTGGAGCGACCTGGGTCAAAGGGCACCGGTAATCCTGGATGATGCGGCCGACCGGTAGTTTAAGGGGCCCAGCCGGCCGAAGGGGAAAGTGGCGGTCAGCGACCAGCTATTCCAAGACGACATTCAATACACAAAACAATGGGAACAGAAGGTCTGGGGAATCGCGGTTGCTCTGAGGAGCCCAAAACCGCAGAGAGACAGCAGGGGTGAGGTCATAGAGGGGTAAGGGATCAATCCCTGCAGCCCAGTATCTGTGACAGGTTGTATATGTCTACTGCATGTATATCAGTTCACATATTGTTTCTTTATATATAAACTTAATTGTAGATATTTTATGTCCTATTGCATTATTTAGTGTACACTATATTTTCCATGCCTATGTAGGTATAAACATGTTACTTGTTTAAATGGCTAATCTCAGTCTTACAGGACATTTACAGTTTTCAGTATAGCAAGACGATACTTTAGAGGAAAGCACTTTGTTGATGCTGGTTTTTTTCCATATATATTTTTACTTTTATATATTTGTAATTGCTACATACTAAACGTTTTTCACTTTGTAAGTATTTTAGTTTATACAGTATGATCTGGTCTTTATCCGTATCTGTGGTATATTTATTTATATAGTGCTTATCTAAACAGTCAGGCCAAATGTCTGAATTGTGTTTTGTAGTATGCTATTTCCTGCTATATAAATTTGATATAATTATTTGAATAAATTAATATATTTTAGTATGAAATAAATCCAGACTTCCGGATTCATTGCTTTGTTTTTCAGGAGATTGAGAGTTTTTCTTTTCGTAAGAAGCAGATTCTTCCTAATTGATCAGCTCTTGGGAAGAGTTTCATGCTGCAGGAAATATCTAAATAATCATGGAAACTGTAGGTTATACATTTTAATCCAGCTATGGCTACTTGTTTTAAAAATAAACTCTTGTTAAGGTGTCTACGGCTGAAGGACATTGCTGTGGTTATCCCTGTTTTTTGTCTCAGGGCTGATCTTGATCTGTATGCCAAAAAATTAAGGGTATTTTCTTTATTCCTTTTGGCTTTAGAATTCTAGACTGTTATAAGGGTTCTTGATTGAAAGCATTTTGTATTAGGATCTATACCTGCACATCCTTTTCCACTTGCAGTTCCTTTGCTTGATATGGTTGGCATTATTAGATATTCACTGTTTGTTGCCATCTTTCTGTTTCATTTGGATGCAGTGTTTAGGGGATCTTGATTGTTCCTTATCAGGTGGTTATTTTTGTGCAGGCTTTTTTTTATTTATGATCTTTTATCTATGCCCATATGCAGCTTAGAGGGTATCTTTTCTAGAAGACATTTAGATTCTATCGTAATGTGTTTTTTGTTGGTGGACTAATGCAGAATATACTTCAGAATGTGGGTCTGGTCTGGGATTCTGCTTCTTTCTTTGTTATGGCAGTGAGAGTCCACAAATTCATTCATTACCTATGGGGCACAAAGACACCCCAAACAAATACCCCCCTCACCTCCCCTACTCTCTCAGTAGTTTTTTGCCTCATATAATGGAGGTTGGTAGAGAGAGGTGTTCTACTGAAGATTCTGATTGTATTGTCCTCAATTGATTGATTCCTGCAAGAGAGGGCTGGGGAGCTGTTAGTAGATATGCCATTCACTTAGTAGAGTTTTGGTGTAGTTAAGCTGCTGGATGTTGCAGGGAAGTTCCCAGGCCTCCTTCCAGTATATTTATGCTAACCTCCCATCCAGGCAAATAGTGTTAGTTACACTGATTTTCCTTTATGCCAAAGGCCTCTTTCAGGTTAAGGGTTGCTTCTGTCAGACCTGGAGCTGCTGAGAGTGCAGACTAGGACAGCAGAGGAATCTTGGCTACAATGAAGACCTCTGACTAGTAAGGATTTCCCTTATCCCCTATATATGGCTTGATGCCTAACTCAGCGGGTAAGGGACATTTTGCCAAATATCCTCCAATGGGGGTGGGCAGGACAGTCAATGTCATCTGGACACCTTTATTTAAGCTCTGTATGGAGTGGAAGGGGTGTTTGTATAACTTATCAGTGGAGTTGGCTCCACACTATAATGTAGACATTTAAGCCAGAAGAGCATACTTATTACAGGGGCAATTGTACAATCAGTCCTTCGCATAGAGAGCTCACTATCGCTGATGATAGGGTTCGCAGTTATAGACAGCGCCTAACATTTTTAGCGCGATCAGCACTGGTGTAGTGTCTTTCTTCAGAGCAGCAGACAGGGTGACGTTGTGCATCAGTTTGGGTGCTTTCACTTTGCTCTGATTTCATCACTGCGCATTCTGTTCCGGACCTGGCAGTAGGTCGGCAGCGCTTTGGATAATTGCAGGGAGAAGTTGAGGCACCCTAAATTTAGCAATTAATTGGGGTTTCTTTATTTTAGGGGGTTGTCTCTTATCATATTAGGGAAATTACCAGACAAGATGGAGGATTCTTTTGCTAGTTTTATGCAGGAGGAGGTGAGTCCTCTTGTTTTGCTGGAAGCTAACAAATGTATGCTGTGCAGATTCAAATACAGGAGTACCCGTAATCCTATAAATCACAGATCTCCTATAGGAGGCGCTAGAATGCAATACAAAATATTACCAGAGTATTGATGTATATAAATCTCAAAATACAATATAAATGTAAAAATGTGAGAGAAATAAATTTAAAATATATACAAACGCAACACTAGTCGTAACTAGTATGACTATATAAAATAGTCCAACAAATGTCCTTAAATGTCCATATGATGGAAAGGCAGCTCTCGGTCTTCACCCACAAGGATGATGAAACTTCTATGATGGATAACTGAAACAAAAACAGAGGCGCCATATGTGTAGATCAATAAAAACCGCAATATCCAAACAAGACAAGACACAGGGTACTCACAAACGTAAAGGCACTCTTTTGTGCCTATGGGGGCGGGCTGGTATTTTGACAGCAAACCAGCTGGCTGTGCAAGGGAATCCCTGTCGTGACAGACAACACTAGAATCCTATGGCTTCAGGTCTCCAAACTGCCAATCTTGCCTAGATAGCTTTCCTCAAGCTGGAACTGGAATAAGGAATGGGAGAAGGGCTGGTCTGCCCTTAGGTTACTAACAAGGAGACTGCCACACTATCACCAGACTTGTAAAAAGTAAAATTAGTATTTTATTATACACAATAAAAATACCAACAGTATAACAAATTACAGCTGGGTGTGTTAAAAACAAATCTCCTCTCAATTTACAGAGATAACAGCGACGCGTTTGTCGGGGGTAACCCATTTCCTCAGGCCTTTTTACAAGTCTGGTGATAGTGTGGCAGTCTCCTTGTTAGTAACCTAAGGGCAGAACAGCCCTTCTCCCATTCCTTATTCCAGTTCCAGCTTGAGGAAAGCTATCTAGGCAAGATTGGCAGTTTGGAGACCTGAAGCCATAGGATTCCAGTGTTGTCTGTCACGACGGGGATTCCCTTGCACAGCCAGCTGGTTTGCTGTCAAAATACCAGCCCGCCCCCATAGGCACAACAGAGTGCCTTTACGTTTGTGAGTACCCTGTGTCTTGTCTTGTTTGGATATTGCGGTTCTTATTGATCTACACATGTGTTGCCTCTGTTTTTGTTTCAGTTATCCATGCTGTGCAGATTGCCTACAGTTTGTCTCCCTGCCCAATTATGTGATGTGTGCCTTCATTCTGTACTGCAGTGTCACTATAGTGAGCCTAATGCCAATACTCCTGCATTAGCTCCTGTAACCCAGGTTAACTCAACAACCCCTGTGACCTTGCTGGATTCAGTTAACCCTGATATGTCTGTACTGCAACCTCAGTTTCCCACCCCAGGCCCCTCACATGCAGTGCCCTGTGGCTCCATTCCCCATACATCCTCAGGAATTATTGCCCTTCCTATTGATTTTGCAGTGCAATTACAATCGGTGGTTACAGTTGCCCTGAGCACTTTGCCAGTTGCAGGTAAGAGGAAGGTAAAACATGGTGCCACTGAGGTTAGGACCAGCAGCTCTCTTGAGGCTACAGCGGTCAGTCATGTTCAATTTTCTGATGAGGAAGATTCCTCGGCTAGCTCTGAGGGGGAACTTTCATCCTCTAGCTCCTCTAGTGAAAAGTTCTAGAGACAGAGGACATTAATTTTAGGTTCAAGCTTGAACACTTAAGATATTTACTTAAGGAGGTTTTGTCAACATTAGAAGTTCCAGAAACTAAACATTCTGAGGAAAAAAGGGTTCATTAATTGGAAAAAAACACCTGAAGTGTTCCTAGTCCCTTCTCATATCTAAAGAATGGGAGAAACCTGGGACCCCCTTTTCTCCTTCTCCAAATTTCAAGAAAATCCCAGTCCCGGATTCTCATTTGGAGGTGTGGATTACGGTACCCAAGGTGGATGCTGCTATTTCCACTCTAGTTGAGCATACAACTATCCATTTAGAGGATAGTACATCCTTTAAGGATCACATGGACAGAAAATTGGAGGGATACCTGAGAAGGATGTTTATTCAATTGGGTTTAATTTTCCAGCCTGCCGCAGGTATCTCAACAGTGGTGGGAGTTAACACCTGGTGCAATTTCCTATCTGAGCTGATCTCAGTGGAATCTTCAAGATCACATTTGAGCTCTAAAGATGGTCAATTATTTTATTTGTGATGCAATTATACAGATCATTCGACTTAATGCCAAGTCCTCTTGATTTGCTGTGCTCACTAGAGGGGCTCTCTGGTTGAAGTCCTGGTCAGCGGACATGGTTTCAAAGTCCAGACTTCTTTTTCTGGCTTTTAAGGATAAGATCTTATTTGACCATGTCTGGATTGCATTATCTCTACTGTTACTGGGGGCAAGGAAGCCTTCCTTCCCCAGAACAAGAAGGTTAAAGTCTAAAGCGTGTCCTTCTTGGAATTTTTTCTTCTTTTGCCAGAATCAGGCTCAAAGGAATCCAACCTCTTTCAAACCGAATCATTTCAGAAGTATATGGAAACCTAACAAATCATGGGTAAGAACAAGGAAACCCAAGAAGTCTAACCAACAACAAATTTGCATTAAGGGTTGGCCCTTTGCATTTTCAAGAAGTATGGGCCAAAACTGTGCATGACTCCCTTAGGATCTGGATATTATTTCACAGGGATACAGAATAGGTTTTTGAACTTGTACTCCAAGGAGCAGATTCCTCCACTCCAGGATTTCGGGAAGACCATTAAAAAGAAGGGCCTTCCTAAAAATGTTATGAATTTCTAGTATCCATGTGAGTTATTGTTCCAGTTTCCCAGTCAGAGAGGGGGAAGGGATTTTAATCAAATCTGTTTATACTTGCCAAAAAGGTACCCTTTCATCCTATTCCAGACCTGAAGTGTCTGAAAAAAATTCTGAGGGTTCCTTCTTTCAAAATGGAGATAAGGTCTATGCTCCCCCTAGTTCAGGAATGACAGTTCATGAGCACCATAGATCTGAAGTGTGCCTACCTTCACATCCCCATTCACAGATATCATCACCAACCTTTTCGGTTTGCCTTCTTTGACTATCATTATCAGTTTTTAGCTCTGCCATTTGGTTTAGCTATAGCTCCATGAATCTTTATGAAGGTCCTGGTAGTTTTTCTGGCAGTAAACAAATTACAGGGGATTGCTGCTGCTCCTTACTTGCACAACCTATTGGTTCAAGCTCCATCTTTACATTTAGCAAGCTCTCATACGGGGAGACTACTTTGGTACCTTCGGACACATGGCTGGTAGGGAAATCTGGAAAAGTGCTCTCTCACTCCAAGAGTGTGCTTTCTAGGCACCATCATAGACTCTGTCAACTTTAAAAAAAAATCCTGACAGAACAACGACAGGAGTGGCTTCAGACTGCCTGTTGTCTTTTTCAAACTATGCCTCGTCCCTTGGTGGCTCAGAGTAGGGAGAATAGTAGGCCTTATGGTGGCGGCTTTGGATGCTATTCCGTTTGCTCGATTTCATTTGAGACCTCTACAATTGTGTATGCTTGGTTAGTGGAATGGAAACCACCAGCAATGAGAGAGTCCCTCTTCTGGTAGCTATCTTAGTATACTGTATCTCTGGGTGTGTGCTTCCTGCAACCAGCTTGGGAGATTTTAACAACAGATGCACGTTTAACAGGCTTAGGTTCAGGATGGAGTCCTCTGAGAGCCCAGGAGATCTAGCTACCAGAGGAAGCGAGTCTTCCTATCAACATTCTGGAACTGAGGGCCAGCTGCAATGCCCTGCTGGCGTGGCCTCAGTTACATTTCATCCACTTTATCAGATTCCAATCGGACATCATGACTGTGGTGTATGTCAATCACCAGGGTGGACCACGCAGTTCTCTGGTGATGAAAGAAGTCTCTCGTATTCTTCAATGAGCAGAGACTTGCAATGGTCACTTATCAGCTATCCACATCCTAGGTGTGGACAATTGGGAAGTGGATTTTCTAAGCAGACAAACTCTGCACTCCAGGCAATGGTTGCTAAACCAGGAAGTGTTTTGCGAGATCACCTGCAGATGGGGGTGCCCAAAGATAGATCTGATGGCTTCCTGTTTCAATGCCAAATTACCAAGATATGGATCAAGGTTGAGAGATCTTAGAGCAGAGTTGATGGATGCATTAGCAATTCCGTGGCACTTCAATCTTGTATATCTCTTTCCTCCAATTCTTCTTCTTCCTTGAGTTATAGCTCGAATCAAGCTGGATGGAATTTCAGCAATTTTGGTAGCTCCTGCGTGGCCACGCAGGACTTGGTACGCAGATCTGATGAGAATGTCATCTGCTCCTCCATGGAGATTGCCTCAGAGATCAGACCTTCTACAGTAAGGTCCTTTCTTCTATCAAAACTAGATTCTATGAGGCTGAGTGCATGGAGATTGAACGCTTAGTGTTGTCTAAAAGAGGATTCTCTGAGATGGTGATATATACTTTAGTTAAGACAAGAAAACCTTTGACGCATTTACTACAAGGTTTCGAGAACGTATCTATCTTGGTGTGCAGACAGGGGATTCCCTTGGCATAAGGTGAAGATCCCGCGCATCATTCAGTTTCTCCAATAGTTCTCATAAGTGTCAGATTTCTGCCCTTTCTATTTTGTTACATAAGAATTTGGCTTGGTTGCCAGATGTTCAGTCTTTTATTCAGGCTATTGCTAGAATTAGACCTGTTTTCAAACCTGTTGCTCCTCCATGGAGCCTTAATCTTGTTCTTAGAGTTCTTCAACAGGCTCCTTTTGAGCCTATGCATTCTCTTGATATTAAACTTTTGACTTGGAAAGTTTTATTTTTGTTAGAGGTTTCTTCTGCTTGTAGAGTTTGAGTTATCTCCTCTTCAATGTGACCTGCCTTATCTAATTTTCTTTGCAGACAAGGCTGTTCTGTGCACTAAGATGAGGTTTGTACCTAAGGTTCTTTCAACTCACAATAATAATCAAGAGATTGTTGTTCCATATTTTCGTCCCAATCCTTCTTCCTCCAAGAAGAGGTTACTACATAATCTTGATATGGTTAAAGCCCTACTACCATCATTCTACCAAGGAATTCCATCAGTCATTCTGCATTCTGGTAAGCGCAAGGGTCAGAAGGCCACTGCCATTACCCTTTCCTTCTGGCTTAGAAGTTTAGAAGTTTGATTTGCATGGCATATAATGATGCGGGCAGCCTCCATCTACCCATGTGGTGTCTTCTTCTTGGGCCTTTAAGAATGAGGCTTCAGTTAAACAGATATGTAAGGCTGCTACTTGGTGCTCATTGCATACTTTCACAAAATTATACAAGTTTGATGTTTTTGCCTCAGCTGAGGCATCCTTTGGGAGAAAGGTTCTTCAAGCGGTAGTGCCTAGTGCTTAAGACTATCTGCCGTACCTTCCCTCCCTATTCATTTTGTCTCCTCCACAGCTAGGGTATTAGTTTCCCATAGGTAATTAATTAATTTGTAATCTCTCACTACCATTAGAAAGAAAATATAATTTATGCTTACTTGATAAATTATTTTCTTTCTTGGCATTGAGAGTCCACAAACCTACCCTAAACTTATGTAGTGGCGTCAGTCTTATGGCACCTCTGTACCCCTTGTATCTCTCTACTTTTTCTTATCACCGGCTTGAACTAATGAGAGAGTAGGGGCAGTGGGAGGGATATTTATTGCTTTGTTTGGAATGTATTTTGCCTCTTCCTGGTGGCCAGCTGAAGTATGTCTAATAGGTAATGAATGAATTTGTGGACTCTCACAGCCAAGAAAGAAAATAATTTATCAGGTAAGCATAAATTATGTTTTTCCATCAGTTGCTCACTGCATTTGCAACCCTTTTTTCTGTTTAGGTGCAATCAGTGGTTAGCAATCAGATTCCTGCCCCCTCTGTTCTTTTTCACAGCAAAATTGCTAACCTTCCTTATGTGCATAGTTTTGTTCAAGCTTTATCTAGAATAAAGCCTGTAATCAAACCTTTCTCTCCTCTATGGAATCTTTTTTTTTTTTTTTTGGGGGGGGGGGGGGGGGGGGTTCTGAAAGTTTTACAGTTTCCTCCTTTTGTATCTATGCATAAGGTAGATATACAGCTTATTTTCTGGTAAGCTTTATGTCTTTTGGCTATTTTATCTGCTAGAAGAATGTCTGAGTTGTCTGTATTTTCTTCTGATCCTCCTTATCTGGATAGAGCTGTTTCCAGAACTTCTCTTAATTTTCTGCCTAAAGTTGCTTCTTCTGACGATATCAGTAGGGAACTTGTAATTCTTTCCCTTTGTCCTGATCCTAAGAATTTTTCTGAGAGACTTCTTTATAACTTCGATGTTGTCCGAACGCTGAAATATTATTATTATTATTGAGGTTTCTAAGATTTCAGACAAACTTCTGATTTGATTATTTAGCGCAGTGGGCAGAAGGCATCTTCTGTTGCTCTGGCTTCTTGGATTAAGCAATTAATTCATATGGTTTATGTAGAAACAGGTCAAACTCCTCCTTAGTGTATCTCAGCTCATTCTTCTCGCTCTGTAGCCACTTTCTAGGCATTCAAGAATTAAGCTTCTGTGAATTAAATTTGCAACGCAGCTACTTGGTCAGCCTTTTGCATACTTTTACTAAATTCCACCATTTTTATGTTTTTGCTTCATCTGAAGCTGCTTTTCATTGTAAAGTGCTTCAGGCAGTTGTTTCTGTCTAGGATTCAATTTTCTGTTTTTAAACTGCATTTATAAAATTATATAATAACGATTTGTCTGTTTAGTGATGTTTTTTTCTTATGGTTACAGGATGTTTAATCGCTCCCTTTTTTCATCCATTACTCGTGGTCTCTGTCACAGCTTTGGTATTATTTTCCAGGAGTAATGGTTCATGGACTCTTATCACCTATATGAAAGAAAAAAAAATGTATATCTTACCTGATAAATTCCTTTCTTTCATATTGATAAGAGTTCACGAGACCCCACCCTGATTTTTTTATATTAGTTTTTTGTTCTATTTTTTGCACATCCTTTTTTCCCATTTCCTCTATTTATTTGGCACTTTTTCATTCTCACCTCTGTCAACTAGGATATACGTCAGACTGATTACTATAGAGGTGGGAGGGTTTATATAGAGCTCTGAGGTTTGGGCATCTTTGCCTCCCCCTAGTGGCAGAAAAGGTAATTTCCATGAGTAAGGGTTCATGGACTCTTATCACCATGAAAGAAAGGAATTTATCATGATATAAATGTTTTCTTTTGGCTATTTCTACTGCTAGAAGAGTTTCTGAGTTATCTACTCTTTCTTGTGAACCTCTTATCTGATTTTTCATCAGGACAAAGCTGTTTTACTGACTTCATTTAATTGTTTGTGTAAGGTTGTTTCTTCAGATAACATTAACAGAGAGATTGTTGTAACTTCTTTGTGTCCTAATCACAAGAATGCTTCTGAGAGATCTTTGCATTCTTTGGATGTTGTTAAGGCATTGAAATATTACATTGATGCTACTAAGGATTTTAGACAAACTTCCAGTTTGTCTGTTCTTTTTTCTGGCCCTAGGAGGGGTATGAAGGCTCTGCTGTTTCTTTAGCCTCTTGGTTAAAACTTTTGATTCACAAATCTTATTTGGAGGTTGGTCAGCCTCCACCGCAGCAGATTACTGCTCATTCTACTAGGTCAGTTGCTTGGGCTTTCATGAATGAGGCTTCAGTTGCGGCTACTACTTGGTCTTCTTTGCATACTTTTATACTTTTAATAAAAACTTATGTTTTTGCTTCTTCTGAAGCAGACTTTGGTAAAAAGGTTCTTCGGGCAGCTGTCTGATATATTTTTTTTTTTTTGCCTGTTTGATTTGTTTTAAGTGCATTTTAAAAAAAAAGAAGACATTTTTAAAGTCCCTCTTTTTATGCTATTACTTGTGGACTCCACATCTTGGGTATTCGTTCCCAGGAGTAATGGATTCTGGACTCTCACCACCTGTATGAAAGAAAACCTAATTTATGCTTAACTGAGAAATGAATTTCCTTCATAAGATAGGGAGAGTCCACGGCTTCATTCCTTACTGTTGGGAAATACAACACCTGGACATCAGGAGGAGGAAAAGACACCTCAGCCAAAGTCTTAAATATCCCTCCCACTTCCTCACTACCCCAGTCATTCTTTGCCTTTTGTCACATTAGGAGGTGGCAGAGAAGTGTCAGAAGATTCAGAGAGTCCTCAAAAAGGGTATCTGCCCTTCGAGATAGGACTGGAGTTTTAAGTAGTCATGTCAACCTCTCAGTGAGAGTATTGATGAAAGTTAGATTCTGGAGATGCAGGGAAAGTTTTACTGTGAAACCATCCAGACTACTGATAACAGCTCCTAAGCAATCAGTGATGACGAGTTTCACTGCCTGCTTTCTCTCACTCAAGTCGATGTCAGGAGCGCTGCTATAAGACTGTCCCACTTGAGAGGCTGTGTTCTGTTCCACAGCATGGATCCTGGAGGCAAGATTGTTTAAATTTTTACACATAAAACGCTATAACATGGTCACAGTGTGGCTCCTTTATACCTTGATAGGATCCAGGGTTAATATCCTCTGAAGGGGGTATATTGAACAGTTGGGGTTAATTAATCAGTGTATTAATTATTTACATGCTGCTTGTGTGATTTATTCCTGCGTTGATAGACTGTGTGTTTTTGGCTGGAACAAATCGGTTTCCCTTTTAAGTTTCACTTTCGTTTTTGAAAGTGTTGCACAGGTCCTATTACTTGCTGTACTTGTAATAACAAGTGGTATATGTTCATTTACTCCATTCCGGCTGAGACTTGAACCTGAGGAGAGCGTTTCCTCTGTTAACTGTCTGGGTTTAGGAGGTGGTAAGTGCCTAAGCCATTGGGAGTGTGACAAAACCAATCTCGCCACTGTACATTGGAGGGCCTGTTATGGAACATTCTTTGGGCTGGAGGTACATGGGCTTAAGGATACCCAGAGACTGCATGGAAATATGGAATGTTATATGCTGGACACCCCATGTACTTTCATAACTCTGTCTTATGTCTATGTCACCCTGTATCCATAAATACAGGATGGGTACAGGGTGTGAGTGCCCCTTGTGGGAGCAATTGTGACTGTATAAGCCAAGTGGGCATAAAAGACTTTATAGCTAATAAGAACTGTTCCTATATTCAGTAATAAGATGTATTCTATGTATGTTTAAGATCTGATTGTGTCTCAGGAGTCTGTCTGGGTAAACTGATTGTGTCCTTGTGTGATTATGTTAACTAGACTGCCCAACATCAGATTGTCTGAGTAAACGTTCTTCCCTAGTTAATTAACTTAATATGTTAATCTGTTTTACCTGTGAATAGACAATTGTTAGAGGTTTGATGCATTGTTCATATGTTTGCTTTACTGTTAAACCAATGCCCTTTGTAACCTGAAGCTAGGGTGTATAAATCTGTGTGCTGCCTTCAAATAAAGTAGTCATTCTGTTTAAACCTGAAAACTGGCTGGTTTGTGAATTGCTGATTCCCTATGCAGGACGTTGTTCCCTGGTATTAACCCTTGGTACACTGTTGGTACCGTAACATTGGTGGCAGCGACGGAATGAACCTTATCGCCCAGAAGAGCAACTACACAAGCCAGTAACCTCAGGAAGAGGGGGATTATTACAATACTGACTAAGATGGAAAAGAGAAAAGTAAATTTTGCAGCTTTTAAAAACTTCCTGGAAACAGAAGGAGAGATTGATGGGTACCTTGCGGATTTTGAGAGGCAATGTGCACTACACAAGGTACCCGCAGAGGACTGGGTCACGATATTATCTGGAAAATTATCCGGCCGGGCCAGAGAGGCTTTTCGGGCCATTCCAGATGAGGAAGTCAGGGATTATAATACTGTAAAAGAGGCTCTGCTCTCCAGGTATGCGGTTACACCAGAGGCATACCGGAGGCGGTTCAGAGACACTGTTAAAGTAGCTGGAGATTCCTACCTTGAGTGGGCATGTAAGGTGCACCGCACAGCAGCTCACTGGATAGCGGGGTGCCAAGCCGTATCTGGGGAAGAGGTGCTGCAGCTATTCCTGTTGGAACATTGCTTCGACAAGTTACCCGCAGGAGTTCGAGAGTGGGTTCGGGACCGTAAACCCTCCACCCTGCAGGAAGCGGCTCGCTTGGCAGATGAGTATACGGATGCCCGCAAACTGGACACTGCTACCACTAAGCCCCCTGCTAGAGTGGAGTACAGACCCCCAGTCACCCCAGCAGCTGCCAGTTACCAAACCCCGGCGCACCGCTATACCACACGGCCTCCGGCCACGAACTACTCTCAGAGAGCCCTGTTCAATTTGCGGTGCTACTCACAACCTATTCGGTGCTTTAGATGTAAGCAACTAGGGCACAAAAGACCAGAGTGTCCCCTAAACGCAGCGAACCAAGCGCAGTCCTGGAGAAGACCCGCCGGCGGAATCCCACGTAATCCTCAGCCTGCGGCCCGCTACGTAGAGGCGCAAGAATGCTGGAGCATCCTACATGAGGCAGACCTTGTGCAAGCTGCCCACCGGAATAACCGGCAACTGGTTAAAGTGAATGGGAAGGAGGTCAGTGGTCTACGGGATACTGGTGCTACCATGACCTTGCTTCAAAAGAACTTGGTGTCTGAGAAACAGTACACTGGAGACACTGTGGCTGTGAGGGTAGCAGGGGGCGATGTGTTCAGCCTACCTGTTGCCAGGGTACATTTGGATTGGGGAGTGGGCGCTAGACCTGTGAATGTGGGGGTCAAGAAGGACTTACCTGCTGATGTTCTTCTTGGAAATGACTTGGCCCCCCTTGTTTCTGCCTACGCTCCTATGGTTCCCGCTGATGTTAACTCTGTGACTACCCGTGCCCAGATCCGTGTCACAGAGACTGACCCACCTGCTGCTGAGCCCCAGGACGCTGAGCTCAGTAAATCTCTATCCGCTATTGATATGTGGAGGTCCCGTAACAATGCGCTGATGAAGGAGAAGAGGAGCGCAGAGGAAAAAGCACGTTTAGAACAGGAATCTCTGCTAGACAAGCTGCACCGACAGACTGCAGAAAACACCAGCTTGAGAGTGGGACATGAAACCTTAAAGACAAACTTAATGACACTTGAGGAGAAGCTGACGCTGGCTCATAGTGAGGTGCAGCAACTCAAGGGCACCCTATGTCAGTATGAAGGGATTGTGGATACCTATAAAGAGCAGGTACAGAAAACTCGTAAAGAAGCTGATGGGATTTTGAAGGACTGTTTGGCCCTGGTCTGGGCACTGAGGAATTTGAACCCTTGTTTGTATGGACAGGAATTCTCTCTCATAACGGGAATACAGATGGATTGTCCCAGCAAACTGACATGCCTACCAGGCGCTCTGGTGGTATATGGCACAGTATATACCCTGGACAGCCGAGCATGACAAACCAGAGGGAGAGGAGTTTGATGGTCCTGTCCCCCAGCAACACGGCTGTTTAGCCAAAGGGGAGACGATTGGTCTCCCCCTCCAGCAGCACAGCTATGTATCCAAAGGGGAGACAGTCGGTCTTCCCCTCCAGCAACCAGGCTCCCACCAGGCTACTTCCATGGTAGTGCTGGCACCCGGGCAGAGTACAGCTGGTCTCTGCCCACCTCGCAACCCACCAATTCAGCGTACCAGTCCCCCACACAGCTGTGGTGAGGCACCTGGACATGGACAAGTTTTCCCCGTACTCAGGTGTAGTAACCATTTATTGTGGGTGGGCTGTACTACTAATTGTGTTTTATGGGTGGGTTGCTGGACTAACCAGGGCACTGACCGGCAGGAGGTCAGATACCCTGTTAGTCTGTTTGGAAAAGGGGAGAGATGTGACAAAACCAATCTCGCCACTGTACATTGGAGGGCCTGTTATGGAACATTCTTTGGGCTGGAGGTACATGGGCTTAAGGATACCCAGAGACTGCATGGAAATATGGAATGTTATATGCTGGACACCCCATGTACTTTCATAACTCTGTCTTATGTCTATGTCACCCTGTATCCATAAATACAGGATGGGTACAGGGTGTGAGTGCCCCTTGTGGGAGCAATTGTGACTCTATAAGCCAAGTGGGCATAAAAGACTTTATAGCTAATAAGAACTGTTCCTATATTCAGTAATAAGATGTATTCTATGTATGTTTAAGATCTGATTGTGTCTCAGGAGTCTGTCTGGGTAAACTGATTGTGTCCTTGTGTGATTATGTTAACTAGACTGCCCAACATCAGATTGTCTGAGTAAACGTTCTTCCCTAGTTAATTAACTTAATATGTTAATCTGTTTTACCTGTGAATAGACAATTGTTAGAGGTTTGATGCATTGTTCATATGTTTGCTTTACTGTTAAACCAATGCCCTTTGTAACCTGAAGCCAGGGTGTATAAATCTGTGTGCTGCCTTCAAATAAAGTAGTCATTCTGTTTAAACCTGAAAACTGGCTGGTTTGTGAATTGCTGATTCCCTATGCAGGACGTTGTTCCCTGGTATTAACCCTTGGTACACTGTTGGTACCGTAACAGGGAGTATAAAGGTGTATTTTTCTATAATAAAAATGTTATTATTTGTGTCCTGTGGGTATAACCTGAGCTATGGAGGACTCTGACTTGTTATAATGTATTCCTTCTGTACTAAATCATACCTCTTTATATTGTGAGGAGGCCATGGTTTTCCCACCCACTTAATTATGTTCCACATGCCTTAACACTGTTATAAAGTCTAAGAAGGGAGACAAGCCTGCTAAGGCTCTTAGTCCCTCAGAGCCGTCTACCTCTCAGGACTCGGTGTCCCATGATATTACTACCCTTGCTACATTATCCATTCCACATGCAGTTCCCTGTAGCACATCTAATCCTCCATCCGGAGGGGGCCTTCTTCCTGCGGACTTTGCCGTGCAGTTACAAACGGCGGTGTCTGAGGCCTTCGGTTCATTACCTCGCTCTAATAAATGCAAGAGAAAGGTTAAACATAGCTCTCCTGACCCGGAGTCATCTAAATATTTATCAGATTTAGCTATTATGTCCCAGTTATCCGATGATGAATTAACCTCTGTAGCTTCAGAGGGTGAACTTTCTGGGTCGGAGTCCTTAGTGTCTAAGCCTCCTGCTGCATAGGAACCGTCCTTAAGATTTATAATTGAGCACTTGCATGTTTTATTAAAGAGGCTGCGCTGCCTGAAGAACCTATGATACCTAAACTAGACAGAGTTTACAAAGACAGGAAAGTTCCTTTGACTTTTCCTGTGCTGGTTAAGATGGCGAACATTATTAAGAACGAATGGGAAAGAATTGGTTCTTCCTTTTTCCCTTGTCTACTTTTAAAAAGTTGTTCCCAGTCCCGGACTCTCAACAAGATTTGTGGGGCTCGATTCCTAAGGTAGATGGTGCTATCTCTACGCTTGCTAAACGTACTCCTATACCTCTTGAGGATAGCCGATGGATAAGAAAATGGAAACCTTACTGAGAAAGATGTTTCAACATACGGGGTTTTTGTTTCAACCGGCGGCTGCAGTTGCCGCGGTTGCCGGAGCGGCTACCTACTGGTGCGACTCTTTGTCGGAACTCATTGAGGTGGAGTCTCCCCTCGAGGATATTCAAGACAGAATTAAATCTCTGAGAATTGCTAATTCTTTTATCTGTGAGGCGAACATGCAAATTATTCGCCTAAATGCAAAGGCCTCTGGCTTTGCGGTCCTAGCCGCCGGGCGCTCTGGTTGAAGTCTTGGTCTGCGGATATGACTTCTAAGTCCTGACTCCTTTCTCTTCCCTTCAATGGAAATATTTTATTTGGTCCAGGCCTGGACTCCATTATTTCTACAGTTACCTGAGCCAATATAAGAAGAACAAGTCCAAGGGATGACAATCTTCTAATTTTCGTTCCTTTCGTTCTGACAAATCCCAATGACAACAATCCTCCTCCAAGCCTGAGCAACCCAAGAGTATTGGTTCAGTACTGGATAAATCCAAGCAAAATAAGAAGCCCACCAAAAACAAATCAGCATGAAGGGGCGGCCCTTGATCCGGGATCAGATCGTGTAGGGGCAGACTGTCTCTTTTTTAAGACGCCTGGTTCAAGGACGTACAGGATCCATGGGTCCTGGAGGTGGTAGCTCAGGGATACAAGATAGGCTTCAAATCTCATCCGCCAAGGGGCAGATTCCTTCTCTCAAATCTATCTACCAGACCAGAAAAGAGGGATGCCTTTCTAGGGTGCGATCGGGATCTATCCTCCTTGTTGTTGTCCGGTGCCTATCGAAGAAAGAGGTTTTGGGTTTTATTCAAACCTTTTCATGGTCCCAAAGAAGGAGGGAACTTTTCACCCGATTCTGGACCTAAAGTGCTTAAATTTCTCAGTGTCCCTTCCTTCAAGATGGAGATGATGAGGTCCATCCTTTCTTTAATTCAGAAAGGCCAGTTTATGACCACTATAGATCTGAAGGACGCTTACCTTCATGTTCCAATCCACAGGGAACACTTTCATTTCCTGAAGTTTGCATTCCTGGACCAGCACTTCCAGTTCATTGCCCTTCCGTTTGGTCTAGCTACTGTTCCAAGAATCTTTACAAAGTTTCTAGGGGCTCTTCTAGCCATTGCCAGAACTCAGGGTATTGCAGTACCCCATACTTGGATGATATTCTGGTGCAAGCACCATCCTTTTGTCTTGTGGAAGAATTCTCGGAGTCCCTTTTCAATTTTCTTCGATCACATGGATGGAAGATAAACTTGGAAAAGAGTTCTCTTATCCTAAGTACCAGGGTGGAATTTCTGGGTACTATAATAGACTCCATATCCATGATGGTATTTCTAACAGACCAGAGACGTTGCAAGCTAACTTCGGCATGTCTTACCCTCCGAACCTCCTTGAGTCCCTCTGTGGCTCAGTTTATGGAGGTGATTGGTCTCATGGTGTCCTGCATGGACATCATTCCATTTGCCAGGTTCCGTCTCAGACCTTTACAACTGTGCATGCTGAGGCAGTGGAACGGTGATCATTCAGATCCATCTCAACAGATTGTATTAGACAGCCGGTTGAGAGAATCACTCTCTTGGTAGCTCTGTCCAGATCATCTGTCCAGAGGGACATACTTCTTAAGACTATCCTGGGAGATTGTGACTATGGACGCAAGCCTATCTGGATGGGGAGCTGTTTGGGGTGCCAGGAAGGCACAGGGGTTGTGGACTCGGGAGGAGTCCTCCCTCCCAATCAATATTTTGGAACTACAGGCAATTTTTAAGGCCTTGAAGGCTTGGCCACTTCTGGGTTCGTTCCAGTTTATCAGATTCCAATCAGACAATATAACCTCGGTGGCTTACATCAACCATCAAGGGGGAACAAGAAGTTCCTTGGCGATGAAGTAAGTATCTCAGATTCTGGAGTGGGCAGAGGCCCACAGCTGTTCACTGTCAGTGGTCCACATTCCGGGTGTGGACAACTGGGAGGTGGATTTTCTCAGCAGGGAGTCCTTCCATCAGGGGGAATGGTCTCTTCATCCTGAGGTGTTTGCAGAGATATGCAGCAAGTGGGGGACGCCGAAGATAGATCTCATGACGTCCCGTCTCAATACCAAGCTACCCAGATACGGGTCGAGGTTGAGGGATCCCCAAGAAGATCTAATAGATGCACTAGCAGTGCCCTGGAGGTTCAAACGCATATCTTTTTCCTCCATTACCGCTTCTTCCTCGAGTGGTGGCTCGCATCAAGCAGGAGCGGGTATCAGTAATCCTGATTGCTCCATCGTGGCCGCGAAGGACGTGGATGGCGGATCTAGTGGGGATGTCCTCATCTCTTCCATGGAAGTTACCTTGTCACAGAGACCTGATGATACAAGGTCCATTTGTTCATCAAAACCTAGATTCTCTGAGGCTGACTGCGTGGAGATTGAACGCTTAATCTTAGCCAAGAGAGGTTTCTCTGAGAGTGTGATTGATACTCCTATTCAACCTTGTAAACCAGTTACTCTGCGTATCTACCACAAGGTGTGGAGGACCTACTTATTCTGGTGTGAAGAGCGTGGTTTTTCCTGGCACAGAGTTAAGGTTGCCAGGATCTTATCTTTTCTCCAGGATGGGCTGGAGAAGGGCCTTTCTGCTAGTTCCCTGAGTGGACAGATTTTGGCCCTGTCGTTTTTTTTGCACAAGACTCTGGCTGAGTTTCCAGACATGCAGTCCTTTGTTAAGGCTATGATTAGGATTAGTGATGTCGCGAACAGTTCGCCGGAGAACAGTTCCCGGCGATCTTAGCTTGTTCGCGTTCACCCGCGGCGGGCGAACATATGCGATGTTCGATCCGGCCCCTATTCGTCATCATTGAGGAAACTTTGACCCTGTATCTCACAGTCTGCAGACACATTTCAGCCAATCAGCAGCAGACACTCCCTCCCAGCTCCTGGGCAGCAGACATTTTAGATTCATTATGATCCTGCATTCTTAGTGAGAGGAGGGATAGTGCTGCTGCTGGTGATTTTATAGGGAAATTGATAGCTAGGCTAGTGTATTCAGTGTCCACTACAGTCCTGAAGGACTCATCTGATCTCTTCTGTAAGGACAGCACCCCAAAAAGCCCTTTTTAGGGCTAGAAATTCAGCCCAAAAAGCCCTTTTTAGGGCTATATCTTCAGTTGTTTTGTTTTTTTTGTAATCTAATTGCATTTGCCTGCCTGTCAGCCTGTGTGTGAGGCTCACAGCATATACTGTGCCTACTTGCTCACTGCCACCACTCATATCTGGTGTAACATTAGTGTAAATTTAAAAAAAAAAAACAATAACTTTTACATCAGTTTGCTAGTGTAATCTAATTTCATTTTCCATAAGGCCTGTGTGTCAGGCCCACAGCATATACTGTGATTAATTGCTCTGTGCCACCACTCATATCTGGTGTAACATTAGTGTAAATTTAAAAAAAAAAACTTTTACATCAGTTTGCTAGTGTAATCTAATTTCATTTTCCATCAGGCCTGTGTGTCAGGCCCACAGCATATACTGTGATTAATTGCTCTGTGCCACCACTCATATCTGGTGTAACATTAGTGTAAATTTAAAAAAAAAAACCTTTTACATCAGTTTGCTAGTGTAATCTAATTTCATTTTCCATCAGGCCTGTGTGTCAGGCCCACAGCATATACTGTGATTAATTGCTCTGTGCCACCACTCATATCTGGTGTAACATTAGTGTAAATTTAAAAAAAACAACTTTTACATCAGTTTGCTAGTGTAATCTAATTTCATTTTCCATCAGGCCTGTGTGTCAGGCCCACAGCATATACTGTGATTAATTGCTCTGTGCCACCACTCATATCTGGTGTAACATTAGTGTAAATTTAAAAAAAAAAAACTTTTACATCAGTTTGCTAGTGTAATCTAATTTCATTTTCCATCAGGCCTGTGTGTCAGGCCCACAGCATATACTGTGATTAATTGCTCTGTGCCACCACTCATATCTGGTGTAACATTAGTGTAAATTTTTTTAAAAAAACTTTTACATCAGTTTGCTAGTGTAATCTAATTTCATTTTCCATCAGGCCTGTGTGTCAGGCCCACAGCATATACTGTGCCTAATTGCTCTGTTTTCCACCACTCATATCTGGTGTAACATTAGTGTAAATTTTTTTTAAAAAAACTTTTACATCAGTCTGCTAGTGTAATCTAATTTCAGTTGCCAGGCCAGCCTGCCACTGCCAGCCTGTGTGTCAGGCTCCCAGCATATACTGTGCCTACTTCCATCCTCAGTGCCACCACTCATATCTGTTGTAACATTAGTGTAATTTTTTTTTAAAAAAGCTTTTACATCAGTCTGCTAGTGTTATTTAATTTTAGTTGCCAGGCCAGCCTGCCACTAGTGCTAGCCTGTGTGTCAGGCTCCCAGCATATACTGTGCCTACTTCCATCCTACTTCCAGCCACTTGTGTTTCGGGCAAATTTGAAGTAGGAGGACAGACCAAGCATCTTCTTCCATCTCCCTGTTCCTAAAATCCAGGCCATATATACCTCCCCCGATAGGGGGAGTAACAGGTATTAAACTGCTAAGAATAGTACTACTTAACACACCACGGGTCCCAGACCGCATGTCTAATTGTAATACTCCGTCAGGGAAATTATATATCTATCAAATCTATCTATTTATCTATCGAATCTATCTATCAATCGTATCTATCAAATATATATTGCATCTTTTGATCTATGTAATTCGTATCTATCAAATGTATATTGGATCTATTGATCTATGTAATTCGTATCTATCAAATGTATATTGCATCTATTGATCTATGTAATTCGTATCTATCAAATGTATATTGCATCTTTTGATCTATGTAAATCGTATCTATCAAATCTATATTGCATATATTGATCTATGTAATTCGTATCTATCAAATGTATATTGCATCTTTTGATCTATGTAATTTGTATCTATCAAATGTATATTGCATCTATTGATCTATGTAATTCGTATCTATCAAATGTATATTGCATCTATTGATCTATGTAATTCGTATCTATCAAATGTATATTGCATCTATTGATCTATGTTATTCGTATCTATCAAATGTATATTGCATCTTTTGATCTATGTAAATCGTATCTATCAAATCTATATTGCATCTATTGATCTATGTTATTCGTATCTATCAAATGTATATTGCATCTTTTGAGCTATGTAATTCATATCTATCAAATGTATATTGCATCTATTGATCTATGTATCTATCTATCAAATCTATCTATCTTGTGGTTGTGCAAATGGACTGTTTGCGGTTGTTTGCGGTGCGTTACACGGGGAGTTTGGTCTGTCACTGTGAAGCGGGCGTAACCCTTACACTACCTGATCGATACAACATCATACCTGATGTTTTAAAGCACGTTATTCCAAACAATTTAGGAATGTTAGGTGATTTAGGCCCTTTATGGGTTAAAACCAGACTCCCCTTGAAACAACTTTTCCATCACTATTGTGGCCAGAAAGAGTCCCTGTGGGTTTTAAAATTCGCCTGCCTATTGAAGTAAATGGCGGTTCGTCCGGTTCGCGAACAGTTACGGAAGTTCGAGTCCGCTGTTCGCGAACCGAAATTTTTAGGTTCTTGACATCACTAATTAGGATCAGACCCGTGTTTAGATCTGGGGCTCCTCCTTGGAACCTAAATCTTGTTCTTCGGGTTTTGCAACAGGTTCCATTTGTGCCTCTGCATTCCGTTGACATTAAATTGTTACCTTGGAAGGAGTTTCTGAGATCTTTGCTTTGCAATGTGAGCCCCTTTATTTGATTTTTCATGCAGATAAGGCAGTTTTACGTACTAAATTAGGTTTTCTTCCTAAGGTTGTGTCAGATCGCAACATCAATCAGGAGATTGTGGTTCCTTCCTTGTTTCCTAATCCTTCTTCATCAAAGGAACGCTTACTTCACAATTTGGATGTGGTTCACGCTTTGAAGTTCTATCTTCAGGCTACTAAGGAGTTTAGACAATCATCCTCTTTGTTTGTTGTCTATTTGGGGAAGCGTAAGGGGCAGAAGGCTACTTCGACTTCCCTATCTTTTTGGTTAATGAGTGTCAGCCGCTTAGCTTATGAGACAGTGGGACATCATCCTCCTGAGAGGATAATGGCTCATTCCACTAGAGCAGTGGCTTCCTCTTGGGCCTTTAAGAACGAGGCCTCTATGGATCAGATTTGTAAGCCGGCTACCTGGTGGTCCTTACATACTTTTTCAAAATTTTACAAGTTTTTTTTTTTTTTTAAATATATTTTTTATTGAGGTATCAAGGCATGCAGAGAAAACCCCCAGAAAACATCAAACAGTGCGAGACATATTTAGGTGTGTCCATTTCATTTTACATAGTATGTCAGAAACCAGTGTGAAAAGCATGTCTCACAAGATTCTCTCCCCTCACGCAATTTTGCGGAGGGAGAAAGATGATACCCATTTTCTTCTTTTTTTCTTTTTTTTTTTTTTATAACAGTTCCAAGAATAAGGAATCATTTCAAAATTTTACAAGTTTGATGTTGTTGCTTCGGCTGAAGCAGCTTTCGGGAGAAAAGTTTTGCAGGCTGTGGTGCCCTCAGAATAGGGAACACCTCTTCCTTTTTGTTCCCTTCCGTTATTCATTCAGTGTCCTCTGGAGTTTGGGTATAGTTTTCCCAACAGTAAGGAATGAAACTGTGGACTCTCCCTATCTTAGGAAGGAAAACATGTCTTCTTACCAGATAAATTCCTTTCCTTCTGGATAACGAGAGTCCACGGCCCCCGCACCTTTTTTCTTGTCTATGGGCAGTCCCCTATTATTTATTTTACCTCTGGCACCATTTATACCCTAATGTTTCTTCTACTTTTCCTTGTTCCCTCGGCAGAATGACTGAGGTAGTGAGGAAGTGGGAGGGATATTTAAGCCTTTGGCTGGGGTGTCTTTGCCAGGTGGCCAGGTGTTGTTGTATTTAACAGTAACAGTAAGGAATGAAGCCATGGACTCTCTCTATCCAGAAGGAAGGAATTTATCTGGTAAGCATAAATTGTTTTCTTTCGTAGTGGTGAGAGTCCATGAAAACCTCAACCTTATGTTATTTTGTGGTTAGTTTTTTCTTCAGCACATTTTTTCCCCCTGCTCCTTTTTTGGCTCTTATTCCTTTTTCTTCTCTCACCTGCTTGGCTATACGTTAGACTAATGTGTGTGTGAGGTGGGGGAAGGGTTTTATAGAGCTCTTGGGATTTGGGAATTTTTGCCTCCTCCTAGTGGTAGAGTAATTCCCAGGAATAATGGATTATGGACTCTTACCACCATGAAAGAAATTAATTTATCAGGTAAGCATAAATTATGTTATGTTAAGGCAGGCAGAGGAATTCCATGAAGATGTATTAGTGTCCCACATTATATGCTTACTATCGTAGTACGTTACCCTATACCAGCTTTCTCCATGAAACAAGGGAATAGGCAATGCTCATGCTGTAGAGCTAAACCCTGCAGCTCCGCTCTCTCACTAGACAGCTGTAAATCTGAGCTTGTGATATCAGCTCTGACAGTCCACCTCATAGAAAAATAATGTGCGTTAGCTGTAAGGGGAATCTCCAATGTCAAAACTCCTTCACAATACTGAGAGAGCCTGTCTGTCTAGCCCCCTATAGTGAACAGAATAGCTACTGTATATCATCTGACAACTTCAATCTTGAACTGGAGGTTATAGAATGTGAAGCTTGCGATATGGCTCTCTCGGCTCCATGCAGTCTTGCCTATCGCATTTGGAGAGTCCTTACCAGTAGAGGTCTTCTCTTGGGCAAACATTAACTTTACTTCCCACTAGGAAGGGCCAGTGTTCTATAATTTTTCTTGACTCCATAAGAATGCTGGACTGCGTTAATTCCGGTGACGTGGAATTAGCTGTTTGACCCCAAATTCCTTCACTACACATGTGCTCCACCATGTCACCACATTCTAATCACCACAAGTCTGTCAGATCATCCAAGACTGACCAAAAATTGAATCACTGCGCATGCGTTCTACCACATAAGCTAGTCTCTACAATGGAACTGCTTGCTAGCCAGACATATATATCAATGCACTGTAATTCTCCCATCTATACTATTTTATTTTTTTGCCTCTGCCTGTGGGGTTCAAGGGGGGTGCCCTGCGGATACTCTGGCATCTACCCCAAGTGAACATTGGGGAATGGACCCGCCCAGGCAGAGGCAAAAAAGATAATGAAGATGAGGGAATTACAGTGCATCGTACATATGTTTAATGCAGTGATTCGATGAAGCACATGTGCACTGAGGGGATTTGCAGTCAGACACACCTCCAACACCGGAAGTGACGCAGTCCAACATTCTTATGGGTTGAAAAATATTATAGAACACTGGTCGCAATCCCCCCAGCTGGGATGAATATCTAAATGCCACACTAATACCTTATTGTTCAATCATGGGGATCATCCCGTGATAATCATTCCTCTGTCTTCATCACGCAGTTGTCATTGAGGTTAGTATAGCAGCACAGGGGCACTGCACACTATAATAGTGAGGACCATTCTTCTCATCAGGAGCAGGTGACACCATGCTTTAATGATGTGTTTTGCCCCACACACTTTGGGTTTCATTGAGCTTCATCCAAATTATTTTATTCTTCTGTTTTTTTTGTTTTTTTTTTACAGAAATAAAGGTTGTGGGAGTTGGAGAATCGGACAAGTTGACCATTCTCAGAGGTTGTCCTGGGATTCCGGGACTTCCTGGCCAAAAAGGAGAAGCTGGATCAACTGGACAGGCAGGTGAGTTTGGCACATACACCAAACATGTAGAATTACACAAGGTATTATTCTCACATTATAAACTACTAAATAAATTGTCTATTGTAAAGTTCTAAGCAAATGGTAACGTGTATCATTGTAAATTAAAGGGCTATTAAATACAATAGAATTGCATAATAAATAAATGCATAATAAAAAGACAATGTAATAGCATTTAACCTGCATTTTAAATGAGCAGTAGTTTCTTTTCAAAATTGAATTCAATTTGCTGCCCCGTATCTTGTGACAGCCATCAGCCAATTACAAACTCATATACACTGTGAACTTTTGCACATGCTCAGTAGCTGGTGCCTAAGGAAGTGGGCATATTAAACAACTGTGCACAATTTGATAGTAATTTGGATGTAAATTGGATTTTTTTTACAACTATCTGAATCATGAAAGTTTAATTTTTCACTAGTGTCCTTTAATATGAAAAATATCATAAGTGCTTATAAATACAGTAGTCACAAAATGTCAGAATAAATGTAGCAACATCATAGATAGGGAGAGAGAGAATATATATATATATATTAATTTATTTATTTTTATTTTGTAGGTTTGAAAGGTCTTTCAGGAAGTCCAGGAAAGGCTGGACCACCAGGACAAAAAGGTTTGTTTTATTACGTCACCACAGTACCTCTATCCAGTTCTCGATTGCACCAAGGATCATTTCGTGTATTTTATATAATTTGCAAAGAGATTGATGGGAAACACATTTTTTGGTTTGCATATTGAATTTTAAGTATTAACCGCTGATAAATGGTAAATTGAAACATACTCAACCACAGACCAAGCATAAAAAAAACATAATGTATCAATTAATTTCTTTCATGAGTCCCAGAGACATTGCTCCTGGGAATTACTCCTCCCTACCACTAGGGGAGGCAAAGATTTGCAAACCCCAAGAGCTCTATTAAACCCCTCCCATCTCACCAGTACCTCATTGTCACATATACAGGCGCACAAAGAGGTAGGAAAAGAAATAAGAACAAACAAAATAGGGGCAGGGAAAAGATGCATGCAAAAGAATATACCAACCCAGATAAAATAGTGTGGGGTCTTGTGGATTCTCACCACCATGAAATAAATTAATTTATCAGGTTCACTTATGTTTTCTTTCATACAGTTGAGAGTAGACATGTGCAACGCGAAAAAATTAGTTTCGTTTTCATTAGTTAAATAAATCATTTCGTTTTGGCAAATTAGTTATGTTAAGTTAAATCGTTATTTCGGATCCATTATTTATTCATATTAATTATTCTATTCTGAAGTTTACAATAGAATAATGAATATGAATAAAGAATGGATCCGAAATAAAGAATGGATTAAAAAAATGATTTTACTTAACATAAGGAATATGCCGATTCCCGAAACAAAATTATCTAAAAAAACTACGTTTCCCCACATCGCCGACACTAAATAAAGCTATCAACCCCTAAACTGCCATCCCCCCACATCGCCACCAATAACTAAACCTTTTAACCCCTAAACTGCTGCCCCCACACATCGCCAACACTAACTAAACCTATTAACCTCTAAACCGCCATTCCCTGAGATCGCCGACACAAAATAAAGATATTAACCCCTAAACCGCTGCCCCCTCACATCGCCAACACTAACTAAATGTAAGATTCTCTTATGTTTTTCTTAAGCAGGATCGCAACTGCCGAATCTGTTACTTTTATATGTATCACTCTAATCAACAGACTATTGTATTAGCATAGGCTGTGGTTTTTCAGAGTGAAGTTTTATCAAAAATGACTCGTTGGTCAAAAGCAGGAATAAAGTACTATTCACTAGAAGATATTATTCCTTTAAGTCCCACTGTAAAAGGCAAACAAATGATATCAACTCTCACTGAATAATCCTGTGTTTGTCTGTAACGTCTTGTGAGAAGCAGCTGCTGACAGGCTACAGTGTAACTTGAAAGCGGAGCAGTGTAACTTGAGACCGCAGGTAGAGGCGTGACTGGTAGCAGGGGGATTCCCTTTCGGTGACGTCACACTAACAGCGTAGAGTTGTAACGGAGCTGGTATTTCAAGTAATTATCTCCGGATCTAAAATTAGTTGAAGGTATGCAGCTAAATAAGCAAAACTGTATAGCATGAGAGTAAAATGGAAATTAACTCACTTAGTAGTTGCGGTGGAAGTTCCGGTAGTTTCCAGGTTGAAAGTAACTTGCAGAGTCGATATCCTCAGATTAAATGGCAGAAGTACTGCAGTTAGCAAGCAGTGAAAGTGAATGGATATCAAGCGAACAAATAGGCAAGTTTGTAGAAATATAGCAACCCAGGCTGTATACGAAGGAGCAGACCCGTAATAACCCAGATAGAAGTTATATTTGTAATCCAAATGTTTGGTTATAATCTGTTAGTATATTATATATGCAAAAGGTACTCTTTTAAGAATAGAGCAAACAGCTTAGCTGTACTGAACACAATAACTAAGCACTTGTTTAGGGCGGAGACATGACTTAAATACAGGTGTGTGTAGGTGAGCTGCTGTAGCAAGGAAAACCAGGAATGGAATCCTTACAGTACCCCCCCTTCAAGGAAGCCGACCACGGCTGCATGTTTAGGTCTCTGTGGGAAACGTCTATGGAAACGTGCAACCAACCTTGCAGCATTTATGTGATTATGAGGTTCCCAGGAGTCCTCATCTGCAGAAAAACCCTTCCATCTGACAAGATACTGAAGTACTCCATTAGAATATCTTGAATCCAGAAGATCTTGCACTTCATAGACATTACTGTCCAGGCTTACAGGATCAGGAGGAAGAAGGGGTTTAAAAGGGACCTGGCCAACATAAGGTTTGAGTAATGAGACGTGGAATGTGGGGTGAATTCCTAATGAATCAGGCAGGTCCAAAGTAACAGCATTCTTATTTATGATACATGTAATTTTGAACGGTCCGATGAATAAACTGGCCAATTTTTTCTTTGGAAGGTGTAATTTGATGTTCTTTGTAGATAACCATACGAAATCTCCTATAACATACTTTGGAGCGGGTCTTCGTCTTAGATCATAGTATTTTTTCTGGGAAGCTTGTGCTAGCTGTATATTGGTGCGTATATGTTGGAAGTTTTCGGCTAACCGTTGTATTAATTCATCAACAGAAGGTGTATCCTCTGAGGAGGAATGTTGAATACTAAATCTAGGGTTAAATCCGAAAGATGCAAAAAAAGGAGAGTATTTGGTGGTACTATTGATAGTGTTATTGTATGAAAACTCAGCCATAGCAAGAAAGAATGTCCATTTATTTTGATGGTAAGAACAGTAACAACGTAGATATTGTTCGAGCCATTGATTTAGCCTTTCAGTTTGTCCGTTCGTCTGAGGGTGAAAGGCTGAACTCAAACGTTGTTCTATTTGGAGAGACTTAGTGAGTGCTTTCCAGAACTTTGAAGTGAACTGAGTACCTCTGTCAGTAGTTATAACAGTTGGTAAGCCATGATATCGTACTACGTGGTTTAAGAACAAATGGGCAGTTTCTGCAGAAGTAGGCAACTTGTGGTAAGGAATAAAATGAGCCATTTTAGTGAAGTGATCTGTTACTACAAGAATGGTTGTGAGTCCAGAACTTGGTGGTAAGTCTACTATGAAATCCATACCTAAATGAGCCCAAGGTGAAGAGGGGATTTCCAAAGGCAAAAGATGACCGTATGGAGGTTGTCTCTCAGGTTTGGATACTATACAACTGTTACATTGTTGAAGGTATTCTTTGATAGTTCTTTCCATAGATGGCCACCAATACGTTCTGTTTATGAGCTCTTTGGTGCGTCTGATTCCTGCATGACCTAATAATGGAGGGTCATGGTGTTCCTTAATGATCTGTACTCTAAGTTTTTCTGGAATATATAAATTAGAGCCATGGTAATAAAATCCATCTTTCTTAACCAAAGAGTTCAATGGTGTATGTTTGTCAGAAGAGAAGGCAGCTTCATAGTCTTGAACTGGGATTGGAAGTAAAGCGAGGAATCTTGACGGTGGCAAAATACAGCTAGGTGCCACTTGTTGAATGGGTCTTTGGTCTCTACGAGACAGGGCATCAGCTTTTCCGTTTTTTGATCCTGGTCTGTACATGATTTGAAAATCAAAACGACTAAAAAAAAGACTCCATCTCACCTGTCTGGCAGATAACGTTTTGTTGTTTTGTAGGAATTCAAGATTTCTGTGGTCAGTATAAATAATAATAGGACTGGAGGTACTTTCCAAAAGGTGTCTCCAAAATTCCAGTGCTCTTTTTATAGCCAATAATTCTTTATCTCCTATGGAGTAATTCATCTCTGCTGTAGACATAATCTTGGAATAAAACCCAATAGGGAATAGAGGGTCCTTAATCGTTTTGCGTTGTGAGAGGACTGCACCAAGTGCATAGTCAGAAGAATCAACTTCTAAAACGTACTGAAGGTCTGGATCAGGGTACTTTAGAATAGGAGCGGATGAAAAAGCTTGTTTTAGAAAACTGAAAGCAACATCAGCTTCTTTTGTCCAACAGAAGGTAGAATTAGGACTGGTAAGGGTAGTAAGTGGCTTGGAAATTCTAGAAAAGTTGCAAATGAATTTCCTATAATAATTACTGAATCCTAGGAATTTTTGAAGGTCCTTTCTAGTGAGAGGAGTAGGCCAATTTTTCACTGCATCAACTTTGCCCTCTTGCATCTGAATACCCTCGGGGCTGATGGAATAACCTAGGAAATCTATAGTTCTAGTGTGAAAAATACATTTTTCCAATTTGGCGTAAAGACGGTGGACCTGAAGTCGTGACAGAACCCAACTAACATGTTTTATATGGTCAGTTGTATTAGAGGAATAAATTAAAATGTCATCTAGATAAACTATGACACAGATATCGAGTAGATCATGGAAGATATCATTTACAAAAAACTGGAAAGTAGCAGGTGCATTAGTGAGGCCGAAAGGCATAACCAAGTATTCGTACAACCCATATCTGGTTCTGAAGGCAGTGAGCCATTCATCACCCTCTCTGATGCGTACTAAATTATAAGCTCCCCTTAGATCCAGTTTAGTGTATATAGTAGCATGACGTAATCTCTCAATGAGCTCTAGAATGAGTGGGAGTGGATATCGGTTTTTAATGGTGATCTTGTTTAGTTGTCTGAAATCGATGATAGGACGTAAGGACTGATCCTTGTTACGGACAAAAAACATCCCAGCACCTGCAGGAGAGACAGATGGTCGAATAAAACCTTTCTTCAAGTTCTCATCCAAGTAAGTTTTAAGGTAGTCTAACTCAGATTGACATAGTGGATATAAATGGCCAATAGGTGGGGATGTTCCAGGTTTTAATTCTATAGGACAGTCATAAGGTCGGTGAGGGGGAAGTGTTTCAGCCTCTTTTTTACTAAAGACCTCCGAGAAGTGAGTATATTCACTGGGAATAACAGACTCAGTAGTAGGGTTTATAGAAAGTAAAGACTGTCTAACACATGTTTGTTGGCAATACTTTGAATTCAACTGTATTTGGAGAGATTTCCAAGAGATCTGGGGTTCATGTAGTTGCAGCCAAGATAAACCCAGAACTATTGGAAATAGAGGGGAACTAATCACATCAAAAGAGAGATGTTCATGATGATTTATCAGGGTAGTTACTGAGAGTGGGATAGTGTGGTGTGTAATAGGTCCAGAGGCAATCTCAGAGCCATCAACAACTCGAAGTGAAATTGGAGACAATTTTTTTATCAGAGGTATTTTATTTTCAGATACTATAGAGCTGTCGATGTAGTTCCCCTGAGCTCCAGTGTCCACGATAGCTGGGATGTTCATCTGCTTACTTGCCCACTGTAATGACAAAAGTAGAGAACAGTGAAGTGGTTTGTTACGTATTATCTGAGAGATAAAGTCAGTGTGGCACTTACTGTTCTTTTTCTGAGGTATAACAGGGCAATCCTTGAGAGTATGGGAAGCAGCACCACAGTACATGCACAGGCCCCTGGTCTTCCTTCTTATCCGTTCCTCTGGAGAAATGGGACCCCTGAAGATGTTAATGTCCATGGCTTCAGCTCCGCCAGAACTAGGACTGTTAGGTCTGCGAATAGGTGTACTAGGAGTGGAGACTTTTTTGTACCCCTGATCACAGTATGGCCTTTCTGATCTTCTCTCTCTCAATCTTCTGTCGATTTGGCTACTTAGTCTCATAAGAGCTTCAAGGGAGTCTGGTAACTCGGTTCTTGCTAATTCGTCCTTGACAGTGTCAGAGAGACCAAGCCGGTATTGATTTCTGAGGGCTATGGCATTCCATTGAGAGTCGATTGCATATTGTTTGAACTCTGTTATGTATTGTTCCACGGGTCTAGATCCTTGTTTTAATTTCCTCATTTTACTCTCAGCAGTCAACTGCAGGTTGGTATCGTTATAAAGTTCATCCATAACGTCAAGAAAAGATGAGAAAGATGACAGAACCGGATTGTTACTCTCAAAAAGAGTGTCAGCCCATATTCGTGGTTCTCCCCTTAGGTAACTAATCATAGTAAGAACTTTTACCCTATCATTAGGATAGGTTTTAGGTTTAAGACTGAAGTTAAGGAGGCAGGCATTCTTAAAATGACGATATTGGTTTCTGTCTCCATGGAAGAAATCAGGTGGAGCCACGAAAGGCTCAGGAGATGACTCTAAAGATGTTTGTTTTGAAGTGATACTGTCTTTTATAACTTTTCTAAGTGTCTCATTCTCCAGTTGTAAGTCTCTTAGTCCCTGACTGAGTTGGTCTACTCTTTGGGACAAGTTGTACACAATTTGAGGGAGTTCGGCTGGATCCATAATTTGGCTTAGTTATTCTGTAAGATTCTCTTATGTTTTTCTTAAGCAGGATCGCAACTGCCGAATCTGTTACTTTTATATGTATCACTCTAATCAACAGACTATTGTATTAGCATAGGCTGTGGTTTTTCAGAGTGAAGTTTTATCAAAAATGACTCGTTGGTCAAAAGCAGGAATAAAGTACTATTCACTAGAAGATATTATTCCTTTAAGTCCCACTGTAAAAGGCAAACAAATGATATCAACTCTCACTGAATAATCCTGTGTTTGTCTGTAACGTCTTGTGAGAAGCAGCTGCTGACAGGCTACAGTGTAACTTGAAAGTGGAGCAGTGTAACTTGAGACCGCAGGTAGAGGCGTGACTGGTAGCAGGGGGATTCCCTTTCGGTGACGTCACACTAACAGCGTAGAGTTGTAACGGAGCTGGTATTTCAAGTAATTATCTCCGGATTTAAAATTAGTTGAAGGTATGCAGCTAAATAAGCAAAACTGTATAGCATGAGAGTAAAATGGAAATTAACTCACTTAGTAGTTGCGGTGGAAGTTCCGGTAGTTTCCAGGTTGAAAGTAACTTGCAGAGTCGATATCCTCAGATTAAATGGCAGAAGTACTGCAGTTAGCAAGCAGTGAAAGTGAATGGATATCAAGCGAACAAATAGGCAAGTTTGTAGAAATATAGCAACCCAGGCTGTATACGAAGGAGCAGACCCGTAATAACCCAGATAGAAGTTATATTTGTAATCCAAATGTTTGGTTATAATCTGTTAGTATATTATATATGCAAAAGGTACTCTTTTAAGAATAGAGCAAACAGCTTAGCTGTACTGAACACAATAACTAAGCACTTGTTTAGGGCGGAGACATGACTTAAATACAGGTGTGTGTAGGTGAGCTGCTGTAGCAAGGAAAACCAGGAATGGAATCCTTACACTAAACCTATTAACACCTAAACTGCCATCCCCACATCGCCGACACTAACTAAACCTATTAACCTCTAAACCACTGCACCCCCACATCTCAACTACCTAAATTAAACAATATTAATCCCTAAACCTAATATTAACCCCTAAACCTAACACCCCCTAACTTTAACATAATTAAAAAAAAAAAACTAAAGTAAAGTTACAATTATTAACTACCTATTTAAAAATAAATACAAACTTGCCTGTGAAATAAAAATAAAATAAAAATAAAACCTAAGCTTAACCCTTTTTTGCAGATCACCAAGACTTACACTGTTGGAAAGGTTATGCAATTACCTTTCCAACGGTGGGTCTTGGGGGTCTGTAGCTGCTTAGATGCCTGAGATACAGGCTTCTAAGCAGCATGCCCCCTGCTCCTATACTTAACATTGGTAATTTTAAATAAAGTTGCGCGGTGACGTCATCACGTCATTGCGCGTGACGTTACTGCGCATAACGTGAAGCCCCGGCGATGCCTGTCACTATGCAGGCCCGATCGCCGGGGTAGGAGCGGGTGGGAGCCCCCATATCTCCCTCAAGCCGTCGTTAGCACCAGAGGGGGAAACTCTACTACGGCTCAGAGCCGTCGTTAGCACTCAAGGGGTTAAAATAAAAAACACATTACTAAAAACTAAAAATAACAAAACCTTACAAAAAAAATTAAACTACAATTAAAAAAAATAATAAACACTAAAATTACAAAACATAAAAAAACTACCATTACAAAAAATAACAAACGAAATTATCCAAAATAATAAAAATTATTCCTATTCTAATACCCCATTCAAAATAAAAAATAAACTAATCTATAATAAGCTACCAATGGTCCTTAAAAGAGCCTTTTGTAGGGCATTGCCCTAAAGTTAACAGCTCTTTTGCCAAAAAAAATAAAACAAACACCCTCTAACATTACAAACCCCCACCCCCCAAACCCACAAAATAAAAACAGCCTAATCTACCCATTGCCCCGAAAAGGGCATTTGTATGGGCATTGCCCTTAAAAGGGCATTCAGCTCTTTTTCAGCCCATTAAAAATAAAAAAGCTCTAATCTAAAAAAAACAAACACATCCCAAAAATAAAAAACATCCCATTTAAAAAATAGCAAACGAAATTATCTAAAATAATAAAAATGATTCCTATTCTAATACCCAGTTTTAAAATAAAAACCCACCCCAAAATATAAAAATCCTAATCTATTATAAATTACTAATGGCCCTTAAAAGGGCCTTTGGTAGGGCATTGCCCTAAAGTTAACAGCTCTTTTGCAAAAAAATAAAACAAACACCCCTTAACACTACAAACCCCCACCCCCCAAACCCACAAAATAAAAAAAAAAACTAATCTAACCATTGCCCCAAAAAGGGCATTTGTATGGGGCATTGCCCTTAAAAGGGCATTCAACACTAACCCCAAAATCAGTACTCAAATTTGCTGAAGTCCAGCGAAAGATCTTCATGCCAGCAGAGAAGCATCTTCATCCATCACTGGACGGGCATCTTCCATCTTCTTTATCCCTGCGGAGGCGGGGCGGTCGGTGGATGCGCAGAGGTACAGGCGGAGGTCCATCGGTCCGACGTGGAGATCCTCTTCATGCAATCGTCTGCCGCACACTGAGGATTCAATGCAAGGTACCCCTTTTATATTTGGGTACCGTTGCATTCCTATTGGCTGAAAAATTCTAATCAACCATTAGGAATGAGAGCTGCTTAAATCCTATTGGCTGATTTGAACAGTAGGTATGGGTAGATTAGGTTTTTTTTATTTTGGGGATGTGGGGGTTTGTAATGTTAGGGGGTGTTTGTTTATTTTTGCAAAAGAGCTGATATCTTTAGGGCAATGTCCTACAAAAGGCCCTTTTAAGGGCCATTGGTAGTTTATTATAGATTAGATTTTGGGGTGGGGTTTTTTTTTTGTTTTTTTTTTTAAACGGGGTATTAGAATAGGAATAATTTTTATTATTTTGGATAATTTTGTTTGTTATTTTTTGTAATGGTAGTTTTTTATTTTTTGTAATTTTAGTGTTTATTATTTTTTGGAATTGTAGTTTTATTTTTTTGCAATGTTAGGTTTTTTTTTTTTTTAGTTTAAGCTTAGGTTTTATTTTTATTTCATAGGTAAGTTTGTATTTATTTTAACTAGGTAGTTAGTAAATAGTAATATTGTGACTAGTATAGGTTTTATTTTATTTCACAGGTAAGTTTGTATTTATTTTTAAATAGGTATTTAATTATTGTAACTTTAATTTCGGTGTATTTTAATTATGTTAAAGTTAGGGGATGTTAGTTTTAGGGTTTAATATAGTTTAATTTAGGTAGTTTTTGTGTAGGGGCGGCGGTTTAGAGGTTAATAACTTTAATTAGTGTTGGCGATGTGGGGAGCAGCGGTTTAGGGGTTAATAGCTTTAGTGTTGGCGATGTGGGAGGGGCAGCGGTTAATAGGTTTATTTAGTGTCTGCGATGTGGGAGGGCGGTTTAGGGATTAATAGGTTTATTTAGTGTCGGGCGATGTGGGGGGTGGCGGTTTAGAGGTTAATAGGTTAAGTTAGTGTCAGGTATTGGTGGTTTAGGGGTTAATAGCTTTATTTAGTGTTTTCGTAAGTGTCGGCTATTTTTGAGAACTGCGGTTTAGAGGTTGATAGGTTTTGTTAGTGTCGGGAAACGGCGATTTAGGGGTTAATAGCTTTTTTTACTGTTTTAGTTAGTGTCGGAGATGTCGCGGAACGGCGGTTTAGGGGTTAATGGCTTTTTACTTAGTGTTTTAGTAAGTGTTGAAGATGTTTGGGAACTGCGGTTTAGAGGTTAATAGGTTTAGTTAGTGTCAGCGATGTTTGGGAACTGCGGTTTAGAGGTTAATAGGTTTAGTTAGTGTCGGGAAACAGTGGTTTAGGGGTTAATGGCTTTATTTAGTGTTTTAGTTAGTGTCGGCGATGTTTGGGAACTGCGGTTTTGAAGTTAATAAGTTTAGTTAGTGTCGGCGATGTTTGTGAACTGCAGTTTAGAGGTTAATAGTTTTAGTTATTGTTGGCAATGTCAGGGAATAGCGGTTTAGGGGTTAATAGCTTTATTTAGTGTTTTAGTTAGTGTCTGCGATGTTTGGGAACTGCGATTTAAAGGTTAATAGGTTTAGTTAGTGTCGGGGAATGGCGGTTTAGGGGTTAATAGCTTTATTTAGTGTTTTAGTTAGTGTTGGCGATGTTTGGGAACTGCGGTTTAGATAAGAACAATTAAAAATTCCGAATATGAATAAAAAATGGATCCAAAAATTCAGAAACTGATTTATTCGTTTTTGGAATTTTCGTTATGGTGCCAATTCCGAAAATACAGATTAATCTGAATCTTTGAATCGGCCAAAATTTGGCCGAAACAAATTGCACATGTCTAGTTGAGAGTCCACAATCCATTACTCCAGGGAACTGTAATACCCAAGATGTCCACAAGTAATAACATAAAGGGTGAGATCCAAGAAACCTTTTGTTTTCACTGAGAAACTGAATCCAAAACCCAAACAGAGCATAAAAAAGGCAATTAAAAATAACCAACCCGCAAAAACAAATCAACCTGAGACAACTGCTGAAGGTCTTCCTACTAAAGGCTGCCTCAAAAGAAGCAAAGACATGAAAAATGGTTGAGTTTAGAGAAAGTATACAACAATGACCAAGTAGCTGCCTTGCAAATTTGCTCCACTGAAGTAACGTTCTTAAAAGCCCAAGAAGTGGCAACTGATCTGGTAGAATGAGCAGAGTCTGTCCAGGTGGAGGCTAAAAGTTTGGCTGGAATCCTTAGAAAAATCAACATAACACTTCAAAAATGTAACATTATCTAAATAATGAAGAGATCTCTCTGAAAAATTCTTAGGATTAAGACATAAAAAAGGGACAATTTCCCAACTAATGTCCTGATGAAAAATAAAATACGTTGGATCACAAGAAAGAGTAGATAACTCTAGAAACTCTTCTAACAGATAAAATTGTTAAAGAAACAAAACTTTCAGAAAGACGTTTAATATCCAACTTATGCATAGGTACAAAAGGAAGAGCCTGCAAAAACCAAATTAAAGGGGCAGTATACACTAATTTTCATCTAACTGTATGTAATAGACACTACTATAAAGAAGAATATGCACAGGTAGTGATCTAAAAATCCAGTATGAAACCTTTTTAAAACTGCATATGAAAAGACCCTTACTCAAACAGAAGCAAGCAGGAATCTGTAGACTTGATTCTACATCTGATACTTTGAGGCTTTGTTAGGAGTCTAAAAAACAGCACAATGTTATAAAAAAATAAGTAAAACTATACATTGTTACAAAAACACTCAGATGGGCTATATAACTGGATCATCTAAAAAACATTAGGGCAAAGATACATCAAAAGTACAGTGTTCCTTTAAAGGGACAGTCTAGTCCAAAAAAAACTTTCATGATTCAGATAGAGCATGTAATTTTAAACAATTTTCCAATTTACTTTTATCACCAATTTTTCTTTGTTCTCTTGGTATTCTTAGTTGAAAGCTTAACTTAGGAGGTTCATATGCTAATTTCTTAGACCTTGAAGGCCGCCTCTTAAGGGTTTTTCACCACTAGAGGGTGTTAGTTCATGTTTTTCATATAGATAACACTGTGCTCGTGCACGTGAAGTTACCTGGGAGCCATCACTGATTGGCTAAACTGCAAGTCTGTCAAAAGAACAAATAAAGGGGCAGTCTGCAGAGGCTTAGATACAAGATAATCACAGAGGTAAAAAATATATAAATATAACTGTGTTGGTTATGCAAAACTAGGGAATGGGTAAACAAAGGATTATCTATCTTTTAAAACAATAACAATTCTGGTGTAGACTGTCCCTTTAAGGTTCTAAGGAGGAGAAATTTGTTAACGACAAGTTTAATTCTAGACAAGGCTTTAACAAAACCATGAATGTTAAGTAGCTTAGCAATATTCTTATGGAACAAAAGGGCAGCAATCTGACCTTTCAAAGAACTAGGAATAAACCCTTATCCAAACCATCCTGTAAAAACAGCAAAAAATTTGTGGAATTCTAAAAGAATGCCAAGAAAAACCATGATTCGTACACCAAGAAAAAAGGCATTCCAGACCTTATAATACAATTTCCCTGATCACAGGCTTATGAGCCTGTATAAGAGTCATTATCACAAAATCAGAAAACCCTCTCTATCTAAGAACTATCCGTTCAGTCACTATACCATCAAGCTGAGAGATTTGGAATCCAGATGTAAAAACAGACTTCTAGATGCAGAGGTAGTGACCAAGCAGTGTAACTGGACGTCAGAACCAGATCTACATACCAAATTCTGCAGGACCAAACTGGAGCAATTAGACCAGTATAAGGATGATGAGTATCTATACTCTGTATACTGCTCAGTATAAGGATGATGAGTATCTATACACTGTATGCTGCACAGTATAAGGATGATGAGTATCTATACACTGTATGCTGCACAGTATAAGGATGATGAGTATCTATACACTGTATGCTGCACAGTATAAGGATGATGAGTATCTATACACTGTATGCTGCACAGTATAAGGATGATGAGTATCTATACTCTGTATGCTGCACAGTATAAGGATGATGAGTATCTATACACTGTATGCTGCACAGTATAAGGATGATGAGTATCTATACACTGTATGCTGCACAGTATAAGGATGATGAGTATCTATACATTGTATGCTGCACAGTATAAGGATGAGTATCTATAAACTGTATGCTGCGTAGTATAAGGATGATGAGTATCTTTACACTGTATGCTGCGCAGTATAAGGATGATGAGTATCTATGCACTGTATGCTGCACAGTATAAGGATGATGAGTATCTATACACTGTATACTGCGCAGTATAAGGATGATGAGTATCTATACACTGTATGCTGCGTAGTATAAGGATGATGAGTATCTATACACTGTATGCTGCGTAGTATAAGGATGATGAGTATCTTTACACTGTATGCTGCGCAGTATAAGGATGATGAGTATCTATACTCTGTATACTGCTCAGTATAAGGATGATGAGTATCTATACTCTGTATACTGCGCAGTATAAGGATGATGAGTATCTATACACTGTATGCTGCGCAGTATAAGGATGAGTATCTATACACTGTATGCTGCGTGGTATAAGGATGATGAGTATCTATACACTGTATGCTGCGCAGTATAAGGATGATGAGTATCTATACACTGTATGCTGCGCAGTATAAGGATGAGTATCTATACACTGTATGCTGCGTGGTATAAGGATGATGAGTATCTATACACTGTAAGGCATTCCACTGTATGCTGCGCAGTATAAGGATGATGAGTATCTATACACTGTATGCTGCGCAGTATAAGGATGATGAGTATCTATACACTGTAAGGCATTCCACTGTATGCTGCGCAGTATAAGGATGATGAGTATCTATGCACTGTATGCTGCTCAGTATAAGGATGATGAGTATCTATACACTGTATACTGCGCAGTATAAGGATGATGAGTATCTATACACTGTATGCTGCGTAGTATAAGGATGATGAGTATCTTTACACTGTATGCTGCGCAGTATAAGGATGATGAGTATCTATACTCTGTATACTGCTCAGTATAAGGATGATGAGTATCTATACTCTGTATACTGCGCAGTATAAGGATGATGAGTATCTATACACTGTATGCTGCGCAGTATAAGGATGAGTATCTATACACTGTATGCTGCGTGGTATAAGGATGATGAGTATCTATACACTGTATGCTGCGTGGTATAAGGATGATGAGTATCTATACACTGTATGCTGCGTGGTATAAGGATGATGAGTATCTATACACTGTATGCTGCGCAGTATAAGGATGAGTATCTATACACTGTATGCTGCGCAGTATAAGGATGATGAGTATCTATACACTGTATGCTGCGCAGTATAAGGATGAGTATCTATACACTGTATGCTGCGCAGTATAAGGATGAGTATCTATACACTGTATGCTGCGCAGTATAAGGATGATGAGTATCTATACTCTGTATGCTGCGCAGTATAAGGATGATGAGTATCTATACTCTGTATACTGCTCAGTATAAGGATGATGAGTATCTATACACTGTAAGGCATTCCAGACCTTATAATACAATTTCCCTGATCACAGGCTTATGAGCCTGTATAAGAGTCATAATCACAAAATCAGAAAACCCTCTCTATCTAAGAACTATCCGTTCAGTCTCTATACCATCAAGCTGAGAGATTTGGAATCCAGATGTAAAAACAGACTTCTAGATGCAGAGGTAGTGGCCAAGCAGTGTAACTGGACGTCAGAACCAGATCTACATACCAAATTCTGCAGGACCAAACTGGAGCAATTAGACCAGTATAAGGATGATGAGTATCTATACTCTGTATACTGCGCAGTATAAGGATGATGAGTATCTATACACTGTATGCTGCACAGTATAAGGATGTTGAGTATCTATACTCTGTATGCTGCACAGTATATGGATGATGAGTATCTATACACTGTATGCTGCACAGTATAAGGATGATGAGTATCTATACACTGTATGCTGCACAGTATAAGGATGATGAGTATCTATACACTGTATGCTGCGCAGTATAAGCATGATGAGTATCTATACACTGTATGCTGCACAGTATAAGCATGATGAGTATCTATACACTGTATGCTGCACAGTATAAGGATGATGAGTATCTATACTCTGTATACTGCTCAGTATAAGGATGATGAGTATCTATACTCTGTATACTGCGCAGTATAAGGATGATGAGTATCTATACACTGTATACTGCGCAGTATAAGGATGATGAGTATCTATACACTGTATGCTGCACAGTATAAGGATGATGAGTATCTATACTCTGTATGCTGCGCAGTATAAGGATGATGAGTATCTATACTCTGTATACTGCTCAGTATAAGGATGATGAGTATCTATACACTGTAAGGCATTCCAGACCTTATAATAAAATTTCCCTGATCACAGGCTTATGAGCCTGTATAAGAGTCATTATCACAAAATCAGAAAACCCTCTCTATCTAAGAACTATCCGTTCAGTCTCTATACCATCAAGCTGAGAGATTTGGAATCCAGATGTAAAAACAGACTTCTAGATGCAGAGGTAGTGGCCAAGCAGTGTAACTGGACGTCAGAACCAGATCTACATACCAAATTCTGCAGGACCAAACTGCAGCAATTCGACCAGTATAAGAATGATGAGTATCTATACTCTGTATACTGCTCAGTATAAGGATGATGAGTATCTATACTCTGTATACTGCGCAGTATAAGGATGATGAGTATCTATACACTGTATGCTGCACAGTATAAGGATGATGAGTATCTATACACTGTATGCTGCACAGTATAAGGATGATGAGTATCTATACACTGTATGCTGCACAGTATAAGGATGATGAGTATCTATACACTGTATGCTGCACAGTATAAGGATGATGAGTATCTATACACTGTATGCTGCACAGTATAAGGATGATGAGTATCTATACATTGTATGCTGCACAGTATAAGGATGAGTATCTATAAACTGTATGCTGCGTAGTATAAGGATGATGAGTATCTTTACACTGTATGCTGCGCAGTATAAGGATGATGAGTATCTATGCACTGTATGCTGCACAGTATAAGGATGATGAGTATCTATACACTGTATACTGCGCAGTATAAGGATGATGAGTATCTATACACTGTATGCTGCACAGTATAAGGATGATGAGTATCTATACACTGTATACTGCTCAGTATAAGGATGATGAGTATCTATACTCTGTATACTGCTCAGTATAAGGATGATGAGTATCTATACACTGTATGCTGCGCAGTATAAGGATGAGTATCTATACACTGTATGCTGCGTGTTATAAGGATGATGAGTATCTATACACTGTATGCTGCGCAGTATAAGGATGATGAGTATCTATACACTGTATGCTGCGCAGTATAAGGATGAGTATCTATACACTGTATGCTGCGTGGTATAAGGATGATGAGTATCTATACACTGTAAGGCATTCCACTGTATGCTGCGCAGTATAAGGATGATGAGTATCTATACACTGTATGCTGCGCAGTATAAGGATGATGAGTATCTATACACTGTAAGGCATTCCACTGTATGCTGCGCAGTATAAGGATGATGAGTATCTATGCACTGTATGCTGCTCAGTATAAGGATGATGAGTATCTATACACTGTATACTGCGCAGTATAAGGATGATGAGTATCTATACACTGTATGCTGCGTAGTATAAGGATGATGAGTATCTTTACACTGTATGCTGCGCAGTATAAGGATGATGAGTATCTATACTCTGTATACTGCTCAGTATAAGGATGATGAGTATCTATACTCTGTATACTGCGCAGTATAAGGATGATGAGTATCTATACACTGTATGCTGCGCAGTATAAGGATGAGTATCTATACACTGTATGCTGCGTGGTATAAGGATGATGAGTATCTATACACTGTATGCTGCGTGGTATAAGGATGATGAGTATCTATACACTGTATGCTGCGTGGTATAAGGATGATGAGTATCTATACACTGTATGCTGCGCAGTATAAGGATGAGTATCTATACACTGTATGCTGCGCAGTATAAGGATGATGAGTATCTATACACTGTATGCTGCGCAGTATAAGGATGAGTATCTATACACTGTATGCTGCGCAGTATAAGGATGAGTATCTATACACTGTATGCTGCGCAGTATAAGGATGATGAGTATCTATACTCTGTATACTGCTCAGTATAAGGATGATGAGTATCTATACACTGTAAGGCATTCCAGACCTTATAATAAAATTTCCCTGATCACAGGCTTATGAGCCTGTATAAGAGTCATAATCACAAAATCAGAAAACCCTCTCTATCTAAGAACTATCCGTTCAGTCTCTATACCATCAAGCTGAGAGATTTGGAATCCAGATGTAAAAACAGACTTCTAGATGCAGAGGTAGTGGCCAAGCAGTGTAACTGGACGTCAGAACCAGATCTACATACCAAATTCTGCAGGACCAAACTGGAGCAATTAGACCAGTATAAGAATGATGAGTATCTATACTCTGTATACTGCGCAGTATAAGGATGATGAGTATCTATACTCTGTATACTGCGCAGTATAAGGATGATGAGTATCTATACTCTGTATGCTGCACAGTATAAGGATGTTGAGTATCTATACTCTGTATGCTGCACAGTATATGGATGATGAGTATCTATACACTGTATGCTGCACAGTATAAGGATGATGAGTATCTATACACTGTATGCTGCACAGTATAAGGATGATGAGTATCTATACACTGTATGCTGCGCAGTATAAGCATGATGAGTATCTATACACTGTATGCTGCACAGTATAAGCATGATGAGTATCTATACACTGTATGCTGCACAGTATAAGGATGATGAGTATCTATACTCTGTATACTGCTCAGTATAAGGATGATGAGTATCTATACTCTGTATACTGCGCAGTATAAGGATGATGAGTATCTATACACTGTATACTGCGCAGTATAAGGATGATGAGTATCTATACACTGTATGCTGCACAGTATAAGGATGATGAGTATCTATACTCTGTATGCTGCGCAGTATAAGGATGATGAGTATCTATACTCTGTATACTGCTCAGTATAAGGATGATGAGTATCTATACACTGTAAGGCATTCCAGACCTTATAATAAAATTTCCCTGATCACAGGCTTATGAGCCTGTATAAGAGTCATTATCACAAAATCAGAAAACCCTCTCTATCTAAGAACTATCCGTTCAGTCACTATACCATCAAGCTGAGAGATTTGGAATCCAGATGTAAAAACAGACTTCTAGATGCAGAGGTAGTGGCCAAGCAGTGTAACTGGACGTCAGAACCAGATCTACATACCAAATTCTGCAGGACCAAACTGCAGCAATTCGACCAGTATAAGAATGATGAGTATCTATACTCTGTATACTGCTCAGTATAAGGATGATGAGTATCTATACTCTGTATACTGCGCAGTATAAGGATGATGAGTATCTATACACTGTATGCTGCACAGTATAAGGATGATGAGTATCTATACACTGTATGCTGCACAGTATAAGGATGATGAGTATCTATACACTGTATGCTGCACAGTATAAGGATGATGAGTATCTATACACTGTATGCTGCACAGTATAAGGATGATGAGTATCTATACACTGTATGCTGCACAGTATAAGGATGATGAGTATCTATACATTGTATGCTGCACAGTATAAGGATGAGTATCTATAAACTGTATGCTGCGTAGTATAAGGATGATGAGTATCTTTACACTGTATGCTGCGCAGTATAAGGATGATGAGTATCTATGCACTGTATGCTGCACAGTATAAGGATGATGAGTATCTATACACTGTATACTGCTCAGTATAAGGATGATGAGTATCTATACTCTGTATACTGCTCAGTATAAGGATGATGAGTATCTATACACTGTATGCTGCACAGTATAAGGATGATGAGTATCTATACACTGTATGCTGCACAGTATAAGGATGATGAGTATCTATACACTGTATGCTGCACAGTATAAGGATGATGAGTATCTATACACTGTATGCTGCACAGTATAAGGATGATGAGTATCTATACACTGTATGCTGCACAGTATAAGGATGATGAGTATCTATACATTGTATGCTGCACAGTATAAGGATGAGTATCTATAAACTGTATGCTGCGTAGTATAAGGATGATGAGTATCTTTACACTGTATGCTGCGCAGTATAAGGATGATGAGTATCTATGCACTGTATGCTGCACAGTATAAGGATGATGAGTATCTATACACTGTATACTGCGCAGTATAAGGATGATGAGTATCTATACACTGTATGCTGCGCAGTATAAGGATGATAAGTATCTATACACTGTATGCTGCGTAGTATAAGGATGATGAGTATCTATACACTGTATGCTGCGTAGTATAAGGATGATGAGTATCTTTACACTGTATGCTGCGCAGTATAAGGATGATGAGTATCTATACTCTGTATACTGCTCAGTATAAGGATGATGAGTATCTATACTCTGTATACTGCGCAGTATAAGGATGATGAGTATCTATACACTGTATGCTGCGCAGTATAAGGATGAGTATCTATACACTGTATGCTGCGTGGTATAAGGATGATGAGTATCTATACACTGTATGCTGCGCAGTATAAGGATGATGAGTATCTATACACTGTATGCTGCGCAGTATAAGGATGAGTATCTATACACTGTATGCTGCGTGGTATAAGGATGATGAGTATCTATACACTGTATGCTGCGCAGTATAAGGATGATGAGTATCTATACACTGTAAGGCATTCCACTGTATGCTGCGCAGTATAAGGATGATGAGTATCTATACACTGTATGCTGCGCAGTATAAGGATGATGAGTATCTATACACTGTAAGGCATTCCACTGTATGCTGCGCAGTATAAGGATGATGAGTATCTATGCACTGTATGCTGCACAGTATAAGGATGATGAGTATCTATACACTGTATACTGCGCAGTATAAGGATGATGAGTATCTATACACTGTATGCTGCGTAGTATAAGGATGATGAGTATCTTTACACTGTATGCTGCGCAGTATAAGGATGATGAGTATCTATACTCTGTATACTGCTCAGTATAAGGATGATGAGTATCTATACTCTGTATACTGCGCAGTATAAGGATGATGAGTATCTATACACTGTATGCTGCGCAGTATAAGGATGAGTATCTATACACTGTATGCTGCGTGGTATAAGGATGATGAGTATCTATACACTGTATGCTGTGCAGTATAAGGATGATGAGTATCTATACACTGTATACTGCGCAGTATAAGGATGATGAGTATCTATACTCTGTATACTGCTCAGTATAAGGATGATGAGTATCTATACACTGTATGCTGCGCAGTATAAGGATGATGAGTATCTATACACTGTATGCTGCGCAGTATAAGGATGAGTATCTATACACTGTATGCTGCGTGGTATAAGGATGATGAGTATCTATACACTGTAAGGCATTCCACTGTATGCTGCGCAGTATAAGGATGATGAGTATCTATACTCTGTATACTGCTCAGTATAAGGATGATGAGTATCTATACTCTGTATACTGCGCAGTATAAGGATGATGAGTATCTATACACTGTATGCTGCGCAGTATAAGGATGAGTATCTATACACTGTATGCTGCGTGGTATAAGGATGATGAGTATCTATACACTGTATGCTGTGCAGTATAAGGATGATGAGTATCTATACACTGTATGCTGCGCAGTATAAGGATGATGAGTATCTATACACTGTATGCTGCGCAGTATAAGGATGAGTATCTATACACTGTATGCTGCTTGGTATAAGGATGATGAGTATCTATACACTGTATGCTGCGCAGTATAAGGATGATGAGTATCTATACACTGTATGCTGCGCAGTATAAGGATGAGTATCTATACACTGTATGCTGCGCAGTATAAGGATGAGTATCTATACACTGTATGCTGCGCAGTATAAGGATGATGAGTATCTATACTCTGTATACTGCTCAGTATAAGGATGATGAGTATCTATACTCTGTATACTGCTCAGTATAAGGATGATGAGTATCTATACTCTGTATACTGCTCAGTATAAGGATGATGAGTATCTATTCTCTGTATACTGCGCAGTATAAGGATGATGAGTATCTATACACTGTATGCTGCGCAGTATAAGGATGAGTATCTATACACTGTATGCTGCTTGGTATAAGGATGATGAGTATCTATACACTGTATGCTGCGCAGTATAAGGATGATGAGTATCTATACACTGTATGCTGCTCAGTATAAGGATGAGTATCTATACACTGTATGCTGCGCAGTATAAGGATGAGTATCTATACACTGTATGCTGCGCAGTATAAGGATGATGAGTATCTATACTCTGTATACTGCTCAGTATAAGGATGATGAGTATCTATACACTGTAAGGCATTCCAGACCTTATAATACAATTTCCCTGATCACAGGCTTATGAGCCTGTATAAGAGTCATAATCACAATATCAGAAAACCCTCTCTATCTAAGAACTATCCGTTCAGTCACTATACCATCAAGCTGAGAGATTTGGAATCCAGATGTAAAAACAGACTTCTAGATGCAGAGGTAGTGGCCAAGCAGTGTAACTGGACGTCAGAACCAGATCTACATACCAAATTCTGCAGGACCAAACTGGAGCAATTAGACCAGTATAAGAATGATGAGTATCTATACTCTGTATACTGCTCAGTATAAGGATGATGAGTATCTATACTCTGTATACTGCGCAGTATAAGGATGATGAGTATCTATACTCTGTATACTGCGCAGTATAAGGATGATGAGTATCTATACACTGTATGCTGCACAGTATAAGGATGTTGAGTATCTATACTCTGTATGCTGCACAGTATATGGATGATGAGTATCTATACACTGTATGCTGCACAGTATAAGGATGATGAGTATCTATACACTGTATGCTGCACAGTATAAGGATGATGAGTATCTATACACTGTATGCTGCGCAGTATAAGCATGATGAGTATCTATACACTGTATGCTGCACAGTATAAGCATGATGAGTATCTATACACTGTATGCTGCACAGTATAAGGATGATGAGTATCTATACTCTGTATACTGCGCAGTATAAGGATGATGAGTATCTATACTCTGTATACTGCGCAGTATAAGGATGATGAGTATCTATACACTGTATACTGCGCAGTATAAGGATGATGAGTATCTATACTCTGTATACTGCTCAGTATAAGGATGATGAGTATCTATACACTGTATGCTGCACAGTATAAGGATGATGAGTATCTATACACTGTATGCTGCACAGTATAAGGATGTTGAGTATCTATACTCTGCATGCTGCACAGTATAAGGATGATGAGTATCTATACACAAACAATGACCATTGTATAGACTGGTTGCTATGGGCCCTGGTGCCATTGCACCTGCAGCACCAATGGTATTTCCACCCCTGCTGAGGAAATATGTTACAGACACACAATAATGCAGTGTAATATCTATACTTACTGCAATGTGTTTTGCATAAATTACTTGACTGAGTTATTAACCCCTTAACGACCAAGGACGTGCAGGGTACGTCCTCAAAAAAAAGGCAGTTAATGCCTGAGGACGTACCCTGCACGTCCTCGGTGTGGAAAGCAGCTGGAAGCGATCCTGCTCGCTTCCAGCTGCTTTCCGGTTATTGCAGTGATGCCTCGATATGGAGGCATCCTGCAATAACCCTGCATGGCCATCCGATGCAGAGAGAGCCACTCTGTGGCCCTCTCTGCACCGGACATCGATGGCCGGTATCGTTGGTGGGTGGGAGCTGACTTGGGAGGCGGGTGGGCGGCCATCGATGGGCCGTGTAAGGTGGAGGGGGGCGGGATCGGGGGCGTAGCTGACGGGGGCGCGCACGGGCGCGCGCGCGTGCACATAGGGCGGCGGGCGGGCGCGTGCACGGGGCGGGAGCGGGTGGGAACCGCTATACTACAGAAAATGAATGTAACTATGTGGGGGAAAAGGGCAAAATTAAAAAAAAATAAACAGCAGTCAAAGGGATCTTGGAGGGGTGGGGGGTTGGTCTTGGGTGGGGGGGGGGGGCTACACTACAGAAAAAGGGATTTTTTCTTAAAAAAAGCACATTTTTTTCTAAACTGGGTACTGGCAGACAGCTGCCAGTACCCAAGATGGCGCCCATTAAGGCAGAGGGGGAGGGTTAGAGAGCTGTTTGGTGGGGGATCTGTGAGGTTGGGGGCTAAGGGGGGATCCTACACAGCAGCATATGTAAATATGCTAAAAAAAACTCAAAAAAGCCCAAATATACCTTTTATTTTAGTACTGGCAGAGTTTCTGCCAGTACTTAAGATGGCGGGGACAATTGTGGGGTGGGGGAGGGAAGAGAGCTATTTGGGAGGCATCAGGGGGTCTGATGTTTCAGGTGGGAGGCTGAGCTCTACACTAAAGCTAAAATTAACCCTGCAAGTTCCCTACAAGCTACATAATTAACCCCTTCACTGCTAGCCATAATACACGCTTGATGCGCAGCAGCATTTAGCGGCCTTCTAATTACCAAAAAGCATCGCCAAAGCCATATATGTCTGCTATTTCTGAACAAAGGGGATCCCAGAGAAGCATTTACAACCATTTGTGCCATAATTGCACAAGCTGTTTGTAAATAATTTCAGTGAGAAACCTAAAGTTTGTAAAAAAGTTTGTGAAAAAGGGAACGTTTTTTTTAAATTGATCGCATTTGGCGGTGAAATGGTGGCATGAAATATACCAAAATGGGCCTAGATCAATACTTTGGGTTGTCTACTACACTACACTAAAGCTAAAATTAACCCTACAAGCTCCCTACAAGCTCCCTAATTAACCCCTGCACTGCTGGGCATAATACACGTGTGGTGCGCAGCGGCATTTAGCGGCCTTCTAATTACCAAAAAGCAATGCCAAAGCCATATATGTCTGCTATTTCTGAACAAAGGGGATCCCAGAGAAGCATTTACAACCATTTGTGCCATAATTGCATAAGCTGTTTGTAAATGATTTCAGTGAGAAACCTAAAATTGTGAAAAAGTTAAAGTTTTTTTTAATTTGATTGCATTTGGCGGTGAAATGGTGGCATGAAATATACCAAAATGGGCCTAGATCAATAGTTGGGGTTGTCTACTACACTACACTAAAGCTAAAATTACCCCAAAATGCTCCCTACATGCTCCCTAATTAACCCCTTCACTGCTGGGCATAATACACGTGTGGTGCGCAGTGGCATTTAGCGGCCTTCTAATTACCAAAAAGCAACGCCAAAGCCATATATGTCTGCTATTTCTGAACAAAGGGGATCCCAGAGAAGAATTTACAACCATTTATGCCATAATTGCACAAGCGGTTTGTAAATAATTTCAGTGAGAAACCAAATGTTTGTGAAAAAATTTGTGAAAAAGTGAACGATTTTTTGTATTTGATCGCATTTGGCGGTAAAATGGTGGCATGAAATATACCAAAATGGGCCTAGATCAATACTTTGGGTTGTCTACTAAAAAAATATATATACATGTCAATGGATATTCAGAGATTCCTGAAAGATATTAGTGTTCTAATGTAACTAGCGCTAATTTTGAAAAAAAAATGGTTTTTAAATAGCAAAGTGCTACTTGTATTTATGGCCCTATAAGTTACAAAAAAAGCAAAGAACATGTAAACATTGGTATTTCTAAACTCAGAATAAAATTTTGAAACTATTTAGCATGGGTGTTTTTTGGTGGTTGTAGATGTATAACAGATTTTGGGGGTCAAAGTTAGAAAAAGTGTGTTTTTTTTCGATTTTTTCCTCATATTTTATAAATTTTTTTATAGTAAATGATAAGATATGATGAAAATAATGGTATCTTTAGAAAGTCCATTTAATGGCGAGAAAAACGATATATAATATGTGTGGGTACAGTAAATGAGTAAGAGGAAAATTACAGCTAAACACAAACACTGCAAAAATGTAAAAATAGCCGTGGTCCCAAACGGACAGAAAATGGAAAAGTGCTGTGGTCATTAAGGGGTTAAAGGAACTGTTTACTCAATAGTGTCCCTAATTTTCCAGTTGAATGAATGTTTGGCTTTAACTCATCTAGACCAAAATGTGTTTACAAACTTTAATATTCATTCTACTCAGTTACATTATACCCTCTATTTATTTCATGGTTCTTTATTTGGAAGGATTTACTGTTATATTGACATTATATATAATGTAGACAACTATAATAAAATATATATTGCATTTTTTTTGTTCTCAGGTGAGACTGGTTCAGCTGGAAATAACGGAGTAAAAGGTATAATTTGACTCATAAAGAAAAACCTTAATGATCCATTTTACCTACTAGAGTGTATTATTATTTTTTTTACAAGTAGCTCCTTTACTCCTATTTCAGCATTTGAAATATCTGATTTAATCCGTGGTATCCCCACCTATTATGAAAGTTTCTATACTAAAGTTTAGGCTATTAAAAACCCCATGTAAAGACATACAGCAGCAGAAATTACACTCTGTGGGGTGCAGGATAGTTAAGTAATAAAATGATAATTTATTTCTAATGACACGGTGAGTCCATGGATCATCTAATTACTATTGGGAATATCATTCCTGGCCAGCAGGAGGAGGCAAAGAGCAGCACGGCATAGCTGTTAAATATCACCTCCCTTCCCCCCAATCCCAATCATTCTCTTTGCCTACATTAAGAGCAAGGAGCGGGTAAAGTTTGGGTGTCTGGAAGAAGGTTCTTCAATCAAGATTTTATTATTTTCTAGCAGTGCAAGTTTGTTCTACTTTTTTCTTGGGGTTTAGCCGTAGTCCATGTCAGTCTCTTCAGTAGAGCAGTGGTGGCTTTTAAGCAATTGGGAACTTGTGGGGTATAATCCTCACTTCGCCTCCCAAAAATGTTTATTGCTGCCCTACCTTGAAAACCTGATGGAGATCACTCGGTCTTTAACTTTTTCCACAGGTCCATGTGAGGGAGGATGCCTCTCAAACCTAGTGAGCTGCCCTGCTGCCAAGCAGATTTCTTGGAGGTAAGTGCTAAGTTTATTTTTCTAGCAGGGATTACAGAAAAATATTGGCACTTTAAACAGTAAATCTGTGGGGACATTAGACTCATTTTTCCTATTGGAGGTTATAGGACAATGGGAGGCAAGTGGTGCAGGCACTGGGGACAAGGAGAAGGGAATATGGTGTTAGTTCTTTTTTATTATTACAATTACGGTGGTTATACTTTCTGCAGCTTTACTTAATAGTTAATGCTGGCCAGAAGGTTCTGGTGGTGACGCCCACGATGGGCAGGTCTGTTCTAGAAGCGGCAAAGAATTTGCATGCTTTCTTTTGCAAGATGTACCGAGTCCACGGATTCATCCTAACTTGTGGGATATTGCCCTTCCTGACAGGAAGTAGCAAATAGAGCACTACAGCAGAGCTGTCTATATAGCTCCCCCCTTAACTCCACCCCCAGTCATTCTCTCTGCTGGCACTAAGCAGGAAGGGTAAAGAGAAGAGGTGTTAAACTGTTAGTTTTATTTTATCTTCAATCGTTTGTTATTTTTAAATGGTACCGGTGTTGTACTATTTACTCTCAGGCAGGACATAGATGAAGATTTCTGCCTGGAGGATGATGATCTTAGCATTTGTAACTAAGGTCCACTGCTGTTCCCACAGAAGCTGAGGAGTACAGGAAAACTTCAGTGTGAGGAACGGTTTCTTGCTATACAGCAATGAGGTATGTTCAGTCATATTTTCTGCAGAGACTGTGTTAACTCAGAAAGGCTGACAGTGTCCCCATTAGGGGAAGGGTAAGCAGTAATCCTAGTGTTATCAGAGGCTTTTACTAGCTTGCATAAAGGGTTAATTTTTTGTGGGCACTCAGTTTGTTATGTGAATTTGGGACAAACGTTTTTGTGTCTGGGAGTAACGTTTTCTGTTTTATGGGACATTTGCTTGAGGGTTCTTTGGGGTTGTTTATAACCCACATGGCTTTCAGGCAGGGTTTGTTAGTTTTGTGTAGGCCCCAGCAACATCGAGTGAGGTGGGCGGGGCCTACATTTACAAGCAGCAAACAACTTCTCCTGAGGTCCTGAGAGTCTTCTTAGGGACTAATTGAAGCTTTAAACCCCATATTATCGCTTCCTAAGGGCAGGTAGGGCCACAGCAGAGCTGTGGCAAGGGGATTTAGGGGTTTTTAACCGGTTTTAGACACTTATCAATCCGTTTTTTTCATTTGGGGGTCTATTGCTTTGTTACTTACCTATTATCAGAATTTTGTAAGCAATTTTAACCTGTTTTGCAGTTTGTGTATGCCTTTTTTTCTCTTAAAGGTACAGTACCGTTTTTGCAAATTGTGTTTTTTTCATTAAATAAAGTGTTTTCCAAGCTTGCTTGCTTCATTACTAGCCTGTTAAACATGTCTGACACTGAGGAAACACATTGTTCAATTTGTTTAGAAGCCATTGTGGAACCCCCTCTAAGAATGTGTCCCAATTGTACTGATATGTCTATAAATTGCAAACCGCATATTTTGACTTATAAGAATTTGGCATTAAATGATTCTCAGACAGAAGTAAATCAGGTTTCGCCATCTAGTTCTCCCTAAATGTCACAACCAGTTACGCCCGCACAAGCGACACCAAGTACTTCTAGTGCGTCTAATTCTTTCACCTTGCAAGATATGGCTTCAGTTATGAATACTACCCTCACAGAGGTTTTATCTAAACTGCCAGGGTTGCAAGGGAAGCGCAGTAGCTCTGGGTTAAGAACAAATGCTGAGGCTTCTGACACGTTAGTAGCCATATCCAATATTCCCTCACAATGTTCTGAGGTAGGGATGAGGGATTTGCTGTCTGAGGGAGTGATTTCTGATTCAGGAAAGATGTTCCCTCAGACAGATTCAGATATGACGGCATTTAAATTTAAGCTAGAACACCTCCGCTTGTTGCTCAGGGAGGTTTAAGCGACTCTGGATGATTGTGACCCTATATCGTTCCAGAGAAATTGTGTAAAATGGAGAATAATTATAGGTTCCTGTTTACACTGATGTTTTTCCGGTCCCTAAGAGGATTTCGGACATTGTTAATAAGGAGTGGGATAGACCAGGTATTCCGTTCGCTCCCCCTCCTGTTTTTAAGAAAATGTTCCCCATTTCTGACACCATAAAGGACTCATGGCAGATGGTCCCTAAGGTGGAGGGAGCTATTTCTACTCTGGCTAAGCGTACAACTATACCTATTGAAGACAGTTGTGCTTTCATTGATCCTATGGATAAAAAGTTAGAGGGTCTCCTAAAGAAAATTTTTGTTCATCAGGGTTTTCTTCTTTAACCTATAGCGTGCATTGTTCCGGTAACTACTGCAGCTGCTTTTTGGTTTGAGGCAATAGAAGAGGCTCTTCAGATGGAGACCCCACTAGATGATATTTTGGACAGAATTAAGGACTTTAAGTTGGCTAATTCTTTTATTACAGACGCCGCTTTTCATCTTGCTAAGTTAGGGCAAAGAATTCAGGTTTTGCCATTTTAGCGCAAAGAGCATTATGGCTTAAGTCCTGGTCAGCTGATGTGCCATCTAAATCTAAGCTTTTGACCATCCCTTTCAAAGGTAAGACCTTATTCGGGCCTGCACTGAAAGAGATCATTTCAGACATCACTGGAGGGAAGGGTCATGCCCTCCCTTAAGATAAGTAAAATAAGACAAGGACCAAACAAAATAATTTTTGTTCCTTTCAAAACTTCAAGGGTGGTCCCGCTTCCTCTGCTGCAAAGCAAGAGGGGTACTTTGCTCAATCCAAGCCAACCTGGAGACCTAACCAGGCTTGGAACAAGGGTAAACAGGCCAAAAAGCCTGCTGCTGCCACTAAGACAGCATGAAGGGGTATCCCCCGATCCGGGACCGGATCAAGTAGGGGGCAGACTTTCTCTCTTTGCTCAGGCCTGGGCAAGAGACGTTCAGGACTCCTGGGCCGTAGAAATTGTAACCCGGGGGTATCTCCTAGATTTCAAAGATTCTCCTCCAAGGGGGAGGTTCCATCTTTCTCAATTGTCTGTAAACCAGACAAAAAGAGAGGCGTTCTTATGCTGTGTAGAAGACCTTTTTACCACGGGAGTGATCTGCCCAGTTCCGAAAACAGAACAGGGGCAAGGTTTCTACTCCAATCTGTTTGTGGTTCCCAAAAAGAGGGAACCTTCAGACCAATTCTAGATCTCAAGATCCTAAACCAATTCCTAAGAGTTCCATCCTTCAAGATGGAGACCATTCAGACTATTTTACCAATGATCCAGGAGGGTCAATATATGACTATCGTGGATCTAAAGGATGCGTATCTACACATTCCTATCCACAAAGATCATCACCAGTTCCTCAGGTTTGCCTTTCTGGACAGGCATTACCAGTTTGTGGCTCTTCAGGTTGGCCACGGCGCCAAAAATCTTCACAACGGTGCTAGGGTCCCTTCTGGCGGTCCTAAGGCCGAGGGGCATAGCAGTATCGCCTTATCTAGACGACATCTTAATTCAAGTGTCAACTTTCCAACTTGCCAAGTCTCACACGGACTTAGTGTTGGCCTTTCTAAGATCTCATGGGTGGAAGGTGAACGTGAAAAAGAGTTCTCTTATTCCTCTCACAAGAGTTCCATTCCTGGGAACTCTGATAGATTCGGTGGACATGAAAATATTTTTGATGGAGGTCAGGAAATCAAAGATTTTAACCACCTGCTGAGCTCTTAATTCCATTCCTCGGCCGTCAGTGGCTCTGTGTATGGAGGTAATCGGGCTTATGTTAGCGGTAATGGACATAGTTCTGTTTGCTCGCTTGCATCTCAGACTACTGCAACTATGCATGCTCAAACAGTGGAATGGGGATTATGCAGATTTATCTCCTCAGATAAATCTGGATCAAGAGACCAGAGACTCTCTTCTTTGGTGGTTGTCACAGGATCACCTGTCCAGGGGAATGTGTTTCCGCAGGCCAGCGTGGGTTATTGTGATGACGGAAGCCAGCCTACTGGGCTGGGGTGCAGTCTGGAATTCCCTGAAAGCACAGGGTTTATGGACTCAGGAGGAGGCCCTCCTACCGATAAATATTCTGGAATTAAGAGAGATATTCAATGCTCTTCAGGCGTGGCCTCAGCTGGCTTCGGCCGGATTCATCAGGTTTCAGTCGGACAACATCACGACTGTAGCTTATATCAATCATCAGGGGGGAACAAGGAGTTCCTTGGCGATGATAGAAGTTTCCAGGATAATCCGATGTGCAGAGACTCACTCTTGCCATCTATCAGCGATCTATATCCCAGGGATGGAGAACTGGGAGGCAGATTTTCTAAGTCGTCAGACTTTTCATCTGGGGGAGTGGGAGCTCCATCCAGAGGTGTTTGCTCAACTGGTTCAGCTATGGGGCACACCAGAATTGGATCTGATGGCGTCTCGTCAGAACGCCAAAATTCCTTGTTACGGATCCAGGTCAAGGGATCCTCAGGCAGTACTGATAGATGCTCTAGCAGTACCCTGGTCGTTCAACCTGGCTTATGTGTTTCCACCATTCCCTCTCCTTCCGCGTCTGATTGCCAGAATCAAACAGGAGAGAGCTTTGGTGATTTTGATAGCGCCTGCGTGGCCACGCAGGACTTGGTATGCAGACCTGGTGGACATGTCATCTCTGCCACCATGGACTCTGCCACTGAGACAAGACCTTTTGATTCAAGGTCCATTCAAGCATCCAAATCTAATTTCTGTGCAACTGACTGCTTGGAGATTGAACGCTTGATTTTATCAAAGCGGGGTTTCTCTGAGTCGGTCATAGATACCTTGATTCAGGCTCGAAAGCCTGTCACCAGGAAGATCTATCATAAGATATGGCGTAAATATCTTTTTTGGTGTGAATCCAAAGGCTGCTCATGGAGTAAGATCAGGATTCCTAGGATTTTGTCTTTTCTCCAAGAAGGATTGGAGAAAGGATTGTCCGCTAGTTCCTTAAAGGGACAGATATCTGCTTTGTCTATTCTGTTGCACAAGCATCTGGCAGATGTCCCAGATGTTCGGGCTTTTTGTCAGGCTTTAGTTAGAATTAAGCCTGTGTTTAAACCTGTTGCTCCGCCATGGAGTCTCAATTTAGTTCTTAAAGTTCTTCAGGGGGTTCCGTTTGAACCCATGCATTCCATAGATATTGAGCTTCTATCTTGGAAAGTTCTATTTCTAGTTGCTATCTCTTCAGCTCGAAGAGTTTCTGAACTATCTGCTTTACAATGTGACTCGCCTTATCTTGTTTTCCATGCTGATAAGGTGGTTTTGCATACCAAACCTGGGTTCCTCCCTAAGGTTGTTTCTAACAGGAATATCAATCAGGAAATTGTTGTTCCTTCTCTGTGTCCTAATCCTTCATCTAAGAAGGACTGTCTGTTTCACAACTTGGACGTGGTTCGTGCCTTGAAGTTTTATTTGCAGGCAACCAAAGATTTTCACCAATCATCTTCTTTGTTTGTTGTCTATGCTGGAAAGCGTAGAGGTCAAAAGACTACGGCTACCTCTCTTTCCTTTTGGCTGAAAAGCATCATCCGTTTGGCTTATGAGACTGCTGGACAGCAGCCTCCCGAAGGAATTACAGCTCACTCTACTAGAGCGGTGGCTTCCACATGGGCTTTTAAAAATGATGCTTCTGTTTAACAGATTTGTAAGGCTGCGACTTGGTCTTTGCTTCATACCTTTTCCAATTTTTACAAATTTGATACTTTTGCTTCTTCAGAGGCTATTTTTGGGAGAAAGGTTTTGCAAGCAGTGGTGCCTTCCGTTTAGGTTCCTGTCTTGTCCCTCCCTTCATCCGTGTCCTAAAGCTTTGGTATTGGTATCCCACAAGTTAGGATGAATCCGTGGACTCGGTACATCTTGCAAAAGAAAACAGAATTTATGCTTACCTGATAAATTTCTTTCTTTTGCGATGTACCGAGTCCACGGCCCGCCCTGTCTATTCAAGACAGATAGTATTTTTTATGTAAACTTCAGTCACCTCTGCACCTTATAGTTTCTCCTTTTCTTCCTTGGCCTTCGGTCGAATGACTGGGGGGTGGAGTTAAGGGGGGAGCTATATAGACAGCTCTGCTGTGGTGCTCTCTTTGCTACTTCCTGTCAGGAAGGACAATATCCCACAAGTTAGGATGAATCCGTGGACTCGGTACAAAATAAAGAAATTTATCAGGTAAGCATAAATTCTGTTTTTTCATCCCTAGTCATTTCCGGAGTTCGGAGGTGTCCCTTCTAGTTGCGGTTCTGTTTTTTCATCTAAGCGGTTACTGAATACAGTGCGGAGCAGTTTTGATTGAGTCCGGATATTTCCATTACTGAGGGGACAGTTCTTTTCTCCGGTGGTCTGCAGGACAGGTAGGCACCTCAGCAGAGCTGGCTGAGGTGTAGAGGCTGTCATGGGAGTTAAAAAAGGTTTTTTTGTTACACAAATAAAAAGATACCGTTTTAAAATTTGCAGGGACAGTACCGTTTTTTGTGATACAACTTTAAAGACAAATAAAAGTATTTTATTTTTCATTTGACTTAATTTTGGGTAAAGATGGACTAAGAGGCCCTGCAGAATGTTACTTGTGCTTTATGTTTTGATGCTAATGTTTAACCACCAATCCCTGTTTATGTATTAAGAGAACATTGAATTAAAGGGATAAACTGTTTGAATCTGAGCCAGCATTGTCTAAAGAGGATGCTGTTCAGGGGTCTCCTGCTAATGTTCAAGATATGCTGCAGCTTTCTCCTCAAATATCCCAAATTTTATCGTCCACACATGCAGTGCCCTGCGCTTCCTCACAGACTCAGGTTGGAGTTTCATTGCAAGACATCGCTACCCTTATGTCTTCTGCGGTAACTGATGCGTTGTCTGCTTTTCCCATGCTGCAGGGAAAGCACAAGAGGAAATCTAAGGATTTAGGGAGTAAGGTGTCTGACACAGTAGTGGCTGTTCCGAATGTTCCTTCCCAGAAATCTGAGGATAAAGATGCTTTGGGTGGCATCTGAGGGGGGAAATCTCAGACTCAGACAGTGTAACTCCTTCTTCTGATGCTGAAATTGTATCCTTCAGGTTTAAGCTAGAACACCTCTGTTTGTTACTTAAGGAGGTTTTGGCTACCTTGGATGACTCTGACGCTACGGTTTTGGTCAATCCTAAGAAGTCTAGCAAGCTAAACAAGTATTTTGATGTACCTTCCATGGTGGAGGTTTTCCCTGTGCCGAATCGGGCTACAGATATTATTGCTAAGGAATGGGAGAGACCTGGTGTCCCTTTTTCTCCAACCCCTATTTTTAAAAAGATGTTTCCTATTGCTGACTCAAGGAATTTTGGCAGACGGTCCCCAAGGTGAAAGGTGCAATTTCCACTTTGGCTAAGAGAACCACTATTCCCATAGAGGATAGCTGTTCTTTTAAGGATCCTATGGATAAGAAGTTGGAGGGATTGTTAAAGAAAATGTATGTTCACCAGGGGTTACAATGGCAACCTGCGATGTGTATTGCTACTGTTACTAGTGCGGCAGCATACTGGTTTGATGCGTTGTCTGATTTTATTCAGACAGACACCCCCCTTGAAGAGATCCAGGATAGGATCAAGCCCCTTAAGTTGGCTAATTCTTTTATTACAGATGCTTCCCTACAGGTTATCAAGCTGGGAGCAAAAATGTCTGGTTTCGCCGTACTGGCCTGCAGAGCCTTATGATTGAAATCCTGGTCTGCAGATGTGTCTAAATCTAAACTTTTGGCAATTCCTTACAAGGGCAAGACCTTGTTTGGACCGGGCTTGGCTGAGATTATTTCCGACATTACGGGAGGAAAGGGTCATTTCCTCCTTCAGGATAAGAGGAATAAACAGAAGGGACGTCAGAGTAATTTTTGTTCCTTTTGAAACTTCAAGGGTAAGCCTTCCTCTCCCTCTAAAAAGCAGGAACTGTCCAAGCCTTCATGGAGGTTCAACCAGTCATGAAACAAGGGAAAGAATCTATGAAGCCTGGACCAGATCTTGTGGGGGGCAGACTTTCCTTCTTTGCTCAGGCTTGGGTTCAGGATGTTCAGGATCCCTGGGCAGTGGACATCGTGTCCCAGGGATACAAACTCGAGTTCAAGAACTTTCCTCCCATTGGCAGGTTTCTGCTCTCAAGATTATCTGTAGACCAGATAAAGAGAGAGGCGTTCTTACACTATGTTCAAGACCTTTCCGACCTGGGAGTGATAGTTCCTGTTCCAATGCAGGATCAGGGTCTGGGATTTTACTCCAATCTGTTCGTGGTTCCCAAAAAAGAGGGAACTTTCAGACCAATTCTAGATCTCAAAAGTTTAAACAAGTTCATCAGAGTACCGTCCTTCAAGATGGAAACTATTCGTTCCATTCTTCCCTTGGTTCAAGAAAGTCAATTCATGACAATAGTAGATTTAAAGGATTGCGTACCTGCATGTTCCCATGCACAGGGATCATTACAAGTTTCTGAGGTTTGCATTTCTAGACAAACACTTCCAGTTTGTGGCTCTTCCATTTGGCCTTGTTACAGTTCCCAGAATTTTTTCAAAAGTCCTGGGATCTCTGTTGCCGGTGCTCCGGTTGCGGGATCATTGCAGTGGCGCCTTATCTTGACGACATTCTGGTTCAGGCGCCATCCTTTCATCAAGCAAACTCCCACACAGAGATGTTGTCATCCTTCCTGTGCTCTCATGGATGAAAGGTAAATTTGGGAAAGAGTTCCTTAATTTCAGCTACAAGGGTAGTGTTCTTGGGAACCATAATAGATTCCCTATCAATGAAAATATTTCTGACAGTGGTCAGAAAATCAAAGATCTTCGATTTTTTTTTTTTTTAAATGTTTTTTATTAGAGGTTCAAAATAAAGCATACATGAATAGAAAACAGTGACAGATGGAAACAGCACAGTATTAACAATGAATACATCAGAAAATAAATTTAAAGAAAATACAATAAAAGCAGTATGCCAAGGGATGAGCAAACCTCCTAAAAAAAACATAAGAGGCTACTCTTGGGCCTCAGAAATGTAAAGCAAAATCACAAGAGGTTACCTTTGATCCAAGGAGACCACTCATGGGTCCCAGATGATTGACCTAATTTTTATATATTTAAATAAAACAGTACACTGAACAAATGTTACAAGACCTATTTCAATAATGAGCGAGCCACCATTATAAGATTTTAAAAGAAGCAGCTAGGGATGTAGATACAAATATTATTAGGGATATAAAACAGTGCACCACAATCACAGGAGACCGTCTTGTTGGGTAGCTAATGGCACAAATCAACTAGAGCATATGACTTTTCTAAATCTATGTGTGTATATATATATATATATATAAAACCCTTTAATAGCAATAGGGAGTATGGATAATGTGAGGCAATCAGACTCTGGTAAATAAGTAGAGTATGATGTCCAATATGTACACAATCGTGGCTCATGGTATTAGCTGCTGCCATTTCTCTTTTCCCTTTTTTTGTGTTTTTTCCCCTTTTTTTCCCCTGTTTTTTTCCTCCCCCTTATCTCTATCTCTTCCCCTCTTTTTTCTTTCCTTTCTTTTCTCTCATATCATCCTGCAAGAGAAGTGGTGAAGGTCTACCTGACAAAATTAAACTGCATAGTCCCATGAAAACATACATGTTAAAGAAAGTGAGAGCATTGTATATAGTATCCAGCCTGGTCTAGCAATTTGACATTTGATTAAATAGCGACATTCTCACACATAAATACTTAATCATCTATATGGGTGCAACAGGCACCCTGCAGCATGAGCATGGGTGTATCCGTGGACAATAGAAACAAGAGACATTAAAATCAATAACTGTGGGAAAGAAGAGTCTCAATGAAAATAGATAAATAGATAATACAGGTGTTAGGAGAGGAGTGTGTGGCATAAGATGTTTGGCAGCACCAGTTCTAAGAGGCTTTAGTAACATTGGGAAGCAGAGTGGTAAGAAATGTTCCATAGCCATTAATGATGACTCAGACACATGGTCGTCATAGAAAAAACAGCTGTTTAGTTTACGTGTCACCTCGATCTAACAGAAATATCATTTAGTGGTAGTAAATGTTCCCTGCAACAATAGCTCAGGCTTGTAGTCCCAGACCTGAAGTATGGGTGTATCCTTGCCCCAAATTTAGCCCACTCCATTCCGGACATCCTGGGGAACACTCACTTGGTTGGGGGATTCTGAATACATAAATCGCCACCTCTTTATCCTCTCAGCATATCGGGAGACAAGAATCCGTGGAGGTACAGGTTTCATGTAAGTTTCAATTCCCGTACAGACATTGATGTTAGTTTCAAATTATGGCTCATAGGAATTGGGCCTTGCCGATATGTTTGCGAACTGTGCTTCTCTCCCGTGCCCTTCAGGTGCCTGTCTGGTGGCTCTGGTAGTAAATTTGCCTTCTCAGGAGTGGGCTGGGAAACAGGGGCATCGACCTCCTGTTTAGAGGTTGTTGTGGACATTGGCTGTAAAACATTGCTAGGCACTGTTTCGGCTGACAAGCTTGTCCCACTCAGTGTCCCGGTTCTCAGCAAAGGCCGTGTGGAGATCAGTGGCCTCAAAATCCTGAGTAGTTCTTGTTCCAACTCTTCAAAATGCCTCCTGAGAAGAGACTTTATCTCCCATTCCCATCTCTCCACAGCGGTCACAGCTTGTTCCATGACAAGTTGCTGCCAGATAGACGCTATTATAGTCTGTGTGGTGCAAATGTCCAAGCTGAAAATAATAGATTTTAACTGCCTCAGTTGATCAGTGGATGGCTTCCCTCAATTGTTATCCTATGCTAGGATATCGTAACCCCGGAGTTCGGGGGGGGGGGGGGTAATATCACGGCAGCCCCAGACCTACAGTCTAGAGCTTCTACAGGAGCTTTCTCTACTTCTCAAAATGCTGCGTAGGTGCAAAAAAGAAAAATGGCTTCCAGCCCCGATAGCAAGCCTGTCCCGTAGCTGACTCAAAGAGCATAGGCATGTACCTCATCAAAACATCAACTCTTAGAGTATATCTGATCCCCTTGATGTATAGTTGTTGTAGAGCAACAAAAATTGAGGGTTTACTATGTTAAACTTGTAATATTAGGAGCAGGCTCAGAGAGCTTCACTGAGACGCGTCCTGCCGCATTGAGTATAGACTCCGCCCCCAGATCTTCGATTCTTGACGGGCACTTCAGTCCCCTCCTCGGCCGTCAGTGGCTCAATGTATGGAGGTAATCGGTCTGATGGTGACTGCCATGGACATCATTCCTTTTGCCCGTTTTCACCTCAGGCCTCTGCAATTATGCATGCTCAGACAATGGAACGGGGATTATGTGGATCTGTCTCCGCGATTACATCTGGATCAGGAGACAAGAGATTATCTTGCTTGGTGGTTGTCTCAGGAACATCTCTCCCAGGGAACCTGCTTCTGCATACCCACCTGGGTGATTGTGACAATGGATGCCAGCCTGTTGGGGTGGGGAGCAGTCTGGGGCTCTCTAAAGGCTCAGGGGACATGGACTCCGGAGGAGTCTCTTCTCCCCATAAACATTCTAGAGCTGAGGGCAATCTTGAATGCTCTTCTGGCCTGGCCTCAGTTAGCTTCAGGTTCCAGTCAGACAACATAACTTCAGTGGCTTACATCAACCATCAGGGAGGAACTCTGAGTTCCTTGGCCATGATAGAGGTAGCCAAGATTATTCAGTGGACGGAGACCCACAACTGCTCTCTATCTGCGATCCATATTCCAGGAGTGGACAATTGGGAAGCGGATTTTCTGAGCAGACAGTCCTTTCACCCGGGGGAGTGGGAACTCCATCCGGAAGTGTTTTCCAGCTTGATTCTCAAATGGGGACAGCCAGAACTGGATCTCATGGCATCTCGTCAGCATGCCAAGCTCCCAAGGTATAGGTCGTGGGATCCTCAGGCGGTACTGATAGATGCTCTGACGGTCCCTTGAAATTTCAGTCTAGCATACCTATTTCCTCCGTAAGCTCTCTTTCCTCGGGTCATTGCTCGAATCAAACAGAAGAGGGCGTCAGTGATCCTCATTGCACCGGCGTGGCTTTGCAGGATCTGGTATGCAGACCTGGTGGAGATGTTATCTCTTCCACCTTGAAAACTTCCATTGAGGAAGGACCTTCTACTTCAAGGGTCCTTCCTTCACCCAAATCTAGTTTCTAAGAAGCTGACTGCTTGGAGATTGACCGCTTAATATTATCTAAGCATGGTTTTTCTGAGTCGGTCATTGAGACCATGATTCAGGCTCGTAAGCCTGTGACTAGAAAGATATGGTGGAAATATTTGCATTGGTGTGAATCCAGAGGCTACTTTGGAGTAGAGTTCTGATTCCTAGAATTTTGTCCTTTCTCCAGGAGGGTCTGGAGAAGGGTTTATCTGTGAGTACTTTGAAGGGTCAAGTATCTGCCTTGTCTATTTTGTTGCATAAACATCTGGCGGATGTACCAGACGTGCAATCTTTCTGTCAGGCATTGGTCAGAATCAGGCCTGTGTTCAAACCTGTTACTCCTCCCTGGAGTCTTAACCTTGTTCTTAAAGTTCTTCAACAGGCTCTGTTTGAACCTCTGCATTCCTTAGATATTAAGTTATTATCTTGAAAAGTTTTGTTTCTTGTTGCAATTTCTTCTCAGAACTCTCGGGGTTGCAGTGTGAATCCCCTTATCTTATTTTTCATTCATATAAGGTAGTTCTGCGTACTAAGTTGGGGTTTCTTTCTAAGGTGGTTTCGGATAGGAACATTAATCAAGACATTGTTGTTCCTTCTTTGTGCCCTAACCCTTCTTCTCATAAGGAGCATCTGTTGCACAACCTGGATGTGGTGCATGCATTGAAATACTATTTACAGGCGACTAAGGATTTTCGCCAGTCTTCGGCTCTGTTTGTTGTTTTCTCTGGGAAACGTAAGGGTCAGAAAGATACAGCTACTTCTCTTTCCTTGTGGCTGAAGAGTATCATTCGCTTGGCCTATGAAACTGGACAACAGCCTCCTGAGAGAGTCACGGCTCATTCTACTAGGGCTGTTTCCTCTTCCTGGGCATTCAAAAATGAAGCTTCTGTGGAACATATTTGCAAGGCTGCAACTTGGTCCTTTCTACACACTTTTTCCAAATTCTATAAATTTGATACTTTTGCCTCGGCTGAGGCTTCTTTTGTGAGAAAGGTTCTTCAAGCAGTGGTGTCTTCCATTTAGGTTCCCTGTCCTGTCCCTCCCTTATCATCTGTGTCCCGTAGCTTGGGTATTGATTCCCAATAGTAATTAGATGATCTGTGGACTCACTGTGTCATTAGAAAGAAAACAAAATTTATGCTTACCTGATAAATGTATTTATTTTTTGACACGGTGAGTCCACGGCCCGCCCTGTTTTATTTAGACAGGTTCTGTTTTATAAACCTCAGGCACCTTTGCACCTTGTTGCTTCCTTTCTCTCTTTTTACTTCGGTTGAATGACTGGGATTGGAGGGAAGGTAGGTGATATTTAACAGCTTTGCTGTGGTGCTCTTTGCCTCCTCCTGCTGGCCAGAAGTGATATTCCCAATAGCAATTAGATGATCCGTGGACTCACCGTGTCAAGAAAGAAATGTATCAGGTAAGCATAAATTTTGTTTTTCCATTGTTCTCTAAATGTATTGAGCTTTGGTTTTCCAGACAAATATAAGACAAGGAAGCAAGTGTGTGTACACAAAGTGATAAAATAAGAGATTACCTGCAAGCTCAACCCATTTTAATAGGCTGTGGTTTAAAAAGCACAAAATCAGCTACTTCACAAATAAACCTTAAAATGCAATTTCTCAAAATATTTTACTCTGCAGCTGGTAAAACAAGTAATTAAAAATATATTAATGGAAAAACAATTTTACTGTGTACTGTCCATTTAAAAGGGACATTTAACACTAAAAAAACGTTTATAAACTTAGTATTGAGGTTATTCCCCGCCATTGCGGTTAAAATTTAGATTTCACTGCATCCCAGTATTGACGCTTTTGTACACGTCCCTTTCAGATATCAGTGGCTGGTAAATATTTAAAGTAAACAATGATAATTGCTCCTTCAGAAACCAGTTTCATGGATATGTTAATAAACAAGATGTTTTATAAGTCTTTTTTTTAAAGAAATTTAAATGGAAAATTCCACTTTTAGGTATTCTTCAAAAAAATAAGTTTTTCCTAAAGATATTTGAACTAGGACTTTTTTTAGGATAATGTTTTTAGAAAGGCTGTGCAGTCCAATAGCAGATCTTCAGATTAATATACTTAAAGGAATTAATGATTGCTTTAAGTATGATTCAGATAGAGCATGCAATTTTAAGCAACATTCTAATTTACTCCTGTTTTAAACTTTTCTTCGTTCTCTTGGTATCTTTATTTGAAAAAGCAGGAATGTAAGCATTAGAGTCTGCCTATGTTTGGTTCAGCATCTGGGTAGAGCTTTTTGATTGGTGTCTAAATGTAGCCACCAATCAGCAAGCGCTACCCAAAAATGGGCCGTCTCCTAAGCTTACATTTAAATAAAGATATCAAGAGAATGAAGAAGAAGGGATAATAGGAGTACATTAGAAAGTTGCTTAAAATTGCATGATCTATCTGAATCATTAAAGTTTAATTTTGACTAGATTATCCCTTTAATTAATATTAATTAATAATTTACAGTAATGCACACATTGCCTAGTCTCGCTGGTGCTGCCCATATAGCAAAGATCACCTTTATTACTGTTTTCACCAGTTAGAAATGCTAATAAGTACCTAGTAAGCTCTGTTATGGAGAAACGTAACAATAATATCTTTGTCATTTAGATAAGGTTATGCGTTACTGTTTCTTATAACCTTTAGTGTTGTCTTTTTTGCCGGCAACATTCTTAACCCTTTCGTGACAGGGTTAAAGTGCCTACATCGGAACAACTGTTCCGATGTAGACAAATTGAAACTACGCGATCGTGCATACGATCGCGAGATTTCAATTATTGGATCGCATCTGGGGGGCGTCCCTACAATCCTAGGAACGCCCTCCAGACCGCGATTAAATCCCTGAAGCACAGAAGGCTTCAGGACAGCCGTTAGTTATGACGTTCCATTCCGTCATAACGGCTTTAAAGCCCAGTCTAATTATGACGGAATGGAACGGCATAACGGCTTTAAAAGGTTAATTATAAACATCTAACCTATATTATATAGGTATCTTTTACTTTTCTTATGCTATTTCAGCTTAACATTCATTGCATTATCTAAATAATTTACTAAACAAATATGTTTTGATTAATAGGGGAAAAAGGAGACATCGGCAAATCAGAGTCACTGTATGGTGAGTGATAATTTTGAATTCCATAGATCAGATGCAACTACGACCTGTAACTACAAATGATTTCAAATATATTCTGTAGCATAAGCAATTTATAGACATCTCATAATGGCAGTTTACAGCTAATCTAGCTCACTATACAGCTACTTACTATACAGCTACAGCTACTCACTATACAGATGCTCACTATACAGCTGCTCACTATACAGCTACTTGCTATACAGCTGCTCTCTATACAGCTACTCACTATACAGATGCTCACTATACAGCTGCTCACTATACAGCTACTTGCTATACAGCTGCTCTCTATACAGCTACTCAATATACAGCTACTCAATATACAATTGCTCACTATATAGCTGCTCACTATACCCAGCTGCTCACTATACAGCTACTCAATATACAGCTGCTTACTATACAGCTACTCACTATACAGCTGCTCACTATGCAGCTACTCATTATACAGCTACTCACTATACAGCTACTAATTATCTAGATGCTCATTATACAGCTGCTCATTATACAGCTGCTCACTGTACAGCTACTCACTATACAGCTGCTCACTGTACAGCTACTCACTATACAGCTGCTCACTGTACAGCTACTCACTATATAGCTGCTCACTATACAGCTGCTCACTATTCAGCTACTCACTGTACAGCTACTCACTGTACAGCTACTCACTATACAGCTGCTCACTGTACAGCTACTCACTATACAGCTGCTCACTATAAAGCTACTCACTCTACATCTACTCACAATAAAGCTGCTTACTATACAGCTACTCACTATACAGCTACACACTATACAGCTACATGCTATACAGCTAAATGCTATACAGCTAAATGCTATACAGCTACTCACTATAAAGCTACTCACTCTACAGCTACTCACAATAAAGCTGCTTACTATACAGCTACACACTATACAGCTACTCACTGTACAGCTACTCTATATACAGCTACTCTATATACAGCTGCTCACTATAAAGCTACTCACTATAAAGCTACTCACTCTACAGCTACTCACAATAAAGCTGCTTACTATACAGCTACACACTATACAGCTACTCACTGTACAGCTACTCTATATACAGCTGCTCACTATACAGCTACTCACTGTACAGCTACTCACTATACAGCTGCTCACTATTCAGCTGCTCACTGTACAGCTATTCACTATACAGCTGCTCACTATACAGCTGCTCACTATACAGCTACTCTACAGCTACTCACAATAAAGCTGCTTACTATACAGCTACACGCTATACAGCTGCTCACTATACAGCTGCTCTCTATACAGCTGCTCTCTATACAGCTACTCAAAGTACATCTGCTCACTATACAGCTACTCACAATAAAGCTGCTTACTATACAGCTACTCATTATACAGCTACACACTATACAGCTACACGCTATACAGCTGCTCACTATAAAGCTACGTATTATACAGCTACGTATTATACAGCTACTCACTATACAGTTACTCAGTATACAGCTATTCGAAGTACAGCTACTCACTATACAGCTGCTCACTATACAGCTACTCACAATAAAGCTGCTTACTATACAGCTACTCATTATACAGCTACACACTATACAGCTACACGCTATACAGCTGCTCACTATACAGCTACTCATTATACAGCTACACACTATACAGCTACACGCTATACAGCTGCTCACTATACAGCTACGTATTATATAGCTACTCACTATACAGTTACTCAGTATACAGCTATTCGAAGTACAGCTACTCACTATACAGCTGCTCACTATACAGCTGCTCACAATAAAGCTACTCAATATGCAGCTGCTTACTATACAGCTGCTCACTATCTCACTATACAGCTGCTCACTTTACATCTACTCACTATACAGCTGTATTGCCTAATAAAATGTATACCTTAATACATATGCTAAAAGCAATAATTGAACTCTTTGTTATTCTTAATAGGTATAATAGTTTATTCACAAAAGAAAAGAACAAACCGAAACAATAATGTATAATAACAACTTGTTTATATAAAAGTCACTACATTACCATTTCTCTGTTTATATAGATTCATATAGGCCAAGAAGACTGGTTCACAATAATCACACTCTATATGGCCTGCCATATCACATTTGTATCACATTCAGTCCTTGAACCAATCTTATTGACCATATGAATAAGCCATGACTTTCAAAGGTCTGCAGAACATTCGATAAGACAAGTAGCAATTCCATAATGTTAATATACAAATTAGGATTGCTATCACAAATACTGGGTGAATTATCCAATTTAGCATCTGAGTAGCTGATGGTGAATATCCCATAAAAATATCCTACCAATGATGTTGTATTGCTGTTTCAATATTTGAGCCTATTTCAACTAAATCCTGTCCAATTATAGTTGTGTATATAACTTGATGTTGCAAAGTCTGATTCAACCATTTTAAATGTGTCTTTACCAATTCTGATCTACTCGTGATGTAATGTAATGCTGAAAAAGATCAATTCCAATTGGGAATCATCATTATATTTGGTAGCCACAGGAAACTCACATTTATATGAAGCTCTGGATGTAATATATAGGTCCTATTTTCCCATTTAAAAGTAGTAAGATTAGCTATACATCCAACAAAAGGTAATTGCATATGAGGTATCACCTCCTCATTAGTAACTATACATAGTGTTTGTGAAGCTATTTCAATCAACATTTTCCATTGTATAAGTAGGATTGTCCAATCACAGACGTTAATAGTATTTTGCAATAAACATGGTTCATATAGTCTGGAATGTATCAATAAAGGTACCTTTAAACTGAGACATCCAATATGCACCTCCTAAAATCATAGGTAAAGCTTTACATTTGCACATAATATCTACAGGTGAAACTCCAAAAATTTGAATATCGTGCAAAAGTTAATTTATTTCACTAATGCAACTTAAAAGGTGAAACTAATATATGAGATAGACTCATTACATGCAAAGCAATATAGTTCAAGCCGTGATTTGTCATAATTGTGATTATTATGGCTTACAGCTCATGAAAACCCCAAATCCACAATCTCAGAAAATTAGAATATTGTGAAAAGGTGCAATATTCTAGGCTCAAAGTGTCCCACTCTAATCAGCTAATTAAGCCATAACACCTGCAAAGGGTTCTTGAGCCTTTAAATGGTCTCTCAGTCTGGTTTAGTAGATGTTCCCAAAGTGCTGTATCAAAGCACATTAATAGAAAGTTATGTGGAAGGGAAAAGTGTGGAAGAAAAAGGTGCACATGCAGCAGGGATGACCACAACCTGGAGAGGATTGTCAGGAAAAGGCCATTCAAAAGTGTTGGGGACTATTACAAGGAGTGGACTGAGGCTGGAGTCAGTGCATCAAGAGCCACCACACACAGACTGCTCCTGGACATGGGCTTCAAATGTCATATTCCTCTTGTCAAGCCACTCCTGAACAACAAACAACGTCAGAAGCATCTTACCTGGGCTAAAGAAAAACAGATGCGGGAATCCAGACGTGGACCCGTTGCTCAGTGTGCCTAGAGGGATATGGCTGCACCTCACTGACGAGGCCCACAATAGGCCAAAACGTACATCTGGGGTTTTGCTGTTTCTCTCGTTCAGAGAGGGATTGCCTGGTATTTCGGGGCTGGACTGTACTGTGAAGTCAGGATCAGACTGATATGCTTCAGGAAAGTTCTTCTCTGTGAAAGGCATATGTTGAGCAAAAAGAGGCTGCTTTTTGGGTGGTAACTAGCCATAGAACAAGCTATTATGCTATTGTTCGTTCTCAGGTTGAGCGCTTCTCTCTTTTTATTTATGCTAAAGAAAAACAGACCTGGTCTGTTGCTCAGTGGTCCAAAGTCCTCTTTTCTGATGAGAGCAAATTTTGCATCTCATTTGGAAACCAAGGACCCAGAGTATGGAGGAATAATGGAGAGGCACACACTGCAAGATGCTTGAAGTCCAGTGTGAAGTTTCCACAGTCTGTGTTGATTTGGGGAGACATGTCATCTGCTGGTGTTGGTCCACTGTTCTTCATTAAGTCCAGGGTCAACGCAGCCGTCTACCAGGAGATTTTGGAGCACTTCATGCTTCCTTCCACAGACGAGCTTTATGTGGATGCTGACTTCATTTTCCAACAGGACTTGGCACCTGCCCACACTGCCAAAAGCACCAAAACCTAGTTCAATGACTGTGGGATTACTGTGCTTCATTGGCCAGCAAACTCGCCTGACCTGAACCCTATAGAGAATCTATGGGGCATTGCCAAGAGAAAGATGAGAGACATGAGACCGAACAATGCAGAAGAGCTGAAGGCTGTTATTGAAGCATCCTGGTCTTCCATAACACCTCAGCAGTGCCACAGGCTGATAGCTTCCATGCCACACCGCATTGAGGCAGTAATTGCTGCAAAAGGGGCCCAAACCAAGTACTGAGTACATACAGTATGCATGCTTATACTTTTCAGAGGTCCAATATTCTTCTATGTACAATCCTTGTTTTATTGATTGCATGTAATATTCTAATTTTCTGAGACAGTGGATTTGGGGTTTTCATGAGCTGTCATCACAATTATGACAAATCACAGCTTGAACTATCTTGCTTTGCATGTAATGAGTCTCTCTCATATATTAGTTTCACCTTTTAAGTTGCATTAGTGAAATAAATTAACTTTTGCACGATATTCTAATTTTTTGAGTTTCACCTGTATGTCGGTATAATTATATAATTGTACATTTCCTTTACATACTGTATCATTACAATTGATTAAAACACTTTCCACCTTTATCCACATGTTGGAATTTTTTATGTTCAATAATTGTTTCCATAATCCTAAATTACCAGTTATCAATCTAGTTTGAGCAGCATTTTTTTTTGTTGGATTTGATTTAATGTTTTAATACTACACACTGTCCAATGAATAAAGGAAGATAAATTATGAGTTAAATCCTCCCCCAATAACTCATGGCATTAACCAAATCCAATACATCAAAACTAATATCTAATTGTTTTTGTTGTGTCCTAAAAGTATTAGGCATCCATCTAGCTTGATATCTTAAAGCCTTGTTCATGCCTTGTCCTACATTATGTAATCTATTTGCTAAAGTTTCTATATCAAATCAGTGTTCCAGCAATTGTACCATATGATCCTAACAAAGTATCATACCATGCCCTTCGGGTTTGTATTTTTCACTCTGTTGTTGGTGGAAATTGAACTTCTACATCTACGAAGATCTTTTGTACATTTAATCCAACCTTTATACAAGTTGAAGGTATCCTTTTAATTTTTCCTGGATCAGTAACTGTACTATTCTTATTAATTAAAATAATATATTGTGCCCATAAATTTTGATTACTTATTTTGGAAGCATTATAGCACACAAATACATTCAAGTTTGTCATATTATACACAAGTATTCCCTTGGTATACTCATAAGGTAGATCTGTGGAACTATTTTGTGCTAATGTTTGTATAGTTTGTATTCTTTCTTGAACAGTTGTCCATATATACCCCAAATCGACTCCAGCACAGCGTATTGAAGTCAGATTTTGGATATGTATAGTTCCGGTATCATCATATAAACAGTAATTTGGTTGATACTTTTGTTCTTATGGGGTGTCCAAAGATATCCTGGATTAACAGTCACATTGGCTATATTACAAAAGGTGTTGCCATCACGTGCAATTATCCTGTTTTTGAATTCGTGTTCGATTCACCCATCCACACCTAACAGTTTGACTTTCTTTCCGTACAATCTCTTCTCCTGGTGTTACGGCTTGTATCCCAAAAAGCTTTCCATGGAGGCCAAAAATAAGAATCCATATACTGAATTTCAGCCATATCGGTAAAAGGTAAAACACAATTTTGTTCTCGAAGTTAACATTTTTCCTCAGGTATATGGTCCCATTGTTCTTTACATGGTCTCATTACTAATAAAGTTTTATCATTGCCTACAGCACTTCCGCCGCATCTGGCGGTCCTTGAAGATTTTGAATCCATATTTTAGCACCTACATTTTTAATATTTGATGAACCAAAGCCCTTATCCCCTCTTACTGTTAATGTAGTTGGGGATTCACCCTCTTTCATAGTTGCCATGAACAATGGAATTATCAACAACTGAGCTATTCTGTCCCCTTCTTGAATATGTAATATTTGTTTTCCATTGTTCATTAAAATTACTTTAATTTCTCCTTGATAATCAGCATCTATAACTCCTCCAAGTACTGATATACCCCTCATAGCTAAGCTAGATCTTGAGGCTAATTGTCCATAGTGTTCAGAACGTATCTGGCATCCTATTCCAGTTGTAATTAATTCTACCTCTCCTGTTCCAATTATGCTAAATTTTGCCCCTTTAAATTTTTTGGGATTGCCATAAATTAAAGTAGCCTCCGCCCCAGTATCCACTAAAGCGGGAACTCGTTGTACATTAATTCCTTTCCAATGTATCTGCAAATTTACATAGGGGCAGTTATCATATCTTATATCTACTGGGGTTTGGCTGGCTACCTATTCACTATCACTGACATCGAGAAGTGATTTTGGTTCTTCTCGTTGTGTTTTTACATTCATCTTGGCTACTATTGTGGCTATATCCTCCCATGGATACAATTTCTTAAATTCTCCCCAATCAGGGTATTTCATCTCTTTTTCAAGAGGAGGCGCACTAGGAGTTTTTGTTACATGTGCTTGTACATGTTTCCTATATAGTTTCCACAATTCACTAGTCTCCTTTCCATCTATCTGATCCCAATTTACTCCTGCTGATGCTATATATTTCCTGATTTTATCTTTACTAACTTTCCCTTTTGGTTTTTTTATATTTATTAGCTACTACCTTCATCGCAGCTTCTTCAGCTACATGTTGATACGTACTCAACTTATCTAAAAGCAACCTATTGTTGCATTGCGCTACCATAATATTACCCTCTAATTCAGCAATGTGTTTTTCTAATTTTAAATTACACTTACGCCAATTTTCTGCTTTCTTATGTTGTTCCCTATATGCTGTACACATTATCCATTGCCTCCGTGCTAAAGCGGGCTGTTCTTTTCTGCTCTCAACAGGCACTTCCTCTAATGTTTTAACTACATCAACGAGATTAGCTTCTTTAAGAATCAAGTCCCATTTTTCACCCAATACCGCTCCTTTAGCTACCTCATGTGCCACATCATTATAAGGTAAATCATCCCACCCGGGAATAGTAACGTCTTTGACAACGTTAACTCTCTTTTTAAACATTGTTACCCTTAAAGTGAAGGTAAATATTTTACTTCCAGAAGACAGCACTGCATTTGTTATTATTTATATGATACAATTGCAAAGTTTATTTCTCTATTACATAGCTAATTTAAAAAATATATATCTTTATAAATCCCTACCGTTTCACAGCTGACTCCTCCCAACCCCTATTTCCCTGTTTTAGGTTAGTGACGTATAGAGCGGTCCCACCCGCTCTCTACGTCTATCAAAAGCGTGTTCCCGATGCCGCTTTTAACAGCGCATGCGCTAACACCGGATTTATTTTTACTTACAAATAGCTTCTATTCAGATATAACGATGTATTACCATTAATAAAATTGGTTAGAATAGTATGTGAGTTAGTGACTTCTAATCAGCTGCTTGAAAAGTGAAAAGATGCGCTTGTCTGTATCATTTAGATGATGCAGATGACGTATTGGTTCAGACGTGTAAATAGAACACGGGAGCGCGCGCGGTGTTGAATGCTATGAAAAAATAGTTGCGCATGCGCTCTTTCACGAATAGGCGGATGACGTGCAGTGACGGCCGCCTAACGGCCTAAATTTCAATAGGACAAGCGAAAAACGTGACCGCAATGAAAACAATAACAAGAAAAAACGGGTTGAATAAATGAGGCTAGTTAATTGCCGTAAAAATGTTGATAACTTTTTTTAAAGCAATAATTAAGAAAAATGATGAATTAGACCAATGTTTATTTTAACACATAAATGGAATTCTGAATAGAGAGTAACGTAACTTTACCTTCACTTTAAATAAAATCTCTTTTGTGAATAAGTTTATTTATTTATAAGTTGACAGCGAAACACCCGCAACCAACACAAGTATTTCAATAGTCAAATACTTAAATACCCCACTCCTGGTACCAAATTATGTATTGCCTAACAAAATGTATACCTTAATACATATGCTAAAATCAATAATTGAGCTCTTTGCTATTCTTAATAGGTATAATAGTTTATTCACAAAAGAAAAGAACAATCCTAAACAATAATGTATAATAACAACTTGTTTATATAAAAGGAAAATGAATCACTACATCACCAGATAGTGCATCATATATGTCCCACTGTGGCTGGGGATTCCATCAAACTTCAGCCCGAACGATATAGAAGATCTGGGAGTTTCAGTTTTTATATCCAAACTACACGTCTTCCCTTGAATTGAGAAGCCTGGGGAGAGAAAGTCCCACATCCTTTTTATACACTTTTAATAATAGTTCTTGCATTAGTTTTTGCAAAAGAGGTTATGAAACTGTCTATGTGTCTCTTGTTCCTGTCAAGATGTATCCGGTCCAACAAATGTCTCAACCAAGGAGGAGTCATTTGTTCTTTTAGAATACATATTGTTTTGTTCAGCATTTTTTTCAATCAAAACAAGTAATATATAAGCCTTAAGTCTATGCCATGTCAGCAACTCAGGATTTCTCTGTTTATATAGATTCATATAGGCCAAGAAGACTGGTTCACATTCATCACACTCTATATGGCCTGCCATATCACATTTGTATCACAACAGCTATTTGCAATAAAGCAGTTCACTATATAGCTGCTCAATATACAGCTACTCACTAACGCAAATTAGAACTACACTAACAACTAACCCCCCCTCTGGGTTTTTTATTTTTTACTAATTTTTTTAAACATATTTTAAGCTTAGGGATTTTGGTTTAAAGGGGGTGGTTAGGTTAGTTTGCATTTGGGGTTTATGGCGGCATAGGAGGTTAAAAGTTATGTCATTTCTCTTGAAAAAGTCTGAGCGTCCTCAGACGAAACGCGTAGAGACTCTTGAATCACTGGACTTTGGTTCCAGACAGACTATCTGTGTTTGTTCCACATCACGGAGGATTATCCATCAGCATTTGCCACATTTGGTTTTCAACTACGGCCGGGGTGTCATTTCACATAGAGGACTTCCTCCCTACACCAGTGGAATCCTAGTCTGGAAATTACGTTTTTAATGCTGTTTTATATGCCTTATCTTGTAAGTAGCCATTTGTCTATGTGCACTTACCTGTAATAAAATTTGCTGCACTTGAATCGGGCTGCGCCTGTCTTTGCTTTCTTGTTACAGGTTAATAGTTATGACTTGTGATCTGTTTATGCCTGCATAGAGGGTTAATAGTTAGGACTTGCAATGGGTATGTGGCAGTATAGGGGGTTAATAGATAAGACTTGGGGTGGGTATGTGGTGGTAAAGGGGGTTAAAAGATAGGACTTGCAGTGAGTATGTGGTGGTATAGGGGGTTAATAGATATGACTTGCAGTGGGTATGTTGCGGCATATAGGGGGTTAATAGATAAGACTTGGGGTGGGTATGTGGTGGTATAGGGGGTTAATAGATATGACTTGCGGTGGGTATGTTGCGGTATAGGGGGGTTAATAGATAGGACTTGTGGTGAGTATGTGGTGGTATAGGGGTTAATAGATAGGACTTGTGGTGGTATAGGGGTTAATAGATAGGACTTGCGGTGGGTATGTTGCGGCATATAGGGTGTTAATAGATAGGACTTGTGGTGGTATAGGGGTTAATAGATAGGACTTGCGGTGGGTATGTTGCGGCATATAGGGTGTTAATAGATAGGACTTGCGGTGGGTATGTTGCGGCATATAGGGGGTTAATAGATAAGACTTGGGGTGGGTATGTTGCGGTATAGGGGGGTTAATAGATAGGACTTGTGGTGAGTATGTGGTGGTTTAGGGGGTTAATAGATATGACTTGCGGTGGGTATGTTGCGGCATATAGGGGTTAATAGATAGGACTTACGGTGGGCATGTTGCGGTATAGGGGGTTAATAGATATGACTTGCGGTGAGTATGTGGTGGTATAGGGGGTTAATAGATGGGACTTGGGGTGGGTATATGGCAGTTTAAAGGTTAATTGCTACTTGCAGTTGGTATGTTGCTGTGTAGATGTTTATTAGTTTAATGTCAGTTTGCGATTGAGGGGTACTTCGGTTTAGGGTATTAGGATTATCGATTAGGCAGACGGCAGTTATATTCAAGATATCCTTTACTATACATCCCCAATATGGTCAGCGATGCTGGGTGTTGTCTAAGTCAGCATTGCCGAACAATGGCAGGTATAGTAAACGCCTCTCGCCGAATCGGCTATGTCGAGAGCTTGGAATATTCCAACAGGCTCGTTAGACATAGCGGCGGATCCCTTTGAATATTTCGCAGCCTCATAGCACTTTCGATCATCGGGACCTTAGTGTCTCTATATAGTAGGTAGTTAACAGATATCTAATATCATAACTGCACAAATACCATGTTGTTTTAGTTATCTATATTGAAGTTATATAGCATATTGTGGTCCATCTTGCCTTCCATAACAATATCTTTCATGAGATCCAAGGGTGGTCTTGTATAGACTCCAGAAGGTTTAAAGGTCAGATGGCATATTTATTCAATTTGCGTTTCTGTACAGATGTTTATTACTGCCATTTCATCAAATTGAAAAAATTGTTGTTGTTTTTTGTCTGTTAAGGAAGGCTACCGTTACGGGTTTATCTGCTTTTAACATAAGTGAATTTTGAATATTTCGATATTTCTATCATGTAAATGGTATTTATTTTTGTACCGCATTGTCTGTATCTTGACGTTTAAACTTCAATAAAAAAAATATATATTTATAAATTATTATTCAAGTTTCAAAAACATTTAACTTGATTTACCTAATTCATCAGAAATGACATCGTTTATTGTCTTTATCTTCTAGCTGCGAGGAACTGTAAGGAGCTGCAGGATCAGGGAGAGGTCCTAAGTGACTGGTACACAATCTACCCAGATGGGAAGCAACCTCTGAAGGTCCTGTGTGATCTGCATACGGATGGAGGAGGCTGGATTGTAAGTGCCAGGCAGACTTTTCTCTTACAGAAACTCTTCAATATAAATAAGAATCTGCAAGAGAAATATTCAAAAGTACTTTATATCGGTAATTGCCTATATAAATATATACTGTATATATAAATCCTTGAAAGCGCTCTCCCACAAACACAAATTTTGATTGCTATAAAAATCCAGAGAGTGCATCCTGTTGATTATTGTGTGTATGTAATGAAGACCCAGGATACCAGGGTGCTCTGATTATAAATATAAAAATAAATATTGAAATGAAGAAGCACTCTCAGGACATTAAATGTTGTTTATTTAACTTTTTATTTCCAGGTTAGGTCAACGTTTGGGTCCACGCAAGGACCATTTTCAAGACCAATTAGTATCTTATACAGAAATCCTTTATCTGCTTGAGCAACATTTAATGAAAGTCCTGAGAGTGCCTCAATATTTATATATGGGAACCTTATTCTCTAGAAGCACCACTTAGCATCCAAATTACATTTTTGTCACATATATTTAGGGCTAGATTACTAAGGGGTTTAAGTCTACACCTTAATTATCTTAAAGTCTTGCCTTAGCATAAGCTGCAAATAGCCTCCTGCACCTTTTCTGTATTATCCAGCAGGAATGGTAAAAAACGTATTTTAAGATGAATATTGTTTCTGACCACTATGAAATGACTGCCAAGCTCAGCCTAATGATGACATCATGATCTGGGCTACACATGGAGTCCAATCACAAAAGGCTCACTAGTTGGATTCAACAGACTGTCAATGTTATTCCAGACATCCCAACTCTCCCAGAAGTTTTGGGAGTCTCTGAATTTTAATAGCGGTTGCCTGACGCCCGCAAATTATATACAATATCCCAGAAATCAATGGGGTTTTTTAGAGCGAGCGAGAGAGAGTTCAATGGTCATTTCTAATAGTAGATAGGCTCTGGATAAAAGGGGGTGAATCTGGCTATTTGCAGCTTAATCTAAGGTAAGAATTTAAGATGAATAAGGTTTTAGACTGTCCCTTTATACATACATATACATAATAAATAATGTGTATATACATATATATATATATATATATATATATAAATAATGTTTTAGTGTATTTAAAGACATATATACACATAAACAAATAAATACATATATAGACATATAAATGTGCATTGGAGCAATTTGCAATCAAGTACTGTAAATATTTCACATTACAATGTTCTTTACATAGGGGAATATTTTAAATAGATATTTCTATTTATATATATCTGTATATATCTATACATTTTCATACCATATGTGCTGTATATGACGACTAGGTATAGATATATATTTTACCAAAAAACATCAGACATACTGTACATAGAAATATGTATTTAAGAAGAAATAGAACATATTCTGTTATGTGAAGGACATTGGAATGGAAAATATTCATATTTTATGTTGGGTTAGTGCACTTTGGTTAAACGCAATGGGGTTTGTGCGTGAGTAGGGTCTAATTTATTTATTTATTTTACTTTTCGAGCTCCATTGAAGAATATGACAGAATACATTAACGTGGTTGCGATATTCAAAGTTTGGTTTTATGCGGGTGTCGGGTTTCGCGCTTGTGCGAAAACTTTTTACTTTCAATTTGTAAAACGCACGCAGAAAGCTTACTTCTAGTGGAGTTAACACGCAAGCTCGAAAGCAAAATACGGCTCCACTCGTAATCTAGCGCTAGGTAATATCCCACAAAATATTTTTTTCATTTTAATTCCACATTTTCACAAGGGTCTATTCTGTTATGTTTTGTGTTTTTGTTTAGATAGAGGGCAAACAATAGACGTGAATTCAGCAACTCGCTTCTCAAACAAATGTCTAATTTCGTCTCTTTTCTGCGCTGGATTTATTTGTGTGAAAGTGCAACAGATAAAGATCTGGATTTGCGTAGATCTTTGTGTGTTACTTTTTTCACCAGAATAAATCAGATTCCAAAAAAAGCCAAATGCTGCCACCCGCGGCCATATCCACTATTGGTTTGAGAAACAATATAGTCTTACTTTATAGATTTTGAGAATCAAAATGTTTATGTGAATATGCAAATATTACAGTTAAAGGGACACTAAACCCAATTCTTTTATGATTCAGATAGAGCATGCAATTTTAAGCACCTTTCTAATTTGCTCCTATTATCAAATTTTCTTTGTTGCTGATTGGTGGCTACATTTAGGCACCAATCAGCAAGTGCTACCCAAGGGCTGAACTTAAAACGGGCCGGTGTTCTGTTAAGGGACCGAACTTTTGAAAAGAGCGAACCATGTCACTTCCTGTGACGTTACATCAGCTGTTGTACACATTTTGGCCCTAATGCGCATGCGTGACAGCGTCGTCACTGTGAAACTATATAGACTTGTGAAATTAAGAAGCCTTTCTATAGCGCATGCGTGGGATTTTCTATCCCAAATGGGGGGGTTTATAGAACGCTGTTTATTCGTCCCTGCATGACAAACAGCCACTCGGCTCTCGCCACTGCTTCTGTTGGAAGATCCATTTTACTTTAGTAGAAAGTCTGGTCACGTTGTCATTGCTTTAGCAACAAAAATATTATTTTGCAATCTCGTATTTTAAACTAAACATAAAGTGAAGTGCTTTGAATGCACGCCTTCTTGTTTGTATGCGTTTGAAGTTATAGGTTAAGTTATTTTATATTTTTGTTCCATCCACACCCTAATAAATTGTTCTATGTGTTTTAATATACATTTTCCTATCCTTACATTTATATCGATTTTACACCATAATTCACATATATTGTTGAATAAACAGCGTTCCATAGACCCCCCCATTTGCGATAGAAAATCCCACGCATGCGCTATAGAAAGGCTTCTTAATTTCACAAGTCTAAATAGTTTCACGGTGACGTATGCGGCCAGGTATGTGATGACGCTGGCAAGCATGCTCATTAGGGCCAAAATGTGTACAACAGCTGATGTAACGTCACAGGAAGTGACATGGTTCGCTCTTTTCAAAAGTTTGTTCCCTTAACAGAACACCGGCGCCTAAACTTTCATTCCTGCTTTTCAAATGAAGATACCAAGAGTATGAAGAAAAATTGATAATGGGAGTAAATTAGAATTTGCTTAAACTGTGCATGCTCTATCCAAATCATGAAAGAAAAAAATTGGGTTTAGTAGGCCTTTAACATTTTTTTTTAAATTGCACAATGTTCCGCCAACATTTAATGTAGTATCAAAAACATCTGTGCATCTCTAATTTTCTTTTGCTAAACGACCTTATCTGTAAGAATGAGTTATTTCACCAGTGTATATATTGTTTAGATAAAATATTAGAACATAGATAATTCATTTTGTGGTCATACACCTTTTTCTGTAGGTGTTTCAGCGGCGCTGGGATGGTTCTGTTGACTTCTTCCGTGATTGGAAATCATACAAGACCGGATTTGGCAGCCGTCTGAATGAGTTCTGGTTGGGAAACGATAATATTCACAAGATAACATCAACAGGTCATAGTCTCTCTGTTTTTCTCTTTGAATGGCAGAATAAAAACCAATAAACCTAGAGTTTGTAGACATTAAAGGGATAGTAAACACCAACAATGCTATTGTTTAAAAATATACATAATCCCTTTATTTACCATTCCCCAGTTTTGCATAACCAACGCTGTTATAGAAATGTACTTTTTACCTCTGTTATTACCTTTTATCTAAGCCTATGCAGACTGCCTCCTTATCTCAGATCTTTTGACAGACTTGCATTTCAGGCAATTAGTGCTAAATAGACATGTGCACCAGACATGTGCAATTTGTTTTGTTCAAAATCAAAATTCGTGTCATTCGTTGATTTAATGTATCCAAATTTCCGAATCACCCTAGTAACGAAACTAAACTAATCCAAATTCATTTGTAACGAAAAATCCGAATTAGTTCGGATTCATTTGTTTTATTCGAATGGCCGTGGCGCGATAGTTTGACTTTCTGGACTAATCACAATTCCTTTGCCGTTCCACATTTATTAAAAAAAAAAAACCCAAAAAAAACGAATATAGATATATTGCAATTAAATATAGTGAGAGAGAACAGTTAAATAATTCCTTTTGTGTTGGTTGGAACCATCTGAATCAGCGTAACATAACATATGAATGAATCCAAACATATCGAACTTCCGAATACATCCGAACGCATCTGATATCGAATCAATCCGAATGCATCCGAAATGAATGACTGCTATATGAAATTAATCCGAATGCATCCGAAACAAAATTAAAAAATACAGTTCGATATGTTGGGATTAATTTGTTATGTTATGTTACGTTGATTCAGATGAACTGTATTTTTTTATTTTGTTTCGGATGCATTCGGATTAATTTCATATAGCAGTCATTCATTTCGGATGCATTCGGATTGATTCGATATCAGATGCGTTCGGATGTATTCGGAAGTTCGATATGTTCGGATTCATTCATATGTTATGTTACGTTGATTCAGATGGTTCCAACCAACACAAAAGGAATTATTTCACTGTTCTATCTTACTATATTTAATTGTAATATATCTCTATTAATTTTTTTTTTAATAATAAATATGGAACGGCAAAGGAATTGTAAATAGTCCAGAAAGTCAGACTATCGTGCCATGGCCATTCGAATAAAACGAATGAATCCGAACTAATTCAGATTTTTTGCTACAAATTCATTTGGATTAGTTTCGTTTTGTTACTAGGGGGTTCGGAAATTCTGATACATTTGAATCTCTGAATTACTCGAATTTCGTCCGAATTTGGATTCAGAACGAAATGAATTACACATGTCTAGTGCTAACTCTAAAATAACTCCACATGCGTGAGCACAATGTTATTTATATGAATAACACATGAACTAACACCCTCTAGCTGTAAAAAACGGTCAAATGCATTCAGATAAGAGGATGCCTTCAAGGGCTTAGAAATTAGCATATGAGCGCTACCTAGGTTTAGCTTTTAACTAATAATAGAGAACAAAGCAAATTTTATGATAAAAGTAAATTGGAAAGTTGTTTATAATCACATGCCTTGTCTAAATCATGAAAGTTTAATTTGGACTTTACTATTCATTTAATATGTAATAAAATATGTTTATTACCGACTCGTCACAGGCACATGGGAACTGCGCATAGATCTCCAGGACTTTGAGAACACAAAGCAATTTGCCAAATATACTTCCTTCCAAATCCTGGGAGAGACTGAGAAATACAAGTTATTACTCGGCGCCTTCAAGGAGGGCACTGCAGGTAAGTGATAGTGACGCTTCAAGCTGGAAATATATAAATCATACTTGCAATTTGTTATTGAATACATTAAATAGTTTTGCTGTATTTTTGTATAGGTTATATTGAGACCACATAACTATTAAAAACTGATGTTGCATAGTGAATGGAATTTTTATTATTGTTATTTATTTATGAAGCTCCAACATATTAACACAGCACTGTAACATTAAAGGGACAGTAAAGTCATAATTAGACATTCATGATTTAGACAGAGCATACAATTTGAATCAACTTTTCTTCTATTATTTAATTGCTTCCTTCTCTTGTTATCCTTTGCTAAAAGGTTTATCTAGGTAAGCTCAGGAGCAGCAAAGAACCTAGGTTCTAGCTGCTGATTGGTGGCTGCAGATATATACCGATTGTCATTGGCTCACCCATGTGTTCATTTAGAAACCAGTAGTGCTGCTTCTTCAACAAATGATACCAAGAGAATGTGAATAGTTGTAAACTGGAAAGTTGTTTACAATTGTATGTTCTACCTAAATCATAAAGATAAATTTAGGGGTTCATGTCTCTTTAAGTATACAGTTATGGAGTACAATATTCTGAAGACATTTACATAAGTGATAAGGGTAGAGGGCCCTGCCTTTGAGTCACTGTAAGCTGTAAACCGGCGTTACAAAAAATGATCAACAGGACAGGTGGACTCGTGAGCTTACATTCTAAAAGGAGTACATGGAGACATTGAGGGAGAGGGAAACATAAGTTGTAGAGACATCTTAACGTAAGTTGTAAGCATCCTTGGGGAGAGAAGTAGGTCTTGGGCAAAGAGGAGGGGTGCAGAGGGGACAAGTTTTGGAGTATTTGCAGAGATATAGAAGGGTTCAGTGTTGATGAGGGCTTTGGATGTTAGGGTCAAAATTTTGAATTTTATTCAAAGTGGAGGTGTTGGCTGTGTGGGATGTGTGGGATTAACATAAGGCTATCCTTGAAACAAAACATTTATATGGGGATACTATATATATTTCTTTCATATAGGTGGCGAGAGTCCACAAGCTAGTTACTGGTGGGATATACATTCCTACCAGGAGGGGGCAAAGTTTCCCAAACCTTAAATGCCTATAAATACACCTCCCACCTCACTCATGCCTCAGTTTAAAAAACTTGAAGCATGATGTGCTTGATTTCTTCAGTGAAAGGCACTTCTAAGCATATTGAAGCCCAGTTCCTCTCTAAGTGCAGTGTTTGTCTTGAGGGATGTGAAAGGAGTATTGCCTGATGATACCATGTTTTGCCTATGGGAAAGCTTTTTATAAGGCTCTCTGTAAATCGGTTGCAGGGATTCATCTGCTGCCTCCCTTTATAGATCTAAAATATAGTTGTGCACCATTAACTCTGCTGATATGTTTCAGTACTGGTTTGGCTGTCTGCTATATGTGGATGGGTGTCTTTAAGGTAAGTATGAAAATGTATCTTTTTTAACAAAGACACTCTCAGCTATGGATTAGGCACTTTTTAAGTAACGTTGTTATATATTGTTTATATATATAGGCCTTGAGTCAGTTGTTTAGTGCTCCTTATATATTATAGCTGCAAAACAGGTTTGTTTGAAACATATCTTTGTATGTCTTAGCATGTCTTGGCATGTCTTTAAAAAAATAAAAATAAAAAAGGGCATGTCTTGACCTGTTTGGGGATAAACTCCACCCCCAAATCGCCCTGTGTTTTTCATTTTTTTGTTAGAAAGCTATATGCAGCACTTGTTATATCACTGCTTTTTTCAATACTTTTTTTTATATATATTAGCACTTATTCACACTCTCTCAAGCCTGCTATATATAGGAGCATAGATATAAAATTGCAAACTATTTATATATATATATATTATTTTTTTTATGCAACTATGTCTCAAACTGAACCTTCCTCAGAAGTTACCATAGAAACTAAGCTGCTTGAACATATCTCTACAAAAAGATAAGTGTGTTTGTTAAAGGCTGATCTGATTTCTTCAGCTCATTTATGTGGCTATTGTTTTAATATTTTCTATGAGTATAAATGCTATCACTGTTAATAATTTCCAGTCTAATGCAAAGGACATTTCTGCAGCAATGAAAGATTTTATATTGTCTGCTATTCCACCTTCAAATAAATGTTAAAAGGCTTTGCATTATGTTCTTAAATCTAGTGAATTTGTACTGACCGACAGCATACTGACGTATCTTCTATTGATGGGGGTTCCTCTGATTCGTAGGATCTTACATCAGAGACAGAGATTGACAAATCTTTTATGTTTAAAATTGAATATATTTGTCCTTTTTAAGGAAGTATTATTTACGTTAGGGATTGAGGAGCCTAAAACTCCTGATGATAGACCTAGTAATCGTTTAAATTCTGTATTTAAGACTGATGTTATTACTCTTAAAGTATTTCCTATTCCAGACACTATCTCTAATCTCATTGCTAAAGAATGGTCTAAGACTGGTACTTCTTTTAATCCTTCAAGGTTTTAAAAATTGTATCCCTAGGGGGGCGGACCTAATCGTCGAGCTGAGCAGAGGTGTACAGGCTGAGCTCCCGGTCCCTATGTGATATAAAGGTTTTTTTAATGCTAATTCACCCAAATTTTGGGGCTTTTTGAGTTCCTACAGCTACCTACCACAACCCTTTGCACTAAAGGGGAACAAAGAAAAACTTTCTCCCGTGAAGTAGAGACCCAAAGTTGGACAGAGGTCGGAGGACCAAGCGGAGCTACTAATCCTCAGAGTTTATCCACCACCGGCGTGCTTCGGAGGGTCGGGGATCCGCTCCGGAGCACAGATTCGGGACGACAAGTAGCAGTTCTCCTCAAGCTGCCTTGACCTCAGGATCCGGGTACAGTCGACCGCAAATTGATAGGCACCTGTCCAGCCGGGTCCGGCGACTATCTAAGGAAGCTTTAGTGTGAAGGAGTACCTTCTGTGGAATACAGCCTGGGGAGCGGAGACCTTTGTGTAATGCGGGTATCCCTGGGCCCTGAGCTGCACGAAGAGGCAAACTTTCCCGAGCTCTTACCTTTGGCGCGAACGGCAGCCATCTTGGGTCGTCTCAGCGCAATAACCTGCTTGATCTCCAGTGGCATCCTTCCGACCAGCAAACCCGCTTGGGACATCATCACGTCCCTACAGCCGAGTGAGAATCAACGCCAAACCCAGTCCTGGTGAGTCATATGTGGGGGGGGGCAGCATGCAGCATCAAATACCTAACTGAGGCCACAAGTGCAGGCCGGATCTAAGGCCTATACCTCCGGAGGGTCGGGGCTCCGCTCCGGAGGAAACACTGCCCATAGACTAGTCTATTAGAAATATTAACCACTCCAGAGAGGTGCATACGTTGTGCCACTGTGCTATTAGGGACAATAAACCCAACTTACTTTTTGGCCCCTGAAAGTTTTCTTTAAGACCTCTAACGTCATTATATAACAGGGAGGTCTTCCTGAACTCAGTTCTTCATTGGAACTTTACAAGCCTCATTGATGTCGGGGTTTGCCTCACCCTATCAGCAGAGTCTTCCTTAGCAGCTGTACTGCCCTTACACATGAAATAAAATTCTCCTTTACCGACTTTTGCTGAACAAAGCCTATCCTTACATTTGACCTGCTGTGACTTCCTCCTGACACTCCAAAGGCCCCTACTCCTTGCCACCGCTCTTATTGAATTCAGTGGACCCTTTAAGCTAATAGCTGCTGTGCCAGCTTTTTGTATTTGGGCTATCTGCCCAAATTGTAGTATCAATCTGTTATCTAACTTTAACCTTTTTCACTACAGGGGTTTTATTACCAATGTTCTGTACATTACTGGTCCTTACTGCATTGTTTTTGTGAGTTGTGTACTCTGTGACCCCCTATGTCCTCTCCTTTTCCGGTTCTACTGGCCGGTACTGGTCACTCTCTCTCACCCCTTCTCCCCTCACTCTGGGAGGTAACCTCTCTCTCTGAATAATATTTAATCCCTCCATAGATATCAGTTGCGCCCTTTACTCCCTTCCCCGCCAGGTTATTGTCGGCAGGTCACACCCCCATTCCCTTTCCCCACATTGTCCTAAGGCTGATATCTGCTTTAACATTTTCTTTTTACAAGTATTTTATGCTCTGGGTTATTGGTTGCTGCGTCAGCCTGTCTGTGGTCTGGACATCACCCCATCCGTGGTGTTATGTTTCTACTAACATATTTTTTAACAAAGGTTCAATTTAAGTGTTACAGGAGGGAAACTAATCTATACTGTCTAGCCAGTAACTTTAATTGCTTATTACAAATAGGGGATCTCCGGCTGGCCCCTCCTTTCCGGCCCAGCTTGTCTGGGTTGGTCACTTCCTCTTCCCCTTTTCCCTTCCGCAAGGTCGTATCCCCTGTTCCCGGGCCAGAAGGGGATCTACCTCAAAGATAATTTTGGTTTGGATTCAGGGGCAGTTCTTTTGTTGACCTGTGTCTGGGGGGGGGTCTCGCTGGCCCTCGCCCCTCGGTGGCGGCTTTCTTCTCTATATACTGTGCATGAGGTAATTTGATCTCTAGTGTGATTGCTGCCATGGAGGGGTAGGGGTCGGGGCGGCCCTCTAGGCTCCTCTTTATGTGCTCACTTGCATGGCTTCCTATTAATGTATTAATTTTTGTAACCATCTGTGAGTTAAACCATTGATGCCTCTATAACCTGACTTAACCTGTGTCTGTATTTACTCCCTTGAGATTCTCTTTGCTACACTAGCAAAATGCCTCATACTTCCAGACGGCATCCAAAAACCCCTGGATTTGCCCAATCCCACAAGGAGCCAGAGGATGATTCTAACGATGGCCTGAGTGGGTCTGAGCCTGTAGGGGAGGGTTCCCAACATGAAGTGACGCCAAACCCCAGATCTCAACACTTCATTACGGAGGACACTCTCAAAAAGATGCTTGCTAGCCAAACTCGTTTTATCACAAAAGAAATTCAAAAAAGCCACGCTGAGCTGAAAAAGGATATTTCGGAAATAGGAGAAAGGGTGGATTCCTTGGAAAGGCGGCAAGACAACATCACTACAGATCAATCAAACCTCTTGGCATATTCTGAAGCTCTGTCAGACCAGCTGAGTCAACTTGAGTTTAAGCTTGCAGATGTTGAAGACCGGGCCCGAAGAAACAACATCAGATTTCGGGGTATACCAGAAGACATTGCACCAGCTGACCTGCAAGGCTTCCTTTTGGAACTCTTTGATAACTTACTGGGCCCCACCGAGGGTTTAACCACTACTATGGAGAGAGCACATAGAGCTCTGCGCCCAAGGTCAGTTTCACAGGAGAAACCAAGAGACGTTATCGTTTGTTTTCACAGCTTCCTTTTCAAGGGTAAGCTGATGCAGGCCGCTTTCCGCAAGCCTCAAGTGGCAGAAAGATTTCAAGCTATCCAACTACTCCCAGATTTGTCAGCCCATACACTACAATATAGAAGACAGTACCAGCCAGTCACGTTCACTCTCAGAAAAGCTGGCATAAGGTACAGATGGGGGTACCCATCCAAGTTGCTGATTTCAAGGGACAATCAAACACATATAATATCTTCACTGGCTCAGGGCACTACATTACTCGCACAGTGGGGTCTCACAAAGGGCGATATGTTGGAACCCACTCCTGGCAAAGCAAGGTTGAGAGCCACAGCACCTGAATGGCCCACTAAAGATCAGCGAACCAAGAGACAAAAAATACAGCATTCACAGGACTCTCAAGGACCTCAGGTTTCCTCCTCTTGAAAGGGAGGCATATTTGGCCAGCAACAATGTTTTTCCACCACCATGCCTTTTCACGGTGACCGCCCTTATAGGGTGGCCTTACAGTTATAGAGGTATTCATCTTGCACTGGACCGTGTATGGTCCCTGTTACTGTTATTAGTATTATTGTTACTGTTATTATCCTTTGTTATACCTGTTTATGTTCACGTTTGATTCTGTCTCTAATTACTTTATGGGGCCATTCCATCACAGGTCAACTGCCTCTAATTAGATGGATGGGATAATAACTTGACTCCCTAGATAGTAGATGTACTGTTTTACCACTCTATGCTATGGTTGTTGGTACTGCTGTCTAGAGGGCTACATTACATTTTAGTTACTGTTCTTGTTGTTGGCCACACACCTCCACTTATTTACTCTCAGGTTCACCATTCGAATTAAACACTTACATGCTCTGCTCCCTCTGCACATTGAGGGGGGCCGATGGTTTCGTCTCTCTCTAGATTCTCCTCTCCTAGCACCCCCCCATATAGGTAGCCCACGCCAGGGTTCCAATTAGGTGAACTACTTTTACCTTAGCCCCAATACAACACCCAAGAGTTGATATCCCGACCTAGTCCACTCCCCTAACTGCACTCCCCTACCTCCCACCCTACCTCCCTACTTAGAGTCTGTCATTTATGATGGCTCACTGTATAAAGGTTCTTACTCACAACGTAAGGGGCCTCAATTCTCCCTTTAAAAGGAGTCTTCTGACCCGTGAACTTAAATTTCATAATCCAGACGTAGTTTTCCTGCAGGAGACTCATTAGCAGGCGGGCCCTCCTCAATACCTCCCCCTTCTCTAAGAAAGCTAGAGGCACGGCCATTTTACTTCACAACAGGGTTGCTTATGAACAGATACAAGCATTTATTGATCCTCAGGCCAGATACACTATCTTGGTCTGTAAATTGGATCATGTTCTCCATACGTTGGTCTTCATATATTTACCCAATTCCCGACAGCCTACATGTCTCCGTAAAATTCTCCAGATAATTGACAAATTCAAGCAAGGGAGGGTTCTGATCGCAGGTGACTTTAATATGACATGGAACCCAAGACTTGATCGCAAACTACTCAACACAGGTAGTAGACACTCTCAGGAGACTCACACCTCAGCCCAATTCCGGGCTATAATGACACAATACGGTTACTTTGACATTTGGAGAAATCTGCATCCTAATGACAGAAACTACACTCACTACTCCCACCCACACAGAACCTATTCTCGGTTGGACTACATTTTTTGTCAGACGGGATCCTTGGACTCGGTTTCTCGGGCCAACATTTCTCTTAGCTCTTGGTCTGATCACAACTTAGTCATGGCAGACTTATACCTCTCCAAATCTAATTGGTGTCTTCCAAGACACATATTAGCAGATATCCCTTTCAGGGAAGAATTGAGACGAGACTTGATTGAATTGTTAGGTCGTAATGACAACAGCCAGACCTCGGATGACATTCTTTGGGGCGCTATTAAGGCGACGGTCAGGGGCCTCATTATTCATAAGCAGGGCCATTTGAGAAAGTTAGCGGGTCTTACCCTTGTGCAGGCACATACGAAGCTCAGATCTCTAGAATCTCTTCCATTAGTGTAGATGTGGCTTCGCAAATATCTACAGTTAAGAAGCACATTAACCTCCTAGAATTACGCTGCACCCAACATAACCTTAGCAAATTAAAACAACTATACTACCACAAAGGAAACAGAGCTGACACTATGCTTGTGAATAGACTTAGACATAAAGAAGCCCTCTTTAATAGGAGAAAGCATTGCTTATTTTTACTCCAAACTATATAATATTAAAAAATTTGAGAATTTAACCCCTACCTCCAGTCAAGACATCAGGGTATTCTTATCTTCAGCGAACCTCCCTACACTTACAACTGAACAACAAGACTCACGGCTCCATTGTCCCTATTAGAAATCAAACAAACAATAAAAAATCTTAAACCCTTTAAGGCCCCAGGGCCGGAGGGCTTCTCTGCCCAGTTTTACAAGATATATAACCACAAACTCTCTCCATATCTGCAGAGGTTCTTTGCCTTGGCAGGTAGTGAGGGCTCCCTGAGGGAAGAATTCTTAAAAGCAGCTATAATTACCTTACCTAAACCCGATAAAGATCCTTCCCTATGTGCAAGTTATAGGCCAATTTCCTTGATAAATGTGGATGTTAAAATCGACTCCAAAATTCTTGCTAACCGCATTGGTAAGCTACTCCCATGCCTAATTGGCCCTGACCAGGTGGGGTTCATCCATAAGCGTGAGGGGCCAGACAAGGCATCTTATAAACATTGTTTGCGAGTCTACTAGGATGCATAGGCCTTACTCGGTAATCTCCTTGGATGCCGAGAAGGCTTTTGACCGAGTCCGCTGGCCCTATCTATGGGAAACACTTAAAGCCTTTAACTTTCCTCATTCAACCTGCAAAGCTATCCAGGCACTATATTCAGCTCCGTTGTCGTCCGCTGTTGTCCGGGGCCTCGGTTTTCAATCAAAACCGTTCCGCATCTCAAATGGCACTAGGCAGGGGTGTCCTTTGTCCCCTCTGCTGTTCGCCCTGGCTGCTCATATTCGGGAAGATGCGTCCATACCGGGGATTATGTTATCAGGCAAATTGCAAAAAATCGCGCTGTTCGCGGATGACATCACAATCTTTACTGTGGACCCGGGTAAAGCCATTCCTAGACTATTGGATGTCTTGAAGACTTTTGGAGACCTCTCATTCTATAAATTGAATGTCCAAAAAATGGAAATTTATTGGTGGGGTTACTCTCACAACTGCATCCAAAACCTAAAGGAGCGCTTCAATTTTAAGTGGACGCATGAGCAGGTTACTCATTTGGGTGTAAAGATATCCAATAGTGCTACACAAATGGTTAAAGATAACTATCTTCCCTTGTTGTCAGAACTGCGAACCCTAAAAAATACCTGGGACCACAAATCTATTTCTTGGATGGGGCGCATTGCCTCCATCAAAATGTCCTTTCTTTCTAAACTTACCTATCTGTTTAGATGTCTCCCGATTAGAGTTCCCATGCCACTTCTACTACACTTTCAGAGCGAGATATCAAAGTTCATCTGGCAAGGGAAGACTCCCCAAATTTCCCAAAAAACCCTGAAATTCCCTATCCATTTGGGGGGCTGGCGTCCCCCTCAGTGGTAAAATACTATGAGGGTGCTATGCTCACTCACATCTCCCAATGGGGAGTACTCCAGTCTTGTGACAAATGGCGGGAAATTGAACAGGCCTCATTGCCCCACAATGTTCTTTTAAAGGACGTAATCTGGACTCCACCACATACCCACAGACTTTTGGGAATCAGTAACATGGTTATCCTAGAATGCCTTCATGTATGGGATAGGATTTGGCACCGCCAATTAATTGCTCCTCATCCCTCCCCTATCACTTCGATAGCTGGTCTCTTTACAGGGCTGGCAGAGACTCATCCCATATCTATCTATCTGGGCTCGATAGTGGATTTGAGGTCATCAGGGCTAAAAGTTTCTTGAGGAGCTGGGGTTTCATCCCCGCCTCCTCTAGGCAACCCACTCCATGGGAGTCCATATGGAGGGCTGGGCGCAGACTTGTCAAGCCACTCTCAATTCACTATAGATTACTGGACGGATCAGTCCCGCCCGAAATTGCCCCGCATTTGATGAGGTGGGATGCCTTGTTGCACGCCCAAATATCTGTTGATTCTTGGCAAAGGGCCATTCTACTGACAAAGAAAACCCTTCATTGTGTTACAATGTTTGAAACTTATTATAAGGTTGTTTCTCAATGGTATCTCGTCCCTTCCCGTCTGTCCAAGATGTATCCAGGAGCTTCACCTCTCTGTTGGAGAAATTGTGGGTTCCAGGGCACCTAAAATCAACCCTCTTTGGGTAAAAGGGTATTGCACCCTTGCCGACCTTGGAATTAGGGTTCCTACCGGCCCAGCCACAGCACTACTACACTTAGGTCTACACGACTTACCCAAGCACCAAAGCATTTTCAGTATTTACCTGCTAGCTTCTATTAAAACTAACCTAGCTAGATCCTGGAAAAGAGACTCCCCCCTAAGTGGAATGAGATAGTGAAAACCATGGCTTTCCTATACAACATGGAAAAGTCCATATATCTTGAATTAAACAAACTAGACTTGTTTGAAATGATTTGGGCTGACTGGAAAGACAAATACGACACTTCCTGGGGCCCATCTGTCACGACTCAAGACTTCCTGCCCGCTCACCATTAGACAACTCACACCTCCCCTCACTCCACCCCTCTTCACATTCATGTTCCCCCCCCTCAATATGTTCCTGATTTATGTCATTTAAGGTGTTGTATTGGCTACCCTTTGGTCTCCCACCATTGCTCAAATTGGTGGGAGACCAAGTTGGTACACTTGTGGAGACCAACCTGCTTCTTGCTTCTTTGTATTTTATATATTTATCTTGGGACCATTGGTCCGTTTCAATATTGTAGATTTAAGTTTGGAATTCAATGTTTGTGTTGGGGACCTGCGAGTCCCTCATTGTTACTTCTAAATTATTGAAAATAAATAAAAATCTATTTAAAAAAAAAATAATATATATATATATATATATATATATATTTGTTAACATATTTAGCTAATTTGAGTCCATTAGTTAATTTTTGTATAATAACTTTAAATAGGTCAGGTACAACAGACGACCGTAATGTTAGAATAATACTTGTTTTAGAAAAATAAAGGAGATGATGATGTGAAAAAAATAAATACATATTAATGTCATGGACACTCTATCTTGCATGATTATGCACATGGGGAAAAGGTATAAATGTCATGGGTGCTGATTTTCTAACCCATCAAAAGTGATTATATTTTACAAAATGTATATATTCTGTTAATTTTATTATTTGTTAATTATTTTCCTGGACATTGTGCTTTTTTGTAACCTCTTATGATCATGTTCAGTTAAGTTTTTTTAATATATATTTTTTTTCTGTAGCACTGTGTGTATGATTGTTGTAAGTTGCCTTTTGTTGAAAAATATAAAAGTAAAATAAAATAAAATAATTTTTATCCTTTGCCTATTGCTAATTTGGCAACAGTCCCTAAAGTTGATAGGCCTATTTTCACTCTTACCAAAGGTAATACCATTCATATAGAAGACGGCACTTCTTTTTAAACCCTTTAGATATAAAATTTGAATCTTAACTTAGAAGGGCATATTGGCTATATTCTTAGACCAGTTATATCTTTCGCTGATGTTGCTGCTGCCTCTATATTTTGGTTGGACAGTTTAGCTCAGCAGTTGTCTTTAGACCCAGAATTATCTAACAGTATAATCTTACTTCAACAAGCAAATCATTTTATTTGCGATGCTATCTTTTGATGTTCTAAAACTTAACATCAAATCTTTGTCTTTAGCTATTCTTACTATAAGAGCTTTATGGCTTAAATCTTGGAATGCTGACATGGTATCTAAACAAGATTGTTATCTCTTTCTTTTCACGATAAATAATCTTTTTGGTTCTCAATTGGAATCTATTATTCCCACTATCACTGGGGGGGAGGGAGTTTTTTCTGCCCCAGACCAGAATCTAAGGGTAAATTTAAAGCACCCAATCGTTTGTGTTCATTTTGTCAGATTAGAGAACAGACAACCACTCTTTCCCCTTTGGCTCTAATTGGAGACCATCTCCGATCTGGAATAAATCCAAGCCTTATAAGAAACCAAATCCTGCCCCTAAACCTCCATGAATGTGTGGGCCTCAAGCCAGTTCTTCTGGTAGGGGGCAGACTAAAGCTATTTCAAAGAGTTTGGACATTTTCTGTCCAAAATCAGAGGATTCCGAATATAATTTCTCAGGGGTATCGAATAGGATTCAGAATAAGACCTCCCTTGGGAAGATTCTTTCTTACCCATGAACCAAAGAAAAAACAGTAAAAGCTCAAGCCTTTCTGAAATGTATGATCTAGAACTTTCAGGGGTAATTGTCCCAGTTCCCCAGCAGGAAAAAGGATTAGGTTTTTATTCAAATCTATTCATTGTAACAAAGAAGGAAAATTCTTTCAGACCAATTTTAGATCTGAAAACTTTAAATCCGTTTTGTAAGAGTCCCAACTTTCAAGATGGTGACTATAAGGACTATTCTGCCTTTTGTTTAGCAAGGTCACTTCATGTCCACAATAGACTTACAGGACGCTTGCCTTCACAATCCGATTCATCTAGATCACTATCGATTTCTGAGATTCTCTTTTCTAAACAAGCATTACCAATTTGTTGCTCTTCTGTTTGGCCTTGCAATGGCACCAAGAATATTCTCAAGAGTTCTAGGTGCCCTTCTATCTGTAATCAGAGAGCAGGGTATTGCAATGTTTTCTTATTTGGACAATATCTTGGTACTAGCTCAATCTTTTCATTTTGCAGAATCTCACACGAAACAACTTCTGTTGTTTCTTCAAAGACATGGTTGGAGGATCAATTTACCAAACAGTTTCTTGATTCTGCAGACAAAGGTCACCTTTTTAGGTTTCCAGATAGATTCTGTATCCATGACTCTATCCCTAATAGAAAAGAGACGTTTATGATTGGTTTCAGCTTGTCTAAACCTTCAGTCTCTATCATTCCCTTCAGTGGCTATGTGCATGGAAGTTTTAGGTCTCATGATTGCAGCATCGGACGCGATCCCTTTTGCTCATTTTTATATGAGACCTCTACAGATTTACATGTTGCACCAATGGTGCAGGGATTATACTCAGATATCACAACTGATATACTTAAATCCCAAAACTCAACTCTCTCTGACTTGGTGTTTAAACCATCATCTTATTATTTAAGGGGCCTCCTTTGTTTGTCCTTCCTGGACTGTGATCACAACAGATGCAAGTCTCACAGCTTGGGGAGCTGTTTGGGGGAGTTTGGAATCCTCGAGAGGCGAGGTTACCAATCAATATCTTAGAACTCCATGCTATTTTCAGAGCTCTTCAGGCTTGGCCTCTATTAAAAAAAGAACCCTATATTCGGTTTCAAACAGACAATGTCACAACAGTGGCATATATCAATCATCAAGTGGGACTTGCAGTCCCCTAGCAATGGAAGAAGTATCTCTAATAATTTCTTGGGCACAATCCAACTCTTGTCTAATCACTGCAATTTATATGCCAGGTGTAGACAATTGGGAAGCGGATTATCTCAGCCGTCAGACTCTATTTCTGGGGGACTGGTCTCTCCATCCAGATGTGTTCTATCAGATTGTGCAGATGTGGAGTCTTCCAGACATAGATCTGATGGCTTCTCGTCTAAACAGGAATTTTCCCAGATACCTTACCAGGTCCAGGGATCCTCATGCGGAATTGATGCATGCTCTAGCAGTTCTATGGTTTTATCAACCTGCTTACATTTTGCCACCTCTGGTTCTTCTTCCAAGAGTGATCTCAAAGATCATAATGAAACAATCTTATGTGTTTCTGATAGCAACAGCATGGCCTCACAGGTTCTGGTATGCGGACCTTGTCTGAATGTCCAGTTGCCAACCTTGGTTACTTCCTCTAAGACCAGACTTTCTGTCTCAAGACCCATTTTTCCATCTGGATCTCAAATCTCTAAATTTGACGGTATAGAAATTGAAAGCTTGGTCCTTAGTCATAGAGGTTTCTCTGACTCTGTGATTAACACTATGATACAGGCTCATAAGCCTATTTTAGGGAAAATATATCACAAGGTTTGAAATACCTATATTTCATGGTGTTCCACTCATGATTATTCTTGGCATTGTTTTAGAATTCCTAGGATTCTACAGTTTCTTCAGGATGGTTTGGATAAAGGTTTGTCTGCCAATACTTTCAAAGGACAAATCTCTGCTGGTTTGCTAATCTTCGTGATATTCACTGTTTTGTACAGGCTTTGACTCATATCAAACCTGTTATTAAATCTATTTCTCCTTCTTGGAGTCTAAATTTGGTATTAAAGACTTTGCAGGCTCCTCCTTCTTTTGAGCATATGCATTCTTTGGACATTAAACTACTTTCTTGGAAAGTGTTATTTATTTTGGCTATCTCTTCTGCTAGAAGCGTTTCTAAATTGTCTGCTCTCTCTTGCGAGTCTCATCTGATTTTCCATCAAGATGAAGCTTTTTTGCAGACTTTGTTTACATTTTTGCCTAAAGTTGTGAATTCTAACAACATCAATAGGGAAATTATTGTTCCTTCCTTGTGTCCTAATCATAACAATACTGTTGAAAGGTATTTACATTCTTTGGATGTGGTAAGAGCTTTGAAATATTATGTTGAGGCTACTAAAGATTTCAGAAAGACTTCTAATCTATTTGTTAATTTTTTCTGGTTCCAGAAAAGGTCAGAAAGCCTCTGCCATTTCTTTGGTATCTTTTTTGAAACTTCTGATTAACAAAGCTTATTTGGAGACAGGGCAGTCTCCGCCTCAGAGAATAACAGCTCATTCTACTAGATCAGTTGCCACATCTTGGGCTTTCAAGAATGAAGCTTCAGTTGATCAAATCTGCAAAGCAGCCACTTAGTGTTCGTTGCATTCATTTACTACATTTTACCATTTTTATGTTTTTGCTTCTTCGGAAGCAGTTTTTGGTAGAAAGGTTCTACAGGCAGCTGTCTGTTTGATTCTAGTGCCTATGATTTCAGTTTTTTTAATTTTTAAGAAAACTTAATTATATTTTTGGATTTAATTTCTCAGCGGAAATAGCTGTTTTTATTTCATCCCTCCCTCTATAGTTACTCGTGGACTTCCACATCTTGGGGATTATATCCCATCAGTAGCTGGCTTGAGGACTCTTGCTACCTATATGAAAGAAAACGTAACCTATGTAAGAACTTACCTGATAAATTCATTTCTTTCATGGTGGCGAGAGTCCACGAGACCCACCCATTTTTGGAGGGTTATAAATTTTGGATAAAGCACATTATTTATCCTGTTCCTCTTTTTATGCTTTTACTCCTTATACACCTCACTAACTTGGCTATACGTTAAACTGAGATATGAGTGAGGTGGGAGGTGTATTTATAGGCATTTGAGGTTTGGGAAACGTTGCCCCCTCCTGGTAGGAAACACTACCAAGAATAAAAAACTCAGTTATGCATATACTAAAACTAAGGCCCTTAACCCCCCCCCCCCAAAATTAATACTATAAGTTACTATAAAAATTGGCCTTAGAAGGGCTTTTTGTAGGGCATTGCCCCAAGTGACATAGCTCTTTCACCTAAAAACTACAACCCCATTCGACAATAAAAGTACTACCCCCAAAAAAAAGCCTAATCTAAAAAATACCCCTAAACTAAAAAATAACTGTATTCTAAAAAAAATGCCCTGAAAAGGGCATTTGGTAGGGCATCTGGGAGGGTCGTCATGGTGGTGATCCTCTTCTTCCATCTTCTCCCATCTTCAATCTTATCCTTCTTATCTTCTTGCAGAGGTCCTCTTCATGCGGTCACCACCGAACACTAAAGCTTGAATGCAAAGTCTCTCTGGTGGGATATAAAACTGGGAGAGACTGTGTATATCTGTCTGTACAATAACAGTTACCTTGCTTTATAATATTGCCAGATAGACAGTGTAACCTATACCAACCAAAACACTTACCAACCTTGTTAGAACATCTATAATGAACTTCAATCTGATTGGCTGATTCAATCAGCCAATTAGATTTTTCCTACCTTAATTCCGATTGGCTGATAGAATCCTATCAGCTAATCGGAATTCGAGGGACGCCATCTTGGATGACGTCATTTAAAGGAACTGTCATTCGTCGTTAGTCCGTCGGCCAGGAAGGATGCTCCACGCCGGAGGTCTTGAAGATGGAGCCGCTCCTTGTCGGATGGATGAAGATAGAAGATGCCGCTTGGATGAAGATGTCTGCCGGTCCGGATGTCCTCTTCTGCCTGGATAGGATGAAGACTTCTGCCGGTCCGGATGTCCTCTTCTGCCCGGATAGGATGAAGACTTCTGCCGGTCCGGATGTCCTCTTCTGCCCCATCGGATGAAGACTTCGGCCCTGCTGGGTGAAGACGACTCAAGGTAGGGAGATCTTCAGGGGGTTAGTGTTAGGTTTTTTTAAGGGGGGTTTGGGTGGGTTAGAGTAGGGGTATGTGGGTGATGGGTTTTAATGTTGGGGGGGTTGTATTTTCTTTTACAGGTAAAAGAGCTGATTACTTTGGGGCAATGCCCCGCAAAAAGCCCTTTTAAGGGCTGGTAAAAGAGCTGATTACTTTGTAATGTAGAATAGGGTAGGGACTTTTATTATTTTGTTTTTTTTAATTTTATTAGGGGGCTTAGATTAGGTGTAATTAGTTTAAAATTCTTGTAATATTTTTTTATTTTCTGTAATTTAGTGTTGTTGTTTTTTGTAGTTTAGTTTATTTAATTGTAGGTATTTGTAGCTAATTTATTTAATTAATTTAATGATAGTGTAGTGTTAGGTTTAATTGTAACTTAGGTTAGGATTTATTTTACAGGTAATTTTGTATTTCTTTTAGCTGGGTAGTTATTAAATAGTTAATAACTATTTAATAACTATTGTACCTAGTTAAAATAAATACCAAGTTACCTGTAAAATAAAAATAAATCCTAAAATAGCTACAATGTAATTATTAATTACATTGTAGCTATCTTAGGGTTTATTTTACAGGTAAGTATTTAGTTTTAAATAGGAATAATTTATTTAATTATAGTGTAGTGTTAGTTGTAATTGTAACTTAGGTTAGTTTTTATTTTACAGGTAAATTTGTCTTTATTTTAACTAGGTAGCTATTAAATAGTTAATAACTAATAACTATTGTACCTAGTTAAAATAAATACAAAGTTGCCTGTAAAATAAAAATAAATCCTAAAATAGCTACAATGTAACTATTAGTTATATTGTAGCTATATTAGGGTTTATATTATAGGTAAGTATTTAGTTTTAAATAGGATTAATTTAGTTAATAATAGTAATATTATTTAGGTTTATTTAATTAATATTTAAGTTAGGGGGGTGTTAGGGTTAGTGTTAGACTTAGGTTTAGGGGTTAATAATTTTATTATAGTGGCGGCGGTGTAGGGGGGGCAGGATAGGGGTTAATAAATGTATTATAGGTGGCGGCGGTATAGGGGGGGCAGGATAGGGGTTAATAGGTATTATGTAGGTGGCGGCGGGGTCCGGGAGCGGCGGATTAGGGGTTAATATATTTATTATAGTTGCAGCGGGGTCTAGAAGCAGTGGTTTAGGGGGTAATAACTTTATTTAGTTGCAGTGAGCTCCGGGGGCGCCGGTATAGGGGGTAGAACAGTATAGTATAGTGTGAGTGCTTAGTGACAGGGGTATCAATAAAGCTGTAAAAAAGCTGAAGAGCAGCGAGATTGATGAGTGATAACTATCACAGTCCGCTGCTCATCGCCCCGTACTTGGTTTTTGATAGGTTATTGATAACTTTGGCAAGCGTATTCAGGTCCGCGGCGGCGATGTGAGGCGAGCTTAGGCGAGCGTATTGGGCCGGCGAATGCAGGTAAGTAGACGGCTTCATAACTAGAGGCCAATGAGTTTTATTGGGATGATACAGATTAGTGATTGAGTCATAGGAAAACAATGAGTTTTATTGGGGTGATACAGATTAGTGATTGAGTCATAGGGGCCGATTTATCAAATGGCTGTAGTGAATCATATCCGCCTGACATCGCTAAATGCCGACAGCATACGCTGTCGCCATTTATCATTGCACAAGCATTTCTGGTGTAATGCTTGTGTAATGCCACCCCCCACACATTCGCGGCCAATCGGCCGCTAGCAGGGGGTGTCAATCATCCCGATCAGATATAATCGGGATAATTGCAGTCCGCCACCTAAGAGGTGGCGGACGAGTAAAGAAGTAGCGGTCTTATGACTGCTGCTCCCTAACTTATGTTTCCGGTGAGCCGTAAACATCACGGGTAGAAAGCAGCACCAGCGGCTTTATAAATCTACATCATAGACTGAAAGAATTTGTAGTTATAACACTGGCTTGGTGCATTCCAATCACTGTTGTGTTTTTTGTTGTTTTTTTATAGGGGATTCTCTCTTGATTCACAAGGACAAACCATTTACCACAAAGGACCAAGACAATGATGATAATCCAGGCAATTGTGCTGATTATTTCAAAGGAGCTTGGTGGTACGTCAACTGCCACCATTCAAATCTAAATGGATTGTATCATCTGGGACAGCACAGCAGTGATGCAGATGGCATCAACTGGTACTCTGGCAAGGGACACAAATACTCTTATCAATTTTCTGAAATGAAGATAAGACCAGTGTAAACAGAACAGAACGGAAGGAGGAACGTATTAAGCAAGACATAAATAAATAATCCCATGACAATAACTTCATCTATATACGCTATATTTTTGGAATATGTTAGATTTATACTATATTAGTTAAAGGAATAGTCCAGTCAAAATTAAACTTTCATGATTCAGATAGAACATGCAATTTTAAGCAACTTTCTCATTTACTCCTATTGTCTATTTTTCTTTGTTCTCTTGGTATCTTTATTTGAATGTAAACTTAGGAGCCGGACCATTTTTGGTTCAGGACTCTGGGTAGCGCTTGCTTGATTGGTGGCTACATTTAGAAATCAATAAAGGGCTACCCAGGTGCTGAATCAAAAATGGGCCGGCTTTTATGCTTGCAGTCTTGCTTTTTCAAATAAAGATACCAAGAGAACAAAGAAAAATTGATAGTAGGAGTAAATTAGAAAGTTGTTTAAAATTGCATGCTCTATCTGAATCGTGAAAGTCTAATTTTGACTAGACTATAATGAAGGCTAACACAACCTAGGTAATGTTGGTAACATCTACATAATTCTATTACAATACAATTTATCAACTATCTTTTAGTGAATTATATTGAAAACCATAGTCATTATAGTTGACAAAACATAGACAACAAATGAAACCATGTTTAAATTAAAAGGATATCAAAGCCCACACAACAAGAAGGGCTCTTGGTGTAATATACATGTAAAACTGTTAAACATCCCCTCCAAAGGCTTTTTAACTGGCCAAAAAAGTGTTCTTAAATTCTGGTTGTATTTGCTATGGATTGGCTGTAGACATACTCCAAACTAGTCCAGAACCAATATGGCCACAGTTCACTGGTTTATATGGAACATGTGGTGTTGTTGGGTTTTTATTTTTTTAATATTGTAGTCAAATTATGGTTGGACATCTTAAACCAGCCCCTATCCTCCTCAGTTGGATAATATTTTGACAATCAGCACTGGTTAATTTTAAAGTCAAGTAATTTTAGGTTCCACTGGGAGAATAACACTAGCATAATATACATAAGAGTTGTTCTATTTATTGTTTTATCAGTCCATGGATAATTGGTGGAGTTAATAAAAAAACAGAGCAGTTGTCTTGTATAAGTGTACCAGTGTGCATTCAACTCCGCATTTAATCTCCCTGTATAATGTGTAATTAAAAAAAATTAAACGGCACTGAGATATGAGTTCCTTATATTTTTTTTATTTTAATAAAGTGAACACACAACACCAAAGTCCAGTGAGCAAAATCATGAAACAGATTACATCCCCATCAGTTGCAGATGTAGAGATGTTCTGCAATTAGACCAACAGTTCAGTTGTCTGTCTTGAATTTAGAGTGTAGGTAGATTTGCTTCATCTCCCTGAACCAGTAAACACCAAGAGAGTTTCACTGTGAGCGTAACTGAAGATCAAAACTATATAAACAGTATTCAAGTATGCATAATAAGTCGTGTTGATTAAAGAAAGACCAGTTCAACCTTGCTAAGATCGCATCTCAAGAGGAAAAGGAGGAAGAGGTTATAGAAATGGTATAGTGTAAAGGGCAAATACAATAAAGAGTGAGAAGAAGGAAGTTAAAGGGACAGTCAACAACAGAATTTTTGTTGTTTAAAAATAAAGATAATCCCTTTATTACCCATTCCTCAGTTTTGTATAACCAACACTGTTATAGAAATACACTTTTTATCTCTTTGATTACCTTGTATCTAAGCCTTTGCAAACTGCCCCCTTATTTCAGTTCTTTTGACAGACTTGCATTTTATCCAATCAGTGCTCACTCCAAGGTAACTTCCCGTGCATGAGCTCAATGTTATCTATATGAAACACATGAACTAATGCCCTCTAGTGGTCAAATGCATTCAGATTAGAGGCAGTCTTCAAAGTCTAAGAAATTAGCATATGAACCTCCTAGAATTAGCTTTCACCAAAATTGGTGATAAAAGTAAATTGAAAGAAAGTTGTTTAACATTACATTCCCTATTTAAATTATGAAAGGTTTTTTTGGACTTAACTGTCCTTTTAATAAGGGGAAAAGAAGATGGGTGGGTTATTTCAGGGGGGTGGGCTGCCAATGCTGGGAGTAGCAACCGGTTGATAGCGAGACTTTAAGGTATCAGCATATTAAAGGGACAGTCAACCATAGAATTGTTATTGTTTTAAAAGATAGATAATACCTTTATTACCCATTCCCCGGTTTTGCATAACCAACACAGTTATATTAATACACTTTTTACCTCTGTGATTACCTTGTATCTAAGAACCTTCTTCCAGCCCCATGATCACATGACTGTGACTGTTTATTATCTATTGTCTTAAATTTAGCATTGTATTGTGCTAGATCTTAAATAACTTTCTGTGCCTGAACACAGTGTTATCTATATAGCCCACGTGTACTTTCTGTCTCTTTGTGTTGTAAAGAGATTTAAAAAGAATGTGATAAGAGGCAGCCCTCAAAGGCTTAGAAATTAGCATATGAGCCTACCTAGGTTTAGTTTAAACTAAGAATACCAAGAGAAAAAAGCAAATTTGATGATAAAAGTAAATTGGAAAGTCGATTAAAATTAAAAGTCCTATCTGAATAATGAAAGTTTAATTTATACTTGACTGTCCCTTTAAGTAATTTTAAACTTAGTAGGCATTGCACACACAGGGAGATTCCCTTTTCTTAAGTATACATATTCTTCACAAGAAAGAAGAACTGTGGTGTGTTGGGTCCAATTTATAAAAGAGGGAGGCTGAGAAGATTTTCACTTCTGCGTTATAAGGGACCTAGCGCTGTTCAAACCTATTAATAAGAGGTTCCATCTAATTGCACATATTTTCAGGGGTTTATAATTTAATAATGCAGTTAAATGGTTTAATGTGAAGGAATCCCATACCAATTTGAATGCTGCTTCAGTTTGTGTCCAGAATGGGTTAAGTATCCAGCATTGCTAGCAGATGTGGGACATGGTGCCCCTCTGACCACACCCACTCCAGCACCCACCATTAACGTTGGGGTAAATACGACTAAGCCGGGATGAAGTTAAATACCACCTTGTAAGTATATTATGATTCAATTCTAAACATTTTGGGGATGCTGAAGACCTGCATGTGTTATGAAATATATTCTTCCATTCTTTAATATTAAGGGTGGCCCCCAGCTCTAGATGCCACCGCACAGAGTAAGAGGGTAATGAAGAAATCAGTGATTCCTCTAAAAGTCTTCTAGAGATAGAGAGTGCGCCAGATGGAAGGGGTCCAGGAGACACACTCTCTCAAACTTAGTGGGACTCCTTAGAAGGTCCTCCCTATGAGGGGAGCTGTTAATTAGATGAAGTAACTGGGCATACGTTAACCATGTGGAGTAAACACCACCTGATACATCTGTTATTTACTAATTTAATGAACGGTACTGCTTATCCCAATTCCCCCCTACTAGGAGTTGAGCTGTTTCTGAGGACTCATGCTTGGGTTGGAAAACCCCAACGGAATACAATCTTCTTATTTCTGAGTAGAGTTGTGAGAGGTGTGAACTCTTTTCTTCTCTGTAGTATTTGAAATGACAGATCCTGGTAGAACTGTAAGACGCTTCCCCTGAAACAAATTGGTTGTTTTTTGCGGAATTGGTTTAGTAGCATTTCTTTTTCCAAGAAGTTCTTGAACCTTATAATAATGTCTCTGGGTGGGGCAATGTCAGGTGGCTTAGGGCGCAGTGATCTATAGGTTCTGACCCATAAGATATCTGTCGTGTGTGATGGTTCTTTTATATGTTGAAACAGTGCTTGTAAATAGACAGGGAAGTCCCAGGGTAATATGGCTTCTGGGACTCCTCGAATTCGCAAGTTTTTTTATCGCCTGCTGCGATTTTCTAAGTCCTCTAGTTTTTCCAGTTATTTAATTTACAAAAAGAAACATTATCATAGATTTTATACTCTGCAGCTGGTATAAAATGTAATTGAGGGTAAATTAAGGGGAAAACAATTTTACAGTACACAGTCCCTTTAAAGGGACAGTACACCGTAAAAGTGTTTTCCAATTAATGTATTTTTAATTACTTATACCAGCTGGAGAGTATAAAATGTTTGAGAATTTGCATTTTCAGGTTTATTTATGTGTATGAATTAGCTGGTTTTGTGCTTTTAAACCACACCCTATTACAATTGGTTGAGCTTCCAGCTAATATCAGATCTCATTATGTTATCACTTTTATTCACACAGACTTGCTTCCTTATCTTATATATGTTTGTAAAGCAAAGCTCAATACTTATAAAGAACAATGGAAAATTAACATTTTATTACTTAAACTATTCTGCAACCCCCTGAGAGTGTAATTTCTTCTGCTGGCTGTGTTTACATAGTCTTTCAATAGCATATACTCCAGTATCAACATTTTTAGTATAGGTTGTTATACCACGGGCTAAATCAGCTATTTTCTATGCTACTTTTCATGTTCCACAACTTATGAATCAAACATATTCTTAATATTCAAAAACCTTTACATTTTGTGTGACAAGTTTACATGCTCGTTCGTTACAGTAACTTTAAAGAGAAAAATGGAATTAGCTTTGGCTCAGATAATGTTGGAGCTGCGCCTCCTGACTTTGTACTTACTGTTCACATTTTTGAATGAGCATTTTATAAGTGAGGCATTAAGAAAATAATTATACAGGAATTGAACAAGGATTGGGCAAGGGGCAATACACAAGGCAAGTACTTTTGTAATATTATGTTTTATGTATCTCATTGTTTCCTTATGCAAGTGCTGCTGTAATACTGTGTCTTATGTGTTTAATTGGTTCCCACTTTTGTAAAAATGCTCAATATGTTCATATTCTTTTTTGCTACCTCTTGTCTCTATAACAAAGTACATTATTCAATTACTCCTTCTCCCTCTCCACCTGCACTGTTCATTAGCCCATCTCTCTTAAACTAACCTTACTATTGTATCCATGAACTTTACCTATTCCTAGTCACTCTCCCTCTTGCTTTTACTAACTGCTGGTGACATCTCCCCTAATCCTGGTCCCCAACAATTTCCTAGCCGTGCACATCCATGTGTATCCTTCCATAGACTCAGAAAACAAAACTCTGGCAACCTTACTCACATTCCTCTTGCATCTAAAGCCACTACCCCTTTCACTTGTGCACTCTGGAACTCTTGCTCTGTTTGCAACAAGCTCACTTCTATACATGACCTCTTTATCTCCCACTCCCTCAACCTTCTGGCCCTAACAGAAACCTGGCTCTCTCCCCTAGACACAGCATCCACTGCTGCTCTGTCACATGGGGGGTCTCAACTTCAGCCACACTCCTAGGTCTGGTAATAGACAAGGAGGTGGTGTAGGTATTTTACTTTCCTCTGATCTGACCAATCTATCTGCCACTATAATTCTACCCTTACATCCCATCCGTCCTTGACAATCTGGCCCCTCTTACCATACCTCGGAAATCAAACACTCATCCTCAGCCCTGGCATACTCCTCTGACACAGCACCTACGCAGATGTTCCCGTACTGCTGAGCGGCACTGAAGAAAATCTTGGAGTTCAGCTGATTTTCTTCATTACAAATTCATCTTGAACTCCTACTATTCTGCCCTCAATCTCTTTAAGCAACATTACTTCTCTACTCTTATCTCTACTCTTTCTTCAAACCCAAAACATCTGTTCTCCACTTTCAATATTCTTCTCCGCCCACCCCAACCTCCTAATACAACTTCTCTGTCAGCTCAAGACAACTCAATAACACAATTCACTCCATCAGAAACGAAATTAGCTCTTAACATACTTCCATTCTCTCACCCCCTCAAATGCTCGCAATCAACCTCAACCCATATAAACTTAGCTCTTTCTTCCCTGTTACTGAGGAAGAAGTTTCTGCACTTATACTGCGCTCTCACCTCACTACCTGTCCCCTTGACCCTATCCCCTCACAGCTACTCCCCTCCCTCTCTTCTACCCTTACCCCTGTACTAACAAACCTCTCCCTCAGCACCAGTATATTTCCCTCATCTCTGACACATGCACTGGTTACACCTATCCTCAAAAAACCTTCCCTTGATCCAACCTCCCCATCCAACTACCTCAAAGCATCTCGAAAAGCTAGTATATGCACACCTATCCCATTTCCTTACATTCAACTCCCTCCTTGACCCACTACAATCTGGATTTTGTCCCCATCACTCCACAGAGACAGCAATCATTAAAGTTACCAATGACCTACTTACAGCAAAATAAAAAGGCCACTTCTCTCTGCTTATCCTTCTTGATCTGTCCACAGCCTTTGATACTGTTGACCACCCTCTTTTGCTCCAAACATTCCAATCCTTCGGCATTTGTGACAAAGCCCTCTCATTGTTCTCTTCCTACCTGTCAAACCGTACCTTTAGTGTAGCCTTCTCTGGGTGGTCCTCCTCTGCTCCGTCACCACTTTCTGTCTGGGTACCACAAGGTTCTGTCCTCAGTCCCCTTCTCTTCTCAATCTACACGTCATCATTAGGTTCCCTAATTAAGTCTTACAGCTTCCAATATCATTTGTATGCCGACGACACCCCAAGCTACTTCTCTGCACCAGACCTATTTCCTTCCTTGCTAACCCGTGTCACTAACTTTCTTTCTCACATCTCTTCCTGGATGTCCTCTCACTACCTCAAGCTAAATTTCTCCAAAACTGAGCTCCTTATTTTCCCCAATTCTTACAAAATCTCCACCCCCAATCTCTCTATAACTGTTGAGAACTCCATAATTACTCCTACCCCGCATGCCCGATCTCTTGGGGTCAAATTTCACTCAGATCTTTCTTTCACTCCTCACATTCAGTCCTTGGCTAAAGCCTGCCACTTCCACCTTAAAAACATCTCTAAAATTAGAAATTTCCTTACACAAGACACAACTAAGATTTTAATCCACTCATCCTTTCCCGCCTTGATTACTGCAACTCTGTCCTCTCTGGACTCCCCAGCTGCCGCCTAGCTCCTTTACAATCCATAATGAATGCCTCTGCTAGGCTCATCTTCCTTACTCTTAGCTCTTTATCTGTTGCACCTCTCTGCCAATCCCTTCACTGGCTTCCTCTTGCCTCTAGGAATAAACACAAAATTCTCACTCTGACATGCACAGCCCTCAACAACACTGCTCCCCCCCTATATCTCAGACCTTGTCTCTAGATACTTTCCCTCCCGTCCCCTTCGCTCTGCTCATGACCTCCTACTCTCCTCCTCTCTTGTTAACTTCTCACATTCCCGTTTATAGGACTTCTCCAGACTGGCTCCCATCTTGTGGAACTCTCTGCCTTGCTCCACAAGGCTCTTCCCTAGTTTTGAAAGCTTCAAGCACTCCCTAAAGACTCTACTGTTCAGGGATGCATACAACCTACACTGACCTTTCCTAATACCAGTTCCTCTCCTCCATTGCTATCCCCTGAACCCCCTTAGCATATAAGCCTAAGAGTCCAGCTGTTTGTAGATCACCTTCTTAAGAGCTGACTACAACAGTGCAACTCTTGGCAGGGCCCTCTACCTGTTTGATTCCTATAAATGCTTTGTGGAATCTGTTGGCGCTCTACAAATAACTGATAATAATAATAATACTTATATACCGTATATATATATACTTTATAAAAATAAACCTGATTTTAAAAAAAAAGCATTTTTGCAAACAAAAATATGTTGCAAAAATGCTTTGAATTAAAATTTAAATACACTATCATGCATTTCAAATTATAATTTTATGTCCCTTTAAAGTAAGGAGAATAAACATTAAGCTGGTGCAGAAGTACTTGCTATTATCCTATTAGTACTCTTGAAGGAAATCCCATTAAAGGACGATGATACCCAAGAGTTGAAACACTTAAAAGTGATTCAGCATAGCTGTAAAAAGCTGACTAGAAAATATCACCTGAACATCTCTATGTAAAAAAGAAAGATATTTTACCTCAAAATGTCCTAATTATTCACACCCCATTGTAAAGAACTTTAAGCAGCAAATCAGTATGTCTGTCCCGGGACAGGCAAAGGAGTGAGCCTCAAGGAAGTTTACTATGAAATCTCATGAGATCACAGTAAAAGAGTTCATGACCTCAGCACTGTTGATGCTGATTGGCTGCTGTTCATTTCTTCATTTTTTTTATTTTTTTATTTTTTTATTTACCTACAGCTGGACAGCAGCTGAAGTATAACTTTTACACAGCACTTACTCTGGTGAGCTGAGGAAATTGTGAGGTAAAATATCTTCCTTTTTTACATAGAGATGTTCAGGTGATATTTTCCTGTCAGCTTTTTACAGTTATGCTGCATCCATTTCAGGTGATTTAGCATAGGAGTATTATGTTCCATTAAATCTGGTATGTTAATACTTTTAAGAAATAGACCAGCTCCCCTGGCTTAAATTTCTGTTTTGAACAGATTTCAATGAGCTTTCAGTGGCTTTCTGTTGACTTACAAACATTTTAGTACTTCTGCATCAATTTATGACATTATATCTTCCTTTTTTATATAGTGAAATAACCAGTTTTATAACATAAAGTTAATTCCTAAAGTAATCATTTTCTCTTAGTTTTTATCAAGTACAAACATCTTTCATTTCTGATAGACATGTGCGATTCGTTTCGGATTGATTCCGAAATTCTGCCGAATTCGTAAAATTCAGGATTCGGATCGATCTGAATTTCCGAATTAAAATAGTGCCGAATCTACCGAATAAATCCGAATTAGTTCGGATTTATTCGGTAGATTTGGATGGCCATGGATTACACTAGTATTGTACAGTATATTAGGTTATATCACTCTGCTATGGGTTACACCTAATATACTTTACATAATACTAGTGTAATCCCACCTAACACTTACCGAAATTCCGAATTTCCGAATCCACCCGAATTTATTCGAATACGAATTAATCTGAAACGAATCCGAACCGAATTGATTTGAATTTTTCCGAATTCGAATTGATCCGAACCAAAATTCGAAAAAATCTGAATCGAACCGCCATGCCCATATCTAATTTCTGATCTGATTTGCTTGATGATGCATTGTTGTAATATCTCCTTTAGTGCATATAACTATTGATTGCTGAAAAAAAATCATCTTAAAATATAGCATTATGAAATTGTGTGGTATGTTCTGCAAGCTTGCTGTGAAATATTATTTATTGAGACATAAAAAAAGTCAATTTCAAGGGACTTCAATAAGAGTAAATATTGTAAAGAGATAGTTCAAATAATAACATTTAGAGACTGTATCAAAGAAACATTGATAAAGGGACAGCATGAACAGACATAAGTGTGTCACTGTATCAATAGACACTGTCAGGAGACATCATGAGGATAAAACAAATCATAAAAAAGAGACAGTGTCGATAGGTAGCATCAAGAGTTAGTGCCAATGGACACAATAGGACAGAATTAAAAGACAGTATAGAGGAATAGTAAGAAGGGAGACTGAACAGTATCCATTGTCAGCATCAACATTAAGGGAAAATATCAAGAGATTATGTAAAGGGATAGCTCAAGAAACATCAGCAGTGGGCTGCCATCAAGTCACAGTGATAGGCAGGCAGTAGTGTAATGGGCATCGTCAGGGAAAGCATGATGGGGTAACATAGACATGCACCAAGGGCCAATATCAAAATATAAGCCACAAGGAACAGTGTCAAAGGAAGAGCATAAAGCTACACTGTCAAATGAGAGTATGAAGGGATAGCAACAATGGAATCAAGAAGCAGCATTAAGGAATAGTATAAAAGGACAGTATCAAGTGTTATTATCAATGAAAACATCATAACTCAACAGAATCATAAGACCCAACCCAGAGGTGCTCTCAACCCCTTAACCACTAATGACATCACACAAAATTCCCAACCTCGTAGTATTTATTTTTTATACTATTTATTTAGCATAACTTCTTTAATTAATTTAGTGGGTGTTTGTTTAGGTTAGGGTTTCTAGCATCAGGGGAGATTAGCTTTGGGGGCCGATTTATTAACGGCCGTATTGCCCCCAATGCATCTGGTTCCGCGCGAACCTTCTTAAGACCGCTGCTCCATAACTCGTACGCCACCTCTGAGGCGGCGTACAGCAATCAGTCCGATCACATACAATCGGGTTGATTGGCACCCCCTGCTACCGGCCGATTGGCCGCGAATCTGCAGGGGGCGGCATTGAACGAGCAGTTCACCAGAATGATAAATTTATCGAAGTACGGCAGACATGATACGCTACAGTGGATCATGTCCGTCAGCACAATGGTAAATCTACCCCTTGGAGTCTTGTGTAGAAGGGTTTCTGGTAGGCAGGATATTTTAGGTTAGGAATTTTACAGGGAGACGGTTCTCAGTTTAGGGGATGATTAACATTTATAGGTTAAGAGCAGAGAAGGGTTTTATGTGATGTGGCAGTGGTGTTTTTTGGTGGTTACAGAAGGGGGTGGACTTAAGGAACAGGGGTTTATGAAATAAGGTTTGCAATTTAATGTGGGTTTTTTTCTCTGTAAATTTAGTAAATCGCTTTTTTTAGTATTTCCTCTGGACTTAAAATATACTATTAAATGGTTTTGTCTTGGTATCTCTGAAACTTTTAAATTGTGTGCAGAAACTGTGGTGAGATTGGCCACAGGTCAGCGGAATGTTTAAGTGCTCAAAAATGTGATTTGTGTGGGAAAGTTTTGATGATGAGGAGAATCCATTTGTGCTTGATTCTGCATCTTTACAGTTGCCTGAGGTAGATACTGGGAAAGCTGAGAAATCTGAGTGCTGGTTCTGGCAAAATTGAAGAGTTTGACAATTCTATTAGTCTTGAATGTGAGGATGTTGGGAGTTTGTCTGACTCTACTTTGGGAAATGTTTCCTTTTTGGACAAGTCTGCGTTGGATTCATTCAAATTTACAGTTAGGCTTATCGTGGACAACCATGAGTCTCTATCTAGTACTTTTAAAATCTTCTGAGTCTGAGAAGACGTCTGATAAGGTTTTTAAGTCTTCAAAGTCGTCATTTAAAAAGAAAAACAAAGAATAATGTCACATGATTTCATTGTTTTGTTATGTTTTGTGTCTTTTTTATTTTCCGGTACATTTTTTTATATATACTTTATTTAGAAACCAATTCATGATACATTTCCAAGTTCTACATGAAGACAACATTATTCGTATCCTTTATACAGAGAAAAAAAAGCCATACAAATCATAACATGTTACTTTCCTGTTTTACACTTAGATACATGAAATAAAAAAAAAGTCTGTGGAATAATCTGGATAAAAGCAAAATCTTCAAAAGTTAAAAGAAAGAAAACAAAAATCAGTTTGGGATTTCGCAGTTCCATTTTCACTAAAAAAGTTAGACCTTTACCAGGACAAGAACTATCTTGGCGTCTTAAAGGGACATTCCAGTCAAAATATAAATGCACATAGATTTATTGCATCTTTGAATAGAAACATATTTTTAATACACATGTATTGGCAAAAATGCTTCAATTAAGAGTTATCACTGTCTTAGTGTTAACATTTTTCTCTGCACGTGCATGTGAAGCATAGCTAGATATTTTCACTGCACCCACATTTTAAATAATGCAGCTGCTCAGATCATCACTGGGGCTTGTATCATGTCAGCAATTAACAAATTTAGTCATTACCAGATGGTACAAGCACCTTAGGCTCTCCGAACAAGTGTTGTGTTTAAAATGCTGGTGCATGGTGCATACTTAAATACACTTTTGAAACAGCTATAGCTATTATTAGAAGCATTTTTGCTAATGCATGTATATTACAAAATTGTTTCTGTTCAATACCAAAATGCACCCATGTGGTTTCCAATTTTGGCTGGAATATCCCTTTAATATCCAAACATTCTAATAAATATTTACTAGATTTATCCAATAAAATATACTAAACATCTTCTATATCATCTACCCCCAACACACAATTAAAATCCCAAACAAAAAAAGTACAATCTCTACTCCCAAAAAATAAACTAAAATAACTCAATCCTGTTCCTCCTATTAGGTGATGCATAAGCATTAAAAATTGTAAACACAATCCTAGAAAATTCAAAAAGAACCAAGAACAACCTCCCTTTTGACAAAATGCTCTACTCTAATAACACAAAATCTATCCCCTAAACAAGATTCGCGGCCCTCTATTCCTGTCATGGCTGAAAGACCAGAGAGACTAACCCAAATCCCACCCTGCTTCTTTAAAAGAAACAGACAAACCCCATTCCCACAGACATAAAATGTTGTCATACACCGTACACTACGGACATTTTTAGAAGCAACCTTAATAATATACCGGAATTTGGCTTATCAGATTTTACCAATCAAAATTAAATTTGACCTAAAGCAAATTTTCTTCCTCATTTCTAAGAGCGATATACAGAACAAACAGCTAATCAATACTTCTATTCTAGTTGCTAGACAGATGATCCTAAAAAGTTGGAAAGATAAAAAGGCACCAAGTATGGCCGCTTTTATTAATAGTATGCTGTTCCAATTAGCAGTAGATATAAAAGACCCTCTGATTATTTTAGACACCAAACTCAAGGCTTTCCTGGCCAAATGGGAACATTTTATTATGTCACTACCACCTGTGTATTGAAAATATGTTTATATTCAAAGATGCAATAAACCTATGTGCATTTATATTTTGACTGGAATGTCCCTTTAAGACGCCAAGATAGTTCTTGTCCTGGTAAAGGTTTCACTTTTTTAGTGCAAATGGAACTGCGAAATCCCAAACTGATTTTTGTTTTCTTTCTTTTAACGTTTGAAGATTTTGCTTTTATCCAGATTACCTTTTACAGATGTACTTGCAAGCATGGATACAAATGTAGAATTTGGTAAGGGTGTATGGAAGATGCATGTTGATTTGTTAGAGGATGAGCGTCTTAAAATGCAGTTTGTTAGGATATTTAAATGGATGCAAACGAAGAAAAGGTAGTTTTGTAGTTTGTTAGATTGGTGGGAATGAGTTAATCTTGAAACTAAGAATTTTTCTTTTGCATTAGAGTGCCAATAGAGCTTGTAAGGAGAGAAGGGAATATGACATTTGGGAGTTATGATTCGAATTCTTTGAAGAATTGAGGAATTTGGGTTTAAATGTGGTAGATAAGTTGTAAGAAACAAATCAAATGATTAAAAAGTGTAGTATGTTCATGAAATGAAAGACTTTAGTAACGGATGGTAGAATGGAGGAGAAAAAGAAAGGAGAGAAGTGTACTCATTATTTCTTTAAGAAGGTTTTTAGTGGGAAAGATGGTATGTCTGGTATTTTGAATGAGGAGGGTGTTGATGTTTGTGGGAAGTCAGCTATTTTGGTGAGGTATGGAAGTCTTATAAAACCTTGTGTGAGCAAATACATAGGAATGTGTGCTCAAAATGTTTTTTTTGGAGACTGTTGCTTGTAATTTAAGCAAGGATGTTTGTGAATCTTTACAAACGGATTTGACTTTGTCTGAGGTTGGAAGGAATGGAAAAGGGTAAGACCCCAGGTGAGGGTGAATTGTTTCTTGATTTTTATGCTTTATTTTGGAATGTGATTGGTTAGAATATGTTTGTGGTATGTAAGTGGGTGTTTGGTAATTGTCAGTTGCCTTCATCTACGAGAGGAGTTGTTGAACTTTTATATAAAAGGTGATCAGAATGAATTGAAGAATTGGAGGCGGATATATCTTTGTTAAATATTGATTATCAGGTTGTGGCTAAATTGATTGCGGATTGTTTGAGGAGTGTGATTCGTAAGATGACTGGGGAAGATAAATTGTGTGCAGTGCCTGGGAGGAAAATTGGGGTGAGTAGCATTAGTAGTGGTTGATTTTGAGAAAATGTTTGATAGGGTTAGGCATGAGTTAATTTTTAGTGTGTTGGAGAGAATGGGGCTTTCTGTGAATTTTTTAATTTGTATTAAGTGTTTGAATGCAAATGTTGGACTAGATTACAAGTGGCGCGCAAGGGATTTTTGGTATTTTGCGGCTCTTTGCACACAATGTAATTAGTGCGCTTATTATAAGTTGAAAGCAAATGCGTTCGCTTGAGCACAATTGACTTTAACGCGTCGTGTTAGTGCGACTTCAGAGCTCTGGTTAACTTTTATGCAAGACAAAAAAGTGGCACAAAAAACATAAAAAATACATTTCACAGTACTGTTACCCTCATAAATAACAGTATCTGATGAAAAATATTCTAAAAAAATTGCATATCCTATAATATAAAAGGCCAAGTGTGTTTGTCCGAAGCTGTCATGCGCAGTAGAGACAGCACGAGGACAAACATACCTGGCCTTACCTGACATGCTGCTGTTTGCGGTGAAAGTGGGCATGGGGAGAGAAATAGAAAGAGAGGGGGAGAGACAAAAAGAGATAGGAAAGAGCTAAAGAGAGGGGGAAGAGCAGAAGAGAGGGGGGTGAGAGAGCAAAATAGAGGGGAGAGAGAAAAAGAGAGGGGGGAGAGAGACCAAAATAGAGGGGGGAGAGAGAGCAATACAGAGGGGGAGAGAGAGAGCAAAAGAGAGGGGAGAGAGACAAAGCAAAAGAGAGGGGGGAGAGAGAGAGAGCAAAAGAGAGGGAAGGAGAGAGAGCAAAAGAGAGGGAAGGAGAGAGAGCAAAAGAGAGGGATTGAGAGAGAGAGAGAGCAACAAAAAAAAGGAGTGAGAGACAAAGCAAAAGAGAGGGGGGAGAGAGCGCAAAAGAGAGGGGGGGAGAGAGAGTGCAAAAAAGAGGGAGAGAGAGAGCGCTCAAAAGAGGAGGGGAGAGAGCGCAAAAGAGAGAGAGAATGCAAAAGAGAGGGGGGAGAGAGAGAGAGAGAGCAAAAGAGAGGGGGCGAGTAAGAAAAAGAGACGGGGAGAGAGGGGGGAGAGAGAGAGCGCAAAAAAGGGGGGGGGAGAGAGCGCAAAAGAAAGGGGGAGAGAGAGAGCACAAAAAGAGGAGAGAGAGAGCGCAAAAGAGAGGGGAGAGAGAGCGCGCAAAAGAGGAGGGGAGAGAGCGCAAAAGAGAGGGGGAGAGAGAGCGTAAAAGAGAGGGGGGGAGAGAGAGCAAAGGAGAGGTGAAGAGAAAGCAAAAGAGAGGGGGAGATAGGGAGCAAAAGAGAGGGGGGAGAGAGAGCAAAAGAGAGGTGGAGCGAGAGAGTGCAAAAGAGAGGGGGAGAGAGGGAGAGAGCACAAAAGAGAGGGGAAGAAAGAGACAAATAGAGGGGAGAGAGAGAGAGCAAAAGAGAGGGGGGGGAGAGAGAGCAAAAGAGAGGGGGGAGATCGAGAGCAAAAGAGAGGGGGGGAGATCGAGAGCAAAAGAGAGGTGGAGAGAGCGCAAAAGAGAGGGGGAGAGAGAGCAAAAGAGAGGTGAAGAGAGCATAAAAGAGAGGGGGAGAGAGCACAAACGAGTGGGGGAGAGAGAGGACAAGGGGTGGGACCCCTGTACTGCAAAAAATGGCCCGTGTGAATGGGCTTTAGGACTAGTATATACATATACAGACATATATACACATATAAACATATAAATACATATGTACACACACAGATATATATATATGTGCATAGGAGCCCTTTGCATATATATATACAGTAAATGTTTATTTAAGAATAACTACGTGAAGAACATTGGAATGTGAAATATTCATATTTTATGTCGGGTTTAGCGCGCAAGTATGGGTGTTAGGTTCTTTTTGAAATTTTCGTGCTCCATTGAAGTCTATGGAAGAATAAGTTAGCGCATTCAAGCTATTTGAAGTTTAACTTTTTGTGTGTATCGGGTTTTTGCTTGCTCACAAATGTGTTGCTTTCAACTTGTAATACAAGCGCAACCCAACTTGCGCAAAAATCCTTTGTTTAGCAATGTTAATGCATGAGCAGGAGCACTAAATAGCACTCCACTCATAATCTAGCCTTTTGTGAGTAGGTTTGTGGTGAACATTTTTTCGACAAATGAGGTTTATTTAGTCTGGTGCTTGTCAGGGATGTCCTTTGTCTCTGTTTTTATTTGTGTGATTAAATACCTCCCATCACTTTCAGGCACATTCACCCCTAAATAGCCAAATCCTTCGGCAAAAATTTGGGGGGTGAATGTGCCTGGAATTGATGGGAGGTGTTTAAGAGTTATTGGATTGATGGATGACCTTATTGTTGTTTGACAGTTTGAGGAGGATGCAATTGCATTTAGAGTATTTCGGTGTTGCAAGTGGATTTAAGGTGAATTGGAGTAAGTGTATGTGCAAGGTTTTTGAGGTATGGAAGGTGTATGAGTTGGGTGGTTGGTCTATTGTGGATGATGAAATTAAAATTTTGGTTATTATGTGAAATGATTTAGATGGGATTAATAGAAATGTAAGATTCATTTTTGGAAAACGAGAAGTTTTGAATGTAGAGTGTTGATTATTAATCTGTTCTAATGACTATTTTCAATGTACTGTTTGTGTTTTTTTTCTTGCTCCTTTTAGGATTTTGTGTCGGATTATGGGTTTAATATTTTTATTTTTCTGTTATTCAGGAATGGAGAAATCACAAAGAGATAAAATTACTTATGCGAAAGAGAAAGGAGGTAAAGGTTTGACAGATATTGCAATGTTCTTGGAGGTAAAGTATGTTAGGTCTTGTGTGGTGTTGAGTGGTAAAAGTTGTTTGGGTGGATGTATGGTGAGATATGCTGCGGGGACTGTATTGAGGAGGTTTAGGTTGTATGTTAGCAAAACTAGCGTGATGCCTATTATCACTATTTCTTGTTCAGAGAGGAATTGCCTGGTATTTCGTTGCTGGACTGGCCGTAATAGGCGGGATCAGACTGATATACTACAGGAACGTTCTACTCTGTGAAAAGCATTACTAGGCTAAAAGAAGCTGCACCCAGGTGGTAAATCGCCATAGAACAGGGTAACAATAGTATTGAACCAGTTGTTCATTCCTGTGAGTGTGCTTCTCTCTGTGTGTATTTAGTCTCCCTATGGGAAAAAGGGGAACCAGACGTGGAATCCTTGCTCAGTCTGCTTAGAGGAATATGGCGACACCTCACTGATGATGCCCAATGAAGGCCGAAATGATCATCTGGGGTTGCTGTGTTCCTTGTTCAGAGCGGAATCGCCTGGTATTTCAGCGCTAGACTGACCGTCATAGGCGGGATCATACTATAGGAAAGTTCTACTCTGTGAAAAGCATTACTGGGCTAAAAAAGAAGCTGCACCCAGGTGGTAAATTGCCATAGAACAGGCTAACAATGTTATTGAGCCGGTTGTTTGTTCCTGTGAGTGTGCTTTTCTCTGTGTGTGCATATTGAGAAGTTTGTGAGAGTATTTCATTTGGTGCATATTTCAAAAGAGGAGTGGTGTGATCAAAGAAAAGTGATGGGGATTTTGGTTAATAGAAGGAAAGTTGAATTGATTGGTTATCTGAAGAAGAAAGAATGGTTGTTTTGAAGAATGTTAGTATGAAGGATGCAGTTAAGACATGTGTCATGGATGGCTTTTTATAGGTGATTGTATACTATAGAGTTTCAGAGAAAGAGACGTTTGGTTGCTGATGAGAGATGTCTGAGAGATGAGTGTGGAAGGACTGATAATGTAGTGCATGTTTTTCTGAAGTGTGATTATACTAGGAATGTGTGGAAGAGTTTGGCAAAATTATTATGGGTTTGTCTGGAGTACATTGTTGAGTTTCCAGTTAATTTTATTTGGATTGGGTGATTTTTGATGCGGTAAGGAAGAGGGTTTCTTTCATGTAATTAGCAAGAGTCCATGAGCTAGTGACGTATGGGATATACATTCCTACCAGGAGGGGCAAAGTTTCCCAAACCTCAAAATGCCTATAAATACACCCCTCACCACACCCACAAATCAGTTTTACAAACTTTGCCTCCTATGGAGGTGGTGAAGTAAGTTTGTGCTAGATTCTACGTTGATATGCGCTCCGCAGCAGGTTGGAGCCCGGTTTTCCTCTCAGCGTGCAGTGAATGTCAGAGGGATGTGAGGAGAGTATTGCCTATTTGAATTCAATGATCTCCTTCTACGGGGTCTATTTCATAGGTTCTCTGTTATCGGTCGTAGAGATTCATCTCTTACCTCCCTTTTCAGATCGACGATATACTCTTATTTATATACCATTACCTCTGCTGATTTTCGTTTCAGTACTGGTTTGGCTTTCTACAACATGTAGATGAGTGTCCTGGGGTAAGTAAATCTTATTTTCTGTGACACTCTAAGCTATGGTTGGGCACTTTTTTATAAAGTTCTAAATATATGTATTCAAACATTTATTTGCCTTGACTCAGGATGTTCAACGTTCCTTATTTCAGACAGTCAGTTTCATATTTGGGATAATGCATATGAATAAATCATTTTTTTCTTACCTTAAAAATTTGACTTTCTCCAACATTGGTGTGTCCGGTCCACGGCGTCATCCATTACTTGTGGGATATTCTCCTCCCCTACAGGGAAAGGCAAGGAGAGCACACAGCAGAGCTGTCCATATAGCTCCCCTTCTAGCTCCGCCCCCCAGTCATTCTCCTTGCCGCTCTGAACAAGTAGCATCTCCTCGGGGATGGTGAGGAGTTTGTGGTGTTAGTTGTAGTTTTTTATATCTTCTATCAAGAGTTTGTTATTTTAAAATAGTGCTGGCTTGTACTATTTACTCTACAACAGAAAAGTGATGAAGATTTCTGTTAAGAGGAATATGATTTTAGCACAAGTAACTAGAATCCATTGCTGTTACCACGCAGGACTGTTGAAACAAGAGAACTTCAGTTGGGGGTAACAGTTTGCAGACTCATCTGCTTCAGGTATGACTAGTCTCCTTCTAACAACACAGGCTAATGCTAGATGACAGTCATTTTTCCCCTCAGGGAAAATGGTAAGCCATTTTTCTTTCACCTCAGCAAAAAAGATAACAGGCTTCCCCTTTTTGATTTTTATGCTGGTAGACACTGTTAGGGGCAAAATCGATTGGTTTTTATTACAATATCATGGCATTTGAACTGTTTTATAAGCTCATATACACTTGGGAACGTTTTTTATTGATCTGGCATGTTTTAGACACCTAAATCTAGTCAGGAAGGCCCCTTCACTCTAGTGTACTGAGGGAGGAAGCCTCATTTTGGTGCTTCAGCTGTGCAGTTGATTTCAAGGCAGTGCATGCAGTTTTCATGTGAGAGGGTCCTGTGACTCAGAAATTGACTCCAGAAGGCTTATTTCTGTGGATGATTGACCCCTAAGGAAGGTAAAATGCTGCAGCAATACTGTAGCAGGGATTGTAGTGTATAAAAACGGTTAAATCCAACAATTAGCTCTGGTTTGCTTGTTTTAAGAGCTAGAGTCTCCATATTTGCTGTGCAATACTTTCTAAGCAATAAGACACTGGGGTCCAAATTTCATAAAAATCGGATATTGCCTTCATAGTTTTTTGAACATTCAGAAATAAAGTGTGTAATGTTATTATTTAAAGAGACAGTAACGTTTTTGTTTAAAATCGTTTTTATTGCATTGTTTGCCTGCCTAAATCTGTTTAACATGTCTATGCCATCAGATAACCTATGTTCTGTGTGTGTAGAGACAAATGTGTTCCCCCTTTGAGTGTTTGTGATAATTGTGCCATAGCGTCCAAACAAAATAAGGACAGCTCTGTTACATTTCATAATGTTGCCCAAGATAATTTATCTAATGAAGGTAGTGAGGATAATTCTACATCCTCTCCTTCTGTGTCTACACCAGCTTTGCCCGCGCAGGCGACACCTAGCGCACCAGTGCTTATTTCTATGCAACAATTAACAGCAGTAGTGGATAATTCTATAGCAAATCTTTTATCCAAACTGCCAGCATTTCAGAGAAAGCGTGATTGCTCAGGTTTAAATACAGATAAAAAAAGGATGAACAATCAGACGCTGACGATGCTTTATCTATTTTACCCTCACATCAATCGGAATTGGCTGTGAGGGAAGGGCTGTCTGAGGGTGAAATTTCAGACTCAGGAAAAATTTCTCAACAGGCAGAACCTGATATAGTAGCATTTAAATTTAAGCTAGAACATCTCCGCGCTTTGCTTAAGGAGGTATTAGCTACTCTGGATGACTGTGATTCTGTAGTAGTACCAGAGAAGTTGTGCAAATTGGACACATTTTTAGAGGTCCCAGTGCACGAAGACGCTTTCCAATACCCAAGAGGGTAGCGAGCATAGTGGATAAGGAGTGGGAGAAGCCAGGTGTACCCTTTGCCCCACCTCCTATATTTAAGAAAATGTTTCCCATAGTAGACCCTAGAAGGGACGCATGGCAGACGGTCCCAAAGGTTGAGGGAGCTGTTTCAACACTAGCGAAGCGCACAACTATTCCTATAGAGGACAGCTGCGCTTTCAAAGATCCTATGGATAAAAATTGGAAGGATTGCTTAAAAAGATTTTTGTTCAACAAGGGTTCATCCTTCAACCAGCTACGTGTGTTATTACTGTCACTTCAGCGGCGTCCTTTTGGTTCAAGGAACTAGAATGGTTGCTCCAGAAAGAGACTTCCTATGAAGAAGTCATGGACAGAATTCACGCATTAAAGTTAGCTAATTCCTTTATATTGGATGCCGCTTTTCAAATAACGAAATTGGCGGCGAAAAACTCAGGTTTTGCTATAGTAGCGCGGAGGGCGCTTTGGCTAAAATCCTGGTCGGCAGATGTGTCGTCCAAGACTAAGTTACTTAATATTCCTTTCAAGGGTAAGACCCTTTTTGGGCCGGAATTGAAGGAAATTATTTCAGACATCACTGGGGGTAAGGGCCATGCCCTCCCACAGGATAGGCCTTTTAAGGCTAAGAACAAGTCTAATTTTCGTTCCTTTCACAATTTCAGGAACGGGCCGGCTAATAACTCCACTGCCGCTAGACAAGAAGGTAACGCGGCCCAGCCCAAACCCGCTTGGAAGCCCATGCAAGGCTGGAACAAGGGTAAACAGACCAAGAAACCTGCTGCTGCTACCAAGACAGCATGAAGGGGTAGCCCCCGATCCGGGACCGGATCTGGTAGGGGGCAGACTATCTCTCTTCGCTCAGGCTTGGGCAAGAGATGTTCCGGATCCCTGGGTACTAGAAATAGTCTCCAAGGGATACCTGCTAGAGTTCAAGGGACTTCCTCCAAAGGGAAGATTCCACCTGTCTCACTTATCTTCAGACCAGATAAAGAAACAGGCATTCTTACATTGTGTAAGAGACCTATCAAAGATGGGAGTGATAAACCCAGTCCCCTCCGGGGAACAAGGTCTAGGTTTTTACTCAAACCTGTTTGTGGTTCCCAAAAAAGAGGGAACTTTCAGGCCAATCCTGGATTTAAAGATATTAAACAATTTCCTCAGAGTTCCATCCTTCACGTGGCTCTTCCATTCGGTTTAGCCACCGCTCCCAGAATTTTCTCAAAGGTGCTAGGGTCCCTTCTAGCGGTCCTAAGGCCGAGGGGCATCGCTGTAGCACCTTATCTAGACGACATCCTAATCCAAGCTTCATTTCTTTCCAAAGCGAGGGCCCACACAGACATTGTGTTGGCTTTTCTCAGATCTCACGGGTGGAAGGTGAACATAGAAAAGAGTTCACTGTCACCGTCCACAAGGGTTCCGTTTCTGGGAACAATAATAGATTCTATGGAAATGAAGATCTTCCTGACAGAAGTCAGAAAGTTAAAGCTTCTAAACGCTTGTCGAGTTCTTCATTCTATTCCTCAACCCTCCATAGCTCGGTGCATGGAAGTAATAGGACTAATGGTCGCAGCAATGGACGTGGTTCCTTTTGCTCTAATTCATCTAAGACCATTACAGCTGTGCATGCTCAATCAGTGGAATGGGGACTATACAGACTTGTCTCCCCAAATTCAAGTAGACCAGGTAACCAGGGACTCACTTCTCTGGTGGTTGACCCAGGATCACCTGTCTCAGGGAATGAGTTTCCGCAGACCGGAGTGGGTCATTGTCACGACCGACGCCAGCCTCTTGGGGTGGGGCGCGGTCTGGGACTCCCTGAAAGCTCAGGGCCTATGGTCTCGGGAAGAGTCGCTTCTCCCGATAAACATTTTGGAACTAAGAGCAATATTCAATGCGCTCCTGGCTTGACCTCAGCTAGCGAAAGCCAGGTTCATAAGATTTCAGCCGGACAACATAACGACTGTTGCATACATCAATCATCAGTGGGGAACAAAGAGTTCCCTAGCGATGAAGGAAGTAACCAAGATCATCCAATGGGCAGAGAATCACTCCTGCCATCTATCTGCTATTCACATCCCAGGAGTAGACAACTGGGAGGCGGACTATTTAAGTCGTCAGACTTTCCATCCGGGGGAGTGGGAACTCCACCCGGAGGTCTTTGCTCAGTTAACCCAATTATGGGGCATTCCAGACATGGATCTAATGGCGTCCCGTCAGAACTTCAAGATTCCTTGTTACGGGTCCAGATCCAGGGATCCCAAGGCGATTCTAGTGGATGCATTAGTGGCGCCTTGGTCGTTCAACCTAGCGTATGTTTTTCCACCGTTTCCTCTCCTTCCCAGGCTCATAGCCAGGATCAAACAGGAAAAGGCCTCGGTGATTCTGATAGCTCCTGCGTGGCCACGCAGGACTTGGTATGCAGACCTGGTGAATATGTCATCGGCTCCACCATGGAAGCTACCTTTGAGACAGGATCTTCTAGTACAAGGTCCATTCGAACATCCAAATCTAGTTTCTCTGCAGCTGACTGCTTGGAAATTGAACGCTTGATTTTATCCAAACGTGGGTTTTCGAATTCTGTGACAGATACTCTGGTCCAAGCCAGAAAACCTGTGACTAGAAAGATTTACCATAAAATATGGCGTAAATATATCTGTTGGTGTGAATCCAAGGGATTCTCCTGGAGTAAAATAAAAATTCCAAGGATTCTCTCCTTTCTCCAAGAAGGTTTGGATAAAGGGTTGTCCGCTAGTTCTCTAAAGGGACAGATTTCTGCTTTATCTGTCTTGTTACACAAACGACTGGCAGCTGTGCCAGATGTACAAGCTTTTGTTCAGGCTTTGGTTAGAATCAAGCCTGTTTACAGAACCATGACTCCTCCTTGGAGTCTAAATTTAGTTCTTTCAGTTCTTCAAGGGGTTCGTTTGAACCTTTACATTCCATAAATATTAAGTTATTATCTTGGAAAGTACTGTTTTTGGGTGCTATTTCTTCTGCTAGAAGAGTTTCTGAATTATCTGCTTTGCAGTGTAATCCACCCTATCTGGTTTTCCATTCAGATAAGGTTGTTTTGCGTACTAAGCCTGGTTTTCTTCCAAAAGTTGTTTCCAACAAGAATATTAACCAGGAAATAGTTGTTCCTTCTCTGTGTCCGAAACCAGCTTCAAAGAAGGAACGTTTATTACACAATTTAGATGTTGTTCGTGCTTTAAAGTTCTATTTAGAAGCAACAAAAGATTTTAGACAAACCTCATCTTTGTTTGTCGTTTACTCTGGTAAGAGGAGAGATCAAAAAGCTACTGCTACCTCTCTCTCTTTCTGGCTAATAAGCATTATCCGATTGGCCTATGAGACTGCCGGACGACAGCCTCCTGACCGAATCACAGCTCACTCTACTAGGGCTGTGGCTTCCACATGGGCCTACAAGAACAAGGCTTCTGTTGATCAGATATGTAAGGCAGCGACTTGGTATTCTCTGCACACTTTTGCCAAATTCTACAAATTTGATACTTATGCTTCTTCGGAGGCTATTTTTGGGAGAAAGGTTTTGCAAGCCGTGGTGCCTTCCATTTAGGTAACCTGATTTGCTCCCTCCCTTCATCCGTGTCCTAAAGCTTTGGTATTGGTTCCCACAAGTAATGGATGACGCCGTGGACCGGACACACCAATGTTGGAGAAAACAGAATTTATGCTTACCTGATAAATTACTTTCTCCAACGGTGTGTCCGGTCCACGGCCCGCCCTGGTTTTCCTAATCAGGTTGAAATTTTTTTTGTCTTTATACACTACAGTCACCACGGCACCCTATAGTTTCTCCTTTTTCTCCTAACCGTCGGTCGAATGACTGGGGGGGCGGAGCTAGAAGGGGAGCTATATGGACAGCTCTGCTGTGTGCTCTCCTTGCCTTTCCCTGTAGGGGAGGAGAATATCCCACAAGTAATGGATGACGCCGTGGACCGGACACACCGTTGGAGAAAGTAATTTATCAGGTAAGCATAAATTCTGTTTTTTCCCTGTGGGCTGTTAGGCTCGCGGGGGCTGAAAATGCTTCATTTTATTGCGTCATTCTTGGCGCAGACTTTTTTGGCGCAAATTTTTTTTTTTCTGTTTCCGGCGTCATACGTGTCGCCGGAAGTTGCGTCATTTTTTACGTTCTTTTGCGCCAAAAGTGTCGGCGTTCCGGATGTGGCGTCATTTTTGGCGCCAAAAGCATTTAGGCGCCAAATAATGTGGGCGTCATTTTTGGCGCTAAAAAAATATGGGCGTCACTATTGTCTCCACATTATTTAAGTCTCATTTTTTATTGCTTCTGGTTGCTAGAAGCTTGTTCACTGGCATTTTTTTCCCATTTCTGAAACTGTCATTTAAGGAATTTGATCAATTTTGCTTTATATGTTGTTTTTTCTATTACATATTGCAAGATGTCCCACGTTAACACTGAGTCAGAAGATACTTCTGGAAAATCGCTGCCTGGGGCTGGAGCTACCAAAGCTAAGTGTATCTACTGTAAACTTATGGTATCTGTTCCTCCAGCTGTTGTTTGTACTGTTTTGTCATGACAAACTGTTAATGCAGATAATATTTCCTTTAGTACTGTTACATTACCTGTTGCTGTTCTGTCAACATCTAATACTCAGAGTGTTCCTGATAACATAAGAGATTTTGTTTCTAAATCCATTAAGAAGGCTATGTCTGTTATTCCTCCTTCTAGTAAACGTAAAAAGTCTTTTAAAACTTCTAATTTTTCAGATGAATTTTTAAATGAACATCATCATTCTGATTCTGATAATGGTTCTTCTGGTTCAGAGGATTCTGTCTCAGAGGTTGATGCTGATAAATCTTCATATTTATTTAAAATGAAATTTATTCGTTCTTTACTTAAAGAAGTCCTAATTGCATTATAAATTGAGGATTCTGGTCCTCTTGATACTAAATCTAAACGTTTAGATAAGGTTTTTAAATCTCCTGTAGTGCTATTTCTGAAGTAATTTCCAGGGAATTGAATAATTTGGGTAATTCATTTACTCCTTCTAAACGTTTTAAGCAATTATATCCTGTTCCATCTGACAGATTAGAGTTTTGGGACAAAATCCCTAAAGTTGATGGGGCTGTCTCTACTCTTGTTAAGCGTACTACTATTCCTACGGCAGATGGTACTTCCTTAAGGATCCTTTAGATAGGAAAATTGAATCCTTTCTAAGAAAAGCTTACTTGTGTTCAGGTAATCTTCTGCTATATCTTTAGCGGATGTTGCTGCAGCTTCATCTTTTGGTTAGAAGCTTTAGCGCAACAAGTAACAGATCATAATTCTCATAGCATTTTTATTCTTCAACATGCTAATAATTTTATTGTAATGCCATCTTTGATATCATTAGAGTTGATGTCAGGTATATGTCTCTAGCTATTTTAGCTAGAAGAGCTTTATGGCTTAAGACTTGGAATGCTGTTATGTCTTCTAAGTCTACTCTGCTTTCCCTTTCTTTCCAGGGTAATATTCGTTTTCGTTCCTTTTGTCACAAGGAACAAAAACCTGATCCTTCATCCTCAGGAGCGGTATCAGTTTGGGAACCATCTCCAGTCTGGAATAAATCCAAGCCTTTTAGAAAATCAAAGCCAGCTCCTAAGTCCACATGAAGGTGCGGCCCTCATTCCTTCTCAGCTGGTAGGGGGCAGATTACGTTTTTTCTAAGAAATTTGGATCAATTCCGTTCACAATCTTTGGATTCAGAACATTGTTTCAGAAGGGTACAGAATTGGCTTCAAGATAAGGCCTCCTGCATAGAGATTTTTTCTTTCCCGTGTCCCAGTAAACCCAGCGAAGGCTCAAGCATTTCTGAAATGTGTTTCAGATCTAGAGTTGACTGGAGTAATTTTGCCAGTTTCAGTTCTGGAACAGGGACTGGGGTTTTATTCAAATCTCTTCATTGTACCAAAGAAGGAAAATTCCTTCAGACCAGTTCTGGATCTAAAAATATTGAATTCGTTATGTAAGGATACCAACATTCAAAATGGTAACTGTAAGGACTATCCTGCCTTTTGTTCAACAAGGGCATTATATGTCTACTATAGATTTACAGGATGCATATCTGCATATTCCGATTCATCCAGATCACTATCAGTTTCTGAGATTCTCTTTCCTAGACAAGCATTACCAGTTTGTGGCTCTGCCGTTTGGCCTAGCTACAGCTCCAATAATTTTTACGAAGGTTCTCGGTGCCCTTCTGTCTGTAATCAGAGAACAGGGTATTGTGGTATTCCTTATTTGGACGATATCTTGGTACTTGCTCAGTCTTCACATTTAGCAGAATCTCATTCGAATCGACTTGTGTTGTTTCTTCAACATCATGGTTGGAGGATCAATTTACCAAAAAGTTCATTGATTCCTCAGACTTAGGTAACCTTTTTAGGTTTTCAGATAGATTCAGTATCCATGACTCTATCTTTGATAGACATGAGACGTCTAAAGTTGATATCAGCTTGTCGAAACCTTCAGTCACAATCTTTCCCTTCGGTAGCCTTATGCATGGAAATTCTAGGTCTTATGACTGCGGCATCGGACGCGATTCCCTTTGCTCGTTTTTCATGCGGCCTCTTCAGCTCTGTATGCTGAACCAGTGGTGCAGGGATTACACAAAGATATCTCAATTAATATCTTTAAAACCGATTGTACGACACTCTCTGACGTGGTGGACAGATCACCATCGTTTAGTTCAGGGGGCTTCTTTTGTTCTTCCGACCTGGACTGTAATTTCAACAGATGCAAGTCCTACAGGTTGGGGAGCTGTGTGGGGGTCTCTGACAGCACAAGGGGTTTGGGAATCTCAGGAGGTGAGATTACCGATCAATATTTTGGAACTCCGTGCAATTTTCAGAGCTCTTCAGTCTTGGCCTCTTCTAAAGAGAGAATCATTCATTTGTTTTCAGACAGACAATGTCACAACTGTGGCATACATCAATCATCAAGGAGGGACTCACAGTCCTCTGGCTATGAAAGAAGTATCTCGAATTCCGGTATGGGCGGAATCCAGCTCCTGTCTAGTTTCTGCGGTTCATATCCCAGGTATAGACAATTGGGAAGCGGATTATCTCAGTCGCCACACGTTTCATCCGGGCGAATGGTCTCTTCTCCCAGAGGTATTTCTTCAGATTGTTCAAATATGGAGTCTTCCAGAAATAGATCTGATGGCTTCTCATCTAAACAAGAAACTTCCCAGGTATCTGTCCAGATCCAGGGATCCTCAAGCGGAAGCAGTGGATGCGTTGTCACTTCCTTGGAAGTATCATCCTGCCTATATCTTTCCGCCTCTAGTTCTTCTTCCAAGAGTAATCTCCAAGATTCTGAAGGAATGCTCATTTGTTCTGCTGGTGGTTCCAGCATGGCCTCTCAGGTTTTTGGTATGCGGATCCTGTCCGGATGGCCTCTTGCCAACCGTGGACTCTTCCGTTAAGACCAGACCTTCTGTCACAAGGTCCTTTTTTTCCATCAGGATCTCAAATCCTTAAATTTAAAGGTATGGAGATTGAACGCTTGATTCTTAGTAAAAGAGGTTTCTCTGACTCTGTGATTAATACTATGTTATAGGCTCGTAAATCCGTATCTAGGGAGATATATTATAGAGTCTGGAAGACTTATATTTCTTGGTGTCTTTCTCATCATTTTTCCTGGCATTCTTTTAGAATTCCGAGAATTTTACAGTTTCTTCAGGATGGTTTGGATAAAGGTTTGTCTGCAAGTTCCTTGAAAAGACAAATCTCTGCTCTTTCTGTTCTTTTTCACAGAAAGATTGTTAATCTTCCTGATATTCGTTGTTTGTACAAGCTTTGGTTCATATAAAACCTGTCATTAAGTCAATTTCTCCTCCTTGGAGTTTGAATTTGGTTCTGGGGGCTCTTCAAGCTCCTCCGTTTGAACCTATGCATTCTTTGGACATTAAATTACTTTCTTGAAAAGTTTTGTTCCTTTTGGCCATCTCTTCTGCCAGAAGAGTTTCTGAATTATCTGCTCTTTCTTGTGAGTCTCCTTTTCTGATTTTTCATCAGGATAAGGCGGTGTTGCGAACTTCTTTTAAATTTTTACCTAAGGTTGTGAATTCTAACAACATTAGTAGAGAAATTGTGGTTCCTTCATTATGTCCTAATCCTAAGAATTTTAAGGAGAAATCATTGCTTTCTTTGGATGTAGTTAGAGCTTTGAAATATTATGTTGAAGCTACTAAGAATTTCCGAAAGACTTCTAGTCTATTTGTTATCTTTTCCGGTTCTAGGAAAGGTCAGAAGGCTTCTGCCATTTCTTTGGCATCTTGGTTGAAATCTTTAATTCATCATGCTTATGTCGAGTCGGGTAAAACTCCGCCTCAAAGGATTACAGCTCATTCTACTAGGTCAGTTTCTACTTCCTGGGCGTTTAGGAATGAAGCTTCGGTTGTTCAGATTTGCAAAGCAGCAACTTGGTCTTCTTTGCATACTTTTACTAAATTCTACCATTTTGATGTGTTTTCTTCTTCTGAAGCAGTTTTTGGTAGAAAAGTACTTCAGGCAGCTGTTTCAGTTTGATTCTTCTGCTTATAATTTCAGTTTTTTTCATTATAAGTTTTAAACTTTGTTTGGGTGTGGATTATTTTCAGCGGAATTGGCTGTCTTTATTTTATCCCTCCCTCTCTAGTGACTCTTGGGTGGAAGATCCACATCTTGGGTAGTCATTATCCCATACGTCACTAGCTCATGGACTCTTGCTAATTGCATGAAAGAAAACATAATTTATGTAAGAACTTACCTGATAAATTCATTTCTTTCATATTAGCAAGAGTCCATGAGGCCCACCCTTTTTTGTGGTGGTTATGATTTTTTTGTATAAAGCACAATTATTCCAATTCCTTATATTTATGCTTCGCACTTTTTTCTTATCACCCCACTTCTTGGCTATTCGTTAAACTGATTTGTGGGTGTGGTGAGGGGTGTATTTATAGGCATTTTGAGGTTTGGGAAACTTTGCCCCTCCTGGTAGGAATGTATATCCCATACGTCACTAGCTCATGGACTCTTGCTAATATGAAAGAAATGAATTTATCAGGTAAGTTCTTACATAAATTATGTTTTTCTGGTGGTTTGTAAAAAAAATTTAAATAATCATTAGGGGATCCTAGGAATGTTTGGAAATAAGATTAAGGTTCATGAATATGTTGGTTTGATCTGTGCAAGATTATTTACATATTTTTGTTTTGACAGAAAACGATTTGGGGACTATGACTCTGAAGGCACCTGGAAGACTTTGAAATTGAAGAAATGGATTTTATTATTATTTTGTTCACTGTTTTATTTTTATTGAAGTTTAAGGGTTTCATTATAATGCTTAAGGTAGGGAAAGGGGTATGGTTCAGGGATTGTTAGGTTTTATTGTAAGGGTTTAGTGGGATGGTGAAGGTTAGTTTTGAGATTAAGGTTTGAGGAGCATTTTTGAGGGTTAAAGGGACACTGTACCCAAATTTCTTTTGTAATTCAGAAAGAGCATGCAATTTTAAGCAACTTTCTAATTTACTCCTAGTATCAATTTTTCTTCGTTCTCTTGCTATCATTATTGAAAACAAGGCATCTAAGTTTTTTTTTTGTTTCAGTACTCTGGACAGCACTTTTTTATTGGTGGATGAATTTATCCACCAATCAGCAAGGACAACCCAGGTTGTTCACCAAAAATGGGCCGGCATTTAAACTTACATTCTTGCATTTCAAATAAAGATACCAAGAGAATGAAGCAAATTTGATAATAGGAGTAAATTAGAAAGTTGCTTAAAATTTCATGCTCAATCTGAATCACGAAAGAAAAATTTTCGGTACAGTGTCCCTTTAATGTAGGGTGACTTTAGGAGTTTGGTATTTTCTTTTTATATTTTGTTTTATCTATTTTTTTTTAAATATATATTCTTATTATTTTTGTTTTTGATTTATGTGAGTTTGTGGTTTTCATTTTCTGTATATGTATATATTGTTATTTTTCAAATAAAAGTATAAATGAAAATGTCTTTAAGTATATAATTTTATGGAACGGAGCATATTTTGGGTTGGCTCACTGTTTTTTGTTTTATCTGTCCATCAGCTTTATTTTGGGAGTGGTCTATATGTGTAGTGCCTGCAAGTGTTAAAACCACTCTATTAACCTTTTAACGCCGTTATGCCGTTCTATTCCGTCATATTTACACTGGACTTTAAAGCCGTTATGACGGAATAGAACGTCATAACAACAGCCTTCTGTGCTTCAAGGACTTGATCGCGGTCTGGAGGGCGTTCCTAGGGTTGTAGGGACGCCCCCCAGATGCGATCCAATAATTGAAATCTCGCGATCGTATGCATGATCGCGTAGTTTCAATTTGTCTACATCGGAACAGGTGTTCCGATGTAGGCACTTTAACCCTGTCACGAAAGGGTTAAGAGGAACCTAGAGAATGTTAAATATCAAGAGTCTCTATAACCTTCATCGAGTTTGAAGGTCTGTGCTTCCCAGGTGGCAACAATACAAAGTCAGAGTCATTAAGATTGTGAGAATCTATTTTTGCATGTTGTTTCCTTACTTTTAAATATGTGAATTGTTAGTGAAGCAATGCTGATACCATTATTTAATATATATATATATTTCAAACATCTAAAGAACTTTATGAAACTGAAGATAGCACACAGCTCACCAAGTAGCCTTCTGGACAAAATAGTATACCATCAATCTAAACAAACTCTTATGAACATGTATATTAATATTATGCCATTCTGGCTTGCACAACACAGTATATTTTATATTCTCATTCAATTTAGGAAGAGTATAAATTTCCCTTGATGCTTTGCTGGTCATCTTAACTATATACAAACATGAATACACATTTGCATATTAATTCATTTTATATAGAGACAGTATAAAGTGTCAATATCAAATTGTCTTTCTAAAAAAGCTTGTTTAATTAATGTTTTGGGTCTTAGGTTTGATTAGGGGTTATATGTGGGGAGGGTAAGTTTGGGGTCTTGTATGAAAAGGTTTGTGTTAGGTAGGATATGTTAGGTTAGGAGTCTTATATTGGGAATGGCCTCAGTGTGTGGGATGATTAGCAGTTAGGGGTTTAAGGGACACTAAAACCATTTTTTTAATGATTTAGATAGAGCATGCAATTTTAAGAAACTTTCTATTTTTCTCCTACTATCAATTTTTCTTCATTTTCTTGCTATCTTTATTTCAAAAGCAGGAATTTAAACCTTAGGAGCCAGACCATTTTAGGTTCACACCCTGGATAGTGCTTGCTTATTGGTGGCTACATTTAGCAAACCAATAAGCAAGCATAACCCAGGTTCTCAACAAAAAATGGGCCGGCTCTTAAGCTTTACATTCCTGCTTTTTAAAATAAAGATACCAAGAGAATGAAGAAAAAATGATGATAGGAGTAAATTAGAAAGTTGCTCAAAATTGCATGTTCTATCTGAATCATGAAAGAAAAAATTTGGGTTTAAGAACAGATGGGGGCTTTATGTGATGGGGTAGTGGTAGTTTAAGAGTTAATAGCATAGTATGTATGAGGCTTTCGGCAGTTAGAGGGTTAATAGCAAAGTTGGATTTAGTGATGGGAAGTTTATGCAATTAAGTTTTTTGCTGGGTAGCTTTAACTGGTAATTATGTAAATAACTGTGTTAGCATTTCCTCGGGATAATATAGAATGGGTTTTATTATTGTATCTCTGACAATAAAAATGGTTTTAAAACATTTCAGTGTGATCATTTTTCTAATACAGAAATAAAACTCCCAGACTCCTCTATGTTTTAGTGAACTATTTTGTTTTTGTAACAAGAGATTCTGCAGGGTTAATTTGTCTATATCGGAAAAATGATTTCCATGATGGGATCGGGTCAGGGGGCGTCACTATGACGCTAGGCACGCCCTCTAGATCGCGATCACATCCTGGAAGGGCCGTTGGCTTCAGGACAGTCAAACGATTAGGATGGCCCGGCATGGTTAGGACGGAATAGCACATCATAACAACGTTAAAAGCTTAATGTAAAGATGTAAGCATTTACCATGATGCTTTGCTGCTAATCACATTTTTGCATGTTTATTTGTATAATAATAATAATTAGTATAGATGTAGTACATAATATGTTTCTACATTTTGTAAAGGGACTTCATTAACATAAACGTAATTAAAACAATAATGTGTATTAGGAAAGAATAATCCTCACCCTAGGTCCAATAAGTACAAAATAAATAATAAAGTATTCAAGTGTAGCACCTTTCAGATGAGAGTCTATGGTGTCTTCTAGTCAAATGGACATTGGCAAAGATCAAGTATAGGACCTGCCCATGGGGTAGTAGGTTTTCCTTCCTAGCAGAGTGTGGAACCCTTTGGCTGATGGTTGAGGAGTAGCAGGGCATACTTGCTTGAGGGGGATTATGAGGTTCTCCCTTTCATGACCTCGTGCCATTCAGAATCCAAATCCATCCAATATAATTTCACATTTGAAAGATCAAAAATATGTAGACACCAGCTACATATTTTTTATCTTTCTAATGTGAAATTATATTGGATGGATTTGTATTCTAACAAATTGGCAAGTTTTTATGGATTGGATAAAAAAAAATGTCTTATGGATATGGTTTGCATTGAGAGGGGCATATTTTGAGTTGATTCATTGCTCTGTGTCTTATGTTTATGTCAGTTTTAATTTGAAAGTGCCTGTGGGTTTTAAGACCACTCCCTTTAGTAGGAGGAACCTAGAGGATATTACATTTAAAAAAGTCTCCCTAAGACTTCCTAAAACATAACAGACCCCTAACTTACCCCTAACTTACCCCTAACTTTCCCCCAAGTACGAAATGTACTAACACCTATTCCTCTAAAATGGTACTTATATCTACAGCTTACTTCTGCTTTGAACAAATTTGTAACCAATATGGGTATCCAACTTAGTACACCTTTAGATAAATTATGCAGCATTAACTTCAGACCGAAAAAAACAATATCACAAATATACATAGCACCGCAAGCCATGACAAGCGACACTAAATCTTCCATCATGCTCAAGTGGGAAGCGGATGCTGATACCGCATTAGATACACAAGAATGGTGTGAATTTTTATTCTTCATGTAGGGGGTTAATTAGTGCTGATCTGAGGGAAAACAGTTCCAAGACTATCTTTAGATGGTACTTAACCCCACTACAAACATCTCATTTCATGGAGGGGAGAAACAAAAATTGCTACAGGGGGTGCGATACGGAAGGTTCTTATGTACACATGTGGTGGGAGAGCCCGGGGTTTCTCAAATTTGGGCTGGCCTATCGTCATTTCTCAGTACATTATTAGAAGATCAGATAACATTAACCATATCTCAAGGGCTGCTAAATGTTCCATTATTAAACTTCCATAAACATGTTAACAGTTTTGTAAGGATACTTTGCACTATCACAAGAATAAGCATTGCCAGATATTGGAAAGAGGGGACACCGACATGGCGGGAGATAATAAATACATTTAAAATGACATGCTCATTGCACGAAACGGCATCAACAATTTTGGGTACAACAGACACATTCCACAAAATCTGGTTCTATTGGTTGATGCACCCAACTGAAGTTGACTCTTTAAACTTAATATAAGGAGATATAGGGGTGGGCCCACCATAAGAAAGATAAAGGATACCAGACCACAAAGGAGTTGTTAAAGTCAAAAAATAAAAAAAAATCCTTATTAAATTTGATAATCCCAAAATAGCCTCTCCTTTCTCATGGGTGAAATAAGATTACATATTAAAGGACAGCACTGGCACGCAAAGACTCTTTCTTAGTAACCAAAGGTTAGTTTTTTTTTGTTTTGTTTTTTTTAATTTTATTATAAAATTATGTAAAAACTATACATACTAGATGTTTTTTCTTTTTTGCATAATTTACCAGGTGGTATACATCAGTTACAAGAATAAGGTCATGTCAAGATGAGCAATACATTGTTGATTCTAATGACCTTGTAAACTAGTTAACAGAAAAGCATAAGTAAGATATAAGGAAGCAGGGAACTGATAACGGACATTATTTTGCTTATTGAGCTGTTAAATTAATATTGTAACCAAAATGTATAGCATATGTTTTCTGATGATGTACTTTCAATAAAAAATATATGAACATAAAAAAGTCTCCCTAAGCTTAATTGAGTTTGTAAGATCTGTAGTTCCCAGTTGGCAATTATTCCAGACAACTGAGAGCTTTGATTGGAAAATGAAAAATAAAGTTTCTTCTTATCTATAGAAACAGGCAAATTACAAGGCTTCTCAGCCTTTTGGCTAAGATCAAGTGTAGATTTTATCTCACTAATCTAACCTAATGCATCTGAAGAACCCCCACACTCGGCCTGTTGCCCTCTCCTGCGGGTTTGGTTGCTGCTGCTATTGGGTGGGGGGCATTAACTTCAGTAAACGAGAGGAGGTCGGTACCGTGGGGCGATTGAACTGTTTATTCCTACCAACACCTGGCGGATGAAATGCTTGTAATGGCCTAAAAACCTCTGCATAACACTAGTGAGGTGGAATACTCAGGCAGTCTCTTGGGACTTTGTTGACCGTACACCAACACCGGGTGGATTTATGCTGGGGCTAACCACTCCTAACACCTGTGAGGATGAGCGGACATTGTTGCTAGAGTACTGATTACAGGGCGAGATCTCCGCACAGATCAGAGCGAAACAACCTAAGTAGATCTCCACACAGATCTCAGGGGGACCCCCTTAGTAGATCTCTGCACAGATCTCAGGGGAACCCCCTTAGTAGATCTCCGCACAGAGCAGAGGGAGGACCGCGACAGGAGCCTCTCTGCTTCCACAGACAGCGCACCCTAGCAGCCCCTCTAAGCCTCTACAGGACCTGCTTGACCACAGAAGAAACCTGCTCACCCGGAACAGCGCCATCTGTTGGCTATAGCAGGAATTGCACCTGGGAGGAAACAGCACTTCAGCACAGCGACCCATGTTGGTTGCCTGGAGAACTGCAGCTGAAGCCTACACCTCCATCACAGCCCCAGAGGCTACACACCACCACTGTCCTTCCAGACAGCATTCCCCAGCTGGGCAGAAAGGAACCACAGGGATGGACAGCGAAGGCTTCACCGCAGTGATGCAAAGAAAGAAGGGGAAACAGACCAAGCACCTCAAGAAGGAGAAGACAGCCACAGCTCCCTCAGCCCCGACAGCCAGCAACACTTCCCCCGCTCCACTCCACTCCCCAGCAGCAGCAACCAAGGCCCCCCAGCCCCAGGAAGCAGCAGCCAGGGTAAGCTACCACAATTAGATCCGTGGATGAAGCAGACGGTGGCAGCTCAGCTGAAAGAGGTGGAGGGCAGGCTACCAAGTGTAGATGAGGCTTTTTTCTGCAAAAAGCTTTTACAGGACCATGGCTTCCCCAGTAACGAAGTCACCTCAGAGCAGTCTCATCACCTTTTTTACCATGGCGGCCTGCAAGCTGTACTGGAACATGGTCCAGTCAAGAATAAAGGAGAAGCCATTCTCACAGTTTCTCTGGAACTGCCCAATCCAGAATGAGGAAAGGAGAGTCACTGTTGTCCTGAGGAGCCCTTATAGCTCTAGTAAAGATGTCGCTACCTTCATGGGCCACTTTTGCACCGTGGTAAAGCAGCCCATAAAGATCCTAATCGAAGGAGGCTACTGGACTGGGAACTACTCAGTTATAGTACGCCTGTGGGCCGACAAAGATGCCAAGGATGGCATGAAACACCTACCCCAGAGCTTCTCCCTCTGGAACAACCATGGTATCCTGTACTACCCTGACCTCCCAAGGACCTGCAGGGAGTGCGGACAGCTCGGTCACCTGGGCAAAGACTGCAAAGAGAGTATCTACATCCACCCGGACAGGGCACAAAGGACTGCCCCAGGAAGAAGACGTGCAACTTCTGCGGGGAGGCAAACCACATCTTCAGGGACTGCCCTAAGAGAGACAGGAGCTATGCAGCTAAGGCAAGCAAGGGACTGAGCGGTTCGGGACCGGCTCCTGACGAACAGGAAAAGAAGCGAGTTAAGAACTCTGATGTGGGTAAGAAAACAGGAAAACCTGCCCCCACCAAGGGAGAGAAGCCTGTTAAGGGGCACAGCCAAAAGGAGGCCTCCCAAACAGCACCCCCTGCTGTGGCTCTTTTAACTGCTGCCCCACCCCCTGCAACACCTTCCACTTCCCTAACAATAGCAGTTCCCAGTAGCTATTGTTCCCCCCTGCCTCCCCCTCCCCAATCCCTATAGCCAGCTCTGCCACTGCAGACACCATGCCTCCCCCTTCCCCACTCCCTCCCACTGCAGCTGCTCTAACCCAGTCCCCAGCAGCAGCAGACCCCTTTCCCCCTCTAGGTCTCCCTGCAGGTCTCCCACTTTCAGAGCAGCTGAAGCCACAGAAAAGCAAGAAGGCCCCCACCGAGATAACAGTGTCCCTCCAGACAGTACAAAGGACTATGGATTACAGGAAGATATTGAGCAAATAGAGGACTCCCTGACACCCACAGATGAAGCAGCCAACTGCAGCGTGTCAGAGACCGTCGAGGAGATCTTGGAGAAACCAGAGAACCAGTGGATACAGCCCAGCCAGGAGGAGCCTCCGGATATTGCCGACACAGGAGGAGGTGAACCCCAGCCGGAAATGGAGATGGGTAACTAAAGTGACTGTCTGTATCAACCTTTTTTTATCTCTTTCATGATGGCTACCTTTACTGTATTTTCCATTAATGTGAGGAGTATTAGGGATGAGAATAGACGCCAGTGCATTTTTACCTTTCTAATGTCTCAGAAATGTGATATTTACATGTAGCAGGAATGTGTTTTACCTTTTTCTCAGTCCTACGGCATTTGTCTGGATAGTGGGCTCATGGCCCCTCCTACTGGTCTGGGGGGTAGCGATTGCAGGAATGTTGGCATACCCATATTGATCAGGGGTGGACATTTCACGGTTGAGACTGTCCACGAACTCGTCTGCGGCCGCTTGTTGGTAGTAGACAGTTGGTAGGCAGGGGAGCTGGTTAGGGGAGTATGTCTCCCCTGATAAAAATGAGCGACTGGAACTTTTCCAGCACCTCAGACCGCAGCTTGCGACCTCCAGGACAGTGGTGATGGGCAGAGATTTCAACTGTCCAATTGAGGAGGGTGGGCGTAGCTCTGTCCCAGCAGCCAAGCTTGATGTTACATCTAAGCTGTTGTGGGAGATGATCAGTGAGGCATCCTTTAGGGACGCTGTGGGTACCATGGGGGCCGGCTCTGTGAATTACACTTGGAGCAGCCCTTATGGCTCAGTGCGCTCCAGGATTGACTTCCTGTTCACTTCCAGGGCAGTCACACATGTGTAGTACTTCATGGTCCCCTGCTTCTTCTCTGACCACAGGGCCATAAGGTTTACAGGGGGACTGGGCAATGGTTTTCCATCTGGCCCAGGCTCCTGGAAGCTGAACTGTGCCCTGCTTGAAAGGGAGGAGAGAGGAACTGAGGGGCGCTTATATTGCATGGAGAGAGGAGATGTGTGCCTTCCCCACTGTAGCTCAGTGGTGGGAGTATGTTAAACTTAAGATTCGCAGTCTCTTTCAGGTTAAGGGCAGATGCCTGGTGAGTGAGAGGAGGAGGGACTTTAGGAGCCTGCAAAACCGTCTGCAGTCCCTTCAGGATCTCCAACTCTGTGGATGGGACGTGAGCGAGGAACTGGAGGATACCAAGAGGCACTTGAAAGGGCACTTTGAGGAAGAATCCAGGATAATAATCTTCCATACCAAGGTAGAGAACCTGGAGAAGGGTGAGAAATGTAACTCTTTCTTTTTCAGGAAACTCCACACTGCACACACGCCCCTGAATGAACTGCGAGACCCAGACGGTGTACTGAGGCAAGGGAAGCAAGGGATCCTAAAAGTGGTCACAGACTTCTACAGCGATCTCTACTCCCCCAAAAAACAGAGGAAGCTGCAGCGGATAGGTTCCTGTCAGGTATCACTAACACCATTGATCCCACAGGTACCGCCTCCATGGAGGCCCCGCTAACAGGCGAGGAAATGCTCTCTGCTGCTAAATCTTTTAAGCCGGGTAAGACTCCGGGCAGTGATGGTCTCCCAGTGGAATTCTATGTAAAGCTGTGGGATCTCATTGGCCCGGACTTGCTAGCGATATATGAGGAGATGGTGGTGGGGGGCAGGATGCCAACCTCTATGAGGGAGAGTATGCTAATGCTCCTGTATAAGCCGAAGGGGGAGAGATGCGACCTTAAAAACTGGAGGCCCATCTCTCTCCTTAATGTGGACTACAAGATCCTAGCTAATGTGATGGCAAACAGGCTGAAGAAGGTTATAAGGCAGTTCATCCACCCGGATCAGACCTGCGGTATCCCTGGCCGCAGGATAGCAGATAGCCTTGCCCTCATCAGAGACACTGTTCATTACATCAAGGACCGTCGCATCCGTGCGGCCCTGGTCACCCTAGATCAGGAGAAGGCCTTTGATCGTGTCTCTCACTGCTTTATGGGGAGGGTACTGCGTAGGTTTGGGTTGGGAGATATGTTCTGTACTTCTGTCAGCCTGATGTATAATGATATTTTCAGTACGGTACAGGTGAATGGCTGGAAAACTGACCCCTTCCCAGTGCGGTCTAGGGTCAGACAAGGCTGCCCACTCTCACCTGTCCTTTTTGTCTGTTGTATAGAGTTTTTCGCCAAGTGCATCAGACGGAAACCAGAGATCAGAGGGATCAACGTACCAGGACCAGGAAGACATGAGGTTAAGTGCTCGATCTACATGGACGACATCACCATCTTCTTCGCTGATCATCAGTCGGTGAGGAGACTCATCCAGACATGTGAGGACTTCGGCAGAGCTTCAGGCGGCGCAAAGGTCAACTGCGGGAAATCGGAGACTATGCTCTTTGGAGAGTGGCATCTGGCTTCTGAACCACTACCCTTCTCCACCAGACCGAACCTCATCAAAATCCTGGGAGGGATGGCCTTGAGGTGGAGGACTAAACACCCTCTCGCCTTGTCATACTTCAGCCCTAACCCCATCCCATCACAGCCCTAGTCTTGGCCCCTCTGCCCGGCCCACTCCCCCCCAGCCCCATCACCGCCCCCCCCCCCCCCACCACAGATGTTTTTCTAACATGCAAACATAATGATTTATTGTGAACAGTGACTGTATGAATAAAGTTGAAAGATTGGTAACTATGTAATGAAATGTATGTATAGACTCTGTACTGTGCCACTGTCATTTAACTGTGCTGCGTCACAGTACATTGTTGTATGAACGCTGTCATGACTGTAATTTATATAATTTATGTATAATAAAGAATTTAAAAAAACAAAAAAAACATGCAAATTACAATACCATAGTCCTTAAGTATACAATAAAAACATTTCAAGTTTTTACACTTTCTAGTTCAAGTAAACTTTGCAAATCTAAAGCTCATATTTTCTTGTGTGTACCCTACATAAAATAATTAAGTCATCAAACAGAACAGTCAAATCTATTTTGTTCTATTATTTCTATCTTACAATTGTGTTTGGTTCAAACATATATATATATATTTGCCATGTCTATGGGATTGTAAAATATAGAATATTTTGAAAACTGGTTTAACTTAGGGAGGGGTTACATTTCCCATGATACATTGCTGATCTTACTTTCAAACATGAGTATATATTTGCATATTTTATGTTAATAAAAGGCTGTTACAATGAGCATCCTCACCCTAAGTGAAAAGTAGTATAGATATCACACACAAAAAAACAGATCCCTGTAAGTTTGATAGCTTTTCTTATTTATTAATTTTCCTTTTGTTGTAGAATTGATTGAAAAGGTTTTAAAATTATGTATGTTTTTTGCTTCGTTATCAGGAAAATCCATTTTATCCCGAATGGAATTTGAAGATTCTACTTCGGTAGAAACTGGGACTTTATATAGATCTTATTTTATACAGGAATATCAAATACATAAACAATATCTACAAGTATATTTAATCACTACAAATACAACTCAAATTCTATTAATTTGTATATTAATTATTGCAGAAAAACAATTTATATTTTCTTAATGTTTAAATAACATGTTATAGTATATTTTGCAACCTTATTAAACATAGGGAGAAATTATATTTCCCATGATGCTTTGCTGATACATTTCCCATACAACCATGAATACACATGTGCATATTATCAATTAAATGTGCAAACTAGTTTTCATGGGACATGTTACTTTTCACCATAAGTTAAAAGGGTTTTTAAAAACTATTAAGTAGATGAGGTACTTTTTCTTGGCCAAGTTATGATCTTTTTTTTTAATTTTTATTTATGTGTGTGGTTTAATTCATGTGGTGTCTACCGTTTTATAGAATAGTGTGGAAAATACTACATTATATGGATCAGAAGAAGCTGTGATATTGTGTTATTTGATGTAATAAAACAGATTATCATATTATTCAAGGTTGATTTTTTGGGTTTAATTCTCAGCGATTATATAAGAATATTATAGTAATCTAAATGGTATATGGATTAGAAGAATCATGGAGTTGTATAACTGTTGATAGCTCATAAAGGTAGAGATCTGATGTCTTTTTTTTAGCATTTATTTTTTTCAAAGCTTGTGTTTTGTATTATATTTCATGTGCTGTTGTTATATGGGCATCTGAATGCTACAGATATTACAACTAAAATGGATTAGTCAACTGTAATAGCTTAGAGCGATGATGTGATGGAAACAACTGAGCCTGGGCACTGGTGAGATTTGACCATATGGGCAGTGTGAGTACAACCCTGTTGTACTGATGAAGGTGAAAAGGGAAAAATGTTCTCTATATATAGAATTTTTTTTTTTTTAAAGGAATGGACAAGGGTATAGCACCAAGAGATTGTATAAAGATAGTTTTAGGTTTACTTTACGATGGGTGAATATTTACAGTTTTTTTAAATAATGGTTGCAAACAAGGAGTTTTGTTAATTGATGAATGTAATTCCCAGTCATATTAAAATATGCAAACAGCTTGTTCTGTAAAATATGTAAATAACTCTTCTATTACTTTGTAATCTGTCAAGACAATAAAGTTTTCAAAAAATATCAGGTTTGATAAAAAAAATGTATTTACCATATTTACCATGATGCTTCTAACCCTTTATTCACATACTTTATTAGTACTGTATATGTTATGGTTCCTAGGATTACCCGGGCAAAATGGACATTACCCAAGCATCTGTGGGTAAAGCCTGATGTAAGATCATAAATCCTCTCAGTCTTCGAGTCACTGCATCAAACATATATACAATGCACTGTAATTCCCCCATCACTATCTTTTTTGCCTAAGCCTGGGGGTTCGAGGGGGGCAAAGCCCCCCTTTGTAAACCTCATTCCCCAAGGTTCAATAGGGGTGGATGACAGAGTATCGGCAGGGTGCCTTCCTTGAACCACCCAGGCGGAGGCAAAAAAATATTGTACATGAGGCATTACAGTACATCGGCTTAACCCACAGCCGCTTGGGTAATGTCCTTTTTACCTGGCTAATCCTAGGATTACCCGGATATCTGACTTTACCCGTAACATATACACACACACACATATATTGCAATGTTTATGAAGTGACATTAACATAAACTAAATTAAATGTTTAGTGTATTAGAAAAGAACCATCCTCACCTTATTTGAAATAAAGTATTTAGGAAAAAACATTTTCTTTTAAGTCTCCCTAAGCTAAGTTGCTAGTGCTGTTTTTACTTCTTTGACTTATGGGGGGTAAGAGAGATGTTCTCTCTAGCATGCGCTTATGTCATTATGAGCACACATGGGTGACTGCAAAAGCAGTTTCTTCTATTCTTTAAGAGAAATAAAATGAGTTTAAATCTCAAATTACTTTAATCTTTCACCATCAGAGATTTAAACAACCACACCACAACATTCTATCAAAATTTATAACTGATGTTAAGAGGGTGTGATGATAGCAGGATGTGATGTCACTAGCTGGTGGGCGGGGCTTAGGTCCGGTGTCTGTGTCGCAGTTAGTTTAGTACAATCAACCTGTCTGGATGTGTATTGCTATGCTCTGTAATAAAATAGAGTTGTACCATCATTGCTGTGTCCTGCATATGTCCTGCATCTCATGACATGGTGTCAGAAGTTCTGGACTACGCTTCTGTTTCTGATGATGACGATGTCAAAGTTTACCCCACCTGAGCCTTTTGACTTTTCTCAGCCTGCAGCTTGGCCCACATGGCGTCAGCGGTTTCAGCGCTTCAGGATTGCATCCAAACTGAACAAGGAGAGTGGTGAAGTACAAGTTAATTCTCTTTTATACTCTATGGGGAAAGATGTAGAGCCAGTGTTCAATGCTTTTACTTTCCAAGAAGGGGAAGAAGTTAACTTTGATATAGTTATGGATAAACTCAGTGCCCACTTTGTGCCCAAAAGAAATGTGATTCATGAGAGAGCTTGTTTTCACAAACGTAATCAGCGTGTGGGAGAATCTGTGGAGTCATTTTTGCGCAGCCTGTATGAATTAGCTGAATTCTGTGAGTTTGGTGTTGCTAAAGAAGAGCAAATCAGAGACAGAATAGTTATTGGAATTGCAGATGCTGAAGTCTCCCTGAAGCTGCAGTTAGAGCCTGATTTAACATTAGACGGGGCTATTAGGATGGCCCGCCAGAGTGAACTGGTGAAAAAGCAAAGTGCTGATCTGAGGTCTGAGAGTATTGTGGATGAAGTGCAACAGTCTAGGAAAATTACTAGTGAAAGGCACAGTGTGAGCGGTAGATCTAAAGTACTGGAAAGGCCTAGAAGTGGATGGGCGCAACATGGCCGATGCACACAGTGCTACCGGGCTCATGATCAGAGTGCTATATGCCCGGCCAGAGATAAAAGATGCAGAAAATGTAACAGAATAGGCCATTTTGAAGTGGTGTGTAAAACTGAATACATTAAGGAGATGCAGGTGGACAGTGACCAGGAGGGTCAGGAAGTGTCTTTTGTGGGGTCTGTTGTGGAACGGACAAGCTCAGAGGAAGATTGGAAAGTTACCTTTACTGTAATGGGAGCCAATGTTGATTTTAAGATTGACACAGGAGCAGATATCACTGTAATGTCTTTTGCTGAATTTATGAGACTGCCTCGACAGCCCCAGCTGGCGAAGGTTACTACAAATGTTCATAGTCCTGGTGGCCGCATTGATTGTGTGGGGAAATTTCTTGCCAGCTGTGAGTACAAACAAAGGAAGTTCACCATGTGGGTGCATGTGATCCGAGGTCAGTGTGTTAACAGTTTATTGAGCAGAAAAGCAGCCTGTGACTTGGGCCTCGTGGCCAGAGTGAATGAGATCTCTGAAGATATGTTTGGCGAGTTGGGCCTACTGAGCTGCAAACCTGTCCGTATAGCACTTAAAAGTGACGCAGTCCCGTACAGTATTTCTACTCCTCGTAGAATTCCGTTCCCGCTTATGCCTCAAGTGGAGAAAGAGCTCATGCGCATGAAGTCTATGGGGGTTATTGAAGAGGTTGTTGAAGCAACTGATTGGTGTGCCCCCATTGTTCCAGTTGCAAAGAAAAACGGAAAGGTGCGCATCTGTGTGGACCTGAAAAGGTTGAATGAGGCAGTGAAGAGGGAGAGATTTGTGCTGCCGACACTGGAAGATATAGCCCCGAAGTTGGCTGGGGCGAAGTTCTTTTCCACATTAGACGCTTCTAGCGGCTTTTGGCAGATCCCCCTGGATCCAAAGTGCCGCAAACTGACTACCTTTATCACTCCGGTAGGTCGGTTCTGTTTCTGCAGACTTCCCTTTGGGATATCCTCCGCTCCTGAGATCTTTCAGAGGGAAATGAGTTCTCTCCTGAGTGGCCACGTGGGCACAGCAGTCGTCATGGACGACATTCTAGTGTATGGGTCTACAGTGGAAGAGCATGATCAGCGTTTGAGTTGTGTGCTGCAGGCTATCAAAGAGTCTGGGCTGAAGCTGAATAAAGAAAAATGTCATTTTAGGAAAACGGAATTATGCTACTTTGGGCATATCATCAACGGGGATGGCATCAAGCCGGACCCCGAGAAAATTCGGGCTATCGAACAGATGAAAAGCCCTTCTGATGTACATGAGCTGAGACAGATATTGGGCCTAGTAAATTACGTGGGCAAGTTTCTTCCAGATTTATCTACAGTTTTGCACCCTATCACAGAGTTGCTTAAGAAAGATGTTGCCTGGGTCTGGGGACCCTCACAAGAAAAAGCGTTCCTGCATGCTAAGTCCCTGCTGGGGTCTGCCCCAGTGCTGGGGTTCTACGACCCTTCAAAAAAGACTGTGGTTAGTGCTGATGCAAGCAGTTATGGGTTGGGGGCTGCACTCCTGCAGCTGAATGACAACAAACTACAGCCCATCGCCTACTGTTCCCGCACACTGACGGCTGCGGAGTCAAAATACGCTCAAATTGAGAAAGAGTGCCTGGCTGCAGTTTGGGCCTGTGAGCGCTTTCAGCGTTATCTAGTGGGTTTGGAGAAATTTAGTCTGGAAACTGACCACAAACCGCTAGTCCCTCTTATCAATTCTTATGACATCGACAAAACACCCTTGAGATGCCAGAGACTTTTAATGAGACTGCTCAGGTTCAATGTTCAGGCAGTGCATGTGCCGGGGAAGCAGCTGGTTGTGGCAGATACACTGTCCAGGCTCCCGCTGGCTGCTGCTGAAGAATCCTCTACAGAATCGGATGTAAAAGTGTATGTTGATTCAGTTCTGGCCTCTAAGTCCATTTCTTCAAGGAAACTGGAAGAGATAAAGAAAGAGACATATTTGGACACAGATCTGCAAGAAGTTATAAGGTACATAAGAGATGGCTGGCCCGAGAGCCGGGCAGCCTGGATGTCTTTAAATGCTTACCAGCCAGAGAGGTCGCAGCTCACGGAGCTGGAGGGGTTGGTACTGTTCCAAGACCGTATTGTAATTCCTGTCAGCATGAGGAAGGAGATGTTAAACAGGATTCATGATGGCCACTTAGGCATTACAAAGTGCAGAGAAAGAGCAGCTACAGCTGTGTGGTGGCCTGGGATCAGCTCCGACATTGCAAATCACGTGTCTAAATGTGCCTTTTGCCGGGAACGCCGGCCTACTCAGAGAAGGGAGCCCTTAATGTCTACTCCGCTGCCTGCGGGGCCGTGGCAGAAAATAGCTGCTGATTTGTGCGAACTGCACGGGAAAAAGTTTCTTGTTGTTATCGACTACTATTCCAGGTATTTGGAAATAGCACCCCTGAATGATATCACAAGTCAGGCCGTTATCATTCGCCTGAAGAGCTTGTTCGCCCGCTGGGGCATTCCAATGGAGCTGGTGAGTGATAATGGCATGCAGTTCGCTTCTACAGAGTTCAGTGCTTTCAGCAGGGAATATGATTTTGTACATTCCACGTCAAGTCCACATTATCCGCAGGCCAACGGAATGGCTGAAAGGGCAGTTCAAACAACAAAATTCATTCTAAAGCAATCTGAACCGTACCTAGCCCTCTTGTCATACAGGGCGACGCCCATTCAAGCCACCGGGTTTAGCCCGGCACAGCTGATGCTAGGACGCCAGATTCGCACCACTTTACCCTCAGTGGGTGTCTTCAAGCCGCCTGGCCCTGTTCCTCGGGACGAAGTCCTTAGGAGGGATGAAGAGGCCAAAAAGGGTTATCGTTTCTTCTACGACAGGAGACATTCTGTCAGGCCTTTACAGGAACTGAAAGCGGGCCAAAGTGTCAGAATTAAACTGGATGATGAGAAGAAATGGAAGACGCCTGCTACGGTAGTGGGCCGCTCTCCAGAACCAAGGTCTTACACAGTCCTTACAGAGGGAGGGACGGTTACACGCCGTAACCGAAGACATCTTCAGCCTGTACCTGAGAGTCTGGAACCGGATACCTCAGTACCACCGCCGGTGGGATCTCCTGTTCTAAGAGAGGTGCCTTCCCCTCAGCAAGATCATAGCGGGGATATATCTTTGCCTCCAGCAGACTCTTGTTCACCATCTTCTGTATCAGAGGACAGTTCATGCAAAGTTACATCAAGCGGAAGAGTGGTGAGGCTTCCGGCCCGATACAGGGACTGACTTTAGCTAGAACAGTGACCGGAAGTATGGGCAGAATAATCCCATGGTCACTGTGGACTAGGGTAGTCTACCCCGATGTCCAAGTCAGGATGTAATTTATTTGTTCATGTTTTCTAATCTATCTGTTCTTATAATGTTCTAAAACAAAATGTTGTTGTATACCCTGTTGGTGTACCTTGTTATTTAATATATGCGAATGTATGCTTTGCCTTTGAAAAAGGGGAAGATGTGATGATAGCAGGATGTGATGTCACTAGCTGGTGGGCGGGGCTTAGGTCCGGTGTCTGTGTCGCAGTTAGTTTAGTACAATCAACCTGTCTGGATGTGTATTGCTATGCTCTGTAATAAAATAGAGTTGTACCATCATTGCTGTGTCCTGCATATGTCCTGCATCTCATGACAGAGGGATTGTAACAATATAGTTTATTTTAAAGACTTATTAAACCTAGAGGGAGTGTACATTTCCCATGATACTTTGCTGGTCTTAGATTCTGTTTACAAACATATAAATATATTTGCATTTTATCCTATACTATAAAAGGCCAAGTGTGTTTGTCCGAAGCTGTCATGCGCAGTAGAGACAGCACACGGACAAACACACTGGCCTAAGTCCCTAACTGTTCTGCCGACTGCGCCGAGCAGAAGTGGGCGTGGCCGATCGTGAAGGGGGCGGGGCCTAACGCGAAAGCCCGTGAAAGGGGCGGAGCCTAGCGTGAAGGCCCGTGAAGGGCCGTGGAGAGAGCTCAAGAGAGGGTGGAGGGATGTGGGGAGAGGGGGGGAGATGTGCAGTGAGGGGGGAGATGTGGAGAGATGTGGGAGATGTGGAGTGAGGGGGGAGATGTGGAGAGAGGGGTGAGATGTGGAGAGAGGGGAGAGATGTGGGGAGATGTGGAGAGAGGGGGGAGATGTGGAGAGATGTGGGGAGAGGGGGGAGATGTGGAGTGAGGGGGGGAGATGTGGAGAGAGGGGGGAGATGTGGGGAGAGGGGGGAGATGTGGAGTGAGGGGGGAGATGTGGAGTGAGGGGGGAGATGTGGAGTGAGGGGGGAGATGTGGAGTGAGGGGGGAGATGTGGAGAGAGGGGGGAGATGTGGAGAGGGGGGGAGATGTGGAGAGAGGGGGGAGATGTGGAGAGAGGGGAGCGATGTGGGGATATGTGGAGAGAGGGGGGAGATGGGGAGAGATGTGGGGAGAGGGGGAAGGTGGGGAGAGAGAGAGGGGAGAGAGAGATGGGAAAGAGAGAGGGAGAGAGAGAGACAGAGAGAGAGGGGGGAGAGGGAGAGAGAAAGAGAGGAGAGAGAGAATGAGGGAGAGAGAGGGAGAGAGAGAGAGAGAGAGAGGGGGGGGAGAGGGAGAGAGAGAGGGGGGGAGGGGAGAGAGAGAGGGGAGAGAGAGAGAGGAGAGACACAGAGAGAGGGGAGAGAGAGAGAGGGGGGGAGAGAGGGGGGGGAGAGAGATAGAGGGGCAAGAGAGAGACAGAGCGGGAGAGAGAGAGAGAGAGGGGGGGGGGGAGAAAGAGAGAGAGGGGAGAGAGAGAGGGGGAGAGAGAGAGAGGGGGAGAGAGAGGGGGAGAGAGAGAGAGAGGGGGAGAGAGAGAGAGAGAGAGAGAGAGAGGGGAGGGAGAGAGGGGAGAGAGAGAGAGGGGGGAGAGAGAGAGGGGGGAGAGAGAGAGAGAGAGGGGGGGAGAGAGAGAGAGATAGAGGGGAGAGAGAGAGGGGAGAGAGAAAGAGAGAGGCGAGAGAGAGAGGAGGCGAGAGAGAGAGGGGGGGAGAGAGAGATAGAGGGGAGAGAGAGAGAGAGAGGGGTGAGATAGAGAGGGGGGAGAGAGAGAGGGGAGAGAGAGAGAAAGGGGGGAGAGAGAGAAAGAGAGAGAGGGGGGAGAGAGAGAGGGGAGCGAGAGAGAGAGGGGGAGATGGAGAGAGAAAGGGGGGAGAGAGCGCAAAAGAGAGGGGGAGAGAGAAAGCAAAAGAGAGTGGGAGGGAGAGAACGCCAGGGGTGGGACCACTGTAATGCAAAAAATGGCCCGTGTGAACGGGCTTTAGGACTAGTATGTTAATAAAAGCCTGTTGAGTATCCTCTCCCTATGTCAAAAAAAGTTCTTGAAGTTTCTCACAAAGACATGTGCTTATGTGTCTAAAATGTCGAGAGTTGGTTTTATTTATCTGAATTATAGGGAGAAATGTGAGATGTTCTTTGCATGTGATTGTGTCTTTCTGAGTACGCAGTGGTAGTTATCCCTTAGAATGCACCAGCTGGTTAATTTGACTTTTTACTGAAAAAAAAATTGATTATATTCTTGAATAAATTGGTAATTGGATTGGTTTATTGAGTGGGCTCAGTTATGTATATGAGAATGACTAGAAATGAGTATCTTAGGTTCCCATGGCCACTCCCTTTAATGGGTGGTGCCTAGTGTAGATTTACATATCAAAAGTCTCCCTAAGCTTAAGTGAGACTTAATGGCCTGTGGTACAGACCTCCCAGATAATGATTACTGATGGTATCTGAGTTCCTTGTTTGATTGGCGGTAACAAAAAATAAAAATGTTTTTTTCTTGAGAAAAGTAATTGGAGGATTGAAACAGAAGTCTTTTAACCTCTTAAGGACATATGACGTAATTTTTCCATCATAAAACAATTGAGCAAACTGGAAGCTGTGTCCTTAAAGGGTTAAAATGCTTAAAAAATTATATTATTTTTTTAAAAGCATACTTATTTGCTCTGTGTAAAGGTATGCAAAAGCAATTTCTTAAATCTCAAATTACTTTAGTCTTTCACCATTAGAGATTCAAACAACCAAACCACAACATTCTATCAAAGGTTTATAACATTAATGTAAGGGTGAATTGTAACAATATAGTATATTTTAAAGACTTATTAAACCTAGAGGGAGTGTACATTTCCCATGATACTTTGCTGGTCTTAGATTCTGTTTACAAACATAAAAATATATTTGCATTTTGTATGTTAATTAAAGCCTGTTGAGTATCCTCTCTCTATGTCAAAAAAGTTCTTGAAATTTCTCACAAAGATATGTTAACATAAGTATAGTTGATAGGGTTGGTTTTACTTCTAAAATTATTGGAGAATATGTGAGATGTTCTTCTTTCGTTGTGCTTGTGTCATTCTGAGCACACAGTGGTTATTACCCCTTTCACCAGCTGGTTAATTTGACTTTTTACTAAGAAAGATTGGATTATTGTATTCTTGGTTAAATTTGTAATTAGATTGGTTTATTGATTGGGTTTTTTTGTTAGATGTGTATATGGGAGTGACTAGAAAGGAGTCTCTTAGGTTCTCGTGACCACTCTCTTAATGGGTGGTGCCTAGTGTAGATTTACATATCAAAAGTCTCCCTAAGCTTAAGTGAGACTTAATGACTGTGTTATAGGTCTCCTAGGTAGTTGTCATTGTTGATAATGGAGAGCTTTGGTGGAATCTAAGGGACAATAAAATGTTAATTTGTGAGAGAAGAAATCAGAGAACCTAAACTCAAGCCATAAAACATATTTTTTTGGAGATTAAAGAATTCCATGACAAACTATTTTTCCTTAACAGAAGAAATTATGTTTTCATATCAAACTAGCTTAATCTCTTTGTATTTTAATTATCCATAACCAAAACCAAAGAAATTTTGATCGTACAATAAAGTATATTTCAAAATCTAGTTTAACTTAGGGAGAGTATACATTTCCCATAATACTTTGCTGCTTTTAGTTGCTGTTTACAAGCATTAATATATATTTGCATTTTATATGTTAATAAAAGTCTGTTGAGTATCCTCACCCTATGTCTAAAAAGTTCTTGAAGTTTCTCACAAAGACGTGTGCTTATGTGTCTAAAATATCTAGAGTTGGTTTTATTTCTCTGAATTATGGTGAGAAATGTGAGATGTTCTTTGCATGTGATTGTGTCTTTCTGAGTACACAGTGGTAGTTATCCCTTAGGATACACCAGCTGGTTAGTTTGACTTTTTACTGAAAAAAAAATTGGATTATTATATTCTTGTTTATATTGGTAATTGGATTGGTTTATTGAGTGGGCTCAGCTATGTATATTGGAGTGACTAGAAATGAGTATCTTAGGTTCTCATGGCCACTCCCTTTAATGGGTAGTGCCTAGTGTAGATTTACATATCCAAAGTCTCCCTAAGCTTAAGTGAGACTTAATGACCTGTGTTATAGGCCTCACAGAAAGTATTACATTTTAATAACTAAGTCCTTTGTTGGAGTGGACAATAAAATAAACTTTCCTGAGAGAAAAAAAAAAAAGTGAGAACCTAAACTGGAACTTCTTTTCCTAGTCTATTGGCTACTAAAGGATTCCAAGACAAACAATAATTCATTAACATAACAGGAGAAATTATGTTTTCATCCCAAGCTAGCCTAATCGCTTTGTATTATAACTATCACACATAATCAAATCCCTAAGTGTTGTGGTTTTAGGGATCATACTATAAAGTTTATTTTAAAAACTGGCTTAATTTAAGGAGAGTATACATTTCCCACAATACTTTGCTGGTTTTAGTTGCCGTTTATATTTGCATTTTATATGTTAATAAAAGTCTGTTGAGTATCCTCACCCTATGTCTAAAAAGTTCTTGAAATTCCTCACAAAGACGTGCATATGTAGCTAAAATAATTAAGGGTAATTTTATTTCTTTGAATTATGGGGGGGGGGTGGAATATATGAAATATTCTTCCTTGTATGTGCTTGTGCTTTCCTGTGCACACAGTTGACCCTTTGGATATGCTGGCTGGTTTATTTGACTTTTCACTGAGAAAGATTGGATTTTTGACTAATTTAGCAATTAGTTAATTGTTTATGTAAATAATTGTAGACAATAATAATAAAAAGGTCTCCCTAAGCTTAATAGAAAGAGGTCTTGTTTGTGTTTCTAGGTTCCTGATGTTTTCAAAAGCTTTCGGTTTCAAGAGGATGATCTGAAGGCCATATTTATGGATTGTGATCTATATACACAGGACAAGATAAATTGTTTTTGACGACTGTTTTTTTACAGGGATATTTTCTGTTTTTCAAAAACTTTATTATCTTTGTTTCTGACTTACAAAACAAATAAATGTACTCAATCTATAAATATATATTAACAATTATTAGGTCTTTTATTAAATAAATTAAAAGCAGAATTTACGTTTGCAATATTAACATATGCAGCTTTTTTTTTGTTTTTGCACAATTATAAGATATAGTATCTTTTGTAAACTTATTAAACTAAGGGTGATATTATATTTCCCACAATGCTTTGCTGTCATTTTTTCCCCATCCAATCATGAATAAAAATTTGCATATTTTATGTAGATGAGAGACTGCTGTGCTGTGTATCCTCACCGTAAGTTAAAAGACAGCTTAGAAGTATCCCAGAAACTGTTTTTACCATTTTTATTTATTTTTATTCTATTTCTCACTAATTTGTTTATAGATAGAAAAAATGCTATACATTTTAGGTTTGATAACTGTTCAGTTTATATAAAATTTATTATATTTCTTTCAGTATTTAAACTTTACTTTGATGGGTTTTATTTAAAAAGATTTTATTTATGTTATGAATATGTTAGCAAAGCACAAAAAATAGAATTCATACATTTTTATCTAATTTGAATCAAGGTTTACCTTTTCAAACGTAACCCACCATTTTTGCTACACAATGCTCCACTGTTTCATTTAGCAGTTTTTGAAGTCCCATTTTAACTTATGGTGAAAATAATCGTTTCCCATGATTCTTAGGAAAACAAATTTGCATGTTTGATTGATTTCAGCTGTGTGCATTATATTTGAGTTGAAATTTATTAGTTCAAAAGGAAAACATATTTATCATCAGTCCATATGGTGTAGTCTGTAGTGGATTAGTGGTTGAAAATTCACGAATAGCTTATTTTTATGGATTAGATTCTGTGTGATGCTTATAATATTTTTAGAATGCTATAATGATTAGAAGAAATAAACATCTAGGAACTGTTTGTAGCTCAGTCAGCTAAGGCGCTGTTGTATGAACATATATGTTTTGGGTTCGATTCCCAGTGCTGCTTTTTTATTTTGTTAACAATTCTAAGGCAATCTAAATGATATAGATATTAAAAGACTCAACACTAAAGTGTTAGCTGTTGTGGCTCAGAGAGCTAATACGCTTATAAACAACTCATGGAGTCATGGGTTTGAGTCTGGGTATGGGTATTGGAGGGACTTAACCAATGAGCAATATGTGTACATCCTCAAAGAAAAGGGAATAGGAGGATAGTGAGAGGGGTAGAAGGGTAGCATGAAGGGAGGGGTAATAGTTAGAGAGAGGGGTAGGAGGGAAATGCCTTTTTTGTACTATCTGTTGAATGATGATTTATTTTTCCCACAATGCAAAGAATATAAATTTGCATATTTTATGTAAATGAGGCTGAGTATCCTCACCCTAAGTTAAAAGACAGCTTAGAAATGTTGGTCAAACTGTTAGTAAATTTTTTTTTTTTTTCTTATTTAAAAAAAACTTGCTAGGGAGGTGAAGGAAAAAAAAATAGAGATAAATATGGGGCCCAGGACATGCAGCCCCAAGGGGTCGGGGGCCCAGGCGTGGCGGCCCGACGGCGCCAAGGCCTGGGGCATGGTGGCCTGGGGCGTGGATACACGGCGGCGCCAAGGCCCCGGGCGTGGCGGCCCGACGGCGCCAAGGCCCCGGGCGTGGCGGCCCGACGGCGCCAAGGCCCGGGGCGTGGCGGCCGGACGGCGCCAAGGCCCGGGGCGTGGCGGCCCGACGGCGCCAAGGCCCGGGGGGGGTGGCGGCCCGACGGCGCCAAGGCCCGGGGGGGGTGGCGGCCCGACGGTGCCAAGGCCCGGGGCGTGGCGGCGCCAAGGCCCGGGACGTGGCGGCCCGACGGCGCCAAGGCCCGGGGCGTGGCGGCCCGACGGCGCCAAGGCCCGGGGCGTGGCGGCCCGACGGCGCCAAGGCCCGGGGCGTGGCGGCCCAACGGCGCCAAGGCCCGAGGGGTGGCGGGCCGGGGCGTGCCGGCCGTGACGGCGCCAAGGCATGGCAGCCCGACGGTGCCAAGGCCCGGGGTGTGGCGGCCCGACGGCGCCAAGGCCCGGGGCGTGGTGGCCCGACGGCACCAAGGCCCAAGACGTGGCACCCCAAAGGCCCCGGCATGGCAGCCCAACGGTGCCAAGGCCCGGGGCGTGGTGGCCCGACGGCACCAAGGCCCAGGATGTGGTGCCCCAACGCCCAAGATGTGGCACCCCAATTGCCACGTCTTGGGCCCAATGGCGCAAAGGCCCAGGACGTTCCATGCCTCCCAGTACGGACTTTAGCGATGCTAGGATGGTATGTAATGTCCTGGGCTTTACCGCCGTTTTTTTTTTTTTTCTTATTTAAAAAAAACTTGCTAGGGAGGTGAAGGAAAAAAAAATAGAGATAAATATGGGGCCCAGGACATGCAGCCCCAAGGGGTCGGGGGCCCAGGCGTGGCGGCCCGACGGCGCCAAGGCCTGGGGCATGGTGGCCTGGGGCGTGGATACACGGCGGCGCCAAGGCCCCGGGCGTGGCGGCCCGACGGCGCCAAGGCCCGGGGCGTGGCTGCCGGACGGCGCCAAGGCCCGGGGCGTGGCGGCCCGACGGCGCCAAGGCCCGGGGGGGTGGCGGCCCGACGGCGCCAAGGCCCGGGGGGGTGGCGGCCCGACGGCGCCAAGGCCCGGGGCGTGGCGGCACCAAGGCCCGGGACGTGGCGGCCCGACGGCGCCAAGGCCCGGGGCGTGGCGGCCCGACGGCGCCAAGGCCCGGGGCGTGGCGGCCCAATGGCGCCAAGGCCCGAGGGGTGGCGGGCCGGGGCGTGCCGGCCGTGACGGCGCCAAGGCATGGCAGCCCGACGGTGCCAAGGCCCGGGGTGTGGCGGCCCAACGGCGCCAAGCCCCGGGGCGTGGTGGCCCGACGGCACCAAGGCCCAAGACGTGGCACCCCAAAGGCCCCGGCATGGCAGCCCAACGGTGCCAAGGCCCGGGGCGTGGTGGCCCGACGGCACCAAGGCCCAGGATGTGGTGCCCCAACGCCCAAGATGTGGCACCCCAATTGCCACGTCTTGGGCCCAATGGCGCAAAGGCCCAGGACGTTCCATGCCTCCCAGTACGGACTTTAGCGATGCTAGGATGGTATGTAATGTCCTGGGCTTTACCGCCGTTAGGACGGCACAGAATGTCTTGGGCCTTAGCGCTGTTAGAACAGCAAAGAACGTACTGGGCCTTAGCGCCGTTAGAACAGCACAGAACGTCCTGGGCCTTAGCGCCGTTAGGACGGCATGGAACATCCTGGGCCTAAGCACCATTAGGACGGCATGGCACGTATTACTTTGTCTCTTTTTTTCACCCCACCTACCCAACAACTTCAAGCTCTTCTTCAAAAAATGTAATTCTAATAATAATAATAATAAAAAAATACTATTAGACAAATGTTTTGAAGAAGAGCTAGAAGTTGTTTGGAAGGTAAGAAAAAAAGAGATAAAGAAATAATTTCTGTGCCATCCTAATGTCGCTAAGGCCCAGGACATTCCATGCCGTCCTAAAAAAGATACTATTAGACTTAAATGTTTTGAAGGAGAGCTTGAAGTTGTTGGGGAAGTGGGGAAAAAGAGAGATAAATTAATATGTTCCATGCCGTCCTAATGGCACTAAGGCCCAGGACATTCCATGCCATCCTAAGGGTGCTAAGGCCCAGGAGGTTCCGTACCATCCCAATGGCGCTAAGGCCCAGGACGTTTCGTATCATCCCAATGGATTTAAGGCCCAGTACATTCTGTGCCGTCCCAATGGCACTAAAGCCCAGGACATTCCATGCCTTCCTAAAAGTGATAAAGCCCAGGACGTTCCGTGCCGTCCTAAGGGAGCTAAAGCCCAGGACATTCTGTGCCGTCCTAATGGAGCTAAAGCCTGACCTCGGGGCATGGAACATCCTGGGTTTTAGCACCATTAGCATGACATTAAACATCCTGGGCATTAGAGATGTTAGGATGGCACAGAACATCCCGGGCCTTAGCGCCATTAGGATGGCATGGAATTTCCTGGTCCTTAGTGCCATTAGGATGGCACAGAAAGTCCTGGGCCTTAATGTCGTTAGGACAGCACAGAATGTCCTTGGCCTTAGCGCCTTTAGGACGGCATGGAACATTTTACTTTATGTCTTTTTTTCCCACCTCCCCAACAACTTCAAGCTCTTCTTCAAAACATTTAAGTCTATTAAAAATAAAAAAAATACTATCAGACTTAAATATGGCCTGGGGCGTGGATACACGGCGGCGCCAAGGCCCCGGGCGTGGCGGCCCGACGGCGCCAAGGCCCGGGGCGTGGCGGCCGGACGGCGCCAAGGCCCGGGGCGTGGCGGCCCGACGGCGCCAAGGCCCGGGGGGGGTGGCGGCCCGACGGCGCCAAGGCCCGGGGCGTGGCGGCCGGACGGCGCCAAGGCCCGGGGCGTGGCGGCCCGACGGCGCCAAGGCCCGGGGGGGTGGCGGCCCGACGGCGCCAAGGCCCGGGGGGGGGTGGCGGCCCGACGGCGCCAAGGCCCGGGGCGTGGCGGCCCAACGGCGCCAAGGCCCGAGGGGTGGCGGGCCGGGGCGTGCCGGCCGTGACGGCGCCAAGGCATGGCAGCCCGACGGTGCCAAGGCCCGGGGTGTGGCGGCCCGACGGCGCCAAGGCCCGGGGCGTGGTGGCCCGACGGCACCAAGGCCCAAGACGTGGCACCCCAAAGGCCCCGGCATGGCAGCCCAACGGTGCCAAGGCCCGGGGCGTGGTGGCCTGACGGCACCAAGGCCCAGGATGTGGTGCCCCAACGCCCAAGATGTGGCACCCCAATTGCCACGTCTTGGGCCCAATGGCGCAAAGGCCCAGGACGTTCCATGCCTCCCAGTACGGACTTTAGCGATGCTAGGATGGTATGTAATGTCCTGGGCTTTACCGCCGTTAGGACGGCACAGAATGTCTTGGGCCTTAGCGCTGTTAGAACAGCAAAGAACGTACTGGGCCTTAGCGCCGTTAGAACAGCACAGAACGTCCTGGGCCTTAGCGCCGTTAGGACGGCATGGAACATCCTGGGCCTAAGCACCATTAGGACGGCATGGCACGTATTACTTTGTCTCTTTTTTTCACCCCACCTACCCAACAACTTCAAGCTCTTCTTCAAAAAATGTAATTCTAATAATAATAATAATAAAAAAATACTATTAGACAAATGTTTTGAAGAAGAGCTAGAAGTTGTTTGGAAGGTAAGAAAAAAAGAGATAAAGAAATAATTTCTGTGCCATCCTAATGTCGCTAAGGCCCAGGACATTCCATGCCGTCCTATCGGCGCTATGGCCCAGGATGTTCTGTGCCATCCTAACGGTGCTACGGTGCAGGACGTTCTGTGCCGTCCTAACGGTGTAAGGCCCAGAACGTTCTGTGCCGTCCTAATGGCTCTAAGGCCCAGGACATTTCGTGCTGTCCTAATGATGCTAAAGCCCAGGACGTTCCGTGCCATCCTAATGGTGCTAAGGCCCAGGATGTTCCGTGCCATCCTAACGGTGCTAAAGCCCAGGATGTTCTGTGCCATTCTAACAGCGCTAAGGCCCAGGACGTTCTGTGCCGTCCTAACGGTGCTGAAGCCCTGGATGTTTCATGCCACCCAGGTTGGCACAGAACATCCTGGACTTTAGCGCCATTAGGACGCATGGAACATCCTGGGTCTTAGTACGGAAAGAACATCCTGGGCCTTAGCGCCATTTGCACGGCACAGAACGTCCTGGGGGTAAGCGCTGTTAGGACGGCACAGAACGTCCTGGCCCTTAGCACCGTTAGGATGGCATGAAATGTATTACTTTATCTCTTTTTTTTCCACTCCACCTCCCCAACAACTTCAAGCTCTTCTTCAAAATATTTATATCTAATACTAAAAAAAGATACTATTAGACTTAAATGTTTTGAAGGAGAGCTTGAAGTTGTTGGGGAAGTGGGGAAAAAGAGAGATAAATTAATATGTTCCATGCCGTCCTAATGGCACTAAGGCCCAGGACATTCCATGCCATCCTAAGGGTGCTAAGGCCCAGGAGGTTCCGTACCATCCCAATGGCGCTAAGGCCCAGGACGTTTCGTATCATCCCAATGGATTTAAGGCCCAGTACATTCTGTGCCGTCCCAATGGCACTAAAGCCCAGGACATTCCATGCCTTCCTAAAAGTGATAAAGCCCAGGACGTTCCGTGCCGTCCTAAGGGAGCTAAAGCCCAGGACATTCTGTGCCGTCCTAATGGAGCTAAAGCCTGACCTCGGGGCATGGAACATCCTGGGTTTTAGCACCATTAGCATGACATTAAACATCCTGGGCATTAGAGATGTTAGGATGGCACAGAACATCCCGGGCCTTAGCGCCATTAGGATGGCATGGAATTTCCTGGTCCTTAGTGCCATTAGGATGGCACAGAAAGTCCTGGGCCTTAATGTCGTTAGGACAGCACAGAATGTCCTTGGCCTTAGCGCCTTTAGGACGGCATGGAACATTTTACTTTATGTCTTTTTTTCCCACCTCCCCAACAACTTCAAGCTCTTCTTCAAAACATTTAAGTCTATTAAAAATAAAAAAAATACTATCAGACTTAAATATTTTGAAGAAGAGCTTAAGGTTGTTGGGGAGGTGGGGGAAAAAAGAAAGAGATAAAGCAATATGTTCTGTGCCATCCTAACAGCATTAAGGCCCAGGACATTCCGTGCCGTCCTAATGGCGATAAGGCCAAGGATGTTCCGTGCTGTCCTAATGGCACTAAAGGCCAAGTACTTTCCATGCCATCCTAACTGCACTAAGACCCAGGATGTTCCATGCCACCCAAATGGCTCTAAGGCCCAGGACGTTTTGTGTTGTCTTAATAGCGCTAAAGCCCAGGACGTTCCTTGACCCCAGGACTGGCTTTAGCCCTATTAGGACAGCACATAATGTCCTGGGCAATAGCACAGTTAGGACGGCACAGAATGTCCTGGGCTTTAGCGCCGCTGGGACGGAACGTCCTAGGGCCTTAGCGCCATTAGGACCGCACAGAACGGACTGAACCTTAGCACAATTAAGAAGTCACGGAATGTCCTTGTCCTTTTACTTTATCTTTTATTTTTTCCCACATCCCCAACAACTTCTTCAAAACATTTAAGTCTAATAATTTAAAAAAAATACTATTAGACTTAAATGTTTTGAAGAACAGCTTGAAGTTGTTGGGGAGGTGGGGAAAAAAGAGATAAAGTAATACATTCCGTGCCATCTTACTGGCGCTAAGGCCAAGGACATTCTGTGCCATCCTAATGGTGCTAAGGCCCAGGACATTCCATGCCGTCCTAACAGCCCTAAAGCCCAGGCAAATGGGTAAGACATTCCATGCCATCCTAATGGCGCTAAAACACAAGCTTTAGAGCAATTAGCATGGCATGGAATGTCCTGGGCTTTAACGCCATTAGGATGGCATGAAAAATGGGCTTTAGCACCGTTAGGAAAGCACAGAACATACTGGGCTTTAATCCCGTCAGGACAGCATGGAATGTCTTACCATTTTGGCTGTCCTGAAAAAAAAGCTTAGAATATTCTGTGCCGTCCTAATGGCACTAAAGCCCAGAATGGGCTTTATCACCATTAGGACAGCACAGAGTGTACTGGGCTGTAGTACCGTTAGGATGGAATGGAACGTCTTGGGCTTTAGCGCCGTTAGGATTGCCCGGAACGAACGTGTAAGATGTTCCATGATGTCCTAACAGTGCTAATGCCCAGGACATTCCATGCCATCCTAATGGCGTTAAAGCCCAGGACATGCTTTAGCGCCATTATGATGGCATGGAATGTCCTGGGCTTAAGTGCCATTTGGACAGCACGGAACAAACAGGTAAGATGTTCCATGCCGTCCTAACAGCCTTAAAGTCCAGGACGTTCCGTGCAGTCCTAATGGCCCTAAAGCCTGTCCTGGGCTTTAACATGATTAAGCCCAGGACATTCCATGATATCCTAACGGCGCTAAAGCCCAGGACGTTTCATGCCGTCCTAACAATGCTAAAGCCCAAGACGGGCTTTAGTGCCATTAAAACGGCACGGAACATACTGGGCTTAAGAGCAATTAGGACGGAATGGAACATCCTGGGCTGTAGCTGTAGCGTCATTAGGACAGCACAGAACGGTCAAACGGGTAAGACGTTCCATGCCATTCTAACGGCGCTAAAGCCCAGGATGTTCCATACCATCCTAATGGGGTTAAAGCCCAGGACGGGCTTTAGCACTGTTAGGACGGCACAGAACATCCTGGGTTTAAACGCTGTTAGGACGGCATGGAATATCTTACCCATTCAGCTGTCCTGAAAAAAAAGTCCAGGATGTTCTGTGCTGTCCTAACGGCACTAAAGCCCAAGACGGGCTTCAGCACTGTTAGGATGGCACGTAAGTGGCGTTAGAATGGAACAGAAAGTCCTGGGCTTTAGCACCATTAGGACAGCACAGAATAAACGGGTAAAACATTCCATGCTGTTCTAACGGTGCTAAAGCCCAGGGCGTTCCTTGCCATCCTAATGGCACTAACATGAAATCAGTATAATTTCAGCCTACAAAAATGTTAAAAGACCTTTATTTCTTTGGTTTGGGTCCAAAAAAGCATAGTACAATGTTTCAGGCCTACAATTGTATTTGGCTTTAGGGCCAAAGGACGGCATGGAACGTTGTACTATGCCTTTTGGACCCAAACCAAAGAAATAAAGGTCTTTTAACATTTTCTGGAGCCTAGAATTATACTGATTTCATGTTTGAGTTGGACCTGGCAAGTCCTTTTCTGTGCCTCTTTCAAGAAAGTGTGCTGTTTTCCAGTTTTGTGGATTCTAATGGCGCTAACAGCCAGGACGTTCCATGCCATCCTAACAGCACTAATGCCCAGGATGGCTTTATTGCCATTAGGACAGCACTGAACGTTCTGGGCTCTAGCTCCACTAGGATGGAACGGAATGTCCTGGGCTTTAGTGCCATTAGGATAATGGCGCTAAAGCCCAGTACGTTCTGTGATGTCCTAACAGTGCTAAAGCCCAGGATGGAACGTCTTACCAGTTTGTTGTGTCGTCCTAATGGTGCTAAAGCCCAGGGTGGGCTTTAGCACCGTTAGGACGGCATGGAACAAACTGGTAAGACGCTCCATGCCGTCCTAACAGCGCTAAAGCCCAGGACATTCCATACCATCCTAACGGGGTTAAAGCCCAGGATGGGCTTTAGCGCTGTTAGGACGGCACAGAACATCCTTGGTTTAAATGCTGCTAGGACGGCATGGAATGTCTTACCCATTCAGCTGTCTTAAAAAAAAAGTCCAACACATTCTGTACTGTCCTAACGGCATTAAAGCCCAAGACGGGTTTCAGCACCGTTAGGATGGCACGTAACGGACTTTAACGGCATTAAAACAGAATGAAAAATCCTGGGCTTTAGCGCCATTAGGACAGCATGGAATAAACAGGTAAAACATTCCATGCTGTCCTAATGGCTCTAAAGCCCAGGCCGTTCTATGTCACCCTAATGGCGCTATCATGAAATCAGTATAATTCCAGCCTTCAAAATTGTTAAAAGACCTTTATTTCTTTGGTTTGGGTCCAAAAAAGCATAGTACAATTTTTCAGTCCTACAATAGGCCCTTAGTCATGAATAAGGGCCTATTGTAGGCCTGAAACATTGTACTATGCCTTTTAGACCCAAACCAAAGAAATAAAGGTCTTTAAAAAAATTGGAGACTAGAATTATACTGATTTCATGTTTGAGTTGGACTTGGAAAGTCCTTTTCTGTGTCCCTTTCAAGAAAGTGTGCTGTTTTCCAGTTTTGTGGATTCTAATGGCATCCTAACGGCACTAAAGCCCAGGATGGCTTTTTTGCCATTAGGATGGCACTGAACGTCCTGGGCTATAGCGCCATTAGGATGGAACGGAATGTCCTGGGCTTTAAGTGCTATTAGGATAATGGCGCTAATGCCCAGTACGTTCTGTGATGTCCTAACAGTGCTAAAGCCCAGCATTGGCTTTAGTACCATTAGGATGGCATGGAACAAACTGGTAAGACATTCCATGCCATCTAAATGGCGCTAAAGCCCAGTATGTTCCATTGTTAGGACGGCACGGAACGTCCTGGGCTTTAGTGCCGTTAGGACATCATGGAACATCTTACCCGTTCGGCTGTCCTGTAACCTTAGCCACTTCTAATATGGGAATGCGGGCTGGAGGGCAATCCCCCCTGACTTGATTCCATCATTGCAATCAATCGCATGAACTATAGCATGATTTCAATTTTTACTCATTTATTCAAATCAGAAATTTGTTCCGATGTTGACAAATGAGTCCCAGCAGGAAGGGGTTAAGTTTAACCCCTTCCCACTGTTAGGGTGTTCCATAATGGGCTTTAGCGCCGTTAGGATGGCATGGAATGTCTTAGCCATTTGGCTGTCCTGAAACCTAAGGGTAAAACTTTCTATACCTTCCCATCTAGGTGATACACCTTTACCCATACCAAACACAACTCCCAAAATAAAGACTCAGACACCAGTTATGGGTGAAAACCCCTTCCATGCTGGGGACAGGGGTTGCATTTATTTAACAAAAAATATTCTTTTTTTATTGTTATCTCTATCAAGATTTCCGTCAAGATTTCCAATGTCCTACAACCCAAAAGTTGGTGGTGCAACCGCCCTAAAGGAATGGGAACGCCGCCACACTAGTAAGACAAAGGTTCCTCAGCCAAAAGACTGTTATTCCGAAGGGCGTCCCCAAAAGCACCATTAAGGTATGAATATTCATCCCCCAGCCAGAGTGAGATTATTGCCGATATCCCTGATGAACTGCCACCATCTTCGCAGAATCTTCCATGAACTGCTACCCAAAAACCTATATTTTGGGAGAATAGGGAGGGAAAACAAAAACAGGTTAGTGACCCTACATCCTGCCTGCAGTCATTAATGAAGCCTCTGACACTTCTCTCCCTTGCTACCACACTAGCTATTACACCTACACACACCTAGCTGCTCCAGCCAAAAGTTAACCCTTAAGTTGCTGCATGTTTAATCAGCCCTCCACTTTCCTTAACCGCTTAGTATAGGGAAATGAGGGGTGGGGTGTGTGCCTAGCATTATAGGCACATCCCCCTGACCCGATCCCATTAATGAAACCACGTGATCGCATTTACGGGACTTCGGAACAATTATTTCAGTTGATTTAAAATGCGGTACACAACGCAGCAGTGCAGCCAGTCGAATACTTTGTTGCATTAGGAGAGTAGCAGAAATAGCAAGGTTCTTATGCCATTCTAATGTGTGGTAAAATTGTTACCATTGTGCCCTCTTGTGGTAGATAAACTGTATAATTGTTATCAATGTTTTCTAAACCACCATCATATTCTGCAGTGCTAAACAATGGGTTTCATGTTAAAACCATGTGACACTGAATAACATACTTATGAAGATGGAGAAAAGCCCTGTGCTGAAGATTTTAGAATCTGAAGCTTTAACACTGAAAGGAGTGAACCAGATTAAAAAAAGACTATTTGGAAGATGTTCTAAAGTTAGACAGAGTTTCACAAAGCTGTTAAATCAGTTTATTGGCGCTAAACAATATGGCAGCAATGTAGAACATTCCCCAGAGTAGTGCAGTGTTCTAGGATAGAGGAGAAGCATATAGTATGTCAGTGAGTTACTAAGTATCTGGAGATTACTATTACTGTTTTTGTTTAGGTTAGGGTCAGTATTTTGTATTTGATTCTATATTATATGGAAATAAATTGCAGGAACTTACAGAATGGCTGAAAATAAACACATGGCACAGCTAGTCTAGAGGGGGTAAACACAAGTTGTGCTTCTTACACAATATATTATCAAAAGTTATAAAAACATCAAGCAAGTATGATGGAATTTTGAGTGTTAGGTTACTAAGTCACCAACTGACAAAATAATTGTTATGACATTTTGTTCATTGTTGCTAGTTATGGGTGTGGACATGTGTGTGTATTTAAGGACATGATATCTGTGTGTGGGTCTATATGTAGGTGTGTGTATAGGTGTTTATATGTATCCTGCATGCTTGTGTTTGTGTGTGTGAGTGAAGGTTTCTGTATGTGGCTTTCTGTTAGTATGGCTAGTTATGCAGGAGGTAGTGAGAAATTAAAGTGACATGAAGACCACAATTTTCCTTTCATTATTCAGATAGATTATGTCATTTTAATCAACTTTCAATTTAACTTTATTCAATTTGCTTTGTTCTCTTGATATCTTTTGTTGAAAAGAATACATAGGAAGGAGCAGCCATTCACTACCTGAAGCTAGTTGATGATTGGTGGCTGCACATATATGCCTCTTGTCATTGGTCCGCCTGATGTGTTCAGCTAGCCCCTAGTAGTGCATGGCTGCTCCTTTAACAAAAGATATAAAAAGAATGAAGAAAATTGGAAAGTTGTTTAAAATGGTATGCTTTGTCTGAGGCATGAAATACATATTTTGGGGTTCATATCCCTTTAAAGGAGTGTTCCATGAAAATAACATTTAGGGTACTAGCAAAGATGATCAGAAAGGGAGGTGGAACCAGTGGTGGACCTAATATTCTACTACTCATTTATGCTTTTATTTTTCAAGAGCCCCTCTCTCCACTTTATCTCACTCCATGTCCTGGATAATGCACTTTACAAACAAAAATAGCATTAGACAAATGCAAAAGTGGGACGAGTGTGGACAAGGGTCAAAGGGAAGTGCTAAAAACAGGAGGTAAAAAGAAGAGAAGGCGCTCCTACACAAGGGGAAGAGACTGACAACCAATTCTCCTGCCCCAAACCTAGACCTGACCTTCCACTGATAAATTGCCCATACCTGCTTCTGTATTGTCCTCCCTCGCTTCCAATCAGGACATTGCTGAAATAAGTACATGTATGCAAGAGGAATTGGCGGACCTTAAACACAAAATACACACATTAAGGTTTAGATCGGAGAGACTGGAGGATAACAGTGACCTGGTCCGTGAAGATATGAACCACCTCCAGGAACTATAAGAAACTGGCAGAAACAATCAGCGCTCTTCATGATAAAATTGTGAATCTTGAAAATCGTTCTGATAGGAAAAATCTACATATACGTGGAGTAGCCGAATCTGTTATTCTAAAAATTTTTCCTACTTACCAGCCAACCCAATTTGTACATATAATGAGCGACTCTAAGGAGACATCTTATTTTTCAACACCTTTTAGATGACACGAAAAACCCAGATATCTAGGCCCTATATATAACCAATGCTTTGATAGTTCAGGGCCAAAAAAGAAACGTGTTATCAGTATCCTCATAAAAAAGAATATTACATTATATAGGGGAGGCCTGTAACTTCTATCAACGTATATGCACCTAATGCAAACCATTTACCTTTCTTTAAACCTATGTTTGGAAAGATAGTAGATATTTCAAAGGATGTAGTCTTTTTGGGGCCTATTATTGATTTTTCTAATCCCTCAACCCATATAGATAAATGGAAAGCCGTTTAGCTTTGGAAATGCTTGAAATATAATTTATATGACACTTAGAGGTTCTTTTACCCTGACAAATGAGACTATACTTTTTACTTGTACCCCAAACACTCACAAAGCAGACTGGATCATATTTTTACTAATCAACAAGGTCTATCACTACTCTCCCATAGCTCTATCTCATCTACCAGATGGTCTAACTGCAGTCAAGACCACTTGGTCAAACACTTCCTCTTATCTGGATCTGGAAACTAGATAATATTATGTTAAACAAAGCTGACATTGTATAAAAAATGAATAAAACATTTACAGAATATTTTTGTTTTAACAAGCACACACTGGACAACCAATTCTTGGTTTGAAAGGCTAACATATAAGGAGGAAGTTATTGGTGAAGATTCCAGGGAGCAGAGAATACAAGAACAGGAAGAGAGGTATAAAATAAAAGGACAAAATAGTGAAAAGGGAAGAAGAAGAACATTTTAGGGACAGTGCAGGAAGCGAAGATGAGGAGGAGACAAAAGAAGAATGAATATGAGCAGGTGGTGTATGATTGTTCTCTGGATGTGGCTTAGTGCAGCTCAATGGGTCTTCTCAGTGAGTCTGGACCCACCCTTTCAGTGAAGAAACACTTCTGCAATTACTCCTGAACCTACTACCCTCAGCTTGAAATCATGACCCCTTGTTTTGAAGTTGCTCATTTTGTGAAAAACTCAGCTTTATGAAGCCCCTGATCATACTTAAAAGTTTTTATCATATCTCAAATCTTCAATTTCCCTTGTGGGATAGAGATGTTTATTTTGTGTTGGGTAACAGCATAATTTTAAGCATCAAAGTGTGAGTATACAAAGCATGAGTCTAAGCATGTGTCTGGGTTTGAGTCTGAACATGAGCAGATGTCTGGGAATAAGTCTGTGCACTGTTGTGTGTTGTAGAAGGACCATGAGTGACTCTAGGTATTTGCAGGAGTGTGGACATGAGTTTAGGATTTAGCTTTAGTATTAGACTAGATGTTTGTATGATCAAAATATTATGGAAAGTTTTAGCAGGACCATAAGTTATTTTGTCACAGCTTGAGTAAATGCTTATGTGAGGGCCTTGCACTAAATCTACACGTGTCTGTGAGAGTGGGAAACAGATGAGTGTCTGAGAAAGAGCGCAAGTCTGAGTATGAGGGTGTATTTTTTTTATTATCATCTGCTAATGAATGTTAGAGACAGAGGGTGAGGAACTTGGGAATTAAGAGACAGACATAAAGTTTGTGGAAGTCTAAATAGTGAGGCCTTGGAGCAGGGATATAAATTTACACAGATCAGCTAGGTCTAACTATAGGATGGCAAATGTCTAACGGTGTCAAATAAACAGATTGGGACTTTTTACTTAATTTCTATAAAAAACTAAATATCTCACATAACTGTTATCTATTTTTGGCTACCTGTGACTCTTACATTTTTGTGTGTAAACTGATGATTGGGAGAAAGTTGATATAAATAAAGAAGCCAGAATGTTTGTACCACATTAGGGTGGACCTAGGACAGAATAACATGAACGTCAGTCCTAACATTAGGAGCTAGAGAGACAACCGGTGCAAGTGAAGAGAAAAGGGGAAAGAAATAAGGATTGGGCATGTGTCTGGGCATCAGTATAGGTGTGTACTTAAACAAACATCTGCTCACATATCTAAGTATCTGTTTGGTATCTGTGAGTCTTATATATAGATAGGACATGAGTCTGCACACCCAGGAGTTTATACATGTGTATATATAGATAGGACATGAGTCTGCACACCCAGGAGTTTATACATGTGTATATATAGATAGGACATGAGTCTGCACACCCAGGAGTTTATACATGTGTGTATATATAGATAGGACATGAGTCTGCACACCCAGGAGTTTATACATGTGTATATATAGATAGGACATGAGTCTGCACACCCAGGAGTTTATACATGTGTATATATAGATAGGACATGAGTCTGCACACCCAGGAGTTTATACATGTGTATATATAGATAGGACATGAGTCTGCACACCCAGGAGTTTATACATGTGTATATATAGATAGGACATGAGTCTGCACACCCAGGAGTTTATACATGTGTATATATAGATAGGACATGAGTCTGCACACCCAGGAGTTTATACATGTGTATATATAGATAGGACATGAGTCTGCACACCCAGGAGTTTATACATGTGTATATATAGATAGGACATGAGTCTGCACACCCAGGAGTTTATACATGTGTATATATAGATAGGACATGAGTCTGCACACCCAGGAGTTTATACATGTGTATATATAGATAGGACATGAGTCTGCACACCCAGGAGTTTATACATGTGTGTATATATAGATAGGACATGAGTCTGCACACCCAGGAGTTTATACATGTGTATATATAGATAGGACATGAGTCTGCACACCCAGGAGTTTATACATGTGTATATATAGATAGGACATGAGTCTGCACACCCAGGAGTTTATACATGTGTATATATAGATAGGACATGAGTCTGCACACCCAGGAGTTTATACATGTGTATATATAGATAGGACATGAGTCTGCACACCCAGGAGTTTATACATGTGTATATATAGATAGGACATGAGTCTACACACCCAGGAGTTTATACATGTGTATATATAGATAGGACATGAGTCTGCACACCCAGGAGTTTATACATGTGTATATATAGATAGGACATGAGTCTGCACACCCAGGAGTTTATACATGTGTATATATAGATAGGACATGAGTCTGCCCACCCAGGAGTTTATACATGTGTATATATAGATAGGACATGAGTCTGCACACCCAGGAGTTTATACATGTGTATATATAGATAGGACATGAGTCTGCACACCCAGGAGTTTATACATGTGTGTATATATAGATAGGACATGAGTCTGCACACCCAGGAGTTTATACATGTGTATATATAGATAGGACATGAGTCTGCACACCCAGGAGTTTATACATGTGTATATATAGATAGGACATGAGTCTGCACACCCAGGAGTTTATACATGTGTGTATATATAGATAGGACATGAGTCTGCACACCCAGGAGTTTATACATGTGTATATATAGATAGGACATGAGTCTGCACACCCAGGAGTTTATACATGTGTATACTGGGCATGTGCACGAGCAGTAACAGATTTGTCAATAAGTAAAGTTAGCTTCTGTCTGGTGTACTAGGTCAGGCACCTGATTAACTGATTTAAATGACACAGCTTAATTCATTACTGCATTGACATTAGTTGAAATAATATTTATTCTAAGCTAACCTAAAAGTGCGAGTTTGCAAATGAGTTTGAGCATAATGTGTGCATAAGTCAATATGTCACAAGTCAGTGTGTGCATAAGTCAATTTGTATGGGCACATGTCTGTTCATGTATGAGTTTGATGTATGTGTCTAGGAAAAAGTCTGTGTATGGTTGGGAGTATAAGTTAGTGTATATGTGCATGATTATGAGTATGAGTCCGGGTACGTGAATGGTTGTGAGCATGCGTTAGGGTATTTGCATGGTGGTGAGCATGAGCATGCGTTAGGGTATTTGCATGGTGGTGAGCATGCGTTAGGGTATTTGCATGGTGGTGAGCATGCGTTAGGGTATTTGCATGGTGGTGAGCATGCGTTAGGGTATTTGCATGGTGGTGAGCATGCGTTAGGGTATTTGCATGGTGGTGAGCATGCGTTAGGGTATTTGCATGGTGGTGAGCATGCATTAGGGTATTTGCATGGTTGTGAGCATAAATTAGGGTATGTACATGGTTGTAAAGATGAGTTGAGTATGTGTATGGTTGTGAGCATGATTTAGAGTATTTACATGTTGTGAGCATGAGTTAGGGTATGTGAATTATTATAAGCATGAGTATGTGCATGGTGGTAAGCATGAGTTAGGATTTGTGTATGGAAGTGAGCATGTTAGGTTATGTGCATGCTTTTGAGCATGAGTTAGGGTATGTGCATGGTAGTGAGCATGATTTAGGGTATTTACATGTTGTGAACAGGAGTTAAGGTATGTGCATGGTGGTAAGCATGAGTTAGGATTTGTGTATGGAAGTGAGCATGTTAGGTTATGTGCATGCTTTTGAGCATGAGTTAGGGTATGTGCATGGTAGTGAGCATGAGTTAGGGTATGTGCATGGTAGTGAGCATGAGTTAGGGTATGTGAATGGATGTGATAATGAGTTAGGGTATGTGCATGGTTGTGAGCATGAGTTAGGGTATGTGCATGATTGTAAGCATGAGTTAGGGTATGTGCATGGTTGTGAGCACGAGTTAGTGTATGTGCATGGTTGTGAGCACGAGTTAGGGTATGTGCATGGTTGTGAGCATGAGTTAGGGTATGTGCACGGTTGTGAGCATGAGTTAGGGTATGTGCATGGTTGTGAGCATGAGTTAGGGTATGTGCATGGTTGTGAGCATGAGTTAGGGTATGTGCATGGTTGTGAGCATGAGTTAGGGAATGTGCATGGTTGTGAGCATGAGTTAGGTGTATGTGTATGGTTGTGAGCATGAGTTAGGGTATGTGCATTGTTGTGAGCATGAATTAGTGTATGTGCATGGTGGTGAGCATGTGTTAGGGTATTTGCATGGTTGTGAGGATAAATTAGGGTATGTACATGGTTGTGAGCATAAGTTGAGTATGTGTATGGTTGTGAGCATGATTTAGGGTATTTACATGTTGTGAGCATGAGTTAGGGTATGTGAATTATTATGAGCATGAGTATGTGCATGGTGGTAAGCATGAGTTAGGATTTGTGTATGGAAGTGAGGATGAGTTAGGTTATGTGCATGCTTTTGCGCATGAGTTAGGGTATGTGCATGGTAGTGAGCAGGAGTTAGGGTATGTGCATGGTGGTGAGCATGAGTTAGGATTTGTGTATGGAAGTGAGCATGAGTTAGGTTATGTGCATGCTTTTGAGCATGAGTTAGGGTATGTGCATGGTAGTGAGCAGGAGTAAGGGTATGTGCATGGTGGTGAGCATGAGTTAGGGTATGTGAATGAATGTGATCATGAGTTAGGGTATGTGAATAGATGTGATCATGAGTTAGGGTTTATGTATGGTTGTGAGCATGAGATAGGGTATGTGCATGGTTGTGAGCATGAGTTAGGGTATGTGCATGGTTGTGAGCATGAGTTAGGGTATGTGCATGGTTGTGAGCATGAGTTAGGGTATGTGCATGGTTGTGAGCATGAGTTAGGGTATGTGTTTGGTTGTGAGCATGAGTTAGGGTATGTGCATGGTTGTGAGCATGAGTTAGGGAATGTGCATGGTTGTGAGCATGAGTTAGGGTATGTGTTTGGTTGTGAGCATGAGTTAGGGTATGTGCATGGTTGTGAGCATGAGTTAGGGAATGTGCATGGTTGTGAGCATGAGTTAAAGTATGTGTATGAATGTGAGCATGAGTTAGGGTATGTGCATCAGTCAGTGTATGTGCATGGGTGTGATTATGAGTTAGGGTATGTGCATGGATGTGATCATGAGTTAGGTTATGTGCATGGTTGTGAGCATGAGTTAGGATATGTGCATGGTTGTAAACATGAGTTAGGGTATGTGCATGGTTCTGAGCATGAGTTAGGGAATGTGCATGGTTGTGAGCATGAGTTAGGGAATGTGCATGGTTGTGAGCATGAGTTAAAGTATGTGTATGGTTGTGAGCATGAGTTAGGGTATGTGCATGGTTGTGAGCATGAGTTAGGGCATTTGTATGGTTGTGAGCATGAGTTAGGGTATGTCCATGGTTGTGAGCATGTTAGGGTATGTTCATGGTTGTGAGCATGAATTAGGTTATGTGTATGGTTGTAAGCATGAGTTAGGGTATATGCATGCTTGTGAGCATGAGTTAGAGTATGTGCATGAGTTGGGGTATGTGTATGGATGTGAGCATAGGTTAGGGTATGTGCATGCTTTTGAGCAGGAGTTAGGGTATATGCATTGTTGTGAGCAGGAGTTAGGGTATATGCATTGTTGTGAGCATGAGTTAGGGTATGTGGATGGATGTGATCATGAGTTAGTGTATGTGCATGGTTGTGAGCATGAGTTAGGGTATGTGCATGGTTGTGAGCATGAGTTAGGGTTTATGTATGGTTGTGAGCATGAGATAGGGTATGTGCATGGTTGTGAGCATGAGTTAGGGTATGTGTATGGTTGTGAGCATGAGTTAGGGTATGTGCATTGTTGTGAGCATGAGTTAGTGTATGTGCATGGTGATGAGCATGTGTTAGGGTATGTGCATCGTTGTGAACATAAGTTAGAGTATGTGCATGTTTGTGAGTATGAGTCCGGGTATGTGAATGGTTGTGAGCATGAGTTAGGGTATGAGCATGGTGGTGAGCATGCGTTAGGGTATTTGCATGGTTGTTAGTATAAATTAGGGTATGTGCATAGTTGTGAGCATGATATAAGGTATGTACATGGTTGTGAGCATGAGTTGAGTATGTGTATGGCTGTGAGTATGATTTAGGGTATTTACATGTTGTTAGCATGAGTTAGGGTATGCAAATTATTATGAGCATGAGTATGTGCATGGTGGTAAGCATGAGTTAGGATTTGTGTATGGAAGTGAGGATGAGTTAGGGTATGTGCATGGTTCTGAGCATGAGTTAGGGAATGTGCATGGTTGTGAGCATGAGTTAAAGTATGTGTATGGTTGTGAGCATGAGTTAGGGTATGTGCATGGTTGTGAGCATGAGTTAGGATATGTGCATGGTTGTAAACATGAGTTAGGGTATGTGCATGGTTCTGAGCATGAGTTAGGGAATGTGCATGGTTGTGAGCATGAGTTAAAGTATGTGTATGGTTGTGAGCATGAGTTAGGGTATGTGCATGGTTGTGAGCATGAGTTAGGGCATTTGTATGGTTGTGAGCATGAGTTAGGGTATGTTGTGAGCATGAGTTAGTGTATGTGCATGGTTGTGAGCATGAGTTAGGGTATATGCATGGTTGTGAGCATGAGTTAGGGTATGTGCATGACTTTGGGCATGATGTAGTGTACGTGCATGGTTGTAAGCATGAGTTGGGGTATGTGTATGGATGTGAGCATAGGTTAGGGTATGTGCAAGCTTTTGAGCAGGAGTTAGGGCATATGCATTGTTGTGAACATGAGTTAGCGTATGTGCATGGATGTGATCATGAGTTAGTGTATGTGCATGGTTGTGAGCATGAGTTAGTGTATATGCATGGTTGTGAGTATGAGTCCGGGTATGTGAATGGTTGTGAGCATGAGTTTGGTTATGTGCATGGTGGTGAACATGAGTTTGGGTATGTGCATGGTGGTGAGCATGCGTTAAGGTATTTGCATGGTTGTGCATAGTTGTGAGCATGATTTAGGGTATGAACATGGTTGTGAGCATGAGTTAGGGTATGTGCATGGTTGTGAGCATGAGTTAGGGTATGTGAATGGTTGTGAGCATGAGTTATAGTATTTGTATGTTTGTAATCATGATTTAGGGTATGGACATGGTTGTGAGCATGAGTTAGGGTTTGTGCATGGTGGTGAGCATGAGTTAGGGTATTTGTATGGTTGTGAGCATTAATTAGGATAAGTGCATGGTTGTGAACATGAATTAAGGTATGTGCATAATTTTGAGCATGAGTTAGGGTATGTGTATGGATGTGAGCATGAGTTTGGGTATGTGCATGGTTGTGAGCATGAGATTCAGTATTTCATGGTTGTGAGCCTGAATTAGGGTATGTGCATGGTGGTGAGCATTAGTTAGGGTATGTGCATGGTGGTGAGCATGATGTATGGTATTTGCATGGTTGTGAGCATGAATTAGGGTATGTACATATTTATGAGCATGAGTTAAGGTATGTGCATAATTTTGAGGATGAGTTAGGGTATGTGCATGGTTGTGAGCATAAGTTAGGGTATGTGCATGATTGTGAACATGAGTTAGGGCATTTGTATGGTAAGCATGAACTACAGAATATGCATGGGTGTGAGCATGAATTAAGGTATGTACATGGTTGTTAGCATAACTTAGGGTTTGTGTATGGTTGTGAGCATGAGATTCAGTATTTCATGGTTGTGAGCATGAATTAGGGTATGTGTATGGTGGTGAGCATTAGATAGGGTATGTGCATGGTGGTGAGCATGATGTACGGTATTAACATGGTGGTGAGCATGAGTTAGGGTATGTGCATGGGTGTGAGCATGAGTTAACATATGTGTTTGGATGTGAACATAGTTTATGGTATGTGCATGGTTGTGAGCATGAATTAGGGTATGTACATGGTTGTGAGCATGGCTTAGGGTATGTACATGGTTGTGAGCATGAGTTAAAGTATGTGCATAATTTTGAGCATGAGTTAGGTTATGTGTATGGATGTGAGCATGAGTTAGGTTATGTGTATCGATGTGAGCATGAGTTAGGGTATGTGAATGGTTGTGAGCATGAGTTATGGTTTGTGCATGGTGGTGAGCATGAGTTATGGTATTTGTATGGTTGTGAGCGTGAATTAGGGTATGTTCATGGTTATGAACATGAATTAGGATATGTGCATGGTTGTGAGCATGAGTTAAGGTATGTGCATCATTTTGAGCATGAGCTAGGGTATGTGTATGGATGTGAGCATGAGTTTGGGTATGTGCATGCTCACGCATGAGATTCAGTATTTCATGGTTGTGAGCCTGAATTAGGGTATGTGCATGGTGGTGAGCATTAGTTAGGGTATTTGCATGGTTGTGAGCATGAATTAGGGTATGTACATCGTTATGAGCATGAGTTAAGGTATGTGCCTAATTTTGAGAATGAGTTAGGGTATGTGTATGTATGTGAACATGAGTTAGGGTATGTGCATGGTTGTGAGCATAAGTTAGGGTATGTACATTAATGTGAGCATGAGTTAGGGCATTTGTATGGTTGTGAGCATGAACTACAGAATGTGCATGCTTGTGAGCATGAGATTCAGTATTTCATGGTTGTGAGCATGAATTAGGGTATCTGCATGGTGGTGAGCATGATGTACGGTATTTGCATGGTTGTATGGTATTTGCATTTGTATGGTTGTTAAAAAGCATGAGTTAGGGTATATACATGGTTGTGAGCATGAGTTAGGATATGTGCATGATTGTGAGCATGAGATAGGGCATTTGTAGGGTTGTGAGCATGAACTACAGAATGTGCATGGTTGTGAGCATGAGATTCAGTATTTCATGGTTGTGAGCATGAAATATGGTATGTGCATGGTCGTGAGCATGAGTTAGGGTATGTGCATGGTTGTGAGCATGAGTTAGGGCATTTGTAGGATTGTGAGCATGAACTACAGAATGTGCATGGTTGTGAGCATGAGTTAGGGTATGTGCATGGTTGTGAGCATGAATTATGGTATGTATAGGGTTGTGAGCATGAGTTATGGTTTGTGCCTGGTGATGAGCATGAGTTAGGGTATTTGTATGGTTGTGGGTATGTGCATGTTTGTGAGCATGAATTCGGTTATGTGGATGGTTGTGAGCATGAGTTAGGGTATGTGTATGGTTGTGAGCATGAGTAAGGGTATTTGTATAGTTGTGAGCATGAGTTAGGGTATGTGTATGGTGGTGAGCATGAGTTAGGGTATGTGCATGGTGGTGAGCATGAGTTAGGGTATGTGCATGTTTGTGAGCATGAATTCGGGTATGTGGATGGTTGTGAGCATGAGTTAGGGTATGTGTATGGTTGTGAGCATGAGTAAGGGTATTTGTATAGTTGTGAGCATGAGTTAGGGTATGTGTATGGTGGTGAGCATGAGTTAGGGTATGTGCATGGTGGTGAGCATGAGTTAGGGTATGTGCATGGTGGTGAGCATGAGTTAGGGTATGTGCATGGTGGTGAGCATGAGTTAGGGTATGTGTATGGTGGTGAGCATGAGTTAGGGTATGTGCATAGTTGTGAGCATGAGTTAACATAAGTGTATGGTTGTGAGCATGAGTTAGGGTATGTGCATGATTGTGAGCATGAGTTAGGGCATTTGTATGGTTGTAAGCATAAATTGGGGCATGTGCATGGCTGTGAGCATGAGTTAGGGTATTTGCATGCTTTTGAGCAGGAATTAGGGTATATGCATTGTTGTGAGCATGAGTTAGGGTATTTGTATGGTTGTGGGCATGAGTTAGGGTATTTGTATGGTTGTGGGCATGAGTTAGGGTATGTGCATGGTTGTGAGCATGAGTTAACATAAGTGTATGGTTGTGAGCATGAGTTAGGGTATGTGCATGATTGTCAGCATGAGTTATGGCATTTGTATGGTTGTGAGCATGAACTACGGAATATGCATGGTTGTGAGCATGAATTAAGGTATGTACATGGTTGTTAGCATAACTTAGGGTTTGTGCATGGTTGTGAGTGAGCATGAGATTCAGTATTTCATGGTTGTGAGCATGAATTAGGGTATGTGTATGGTGGTGAGCATTAGATAGGGTATGTGCATGGTGGTGAGCATGTTGTACGGTATTTACATGGTGGTGAGCATGAGTTAGGGTATGTGCATGGGTGTGTGTATGAGTTAGGCTATGTGCATGGTTATGAGCATAAATTAGGGTATTTGTATGGTTGTGAGTATGAGTTACGATATTTGGTTGTGAGCATGAATTAGGGTATGTGCATGATTGTGAGCATGAGTTAGGCTATGTGCATGGTTGTGATCATCAGTTAACATATGTGTTTGTATGTGAGCATGGTTTATGGTATGTGCATGGTTGTGAGCATGAGTTAGCATATGTGAATGATTTAAAGTGAGAGTAGGTGGGGGTAGGGCAGAATATATTATACACAAGAGATTTAGTGGTTAAGGGCGAATAGCCCAATTTGAGTTTTGTAATCTCCTAACCACTAATACCTCCTGCCACAGATTTAAAGTTAAGAGCAAGGTACAACTAACAAGTAATTGTAAATAGACTTACAAGTAAGGATAGGTAACTTAAATCTGTGAGGAAAATTCCACTAATAGTGCCCTAGCAGAGTCAAAGCTAGATTTGTATTTAATTTAGAAAAAAATGTTTTTTCTCCATTCATACACTAAAGTTTATTAAATCAATATTTTAACCACACATACATTTAGCAAGAGCTAAAAATGAAAAACACTGCACCCAAGTTGAGCTATGGTTTTTAAATTAATCTGAAATCAGCGTCAAAGGTATCTTGCAGCAAAATTATAAATATAGGCTAAGCCCTTACAATCCGAGGGCTAGATTAAGTATTAAGTTTTACCAAGTTTTAAAGCTGCATTTTACCAGACCAACAAGGGTGAGCAAGTTAAAAAGAGGGGAAAGACAGAGCTTATCCCAGAGGACAACTGACGTACGTTTCACAAAAAACGCTTCCTCAGAGGGGTGTGGAGCCGCTGCAAAATGTCATATTTATGAGTCTTTAAGACCCTCCTCCGGTATTTGAGTGGGTATGCCTGAATTGTCAAAGCTCAAATTTTTATTGGCTTGTACATATGTCAATCATAAAAGTGACTGGGGATAGGGTAGGGTAGGGGGTAGTGGTTCCTGACGTCAGTGTTACGTCTGAAATGGGCGTATTTGTTTATATTTGCATCGCTGGTATAGCCCTCATTGGATGATTGCATTGAACATATGTTCCGTTGTTATGCTCAGCCGAATATCTGACACCTAAATAGGCGGCATAAAACAGTTACTGCCGAGCACGACCGTTTATCGTAGGTAGATAAATTTAATTTGATACGTCCCTTTCACAAAAGAGTTGTACCAGGCGGCTGCTATTTAGCCGAAATTACTGTCAGCCTCATTCATTCCCAGATCTAAACGATGACACATATAGAAGCATAGCAATATATATCGGAGTACAGAATAGTCCTTTTTCCATTTGTCAACAACTTGCTTTTATCGATAATATAAAGGAATATGATTTATCGACTCGATTTAATGCTGAACTTTCCATATGTGTATGTTTGGTCATAGGAGGCGTGCCAAAGTGTCAGTTATCGGGTTAGCTCGATAGGAGGATACACTTCCCATATGTTTATCTTAGTCATAGGGGGCGTGCCGGACAGCGGTGTATCGCTCTCTGATTGGGCAATACTACATATGTTCTATCATATATATAATAGTGAAATTCTATAATATTCCCCATATAAGGAGTAATCTAACTACAATATATATCCATTTACTGATCCGCTTGTTAGATAGGGGATAGAGCATATAGATGACAAAATATGTGTCAATCTAGACCCTACCTATGTTAGGATTAGATTTCTTGCAAGTGTCCGGGTATTGTTTGATTATTCCCTATTATGTCATGAACATTATTGGGATATAGCGCATCTAGCGCTGCTTAAGTTTTTGTGAGTAAGCAGCCCGTGAGCTTAATTAATCCTATGGCCAATTCTACAGGACATTGCATTAATAACGCCACTATTTGTTGGAAAGTGCATAGGTATCAGAGATGATTTTTAGTGATGTTAATATTGCTTTCTGCACAAATATAATAGGGTATATATTATTAGAATATATGTATAGAAGATAACCTTATTTTCTTACTAGTTTTAATTCTCAGGTATATTCTGGTGTACTTGTAACAGATAGTATGCTTGATTGTACTCAAAATTGATACTCTCAGTGCTCCGGATGGCGACTTTGTTGAATGATTGCTGTGCAGATCATTTGTATTTTATGTATATAGGTAGTGACTGTGAGTATCGTGATAGATGTGATGACATAGATGTTTGAAGTGTACTATTAAATTCTCAAAAAATAATACATATTGAAAGTGAACAAAACAGGGGAACAAAAAGTGAAACATACATATCTAAGTGTATATAAATTAACAAGTGGGTTTTTGAACGTATGATAATTTTCGTGTATATAATATTATAAATTAAATAATCAAGTGAAGGATATAATTGCCTCAAAATTAAGGTTGTGAATATAATTTTGGTCAGTGTAGGTGGATCACGGTCTGAGCCATGAATTATAAAAGGTGAAGAGAAAAGAAGATTTTTGGTATAAGTGATACAGTATCTCACTTACAGATATACAAAATAATTATTGAAATCATTCATGCCATTTGGTTTTACAGAATTTAGACGGTAGATCCATTTGCACTCAAGTTTGAGTAATATTTTCTCCAGATTGCCTCCTCGTATTCCTAATGAGGCTTTTTGAATGACCATATATTTCAGGTTGGTAGTGGAACACTTATGATGTATTTGAAAGTGTTTTGCGACTGATGTTAACTTTTTGCCACGCGCTTCATCCTTATTGGCATTTTTTATATTATTAGCGTGTTCAAGGATACGTACCCTGATCTCACGGGTAGTCATGCCAACATAAATCATTTTGCATTGGCAAAAAAGAGCATATACAACCGCAATAGTTCTACAGGAAAAATGGGAGGCAAGAATGTATGAATAACCATCTTTATCTTGGATGGTTTTGGACTTCATTACATATGGGCAGGCAGAGCAAGTACCACAGGGATACATCCCTGGGTCAGTGTCCTTTTTCTTAAAAGATCTCACATAATGACTGGACACAAGTTTATCCCTAAGATTTGTGGGTCTTTTGTACCCAATAGAGATTCTGTCACCAATAGTTTCTTTCAAAGAGGGATCATTTTGTTATATTTTCCAGTGTTGGTTGATTATTTTGGTTACTTCTGGCATTTGTGGGTTATATGTAGTAATTAGTCTTGGATTGGACTCACTTGTATTTTTGATCTTTGGGACGAGCAAATTATCTCTATGAATGTTCAAGGCCTTGTATTTGGCTCGTTTGACTGCTTTCTTGCTATAGCCTCGTGCTATTAGTCTGTCCATTAGGGCTTTACTTTCTGTGAGATATATGTCAGTACTGGAGCAATTACGTCTTAGACGCAGAAATTCCCCAAAGGGGATAGCCTTAAGGGTGCATGGTGGATGAGCACTAGATCTATGTAACAGAGTGTTAGTCGCTGTTTCTTTTCGATAGATAGTGGTGTTAATAAAACCATCTTCTTTCTTGAATATGGTTATGTCCAAAAAGGAAATTTTGTGCTGATCAGCTGAATAGGTTAGTTTGATGTTTTTGTTATTCATGTTTACTTTTGTCATGAACTGATCCAATTCCTGAGATGTCCCTTCCCATATGAATAAGACATCATCTATATATCTTATCCATAACGGGATGTGATCAGTATGATGTTGTAATTCAGTAGAAAAAACATCAAAGAGCTCCCAATGCCCCAAGAACAGGTTGGCATACGTAGGTGCGCAGGCTGTACCCATTGCGGTACCTTGCGTCTGTAAGTAGTACCTATCGTTGAAGGTGAAAAACTTATGTGTCAAGACAAACTGCAGTAGTTGGATCACAAAATTGTTGTGATCTTCATTGTCATTAGTATTAGATGAAAGGAAATACTTGATGGCTGCTATTCCATCTGTATGTCTTATGTTCGTGTAAAGTGACTCAACGTCTGCAGTGACGAACCACATATCATCAGATAGCTGTATGTTTTGTAATATTTGTAGTACCTCCATAGTATCACGGACATATGAAGGTAATGTAGTTAGATACTCTCTTAACCTTTGGTCAACATATCTGCTGGCATTTTCAGTTAGATTGTCATTCCCAGAGACGATAGGCCTACCAGGGGGTATTTGGGAGTTCTTATGCACCTTTGGTAAGAAATATAATGTGGCGACTTTAGGATGATCTATGGTTAAGTACTTTTTCTCAGTATTTGTAATGATGTTATTTGCCCAAGCTTGTTTGACTAAGTTATTATATTGTGTCAAATATGAGCTTTGAGGATTAAAGATCAGTTGTTTATAGCAAGTAGAATTAGATAGCTGTCTTGAGGCTTCATCTTTGTACATTTTAGATGGCCACAATACCACATTCCCACCCTTATCAGACGGTTTTATAGTGACATCTTTCCAAGATTCAATCTCATTCAGAGCTTTGAATTCTGATCTTGTCAAATTGTGATTTTTTCGAATAACAGGCAATTGTTCGATTTGATGGCAGACCATTTTACAAAATACCTGAATTTCAGGCGAGTTGGACATAGAGGGAACATATTTGGATTTTGGTTTAAGTGTGGTTCTCCATGTATTAGAATTAAGTAGGGTTACATCATTAGAGTTAGTCATATCCTCATCACTGAGTTGTTCTAATAGTTCAACTGTACTTAGATCTGCTGCATCTAAAACATTGGGATTATAGGCATATATCTTTTTTAGCATCAACTTGCGTGAAAATAAGTGTATGTCTTTTATTAATTCAAACTTATCAAGATAATTTACTGGACAAAAAGATAATCCCTTGGATAGTACAGCTATGTGATCTTGATTCAGTGTATGATCTGATAAATTAATGACCCTTAATTTGTCATCCTGATTTTGGAGAAGGGACTCAGTTCCCTCCTCCTGGTGGATTGGCGTGTTGGACCAGTGAATTTCCTTTTGTTCCCCCGTGAGTTGGGTATTGTGTGATTGGTCTGCAGTGTAGGAGGAGTAGGATTGTGTGGAGTTTGGACTAAAAAAGAAGAGGAAGATGTATTTAATGACTGTGCAGCACTGTGTGTCTTGGGTCTAGTGGATTGGGAGACATTATCAGTGCTATTGCTGCTCTGAATAGTGTGCTGGGTAAGATTACCTATCTCTACCTCATTATCAGAGATGTCAGATTCACTCTCAGCACTACTATCAGTTTGTTGTATTATGTATCTATTTGATCTGTGTCTGGATGTATGGTTGCTGCGCCAACGGTATATTCTCTGATTTTGAAAATCCTCAATGTCTCGTTGGAGTTTCTGTTTTTTGTTTGCTACCAATTCCAATTCTAATTTGTCTAGCTCATGTTGGTATTTATCATATTTTGCTTTGTAATCAAATTTTTCATCAAATTTAGACAATTGAGTGTTGTATTCCTCTATTTCAGTGTCTAGTTTGGTGAGCTCTAATTTGTCATGTTTTATTAGAATTTGGATTAGTTTTAGCGAACATTCAGTTAGTGCAGTTTCCCATTGTTTCACTAGATCTTCATTGTTTAAGGTAAAGGCAGGGAATACTTTCATTCTTAACCCTCTGGGTATTAGATTTTTTTCGGCATATTTTTCGAAAAAATGCCAGTTCCACCACCTTTTAGACTGCTTGTGTAAGGTCTGATGTAATTTGCACAGTACATTATTCAACTCTTCTTCATTAATTTTTATGTTATCACTATTAGGTGTATTGAACAGTGAATTTAGTTCCTGTAATCTTTTTTGCTGGCGATTAGCTATATCACCTTGAATATTCATAGTTTATGTAATAAAACCCCCTAGAAAAAGGCTAAACCCAGAATATCGAGTCGATAAATCATATTCCTTTATATTAGCGATAAAAGCAAGTTGTTGACAAATGGAAAAAGGACTATTCTGTACTCCGATATATATTGCTATGCTTCTATATGTGTCATCGTTTAGATCTGGGAATGAATGAGGCTGACAGTAATTTCGGCTAAATAGCAGCCGCCTGGTACAACTCTTTTGTGAAAGGGACGTATCAAATTAAATTTATCTACCTACGATAAACGGTCGTGCTTGGCAGTAACTGTTTTATGCCGCCTATTTAGGTGTCAGATATTCGGCTGAGCATAACAACGGAACATATGTTCAATGCAATCATCCAATGAGGGCTATACCAGCGATGCAAATATAAACAAATACGCCCATTTCAGACGTAACACTGACGTCAGGAACCACTACCCCCTACCCTACCCTATCCCCACAGTCACTTTTATGATTGACATATGTACAAGCCAATAAAAATTTGAGCTTTGACAATTCAGGCATACCCACTCAAATACCGGAGGAGGGTCTTAAAGACTCATAAATATGACATTTTGCAGCGGCTCCACACCCCTCTGAGGAAGCGTTTTTTGTGAAACGTACGTCAGGGGTCCTCTGGGATAAGCTTTGTCTTTCCCTTCTTTTTAACTTGCTCACCCTTGTTGGTCTGGTAAAATGCAGCTTTAAAACTTGGTAAAACTTAATACTTAATCTAGCCCTCGGATTGTAAGGGCTTAGCCTATATTTATAACTTTGCTGCAAGATACCTTTGACGCTGATTTCAGATTAATTTAAAAACCATAGCTCAACTTGGGTGCAGTGTTTTTAATTTTTAGCTCTTGCTAAATGTATGTGTGGTTAAAATATTGATTTAATAAACTTTAGTGTATGAATGGAGAAAAAACATTTTTTTCTAAATTAAATACAAATCTAGCTTTGACTCTGCTAGGGCACTATTAGTGGAATTTTCCTCACAGATTTAAGCTACCTATCCTTACTTGTAAGTCTATTTACAATTACTTGTTAGCATATGTGAATGGTTGTGAGCATGAGTTAGGGCATATGCATGGTTGTTAGCATGAATTAATGTATGAGCATGGTTGTGAGCATAAATTAGGGCATTTGCATGCTTGTGAGCATAAGTTAGGTTATCTGCATGCTTTTGAGCAGGAATTAGGGTATATACATTGTTGTGAGCATGAGTTAGGGTATTTGTATGGTTGTGAGCATGAGTTAGGGTATGTGCATGGATGTGATCATGAGTTAGTGTATGTGCATGGTTGGGAGCATGAGTTAGGTTATGTGCATGGTTGTGAGCATAAGTTAGGGTATGTGCATCATTGTGAGCATGAGTTAGGGTATGTGCACCATTGTGAGCATGAGTTAGGGTATGTGCATGGTTGTGAGCATACGTTAGGGTATGTGCATGGTTGTGAGCATGGGTTAGGGTATGTGCATAGTTGTGAGCATGAGTTACGGTATGTGCATGGTTGTGAGCATACGTTAGGGTATGTGCATGGTTGTGAGCATGAGTTACGGTATGTGGATTGATGAAAGCATGAGTTAGGGTACGTTTATGATTGTGAGCAGGAGTTAGGATATGTGCATGGTTGTGAGCAGGAGTTAGGATATGTGCATGGTTGTGAACATGAGTTTGGATATGTGCATGGTTGTGAGCATGAGTTAAGATATGTGCATGGTTGTGAGCATGAGTTAGGGTATGTGCATCATTGTGAGCATGAGTTAGGGTATATGCATGGTTGTGATTATAAGTTAGGGTATGTGCATGGTTGTGAGCATGAGTTAGGGTATGTGCATGGTTGTGAGCATGAGTTAGGGTATGTGCATGGTTGTGAGCATAAGTTAGGGTATGTGCATGGTTGTGAGCATGAGTTAGGGTATGTGCATGGTTGTGAGCATAAGTTAGGGTATGTGCATGGTTGTGAGTATAAGTTAAGGTTGTGAGCATGAGATACGGTATGTGGATTAATGAAAGCATGAGCTAGGATACGTGCATGGTCGTGAGCATGAGTTATAATATGTGCATGGTTGTGAGCATGAATTAGGTTATGTGCATGGTTGTGAGCATAAGTTATGGTATGTGCATCATTGTATGAGTTAGGGTATGTGCATGGTTGTGAACATGAGTTAGGGTATGTCCATGGTTGTGAGCATGAGTTAGGTTATGTGCATGGTTGTGAGCATGAGTTAGGTTATGTGCATGGTTGGGAGTATGAGTTAGGTTATGTGCATGGTTGGGAGCATGAGTTAGGTTATGTGCATGGTTGTGAGCATGAGTTAGGGTATGTGCATGGTTGTGAGCATGAGTTAGGGTATGTGCATGGTTGTGAGCATACGTTAGGGTATGTGCATGGTTGTTAGCATGAGTTACGGTATCTGCATGGTTGTGAGCATAAGTTAGGGTATGTGCATCATTGTGAGCATGAGTTAGGGTATGTGCATGGTTGTGAACATGAGTTAGGGTATGTGCATGGTTGTGAGCATGAGTTAGGGTATGTGCATGGTTGTGAGCATAAGTTAGGGTATGTGCATGGTTGTGAGTATAAGTTAAGGTTGTGAGCATGAGATACGGTATGTGGATTAATGAAAGCATGAGCTAGGATACGTGCATGGTTGTGAGCATGAGTTATAATATGTGCATGGTTGTGAGCATGAGTTAGGTTATGTGCATGGTTGTGAGCATAAGTTATGGTATGTGCATCATTGTATGAGTTAGGGTATGTGCATGGTTGTGAACATGAGTTAGGGTATGTGCATGGTTGTGAGCATGAGTTAGGTTATGTGCATGGTTGTGAGCATGAGTTAGGTTATGTGCATGGTTGGGAGTATGAGTTAGGTTATGTGCATGGTTGGGAGCATGAGTTAGGTTATGTGCATGGTTGTGAGCATGAGTTAGGGTATGTGCATGGTTGTGAGCATGAGTTAAGGTATGTGCATGGTTGTGAGCAAACGTTAGGGTATGTGCATGGTTGTGAGCATGAGTTACGGTATCTGCATGGTTGTGAGCATAAGTTAGGGTATGTGCATCATTGTGAGCATGAGTTAGGGTATGTGCATGGTTGTGAGCATATGTTAGGGTATGTGCATGGTTGTGAGCATACGTTAGGGTATGTGCATGGTTGTGAGCATGAGTTAGGTTCTGTGCATGGTTGTGAGCATGAGTTAGGGTATGCGCATGGTTGTGAGCATATGTTAGGGTATGCGCATGGTTGTGAGCATGAGTTGGGGTATGTGCATGGTTGTGAGCATACGTTAGGGTATGTGCATGGTTGTGAGCATGAGTTACAGTATGTGGATAGATGAATGCATGAGTTAGGGTATGTGCATCATTGTGAGAATGAGTTAAGGTATGTGCATGGTTGTGAGCATACGTTAGGGTATGTGCATGGTTGTGAGCATGAGTTACGGTATGTGGATTGATGAAAGCATGAGTTAGGGTACGTGCATGGTTGTGAGCATGAGTTAGGGCATTTGTAGGATTGTGAGCATGAACTACAGAATGTACATGGTTGTGAGCATGAGTTTAGGGTATGTGCATGGTTGTGAGCATGAATTATGGTATGTATAAGGTTGTGAGCATGAGTTATGGTTTGTGCATGGTGGTGAGCATGAGTTAGGTTATTTGTATGGTTGTGAAAATGATCTAGCATATGTACATTTTTGTGAATGAGTAGGGTATGTGAATGATTGTGAGCATTAGTTAAGGTATGTGCATGGTGATGAGCATGAGTTAGGGTATTTGTATGGTTGTGGGTATGTGCATGTTTGTGAGCATGACTTCGGGTATGTGGATGGTTGTGAGCATGAGTTATGGTATGTGTATGGTTGTGAGCATGAGTAAGGGTATTTGTATAGTTGTGAGCATGAGTTAGGGTATGTGTATGGTGGTGAGCATGAGTTAGGGTATGTGCATGGTGGTGAGCATGAGTTAGGGTATGTGCATGTTTGTGAGCATGAATTCAGGTATGTGGATGGTTGTGAGCATGAGTTAGGGTATGTGTATGTTTGTGAGCATGAGTAAGGGTATTTGTATAGTTGTGAGCATGAGTTAGGGTATGTGTATGGTGGTGAGCATGAGTTAGGGTATGTGTATGGTGGTGAGCATGAGTTAGGGTATGTGCATGGTGGTGAGCATGAGTTAGGGTATGTGCATGGTGGTGAGCATGAGTTAGGGTATGTGCATGGTGGTGAGCATGAGTTAGGGTATGTGCATGGGGGTGAGCATGAGTTAGGGTATGTGCATGGTTGTGAGCATGAGTTAGGGTATGTACATGGTTGTGAGCATCAGTTAGGGTATGTGCATGGTTGTGAGGATACGTTAGGGTATGTGCATGGTTGTGAGCATGAGTTAGGGTATTTGCATGCTTTTGAGCAGGAATGAGGGTATATGCATTGTGAGCATGAGTTAGGGTATTTGTATGGTTGTGAGCATGAGTTAGGGTATGTGCATGGTTGTGAGCATGAGTTAACATAAGTGTATGGTTGTGAGCATGAGTTAGGGTATGTGCATGATTGTGAGCATGAGTTAGGGCATTTGTATGGTTGTAAGCATAAATTGGGGCATGTGCATGGTTGTGAGCATGAGTTAGGGTATTTGCATGCTTTTGAGCAGGAATTAGGGTATATGCATTGTTGTGAGCATGAGTTAGGGTATTTGTATGGTTGTGAGCATGAGATAGGGTATGTGCATGGTTGTGAGCATGAGTTAACATAAGTGTATGGTTGTGAGCATGAGTTAGGGTATGTGCATGGTTGTGAGCATGAGTTAGGGCATTTGTATGGTTGTGAGCATGAACTACAGAATATGCATGGTTGTGAGCATGAATTAAGGTATGTACATTGTTGTTAGCATAACTTAGGGTTTGTGCATGGTTGTGAGTGAGCATGAGATTCAGTATTTCATGGTTGTGAGCATGAATTAGGGTATGTGTATGGTGGTGAGCATGTTGTACGGTATTTACATGGTGGTGAGCATGAATTAGGGTATGTGCATGGGTGTGAGCATGAGTTAGGCTATGTGCATGGTTATGAGCATAAATTAGGGTATTTGTATGGTTGTGAGTATGAGTTACGATATTTGGTTGTGAGCATGAATTAGGGTATGTGTATGATTGTGAGCATGAATTAAGGTATGTGTATGATTGTGAGCATGAGTTAGGCTATGTGCATGGTTGTGATCATCAGTTAACATATGTGTTTGGATGTGAGCATGGTTTATGGTATGTGCATGGTTGTGAGCATGAGTTAGCATATGTGAATGGTTGTGAGCATGAGCTAGGGCAAATGCATGGTTGTTAGCATGAATTAATGTATGAGCATGGTTGTGAGCATAAATTAGGGCATTTGCATGCTTGTGAGCATAAGTTAGGTTACGTGCATGCTTTTGAGCAGGAATTAGGGTATATACATTGTTGTGAGCATGAGTTAGGGTATGTGCATGGTTGGGAGCATGAGTTAGGTTATGTGCATGGTTGTGAGCATAAGTTAGGGTATGTGCATCATTGTGAGCATGAGTTAGGGTATGTGCATCATTGTGAGCATGAGTTAGGGTATGTGCATGGTTGTGAGCATACGTTAGGGTATGTGCATGGTTGTGAGCATGGGTTAGGGTATGTGCATGGTTGTGAGCATGGGTTAGGGTATTTGCATGGTTGTGAGCATGAGTTAGGGTATGTGCATGGTTGGGAGCATGAGTTAGGTTATGTGCATGGTTGTGAGCATGAGTTAGGGTATGTGCATCATTGTGAGCATGAGTTAGGGTATGTGCATGGTTGTGAGCATACGTTAGGGTATGTGCATGGTTGTGAGCATGAGTTAGGGTATGTGCATGGTTGGGAGCATGAGTTAGGTTATGTGCATGGTTGTGAGCATGAGTTAGGGTATGTGCATCATTGTGAGCATGAGTTAGGGTATGTGCATGGTTGGGAGCATGAGTTAGGGTATGTGCATGGTTGTGAGCATGAGTTAGGGTATGTGCATCATTGTGAGCATGAGTTAGGGTATGTGCATGGTTGTGAGCATACGTTAGGGTATGTGCATGGTTGTGAGCATGGGTTAGGGTATGTGCATGGTTGTGAGCATGGGTTAGGGTATGTGTATGGTTGTGAGCATGAGTTAGGGTATGTGCATGGTTGGGAGCATGGGTTAGGGTATGTGCATGGTTGTGAGCATGGGTTAGGGTATGTGTATGGTTGTGAGCATGAGTTAGGGTATGTGCATGGTTGGGAGCATGAGTTAGGTTATGTGCATGGTTGTGAGCATAAGTTAGGGTATGTGCATCATTGTGAGCATGAGTTAGGGTATGTGCATCATTGTGAGCATGAGTTAGGGTATGTGCATGGTTGTGAGCATGAGATTCAGTATTTCATGGTTGTGAGCATGAAATATGGTATGTGCATGGTCGTGAGCATGAGTTAGGGTATGTGCATGGTTGTGAGCATGAGTTAGGGTATGTGCATCATTGTGAGCATGAGTTAGGGTATGTGCATGGTTGTGAGCATGAGATTCAGTATTTCATGGTTGTGAGCATGAAATATGGTATGTGCATGGTCGTGAGCATGAGTTAGGGTATGTGCATGGTTGTGAGCATGAGTTAGAGCATTTGTAGGATTGTGAGCATGAACTACAGAATGTGCATGGTTGTGAGCATGAGTTAGGGTATGTGCATGGTTGTGAGCATGAATTATGGTATGTATAGGGTTGTGAGCATGAGTTATGGTTTGTGCATGGTGGTGAGCATGAGTTAGGGTATTTGTATGGTTGTGAAAATGATCTAGCATATGTACATTTTTGTGAATGAGTAGGGTATGTGAATGATTGTGAGCATTAGTTAAGGTATGTGCAAGGTGATGAGCATGAGTTAAGGTATTTGTATGGTTGTGGGTATGTGCATGTTTGTGAGCATGAATTCGGTTATGTGGATGGTTGTGAGCATGAGTTAGGGTATGTGTATGGTTGTGAGCATGAGTAAGGGTATTTGTATAGTTGTGAGCATGAGTTAGGGTATGTGTATGGTGGTGAGCATGAGTTAGGGTATGTGCATGGTGGTGAGCATGAGTTAGGGTATGTGCATGTTTGTGAGCATGAATTCGGGTATGTGGATGGTTGTGAGCATGAGTTAGGGTATGTGTATGGTTGTGAGCATGAGTAAGGGTATTTGTATAGTTGTGAGCATGAGTTAGGGTATGTGTATGGTGGTGAGCATGAGTTAGGGTATGTGCATGGTGGTGAGCATGAGTTAGGGTATGTGCATGGTGGTGAGCATGAGTTAGGGTATGTGTATGGTGGTGAGCATGAGTTAGGGTATGTGCATAGGGGTGAGCATGAGTTAGGGTATGTCCATGGTGGTGAGCATGAGTTAGTTTATGTGCATGGTTGTGAGCATCAGTTAGGGTATGTGCATGGTTGTAAGGATACATTAGGGTATGTGCATGGTTGTGAGCATGAGTTAGGGTATTTGCATGCTTTTTAGCAGGAATGAGGGTATATGCATTGTTGTGAGCATGAGTTAGGGTATTTGTATGGTTGTGAGCATGAGCTAGGGTATGTGCATGGTTGTGAGCATGAGTTAACATAAGTGTATGGTTGTGAGCATGAGTTAGGGTATGTGCATGATTGTGAGCATGAGTTAGGGCATTTGTATGGTTGTAAGCATAAATTGGGGCATGTGCATGGTTGTGAGCATGAGTTAGGGTATTTGTATGCTTTTGAGCAGGAATTAGGGTATATGCATTGTTGTGAGCATGACATAGGGTATGTGCATGGTTGTGAGCATGAGTTAGGGCATTTGTATGGTTGTGAGCATGAACTACAGAATATGCATGGTTGTTAGCATAACTTAGGGTTTGTGCATGGTTGTGAGTGAGCATGAGATTCAGTATTTCATGGTTGTGAGCATGAATTAGGGTATGTGTATGGTGGTGAGCATTAGATAGGGTATGTGCATCATGGTGAGCATGTTGTACGGTATTTACATGGTGGTGAGCATGAGTTAGGGTATGTGCATGGGTGTGAGCATGAGTTAGGGTATGTGCATGGGTGTGAGCATGAGTTAGGCTATGTGCATGGTTATGAGCATAAATTAGGGTATTTGTATGGTTGTGAGTATGAGTTACAATATTTGGTTGTGAGCATGAATTAGGGTATGTGTATGATTGTGAGTATGAGTTAGGCTATGTGCATGGTTGTGATCATCAGTTAACATATGTTTTTTGATGTGAGCATGGTTTATGGTATGTGCATGGTTGTGAGCATGAGTTAGCATATGTGAATGGTTGTGAGCATGAGTTAGGGCATATGCATGGTTGTTAGCATGAATTAATGTATGAGCATGGTTGTGAGCATAAATTAGGGCATTTGCATGCTTGTGAGCATAAGTTAGGTTATCTGCATGCTTTTGAGCAGGAATTAGGGTATATACATTGTTGTGAGCATGAGTTAGGGTATTTGTATGGTTGTGAGCATGAGTTAGGGTATGTGCATGGTGGTGAGCATGAGTTAGGGTATGTGCATGGTGGTGAGCATGAGTTAGGGTATGTGCATGGTGGTGAGCATGAGTTAGGGTATGTGCATGGTGGTGAGCATGAGTTAGGGTATGTGCATGGGGGTGAGCATGAGTTAGGGTAGGTGCATGGGGGTGAGCATGAGTTAGGGTATGTACATGGTTGTGAGCATCAGTTAGGGTATGTGCATGGTTGTGAGGATACGTTAGGGTATGTGAATGGTTGTGAGCATGAGTTAGGGTATTTGCATGTTTGTGAGCATGAATTCGGGTATGTGGATGGTTGTGAGCATGAGTTAGGGTATGTGTATGGTTGTGAGCATGAGTAAGGGTATTTGTATAGTTGTGAGCATGAGTTAGGGTATGTGTATGGTGGTGAGCATGAGTTAGGGTATGTGCATGGGGGTGAGCATGAGTTAGGGTATGTCCATGGTGGTGAGCATGAGTTAGTGTATGTGCATGGTTGTGAGCATCAGTTAGGGTATGTGCATGGTTGTAAGGATACATTAGGGTATGTGCATGGTTGTGAGCATGAGTTAGGGTATTTGCATGCTTTTTAGCAGGAATGAGGGTATATGCATTGTTGTGAGCATGAGTTAGGGTATTTGTATGGTTGTGAGCATGAGCTAGGGTATGTGCATGGTTGTGAGCATGAGTTAACATAAGTGTATGGTTGTGAGCATGAGTTAGGGTATGTGCATGATTGTGAGCATGAGTTAGGGCATTTTTATCGTTGTTAGCATAAATTGGGGCATGTGCATGGTTGTGAGCATGAGTTAGGGTATTTGCATGCTTTTGAGCAGGAATTAGGGTATATGCATTGTTGTGAGCATGACTTAGGGTATGTGCATGGTTGTGAGCATGAGTTAACATAAGTGTATGGTTGTGAGCATGAGTTAGGGTATGTGCATGATTGTGAGCATGAGTTAGGGCATTTGTATGGTTGTGAGCATGAACTACAGAATATGCATGGTTGTGAGCATGAATTAAGGTATGTACATGGTTGTTAGCATAACTTAGGGTTTGTGCATGGTTGTGAGTGAGCATGAGATTCAGTATTTCATGGTTGTGAGCATGAATTAGGGTATGTGTATGGTGGTGAGCATTAGATAGGGTATGTGCATCATGGTGAGCATGTTGTACGGTATTTACATGGTGGTGAGCATGAGTTAGGGTATGTGCATGGGTGTGAGCATGAGTTAGGCTATGTGCATGGTTATGAGCATAAATTAGGGTATTTGTATGGTTGTGAGTATGAGTTACGATATTTGGTTGTGAGCATGAATTAGGGTATGTGTATGATTGTGAGTATGAGTTAGGCTATGTGCATGGTTGTGATCATCAGTTAACATATGTGTTTGGATGTAAGCATGGTTTATGGTATGTGCATGGTTGTGAGCATGAGTTAGCATATGTGAATGGTTGTGAGCATGAGTTAGGGCATATGCATGGTTGTTAGCATGAATTAATGTATGAGCATGGTTGTGAGCATAAATTAGGGCATTTGCATGCTTGTGAGCATAAGTTAGGTTATCTGCATGCTTTTGAGCAGGAATTAGGGTATATACATTGTTGTGAGCATGAGTTAGGGTATTTGTATGGTTGTGAGCATGAGTTAGGGTATGTGCATGGTGGTGAGCATGAGTTAGGGTATGTGCATGGTGGTGAGCATGAGTTAGGGTATGTGCATGGTGGTGAGCATGAGTTAGGGTATGTGCATGGGGTGAGCATGAGTTAGGGTATGTGCATGGTTGTGAGCATGAGTTAGGGTATGTACATGGTTGTGAGCATCAGTTAGGGTATGGGCATGGTTGTGAGGATACGTTAGGGTATGTGCATGGTTGTGAGCATGAGTTAGGGTATTTGCATGCTTTTGAGCAGGAATGAGGGTATATGCATTGTGAGCATGAGTTAGGGTATTTGTATGGTTGTGAGCATGAGTTAGGGTATGTGCATGGTTGTGAGCATGAGTTAACATAAGTGTATGGTTGTGAGCATGAGTTAGGGTATGTGCATGATTGTGAGCATGAGTTAGGGCATTTGTATGGTTGTAAGCATAAATTGGGGCATGTGCATGGTTGTGAGCATGAGTTAGGGTATTTGCATGCTTTTGAGCAGGAATTAGGGTATATGCATTGTTGTGAGCATGAGTTAGGGTATTTGTATGGTTGTGAGCATGAGTTAGGGTATGTGCATGGTTGTGAGCATGAGTTAACATAAGTGTATGGTTGTGAGCATGAGTTAGGGTATGTGCATGATTGTGAGCATGAGTTAGGGCATTTGTATGGTTGTGAGCATGAACTACAGAATATGCATGGTTGTGAGCATGAATTAAGGTATGTACATTGTTGTTAGCATAACTTAGGGTTTGTGCATGGTTGTGAGTGAGCATGAGATTCAGTATTTCATGGTTGTGAGCATGAATTAGGGTATGTGTATGGTGGTGAGCATGTTGTACGGTATTTACATGGTGGTGAGCATGAGTTAGGGTATGTGCATGGGTGTGAGCATGAGTTAGGCTATGTGCATGGTTATGAGCATACATTAGGGTATTTGTATGGTTGTGAGTATGAGTTACGATATTTGGTTGTGAGCATGAATTAGGGTATGTGTATGATTGTGAGCATGAGTTAGGCTATGTGCATGGTTGTGATCATCAGTTAACATATGTGTTTAGATGTGAGCATGGTTTATGGTATGTGCATGGTTGTGAGCATGAGTTAGCATATGTGAATGGTTGTGAGCATGAGTTAGGGCATATGCATGGTTGTTAGCATGAGTTAGGGCATATGCATGGTTGTTAGCATGAATTAATGTATGAGCATGGTTGTGAGCATAAATTAGGGCATTTGCATGCTTGTGAGCATAAGTTAGGTTACGTGCATGCTTTTGAGCAGGAATTAGGGTATATACATTGTTGTGAGCATGAGTTAGGGTATGTGCATGGTTGGGAGCATGAGTTAGGTTATGTGCATGGTTGTGAGCATAAGTTAGGGTATGTGCATCATTGTGAGCATGAGTTAGGGTATGTGCATGGTTGTGAGCATGAGTTAGGGCATTTGTAGGATTGTGAACATGAACTACAGAATGTGCATGGTTGTGAGCATGAGTTAGGGTATGTGCATGGTTGTGAGCATGAATTATGGTATGTATAGGGTTGTGAGCATGAGTTATGGTATGTATAGGGTTGTGAGCATGAGTTATGGTTTGTGCATGGTGGTGAGCATGAGTTAGGGTATTTGTATGGTTGTGAAAATGATCTAGCATATGTACATTTTTGTGAATGAGTAGGGTATGTGAATGATTGTGAGCATTAGTTAAGGTATGTGCAAGGTGATGAGCATGAGTTAGGGTATTTGTATGGTTGTGGGTATGTGCATGTTTGTGAGCATGAATTCGGTTATGTGGATGGTTGTGAGCATGAGTTAGGGTATGTGTATGGTTGTGAGCATGAGTAGGGGTATTTGTATAGTTGTGAGCATGAGTTAGGGTATGTGTATGGTGGTGAGCATGAGTTAGGGTATGTGCATGGTGGTGAGCATGAGTTAGGGTATGTGCATGTTTGTGAGCATGAATTCGGGTATGTGGATGGTTGTGAGCATGAGTTAGGGTATGTGTATGGTTGTGAGCATGAGTAAGGGTATTTGTATAGTTGTGAGCATGAGTTAGGGTATGTGTATGGTGGTGAGCATGAGTTAGGGTATGTGCATGGTGGTGAGCATGAGTTAGGGTATGTGCATGGTGGTGAGCATGAGTTAGGGTATGTGCATGGTGGTGAGCATGAGTTAGGGTATGTGTATGGTGGTGAGCATGAGTTAGGGTATGTGCATGGGGGTGAGCATGAGTTAGGGTATGTCCATGGTGGTGAGCATGAGTTAGTGTATGTGCATGGTTATGAGCATCAGTTAGGGTATGTGCATGGTTGTGAGGATACATTAGGGTATGTGCATGGTTGTGAGCATGAGTTAGGGTATTTGCATGCTTTTGAGCAGGAATGAGGGTATATGCATTGTTGTGAGCATGAGTTAGGGTATTTGTATGGTTGTGAGCATGAGCTAGGGTATGTGCATGGTTGTGAGCATGGGTTAACATAAGTGTATGGTTGTGAGCATGAGTTAGGGTATGTGCATGATTGTGAGCATGAGTTAGGGCATTTGTATGGTTGTAAGCATAAATTGGGGCATGTGCATGGTTGTGAGCATGAGTTAGGGTATTTGCATGCTTTTGAGCAGGAATTAGGGTATATGCATTGTTGTGAGCATGAGTTAGGGTATTTGTATGGTTGTGAAAATGATCTAGCATATGTACATTTTTGTGAATGAGTAAGGTATGTGAATGATTGTGAGCATTAGTTAAGGTATGTGCAAGGTGATGAGCATGAGTTAGGGTATTTGTATGGTTGTGGGTATGTGCATGTTTGTGAGCATGAATTCGGTTATGTGGATGGTTGTGAGCATGAGTTAGGGTATGTGTATGGTTGTGAGCATGAGTAGGGGTATTTGTATAGTTGTGAGCATGAGTTAGGGTATGTGTATGGTGGTGAGCATGAGTTAGGGTATGTGCATGGTGGTGAGCATGAGTTAGGGTATGTGCATGTTTGTGAGCATGAATTCGGGTATGTGGATGGTTGTGAGCATGAGTTAGGGTATGTGTATGGTTGTGAGCATGAGTAAGGGTATTTGTATAGTTGTGAGCATGAGTTAGGGTATGTGTATGGTGGTGAGCATGAGTTAGGGTATGTGCATGGTGGTGAGCATGAGTTAGGGTATGTGCATGGTGGTGAGCATGAGTTAGGGTATATGCATGGTGGTGAGCATGAGTTAGGGTATGTGTATGGTGGTGAGCATGAGTTAGGGTATGTGCATGGGGGTGAGCATGAGTTAGGGTATGTCCATGGTGGTGAGCATGAGTTAGTGTATGTGCATGGTTATGAGCATCAGTTAGGGTATGTGCATGGTTGTGAGGATACATTAGGGTATGTGCATGGTTGTGAGCATGAGTTAGGGTATTTGCATGCTTTTGAGCAGGAATGAGGGTATATGCATTGTTGTGAGCATGAGTTAGGGTATTTGTATGGTTGTGAGCATGAGCTAGGGTATGTGCATGGTTGTGAGCATGGGTTAACATAAGTGTATGGTTGTGAGCATGAGTTAGGGTATGTGCATGATTGTGAGCATGAGTTAGGGCATTTGTATGGTTGTAAGCATAAATTGGGGCATGTGCATGGTTGTGAGCATGAGTTAGGGTATTTGCATGCTTTTGAGCAGGAATTAGGGTATATGCATTGTTGTGAGCATGAGTTAGGGTATTTGTATGGTTGTGGGCATGAGTTAGGGTATGTGCATGGTTGTGAGCATGAGTTAACATAAGTGTATAGTTGTGAGCATGAGTTAGGGTATGTGCATGATTGTGAGCATGAGTTAGGGCATTTGTATGGTTGTGAGCATGAACTACAGAATATGCATGGTTGTGAGCATGAATTAAGGTATGTACATGGTTGTTAGCATAACTTAGGGTTTGTGCATGGTTGTGAGTGAGCATGAGATTCAGTATTTCATGGTTGTGAGCATGAATTAGGGTATGTGTATGGTGGTGAGCATTAGATAGGGTATGTGCATGGTGGTGAGCATGTTGTACGGTATTTACATGGTGGTGAGCATGAGTTAGGGTATGTGCATGGGTGTGAGCATGAGTTAGGCTATGTGCATGGTTATGAGCATAAATTAGGGTATTTGTATGGTTGTGAGTATGAGTTACGATATTTGGTTGTGAGCATGAATTAGGGTATGTGTATGATTGTGAGCATGAGTTAGGCTATGTGCATGGTTGTGATCATCCGTTAACATATGTGTTTGGATGTGAGCATGGTTTATGGTATGTGCATGGTTGTGAGCATGAGTTAGCATATGTGAATGGTTGTGAGCATGAGTTAGGGCATATGCATGGTTGTTAGCATGAATTAATGTATGAGCATGGTTGTGAGCATAAATTAGGGCATTTGCATGCTTGTGAGCATAAGTTAGGTTATCTGCATGCTTTTGAGCAGGAATTAGGGTATATACATTGTTGTGAGCATGAGTTAGGGTATTTGTATGGTTGTGAGCATGAGTTAGGGTATGTGCATGGATGTGATCAAGAGTTAGTGTATGTGCATGGTTGGGAGCGTGAGTTAGGTTATGTGCATGGTTGTGAGCATAAGTTAGGGTATGTGCATCATTGTGAGCATGAGTTAGGGTATGTGCACCATTGTGAGCATGAGTTAGGGTATGTGCATGGTTGTGAGCATACGTTAGGGTATGTGCATGGTTGTGAGCATGGGTTAGGGTATGTGCATGGTTGTGAGCATGAGTTACGGTATGTGCATGGTTGTGAGCATACGTTAGGGTATGTGCATGGTTGTGAGCATGAGTTACGGTATGTGGATTGATGAAAGCATGAGTTAGGGTACGTGCATGATTGTGAGCATTAGTTAGGATATGTGCATGGTTGTGAGCAGGAGTTAGGATATGTGCATGGTTGTGAGCATGAGTTAGGATATGTGCATGGTTGTGAGCATGAGTTAGGATATGTGCATGGTTGTGAGCATGAGTTAGGATATGTGCATGGTTGTGAGCATGAGTTAGGTTATGTGCATGGTTGGGAGCATGAGTTAGGTTATGTGCATGGTTGTGAGCATGAGTTAGGTTCTGTGCATCATTGTGAGCATGAGTTACGGTATGTGGATTGATGAAAGCATGAGTTAGGGTACGTGCATGGTTGTGAGCATAAGTTAGGATATGTGCATGGTTTTGAGCAGGAGTTAGGATATGTGCATGGTTGTGAGCAGGAGTTAGGATATGTGCATGGTTGTGAGCAGGAGTTAGGATATGTGCATGGTTGTGAGCATGAGTTAGGTTATGTGCATGGTTGTGAGCATGAATTACGGTATGTGGATTGATGAAAGCATGAGTTAGGGTACGTGCATGGTTGGGAGCGTGAGTTAGGTTATGTGCATGGTTGTGAGCATAAGTTAGGGTATGTGCATCATTGTGAGCATGAGTTAGGGTATGTGCACCATTGTGAGCATGAGTTAGGGTATGTGCATGGTTGTGAGCATACGTTAGGGTATGTGCATGGTTGTGAGCAGGAGTTAGGATATGTGCATGGTTGTGAGCATGAGTTAGGATATGTGCATGGTTGTGAGCATGAGTTAGGATATGTGCATGGTTGTGAGCATGAGTTAGGATATGTGTATGGTTGTGAGCATGAGTTAGGTTATGTGCATGGTTGGGAGCATGAGTTAGGTTATGTGCATGGTTGTGAGCATAAGTTAGGGTATGTGCATCATTGTGACCATGAGTTATGGTATATGCATGGTTGTGAGTATAAGTTAGGGTATGTGCATGGTTGTGAGCATGAGTTAGGGTATGTGCATGGTTGTGAGCATAAGTTAGGGTATGTGCATGGTTGTGAGCATGAGTTGGGGTATGTGCATGGTTGTGAGAATAAGTTAGGGTATGTGCATGGTTGTGAGTATAAGTTAAGGTTGTGAGCATGAGATACGGTATGTGGATTAATGAAAGCATGAGCTAGGATACATGCATGGTTGTGAGCATGAGTTATAATATGTGCATGGTTGTGAGCATGAGTTAGGTTATGTACATGGTTGTGAGCATAAGTTATGGTATGTGCATCATTGTGAGTATGAGTTAGGTTATGTGCATGGTTGGGAGCATGAGTTAGGTTATGTGCATGGTTGTGAGCATGAGTTAGACAGTGGAGGGCAGCATAGCCCAGAACGACCATAATAATTAAGGCCCTTAGGAGTGTGCTGCTGTGAAGTTGCAACAATATTGCATTAGTGAGGGTGGGGTTTAGCTTACCTTTAAGTAGTCAGCTCCCAAGGCCCAAACCCTCTTTTCCAGCTCGTCTTCACAGCGTCAGGATCATTTGTCAGGATTCCTGTGGGAAAAGATGTCGGAATTGGATGAGCTGATGATCGAGGATTTTGATTCAGGAGAAGATGTGGTGCAGCCTTCCCCCCCTCGCCCGGTGAGTCGTGCCCCGGGGTCTAGCCTGTACCCTGAGGTTATGGATGTCTCCCCCTCTCCCACCCCTCCTTTAATTCCCCCTCCAGTGTCGGTAGAAGTGGGTCCCCAGGTAGCAGAGGGGGTTGTGGTAGCTGAGCAGGGCTCCGTTTCCAGTGCGAGTGGTGGCATGGGTGAGGCCTTACCTGAACCGGTCACTCTTACCGGTGAGGCGGTCTCCACGGCGGTGGCGCTGCTCCAATCTTTGGCAGCGGTGCTTTCCGGCGGTGGACCGGCATCCCAGGGAGGCCCTCCAGCTTCGGTTCGGGCGTCGGCGGCCACGCGGGTCTCCATGGCCGCGTCAGGGCCCGTCTCTTCCGGTTTGGCCGTTTCCGGTGACGTCACTTCCGGTGACGTCAAGTCCGGGAACGCCATTCCGGAATCCAGAGGCAAGCGGGCAGCATCGTCGTCTCCGCCGGGGTACACAGGTAAGAGAGGGGTACCCCGGGGGGGGCGACGCCCGCGGGGGGTGCGCAGCGAGGCTCAATTACTCAGCGCCCGCGAAGGGACACTGATTTGGCGGTCATTGAAAGGGGTAGAAGGTTGCATGAGGGATCTCATGAGCAGGCCGCAAGCCTGACCGGGGGTATGTTAGCACTTGATGGTGCTCCGATCAGGGCAAATGAGGTGTCAGAAGGGCATGTGGTTTCTGAGGGGCAAGTAGCAAGGGCACGTTCGCCCGGAAGGGCCCAGATTGGGGAAACAGGCATTAATGAGCAGGCCGCAGGCCTGACGGGGAATATGCCTACTGCGCAACAAGTCGCAGGGCCTCAGGCCGCAATCACGCAGGCTGAGGGCAAGCATCGGCCCGCGAATACATTGCGGCCTAGCAGACGCCGTAGTACTGCGTCACGCAGCAAACGTAGCGCCCGACAGGGTGCGCGGGTGGCGCCCGCGGGTGTGGCCCTCAGCGGGGCTCCACCAGGCGTTGTTACTAGAGCTTCAGCAAAGAAAGGCCCAGTTATCACGCCCAGTCTATGTCAGGGCACGCAGGCTGCGATTGAACAGGGTAGACAAGTGCAGTTTGCTAATGCAGTGATGAGTGTGCGTATGGCTGATATGGTTGATGATGGTATTGAGGAGTGTGGCAGTGATCACAGGAGCCCCAGTCCCCTAGGGTCCCGTGGTAATGTGGTTAGTGGGCCTTCGTCCCCTTCCCTGGGTACTCCTCTTTCGCATTTTTCTCCACAGATCATTATGGAACCCAGAACTGCATTACTGCCACTCCAGGCCACCCCCAGTGCTGTTGAGAGGGAGCCACAGTCTCAGGAACAGCCATCCAATTCTTCTGGTCCTGTACCGGTGCAACGCCTCTTGGGAGCTGGTAAGCACACTATTACTTTTGAACGTAGTGTTTTAAGCTCATCCTCGGATGACTCAGGTTCTGAAAGTGATAGATCCCTGGGGTTGGAAGCGAAAGGGCAAAAAAGAATGTATAGGATGGTGAAATGGTTAGTGGAAGAAAGGAAGGCTATGGGTCTCCCCCTCCCCCCTGGTTCATCCCGCATGGAACCCACTGTTCCTATGTTGACACCTCCTGCATCAACAGACTTAGTTAACCCGGTTATGGGGAACAGGCGCAGGGCAGCTGTACATGGGGACACTGACACATGGCCTGCGTTTAGTCTACATGAACATCTCAAATCTAAGATGGTTCGGCGCATTCAGGGTGGGAGGTACGTGCACATGTTTGAGCTTTCTGCGGAGGCTTATCGCCAGAAAGAAATGGCGGATGATGGCACGGGCCCGAAAAAATTTAAACGTCCTGATTCCTATGAGGAATGGCGCAAGTGCTTTAGGGTTTATGCGTCCTGTTATATCTCTAAATTTCCCGATCAAGCTTTGAACATCCTGAAATATCAGGATTCCATTGAAACAGTGTACGAGAAGTACATGGATGGAGCTTGGCGGGATTACGATGCTGCCTTCCGTAGAAAGATGGTTGGGAACCCTCTTCTTACTTTCGGTGACGTTGATTCGCGTTTGTGGGCGCAATTGGGTCCTGAAAAACAGGCGGCGCCTGCTATAGCGGTCGGAGCATCGGGGGGCGTTAAGGCCTCGCAGCGCTCTCGACGGCGGCCCACAGGGGTGTGCTGGCGCTTCCAGGACAAATCGTGTACCAGGGGAGCGGCATGCGCATTTCGGCACGCGTGCAAAACCTGCGGTGGCGGCCACTCGGGGTCCGAGCGTACCAGAACCCAGGACGCGGGTCGTTCCCAGGAGAGACCAGCAGCCGGCTCCAAACCTTTCCCTGTTGGAAAGGGCGGCCACACCTCTGAAGGTGGCCGTAATTGAGAAATGGCTGCTGCTATACCCATTTAAGGAGGCCGCCTTGCTGCTTGGAGGCGGTCTGCGGTCAGGATTTGTTATCCCAGTCGGATCGCACGTGGAGGGTTCCTTGTCACGCAGGAACCTAAAATCCGCATATCAGTTTGCGGGATGAACTGAATAAAGAAATTGGGCTGGGTCGTATGGCAGGCCCATTTGAGGATATTCCCCTCCCAGGGCTGGTTGTATCACCCTTGGGGGTAGTCCCAAAAAAGGAGCCGGGTAAATTCCGGCTCATCCAACATCTGTCCTTCCCGAAGGGTCGTTCGGTGAATGACGCCATCCCCCCTGAACTTTTTTACCAATCATTTGATGAAGCATTGGGGCTAGTTCGCAGGGCGGGGGCCGGAGCTCTGATGGCAAAGCTGGATATAGAATCTGCCTTCCGGCTCCTGCCTATTCACCCCTCCTCTTTTAGGCTTATGGGGTGCTATTTTGAGGGGCAGTACTACGTGGACAAATGCTTGCCCATGGGGTGCTCAATTTCGTGTGCTTACTTCGAGGCTTTCAGCTGCTTCTTGCACTGGGCCAACCCGGAGGTGGCCGGATTCGACGGCCTGGCACACTATTTGGATGATTTTCTGCTGGTTGGGCGGACAGGATCATCTGAGTGTGCTTTCCTGATGAAAGTCACCAGGTTTCTGATGGATAGAATGGGAGTTCCTCTGGCGGAGGACAAGTCCCAGAGTCCTTGCACGTGCCTTACTTTTTTGGGCATCGAAGTTGATTCGGTGGCAGAGCAGTGCCGTCTGCCACAAGAAAAAATTCAGCGCATGTTGGAGTCAGTACGCGCTATGAGTACAGAGCTGTATAGCTCCGTAAAAGACCTTCAAATCCTATTGGGTTTGCTGAACTTTGCCGGCAGGATTATTCCTATGGGTAGAATATTCTTCCGCAGGCTCGAGAGGCAGCTGTGCGGAGAAAGATCGCAGACCCGGAGGTTCCGAGTGTCTGCTGAGATGGTGGAAGATCTTAAGGTCTGGGAAGAATTTCTTCTCCACTTTAACGGGATCTGTCTGTGGCGGGAGGTTGTTCCTTCTAACGCAGCAATCCAGTTGTTCACTGATGCGGCTGGGTCCCACGGGTACGGGGCTTTCTTGGCCGGGCAATGGAGCGCTGGCCCATGGCCCGCCGCGTGGATAGAAAGAGGCTTGGTCAGAAACCTATGCCTTCTTGAGCTGTTTCCCATACTGGTCGCTCTTGACATTTGGGGCGATCGGCTTCGCGACCGTGAGGTGGTTTTCTGGACAGATAACATGAGCGTTGTTTATGCTGTTAACAGACTTTCATCTAGTTCCCCTCCGGTTGTGCGGTATTTGAGACTGTTGGTGCTGAGGTGTCTGCACCTGAATATTGTGTTCCGTGCTAAGCATGTTCCGGGCGTCCAGAATAGGATTGCTGATGCGCTCTCCCGTTTTCAATGGGAAGCATTTTATGCACTGGTGCCCGATGCGGACACTAACGGATTGTCCTGTCCCACTTACTTATGGCAGGTGGCGCTGGATGGGGCCCCTTGATTGCGATGGTTCGGGCTTCCCTCGCTCCGTCTACCTGGGCTACTTATGTGAAATACTGGACGGAGTGGATCGCTTTTTGTGACTTCAGGTGCCGTCCCTCCTGTGACGGGGACCAGTGGGGCTTACTAGAATGGATTACCGAACTTAAAGGTAATGGTGTTTCGAAGACTGCGGTGGGTTCACGCCTGGCGGCAGTGTCCTTTTTCTGCAAGTTGTATGGGCTTGCTGACGCCTCGAAGACCTTCCTGGTTAGGCAGGTACTTTGAGGCTGGGGGCGTATGGCCCCCAGGGTCAGGGATTTCAGGGAACCAGTTACCATTGAGCGTCTGGTAATGTTGTGCCGAGTTTTGCCGGCGGTCTGTTCATCCGCCTACGAAACTGCCCTGTTCTCAGCAGCCTTTGGGCTGGCTTTTCACGGGGCTCTTAGGGTAGGGGAAATTGTCCCGCCCTCTAAGAAAAAGACGGGCGGCCTTTTGCTGCCTCATGTCAGAGACGATGGGTCGTCTATCTTGGTCTTTCTTCCCAGATCCAAAACTGACCAAGAAGGGAGAGGTGCCTGGTTAGCCTTGCCGGCCCATGATGAATCTGTTTGCTGCCCGGTCAGACTGGTTAAAGCCTATATGGACGTGCGTCCTGAGGGTTTCTCACAATTTCTAGTTCACGAGGACGGTTCCCCGTTGACTGGATTCCAGTTTAGGAAGGTGTTGGCCTGGGCAGCATCAAGGGCAGGTCTTGATCCAAGGGTCATTGCTCCCCATTCCTTTAGGGTGGGCGCGGCCACCACTGCCGCTAGTTTAGGATGGTCGGCTGACCATATTAGAGCTCTGGGGAGATGGAGGTCGCAAAGGTATCTTTTATATGTTAGGCCTTTGACTGTTTAGAAGTGATTATGTTTTGCAGATGCAATGGTTAACCTCTGTTTCTTTTCTTAGGACCAAGGAGCGGTCCACTGAGAGTATGGATTACGGGGCATTCGTACATCCACTGGGCGGAGCTTCGAGCGATCGCGAGACCTGATGGGCGTCAGTTGGGGTCCCCCTCTTCCCGAGTCACTGTTAGGTGGTTAGGGCGCAGGGGGCTTACGTGGCAGGCTCTGCCTGAGTTGCTGCAGGGGGCCTTGCGCAGGTGGGAGAAACCCCACGTACTTATCATCCACGCAGGTGGAAATGATATGGGGCTCCTACCGTGCAAGCAGCTCAGTGCGGTTATTCAGTCGGATCTGCGCACGATTCAGGCATGGATTCCCCAAGTCAGGATAGGATGGTCTAACATCATTCCCAGGATAGAATGGCGCCATATGCAGTCTCATCGCGCAGCTTTTCAGGTCCGCAAGAAAATTAACAGAGAAGTGAGGATTTTCTTAGGGCAGTCAGGAGGGTTTGTTGTGGAACATGGGAACATATCAACGGCTGAGAGGTGCCTCTACAGAAGGGATGGGGTGCACGTCTCTGAGAGGGGCATTGACCTGTTCCTCTGTAATTTGAGGCGTGCTATACTTAATCATCTATAGGTGTGGTGGCAAGAGGTGAGCCTGTTGGGCTATCTCTTGTGGCGGTTGGTCCGCGCCCCGGTTTGCCATCAGAGGTAGAGTGACGGCTGCCCAGGGGAGGGTGATCTCTGCAGGCGCGCGCCTGGGGTCCCTCCCATTCTAAGATGCCGAGAACTCCCTAAGCTTCTGCGGCAGCTGAGCTCCGCTTGTGTGGGCATTCACGGGCGCGGTCCATTCTTCCTAGCAGGGGGTTCCTACTCCTAACTAGATTGCCGCCACATGTTTTAGCTGGCCCCGTTGAGTCCAGCCGGTTCTCACGTTCTACAATAAATGCGACCTTCGGGTCTTTTCCCATATATCTGTGTCTGCGTGGTTATTCAAGTATTACAGTTTTATGTAAAGTTATTTAAGAGTTATATTTGTACATAGTTATGTTGTTGAGCCAGTTTTATGGCTCCAGTTATTAAAGTTTTCCAGCAAGCCAGGAGGATAGGGCATTTAATTAATTAAGGTTATGTGCATGGTTGGGAGCATGAGTTAGGTTATGTGCATGGTTGTGAGCATAAGTTAGGGTATGTGCATCGTTGTGAGCATGAGTTAGGGTATGTGCATCATTGTAAGCATGAGTTAGGGTATGTGCATCATTGTGAGCATGAGTTAGGGTATGTGCATGGTTGTGAGCATGAGTTAGGGTATGTGCATGGTTGTGAGCATGAGTTAGGTTATGTGCATGATTGTGAGCATGAGTTAGGTTATGTGCATGGTTGAGAGCATGAGTTAGGTTATGTGCATGGTTGGGAGCATGAGTTAGGTTATGTGCATGGTTGTGAGCATAAGTTAGGGTATGTGCATCATTGTGAGCATGAGTTAGGGTATATACATCATTGTGAGCATGAGTTAAGGTATGTGCATCATTGTGAGCATGAGTTAGGGTATCTGCATGGTTGTGAGCATACGTTAGGGTATGTGCATGGTTGTGAGCATACGTTAGGGTATGTGCATGGTTGTGAGCATGAGTTACGGTATGTGCATGGTTGTGAGCATAAGTTAGGGTATGCGCATCATTGTGAGCATGAGTTAGGGTATGTGCATGGTTGTGAGCATACGTTAGGGCATGTGCATGGTTGTGAGCATGAGTTAGGTTCTGTGCATGGTTGTGAGCATGAGTTAGGTTCTGTGCATGGTTGTGAGCATGAGTTAGGTTATGCGCATGGTTGTGAGCATGAGTTAGGGTATGCGACTGGTTGTGAGCATGAGCTAGGGTATGTGCATGGTTGTGAGCATACTTTAGGGTAAGTGCATGGTTGTGAGCATGAGTTAGGGTATCTGCATGGTTGTCAGCATGAGTTACGGTATGTGGATAAATGAATGCATGAGTTAGGGTACGTGCATCATTGTGAGCATGAGTTAAGGTACGTGCATGGTTGTGAGCATACGTTAGGGTATGTGCATGGTTGTGAGCATGAGTTACGGTATGTGGATTGATGAAAACATGAGTTAGGGTACGTGCATGGTTGTGAGCAGGAGTTAGGATATGTGCATGGTTGTGAGCAGGAGTTAGGATATGTGCATGGTTGTGAGCAGGAGTTAGGATATGTACATGATTGTGAGCAGGAGTTAGGATATGTGCATGATTGTGAGCATGATTTACCATATTTGCATGGTTGTGAGCATGAGTTAGGGTATGTGCTTGATTGTGAGCATGAGTTAGGGTATGTGCATTGTTGTGAGCAGGAGTTATGGTATGTGCATGGTTGTGAGCATGGGTTGAGGTATGTGCATCATTGTGAGCATGAGTTAGGGTATGTGCATGGTTGTGAGCATGAGTTAGGGTATGTGCATGGTTGTGAGCATGAGTTAGGTTATGTGCATGGTTGTGAGCATAAGTTATGGTATGTGCATCATTGTGAGTATGAGTTAGGGTATGTGCATGGTTGTGAACATGAGTTAGGGTATGTGCATGGTTGTGAGCATGAGTTAGGTTATGTGCATGGTTGTGAGCATGAGTTAGGTTATGTGCATGGTTGTGAGCATGAGTTAGGTTATGTGCATGGTTGGGAGCATGAATTAGGTTATGTGCATGGTTGTGAGCATACGTTAGGGTATGTGCATGGTTGTGAGCATGGGTTAGGGTATGTGCATGGTTGTGAGCATACGTTAGGGTATGTGCATGGTTGTGAGCATGAGTTATGATATATGCATGGTTGTGAGCATGAGTTAGGGTATGCCATGGTTGTGAGCAGGAGTTAGGATATGTGCATGATTGTGAGCATGATTTACCATATTTGCATGGTTGTGAGCATGAGTTAGGGTATTTGCTTGATTGTGAGCATGAGTTAGGGTATGTGCATTGTTGTGAGCAGGAGTTAGGGTATTTGTATGGTTGTGAGCATGAGTTAGGTTATGTGCATGGTTGTGAGCATGAGTTGAGGTATGTGCATCATTGTGAGCATGAGTTAGGGTATGTGCATGGTTGTGAGCATACGTTAGGGTATGTGCATGGTTGTGAGCATGGGTTAGGGTATGTGCATGGTTGTGAGCATGGGTTAGGGTATGTGCATGGTTGTGAGCATGGGTTAGGGTATGTGCATGGTTGTGAGCATGGGTTAAGGTATGTGCATGGTTGTGAGCATACGTTATGGTATGTGCATCATTGTGAGCCTGAGTTAGGGTATGTGCATGGTTGTGAGCATACGTTAGGGTATGTGCATGGTTGTGAGCATGAGTTATGATTTGTGCATGGTTGTGAGCATGAGTTATGATTTGTGCATGGTTGTGAGCATGAGTTAGGGTATGTGCATGGTTGTGAGCAGGAGTTAGGATATGTGCATGATTGTGAGCATGATTTACCATATTTGCATGGTTGGGAGCATGAGTTAGGGTATTTGCTTGATTGTGAGCATGAGTTAGGGTATGTGCATTGTTGTGAGCAGGAGTTATGGTATGTGCATGATTGTGAGCATGAGTTGAGGTATGTGCATCATTGTGAGCATGAGTTAGGGTATGTGCATGGTTGTGAGCATGAGTTAGGGTATGTGCATGGTTGTGAGCATGAGTTAGGGTATGTGCATGGTTGTGAGCATAAGTTATGGTATGTGCATCATTGTGAGTATGAGTTAGGGTATGTGCATGGTTGTGAACATGAGTTAGGGTATGTGCATGGTTGTGAGCATGAGTTAGGTTATGTGCATGGTTGGGAGCATGAGTTAGGTTATGTGCATGGTTGTGAGCACGAGTTAGGTTATGTGTATGGTTGGGAGCATGAGTTAGGTTACGTGCATGGTTGTGAGCATAAGTTAGGGAATGTGCATCATTGTGAGCATGAGTTAGGGTATGCGAATGGTTGTGAGCATGAGTTAGGGTATGTGCATGGTTGTGAGCATAAGTTAAGGTATGTGCATGGTTGTGAGCATGAGTTAGGGTATGTGCATGGTTGTGAGCATAAAATAGGGTATGCGCATGGTTGTGAGCATGAGTTAGGGTATGCGAATGGTTGTGAGCATGAGTTAGGTTATGTGCATGGTTGTGAGCATACGTTAGGGTATGTGCATGGTTGTGAGCATGAGTTAGGGTATGTGCATGGTTGTCAGCATGAGTTACGGTATGTGGATAGATGAATGCATGAGTTAGGGTACGTGCATCATTGTGAGCATGAGTTAAGGTATGTGCATGGTTGTGAGCATACGTTAGGGTATGTGCATGGTTGTGAGCATGAGTTACGGTATGTGGATTGATGAAAGCATGAGTTAGGGTACGTGCATGGTTGTGAGCATGAGTTAGGATATGTGCATGGTTGTGAGCAGGAGTTAGGGTATGTGCATTGTTGTGAGCAGGAGTTATGGTATGTGCATGATTGTGAGCATGAGTTGAGGTATGTGCATCATTGTGAGCATGAGTTAGGGTATGTGCATGGTTGTGAGCATGAGTTAGGGTATGTGCATGGTTGTGAGCATGAGTTAGGGTATGTGCATGGTTGTGAGCATAAGTTAGGGTATGTGCATCATTTTGAGTATGAGTTAGGGTATGTGCATGGTTGTGAACATGAGTTAGGGTATGTGCATGGTTGTGAGCATGAGTTAGGTTATGTGCATGGTTGGGAGCATGAGTTAGGTTATGTGCATGATTGTGAGCATGAGTTAGGTTATGTGTATGGTTGGGAGCATGAGTTAGGTTACGTGCATGGTTGTGAGCATAAGTTAGGGTATGTGCATCATTGTGAGCATGAGTTAGGGTATGCGAATGGTTGTGAGCATGAGTTAGGGTATGTGCATGGTTGTGAGCATAAGTTAGGGTATGTGCATGGTTGTGAGCATGAGTTAGGGTATGTGCATGGTTGTGAACATAAGTTAGGTTATGTGCATGGTTGGGAGCATGAGTTAGGTTATGTGGCATGAGTTAGGTTATGCGCATGGTTGTGAGCATGAGTTAGGGTATGTGCATGGTTGTGAGCATAAAATAGGGTATGCGCATGGTTGTGAGCATAAGTTAGGGTATGCGCATGGTTGTGAGCATGAGTTAGGGTATGCGCATGGTTGTGAGCATGAGTTAGGGTATGTGCATGGTTGTGAGCATACGTTAGGGTATGTGCATGGTTGTGAGCATGAGTTAGGGTATGTGCATGGTTGTCAGCATGAGTTACGGTATGTGGATAGATGAATGCATGAGTTAGGGTACGTGCATCATTGTGAGCATGAGTTAAGGTATGTGCATGGTTGTGAGCATACGTTAGGGTATGTGCATGGTTGTGAGCATGAGTTACGGTATGTGGATTGATGAAAGCATGAGTTAGGGTACGTGCATGGTTGTAAGCATGAGTTAGGATATGTGCATGGTTGTGAGCAGGAGTTAGGATATGTGCATGGTTGTGAGCATGAGTTAGGGTATGTGCATGGTTGTGAGCATGAGTTAGGGTATGTGCATGGTTGTGAGCATAAGTTAGGGTATGTGCATCATTGTGAGCATGAGTTAGGGTATGCGAATGGTTGTGAGCATGAGTTAGGGTATGTGCATGGTTGTGAGCATAAGTTAGGGTATGTGCATGGTTGTGATCATGAGTTAGGGTATGTGCATGGTTGTGAACATAAGTTAGGTTATGTGCATGGTTGGGAGCATGAGTTAGGTTCTGTGCATGAGTTAGGTTATGCGCATGGTTGTGAGCATGAGTTAGGGTATGCGCATGGTTGTGAGCATAAAATAGGGTATGCGCATAGTTGTGAGCATGAGTTAGGGTATGCGAATGGTTGTGAGCATGAGTTAGGGTATGTGCATGGTTGTGAGCATACGTTAGGGTATGTGCATGGTTGTGAGCATGAGTTAGGGTATGTGCATGGTTGTCAGCATGAGTTACGGTATGTGGATAGATGAATGCATGAGTTAGGGTACGTGCATCATTGTGAGCATGAGTTAAGGTATGTGCATGGTTGTGAGCATACGTTAGGGTATGTGCATGGTTGTGAGCATGAGTTACGGTATGTGGATTGATGAAAGCATGAGTTAGGGTACGTGCATGGTTGTGAGCATGAGTTAGGATATGTGCATGGTTGTGAGCAGGAGTTAGGATATGTGCATGGTTGTGAGCATGAGTTAGGATATGTGCATGGTTGTGAGCAGGAGTTAGGATATGTACATGGTTGTGAGCAGAAGTTAGGATATGTACATGGTTGTGAGCAGGAGTTAGGATATGTGCATGATTGTGAGCATGATTTACCATATTTGCATGGTTGTGAGCATGAGTTAGGGTATTTGCTTGATTGTGAGCATGAGTTAGGGTATGTGCATTGTTGTGAGCAGGAGTTATGGTATGTGCATGGTTGTGAGCATGTGTTGAGGTATGTACATCATTGTGAGCATGAGTTAGGGTATGTGCATGGTTGTGAGCATGAGTTAGGGTATGTGCATGGTTGTGAGCATGAGTTAGGTTATGTGCATGGTTGTGAGCATAAGTTATGGTATGTGCATCATTGTGAGTATGAGTTAGGGTATGTGCATGGTTGTGAACATGAGTTAGGGTATGTGCATGGTTGTGAGCATGAGTTAGGTTATGTGCATGGTTGTGAGCATGAGTTAGGTTATGTGCATGGTTGGGAGCATGAGTTAGGTTATGTGCATGGTTGGGAGCATGAGTTAGGTTATGTGCATGGTTGGGAGCATGAGTTAGGGTATGTGCATCATTGTGAGCATGAGTTAGGGTATGTGCATGGTTGTGAGCATACGTTAAGGTATGTGCATGGTTGTGAGCATGGGTTAGGGTATGTGCATGGTTGGGAGCATGAGTTACGGTATGTGCATGGTTGTGAGCATAAGTTATAGTATGTGCATCATTGTGAGCATGAGTTAGGGTATGTGCATGGTTGTGAGCATACGTTAGGGTATGTGCATGGTTGTGACCATGAGTTATGATATATGCATGGTTGTGAACATGAGTTAGGGTATGTGCATGGTTGTGAGCATGAGTTAGGGTATGCCATGGTTGTGAGCAGGAGTTAGGATATGTGCATGATTGTGAGCATGATTTACCATATTTGCATGGTTGTGAGCATGAGTTAGGGTATTTGCTTGATTGTGAGCATGAGTTAGGGTATGTGCATTGTTGTGAGCAGGAGTTATGGTATGGGCATGGTTGTGAGCATGAGTTATGGTATTTGCATGGTTGTGAGCATGAGTTGAGGTATGTGCATCATTGTGAGCATGAGTTAGGGTATGTGCATGGTTGTGAGCATGGGTTAGGGTATGTGCATGGTTGTGAGCATGGGTTAGGGTATGTGCATGGTTGTGAGCATGGGTTAGGGTATGTGCATGGTTGTGAGCATGGGTTAGGGTATGTGCATGGTTGTGAGCATGGGTTAGGGTATGTGCATGGTTGTGAGCATAAGTTAGGGTATGTGCATGGTTGTGAGCATGGGTTAGGGTATGTGCATGGTTGTGAGCATGAGTTGAGGTATGTGCATCATTGTGAGCATGAGTTAGGGTATGTGCATGGTTGTGAGCATACGTTAGGGTATGTGCATGGTTGTGAGCATGGGTTAGGGTATGTGCATGGTTGTGAGCATGGGTTAGGGTATGTGCATGGTTGTGAGCATGGGTTAGGGTATGTGCATGGTTGTGAGCATGGGTTAGGGTATGTGCATGGTTGTGAGCATGGGTTAGGGTATGTGCATGAATGTGAGCATGGGCTAGGGTATGTGCATGGTTGTGAGCATGGGTTAGGGTATGTGCATGGTTGTGAGCATGAGTTAGGGTATTTGCTTGATTGTGAGCATGAGTTAGGGTATGTGCATTGTTGTGAGCAGGAGTTATGGTATGTGCATGGTTGTGAGCATGAGTTGAGGTATGTGCATCATTGTGAGCATGAGTTAGGGTATGTGCATGGTTGTGAGCATGAGTTAGGGTATGTGCATGGTTGTGAGCATAAGTTATGGTATGTGCATGGTTGTGAGCATAAGTTATGGTATGTGCATCATTGTGAGTATGAGTTAGGGTATGTGCATGGTTGCGAACATGAGTTAGGGTATGTGCATGGTTGTGAGCATGAGTTAGGTTATGTGCATGGTTGTGAGCATGGGTTAGGGTATGTGCATGGTTGTGAGCATGAGGTATGTGCATGGTTGTGAGCATGAGTTAGGTATGTGCATGGTTGTGAGCATGAGTTACGGTATGTGCATGGTTGTGAGCATACGTTATGGTGTGTGCATGGTTGTGAGCATGAGTTAGGGTATGTGCATGGTTGTGAGCATACGTTAGGGTATGTGCATGGTTGTGAGCAGGAGTTAGGATATGTGCATGATTGTGAGCATGATTTACCATATTTGCATGGTTGGGAGCATGAGTTAGGGTATTTGCTTGATTGTGAGCATGAGTTAGGGTATGTGCATTGTTGTGAGCAGGAGTTATGGTATGTGCATGATTGTGAGCATGAGTTGAGGTATGTGCATGGTTGTGAGCATGAGTTAGGGTATGTGCATGGTTGTGAGCATGAGTTAGGGTATGTGCATGGTTGTGAGCATAAGTTATGGTATGTGCATCATTGTGAGTATGAGTTAGGGTATGTGCATGGTTGTGAACATGAGTTAGGGTATGTGCATGGTTGTGAGCATGAGTTAGGTTATGTGCATGGTTGGGAGCATGAGTTAGGTTATGTGCATGAGTTAGGTTATGTGTATGGTTGGGAGCATGAGTTAGGTTATGTGCATGGTTGTGAGCATAAGTTAGGGTATGTGCATCATTGTGAGCATGAGTTAGGGTATGCGAATGGTTGTGAGCATGAGTTAGGGTATGTGCATGGTTGTGAGCATAAGTTAGGGTATGTGCATGGTTGTGAGCATGAGTTAGGGTATGTGCATGGTTGTGAACATGAGTTAGGGTATGTGCATGGTTATGAGCATGAGTTAGGTTATGTGCATGGTTGGGAGCATGAGTTAGGTTCTGTGCATGGTTGCGAGCATGAGTTAGGTTATGCGCATGGTTGTGAGCATGAGTTAGGTTCTGTGCATGGTTGTGAGCATGAGTTAGGTTATGCGCATGGTTGTGAGCATGAGTTAGGTTATGCGCATGGTTGTGAGCATGAGTTAGGGTATGCGCATGGTTGTGAGCATAAAATAGGGTATGCGCATGGTTGTGAGCATGAGTTAGGGTATGCGAATGGTTGTGAGCATGAGTTAGGGTATGTGCATGGTTGTGAGCATACGTTAGGGTATGTGCATGGTTGTGAGCATGAGTTAGGGTATGTGCATGGTTGTGAGCATGAGTTACGGTATGTGGATTGATGAAAGCATGAGTTAGGGTACGTGCATGGTTGTGAGCATGAGTTAGGATATGTGCATGGTTGTGAGCAGGAGTTAGGATATGTGCATGGATGTGAGCATGAGTTAGGATATGTGCATGGTTGTGAGCAGGAGTTAGGATATGTACATGGTTGTGAGCAGAAGTTAGGATATGTACATGGTTGTGAGCAGGAGTTAGGATATGTGCATGATTGTGAGCATGATTTACCATATTTGCATGGTTGTGAGCATGTGTTGAGGTATGTACATCATTGTGAGCATGAGTTAGGGTATGTGCATGGTTGTGAGCATGAGTTAGGGTATGTGCATGGTTGTGAGCATGAGTTAGGTTATGTGCATGGTTGTGAGCATAAGTTATGGTATGTACATCATTGTGAGTATGAGTTAGGGTATGTGCATGGTTGTGAACATGAGTTAGGGTATGTGCATGGTTGTGAGCATGAGTTAGGTTATGAGCATGGTTGTGAGCATGAGTTAGGTTATGTGCATGGTTGGGAGCATGAGTTAGGTTATGTGCATGGTTGGGAGCATGAGTTAGGTTATGTGCATGGTTGGGAGCATGAGTTAGGGTATGTGCATCATTGTGAGCATGAGTTAGGGTATGTGCATGGTTGTGAGCATACGTTAGGGTATGTGCATGGTTGTGAGCATGGGTTAGGGTATGTGCATGGTTGTGAGCATGGGTTACGGTATGTGCATGGTTGTGAGCATAAGTTATGGTATGTGCATCATTGTGAGCATGAGTTAGGGTATGTGCATGGTTGTGAGCATACGTTAGGGCATGTGCATGGTTGTGAGCATGAGTTATGATATATGCATGGTTGTGAGCATGAGTTAGGGTATGTGCATGGTTGTGAGCATGAGTTAGGTTATGTGCATGGTTGTGAGCATGAGTTAGGGTATGTGCATGGTTGTGAGCATGAGTTAGGGTATGTGCATGGTTGTGAGCATGAGTTAGGGTATGTGCATGGTTGTGAGCATGAGTTAGGGTATGTGCATGGTTGTGAGCATGAGTTAGGATATTTGCATGGTTGTGAGCATGAGTTAGGGTATGTGCCATGGTTGTGAGCATGAGTTAGGATATGTGCATGATTGTGAGCATGAGTTAGGGTATGTGCATGGTTGTGAGCATGAGTTAGGGTATTTGCATGGTTGTGAGCATGAGTTAGGGTATGTGCATTGTTGTGAGCATGAGTTAGGTTATGTGCATGGTTGTGAGCATGAGTTAGGTTATGTGCATGGTTGTGAGCATGAGTTAGGGTATGTGCATGGTTGTGAGCATGAGTTAGGGTATGTGCATGGTTGTGAGCATGAGTTAGGGTATGTGCATGGTTGTGAGCATGAGTTAGGGTATGTGCATGGTTGTGAGCATAAGTTAGGGTATGTGCATGGTTGTGAGCATGAGTTAGGGTATGTGCATGGTTGTGAGCATGAGTTAGGGTATGTGCATGGTTGTGAGCATGAGTTAGGTTATGTGCATGGTTGGGAGCATGAGTTAGGTTCTGTGCATGGTTGTGAGCATGAGTTAGGTTATGCGCATGGTTGTGAGCATGAGTTAGGGTATGTGCATGATTGTGAGCATAAAATAGGGTATGCGCATGGTTGTGAGCATGAGTTAGGGTATGCGAATGGTTGTGAGCATGAGTTAGGGTATGTGCATGGTTGTGAGCATGAGTTAGGTTATGTGCATGGTTGTGAGCATACGTTAGGGTATGTGCATGGTTGTGAGCATGAGTTAGGGTATGTGCATGGTTGTCAGCATGAGTTACGGTATGTGGATAGATGAATGCATGAGTTAGGGTACGTGCATCATTGTGAGCATGAGTTAAGGTATGTGCATGGTTGTGAGCATACGTTAGGGTATGTGCATGGTTGTGAGCATGAGTTACGGTATGTGGATTGATGAAAGCATGAGTTAGGGTACGTGCATGGTTGTGAACATGAGTTAGGATATGTACATGGTTGTGAACATGAGTTAGGATATGTACATGGTTGTGAGCAGAAGTTAGGATATGTACATGGGTGTGAGCAGGAGTTAGGATATGTGCATGATTGTGAGCATGATTTACCATATTTGCATGGTTGTGAGCATGAGTTAGGGTATTTGCTTGATTGTGAGCATGAGTTAGGGTATATGCATTGTTGTGAGCAGGAGTTATGGTATGTGCATGGTTGTGAGCATGGGTTGAGGTATGTGCATCATTGTGAGCATGAGTTAGGGTATGTGCATGGTTGTGAGCATTAGATAGGGTATGTGCATGGTTGTGAGCATGAGTTAGGTTATGTGCATGGTTGTGAGCATAAGTTATGGTATGTGCATCATTGTGAGTATGAGTTAGGGTATGTGCATGGTTGTGAACATGAGTTAGGGTATGTGCATGGTTGTGAGCATGAGTTCGGTTATGTGCATGGTTGTGAGCATGAGTTAGGTTATGTGCATGGTTGTGAGCATAAGTTAGGGTATGTGCATGGTTGTGAGCATGAGTTAGGGTATGTGCATGGTTGCGAACATGAGTTAGGGTATGTGCATGGTTGTGAGCATGAGTTAGGTTATGTGCATGGTTGGGAGCATGAGTTAGGTTCTGTGCATGGTTGTGAGCATGAGTTAGGTTATGCGCATGGTTGTGAGCATGAGTTAGGGTATGTGCATGATTGTGAGCATAAAATAGGGTATGCGCATGGTTGTGAGCATGAGTTAGGGTATGCGAATGGTTGTGAGCATGAGTTAGGGTATGTGCATGGTTGTGAGCATGAGTTAGGTTATGTGCATGGTTGTGAGCATACGTTAGGGTATGTGCATGGTTGTGAGCATGAGTTAGGGTATGTGCATGGTTGTCAGCATGAGTTACGGTATGTGGATAGATGAATGCATGAGTTAGGGTACGTGCATCATTGTGAGCATGAGTTAAGGTATGTGCATGGCTGTGAGCATACGTTAGGGTATGTGCATGGTTGTGAGCATGAGTTACGGTATGTGGATTGATGAAAGCATGAGTTAGGGTACGTGCATGGTTGTGAACATGAGTTAGGATATGTACATGGTTGTGAACATGAGTTAGGATATGTACATGGTTGTGAGCAGAAGTTAGGATATGTACATGGTTGTGAGCAGGAGTTAGGATATGTGCATGATTGTGAGCATGATTTACCATATTTGCATGGTTGTGAGCATGAGTTAGGGTATTTGCTTGATTGTGAGCATGAGTTAGGGTATATGCATTGTTGTGAGCAGGAGTTATGGTATGTGCATGGTTGTGAGCATGGGTTGAGGTATGTGCATCATTGTGAGCATGAGTTAGGGTATGTGCATGGTTGTGAGCATTAGTTAGGGTATGTGCATGGTTGTGAGCATGAGTTAGGTTATGTGCATGGTTGTGAGCATAAGTTATGGTATGTGCATCATTGTGAGTATGAGTTAGGGTATGTGCATGGTTGTGAACATGAGTTAGGGTATGTGCATGGTTGTGAGCATGAGTTCGGTTATGTGCATGGTTGTGAGCATGAGTTAGGTTATGTGCATGGTTGGGAGCATGAGTTAGGTTATGTGCATGGTTGGGAGCATGAGTTAGGTTATGTGCATGGTTGTGAGCATAAGTTAGGGTATGTGCATCATTGTGAGCATGAGTTAGGGTATGTGCATGGTTGTGAGCATACGTTAGGGTATGTGCATGGTTGTGAGCATGGGTTAGGGTATGTGCATGGTTGTGAGCATGAGTTACGGTATGTGCATGGTTGTGAGCATAAGTTATGGTATGTGCATCATTGTGAGCATGAGTTAGGGTATGTGCATGGTTGTGAGCATACGTTAGGGTATGTGCATTGTTGTGAGCAGGAGTTATGGTATGTGCATGGTTGTGAGCATGAGTTGAGGTATGTGCATCATTGTGAGCATGAGTTAGGGTATGTGCATGGTTGTGAGCATACGTTAGGGTATGTGCATGGTTGTGAGCATACGTTAGGGTATGTGCATGGTTGTGAGCATACGTTAGGGTATGTGCATGGTTGTGAGCATGAGTTACGGTATGTGGATTGATGAAAGCATGAGTTAGGGTACGTGCATGGTTGTGAACATGAGTTAGGATATGTACATGGTTGTGAACATGAGTTAGGATATGTACATGGTTGTGAGCAGAAGTTAGGATATGTACATGGTTGTGAGCAGGAGTTAGGATATGTGCATGATTGTGAGCATGATTTACCATATTTGCATGGTTGTGAGCATGAGTTAGGGTATTTGCTTGATTGTGAGCATGAGTTAGGGTATATGCATTGTTGTGAGCAGGAGTTATGGTATGTGCATGGTTGTGAGCATGGGTTGAGGTATGTGCATCATTGTGAGCATGAGTTAGGGTATGTGCATGGTTGTGAGCATTAGTTAGGGTATGTGCATGGTTGTGAGCATGAGTTAGGTTATGTGCATGGTTGTGAGCATAAGTTATGGTATGTGCATCATTGTGAGTATGAGTTAGGGTATGTGCATGGTTGTGAACATGAGTTAGGGTATGTGCATGGTTGTGAGCATGAGTTCGGTTATGTGCATGGTTGTGAGCATGAGTTAGGTTATGTGCATGGTTGGGAGCATGAGTTAGGTTATGTGCATGGTTGGGAGCATGAGTTAGGTTATGTGCATGGTTGTGAGCATAAGTTAGGGTATGTGCATCATTGTGAGCATGAGTTAGGGTATGTGCATGGTTGTGAGCATACGTTAGGGTATGTGCATGGTTGTGAGCATGGGTTAGGGTATGTGCATGGTTGTGAGCATGAGTTACGGTATGTGCATGGTTGTGAGCATAAGTTATGGTATGTGCATCATTGTGAGCATGAGTTAGGGTATGTGCATGGTTTTGAGCATACGTTAGGGTATGTGCATTGTTGTGAGCAGGAGTTATGGTATGTGCATGGTTGTGAGCATGAGTTGAGGTATGTGCATCATTGTGAGCATGAGTTAGGGTATGTGCATGGTTGTGAGCATACGTTAGGGTATGTGCATGGTTGTGAGCATGGGTTAGGGTATGTGCATGGTTGTGAGCATGGGTTAGGGTATGTGCATGGTTGTGAGCATGGGTTAGGGTATGTGCATGGTTGTGAGCATGGGTTAGGGTATGTGCATGGTTGTGAGCATGAGTTAGGGTATGTGCATGGTTGTGAGCATGGGTTAGGGTATGTGCATGGTTGTGAGCATGAGTTATGGTATGTGCATTGTTGTGAGCATAAGTTATGGTATGTGCATCATTGTGAGCATGAGTTAGGGTATGTGCATGGTTGTGAGCATGAGTTATGATTTGTGCATGGTTGTGAGCATGAGTTAGGGTATGTGTATGGTTGTGAGCAGGAGTTAGGATATGTACATGGTTGTGAGCAGGAGTTAGGATATGTGCATGATTGTGAGCATGATTTACCATATTTGCATGGTTGTGAGCATGAGTTTGGGTATTTGCTTGATTGTGAGCATGAGTTAGGGTATGTGCATCATTGTGAGCATGAGTTAGGGTATGTGCATGGTTGTGAGCATGAGTTAGGTTATGTGCATGGTTGTGAGCATAAGTTATGGTATGCGCATCATTGTGAGTATGAGTTAGGGTATGTGCATGGTTGTGAACATGAGTTAGGGTATGTGCATGGTTGTGAGCATGAGTTAGGTTATGTGCATGGTTGGGAGCATGAGTTAGGTTATGTGCATGGTTGTGAGCATGAGTTAGGTTATGTGCATGGTTGTGAGCATACGTTAGGGTATGTGCATGGTTGTGAGCATGAGTTATGGTATGTGCATGGTTGTGAGCATAAGTTATGGTATGTGCATCATTGTGAGCATGAGTTAGGGTATGTGCATGGTTGTGAGCATGAGTTATGATTTGTGCATGGTTGTGAGCATGAGTTAGGGTATGTGCATGGTTGTGAGCAGGAGTTAGGATATGTACATGGTTGTGAGCAGGAGTTAGGATATGTGCATGATTGGCAGCATGATTTACCATATTTGCATGGTTGTGAGCATGAGTTTGGGTATTTGCTTGATTGTGAGCATGAGTTAGGGTATGTGCATCATTGTGAGCATGAGTTAGGGTATGTGCATGGTTGTGAGCATGAGTTAGGTTATGTGCATGGTTGTGAGCATAAGTTATGGTATGCGCATCATTGTGAGTATGAGTTAGGGTATGTGCATGGTTGTGAACATGAGTTAGGGTATGTGCATGGTTGTGAGCATGAGTTAGGTTATGTGCATGGTTGGGAGCATGAGTTAGGTTATGTGCATGGTTGGGAGCATGAGTTAGGTTATGTGCATGGTTGTGAGCATGAGTTAGGTTATGTGCATGGTTGTGAGCATACGTTAGGGTATGTGCATGGTTGTGAGCATGAGTTATGATATGTGCATGGTTGTGAGCATGAGTTATGATATGTGCATGGTTGTGAGCATGAGTTAGGGTATGCCATGGTTGTGAGCATGAGTTAGGGTATACGCATGGTTGTGAGCATGAGTTAGGGTATGCGCATGGTTGTGAGCATGGATTAGGGTATGCTCATCGTTGTGAGCATGGATTAGGGTATGTGCATGGTTGTGAGCATAAGTTACGGTATGTGCATGGTTGTGAGCGTAAGTTATGGTATGTGCAGGGTTGTGAGCATCTGTTAGGGTATGTGCATGGTTGTGAGCATGGGTTAGGGTATGTGCATGGTTGTGAGCATGAGTTACGGTATGTGCATGGTTGCGAGCATAAGTTAGGGTATGCCATGGTTGTGAGCATGAGTTAGGGTATGTGCATGGTTGTCAGCACGAGTTACGGTATGTGGATAGATGAATGCATGAGTTAGGGTACGAGCATCATTGTGAGCATGAGTTGAGGTATGTGCATGGTTGTGAGCATACGTTAGGGTATGTGCATGGTTGTGAGCATGAGTTACGGTATGTGGATTGATGAAAGCATGAGTTAGGATACGTGCATGGTTGTGAGCATGAGTTAGGATATGTGCATGGTTGTGAGCAGGAGTTAGGATATGTGCATGGTTGTGAGCATGACTTAGGGTATGTGCAGGGTTGTGAGCATACGCTAGGGTATGTGCATGGTTGTGAGCATGGGTTAGGGTATGTGCATGTTTGTGAGCATAAGTTACGGTATGTGCATGGTTGTGAGCGTAAGTTATGGTATGTGCATCATTGTGAGCATGAGTTAGGGTATGTGCATGGTTGTGAGCATACGTTAGGGTATGTGCATGGTTGTGAGCATGAGTTATGATATGTGCATGGTTGTGAGCATGAGTTAGGATATGTGCATGGTTGTGAGCATGAGTTAGGATATGTGCATGGTTGTGAGCATGAGTTAGGGTATGCCATGGTTGTGAGCATGAGTTAGGGTATGTGCATGGTTGTGAGCATGAGTTAGGGTATGTGCATGGTTGTCAGCACGAGTTACGGTATGTGGATAGATGAATGCATGAGTTAGGGTACGTGCATCATTGTGAGCATGAGTTGAGGTATGTGCATGGTTGTGAGCATACGTTAGGGTATGTGCATGGTTGTGAGCATGAGTTACGGTATGTGGATTGATGAAAGCATGAGTTAGGGTACGTGCATCATTGTGAGCATGAGTTAGGATATGTGCATGGTTGTGAGCAGGAGTTAGGATATGTGCATGGTTGTGAGCATGACTTAGGGTATGTGCAGGGTTGTGAGCATACGTTAGGGTATGTGCATGGTTGTGAGCATGGGTTAGGGTATGTGCATGGTTGTGAGCATGAGTTACGGTATGTGCATGGTTGTGAGCGTAAGTTATGGTATGTGCATCATTGTGAGCATGAGTTAGGGTATGTGCATGGCTGTGAGCATACGTTAGGGTATGTGCATGGTTGTGAGCATGAGTTATGATATGTGCATGGTTGTGAGCATGAGTTAGGATATGTGCATGGTTGTGAGCATGAGTTAGGGTATGCCATGGTTGTGAGCATGAGTTAGGGTATGCGCATGGTTGTGAGCATGAGTTAGGGTATGTGCATGGTTGTGAGCATGAGTTATGGTATGTGCATGGTTGTGAGCATACGTTAGGGTATGTGCATGGTTGTGAGCATGAGTTAGGGTATGTGCATGGTTGTCAGCACGAGTTACGGTATGTGGATAGATGAATGAATGAGTTAGGGTACGTGCATCATTGTGAGCATGAGTTGAGGTATGTGCATGGTTGTGAGCATGAGTTACGGTATGTGGATTGATGAAAGCATGAGTTAGGATACGTGCATGGTTGTGAGCATGAGTTAGGATATGTGTATGGTTGTGAGCAGGAGTTAGGTTATGTGGATGGTTGGGAGCATGAGTTAGGTTATGTGCATGGTTGTGAGCATAAGTTAGGGTATGTGCATCATTGTGAGCATGAGTTAAGGTATGTGCATGGTTGTGAGCATACGTTAGGGTATGTGCATGGTTGTGAGAATGAGTTACGGTATGTGGATTGATGAAAGCATGAGTTAGGGTACGTGCATGGTTGTGAGCATAGGTTAGGATATGTGCATGGTTGTGAGCAGGAGTTAGGATATGTGCATGGTTGTGAGCAGGAGTTTGGATATGTGCATGGTTGTGAGCATGAGTTAGGATATGTGCATGGTTGTGAGCATGAGTTAGGTTATGTGCATGGTTGTGAGCATGGGTTAGGGTATGTGCATGGTTGTGAGCATACGTTAGGGTATGTGCATGGTTGTGAGCATGAGTTAGTATATGTGCATGGTTGTGAGCATGAGTTAGGGTATGTGCATGGTTGTGAGCATGAGTTAGGATATGTACATAGTTGTGAGCAGGTGTTCGGATATGTGCATGATTGTGAGCATGATTTACCATATTTGCATGGTTGTGAGCATGAGTTAGGGTATGTGCATTGTTGTGAGCAGGAGATATGGTATGTGCATGGTTGTGAGCATGAGTTGAGGTATGTGCATCATTGTGAGCATGAGTTAGGGTATGTGGATGGTTGTGAGCATGAGTTAGGGTATGTGCATGGTTGTGAGCATGAATTAGGTTATGTGCATGGTTGTGAGCATGAGTTGAGGTATGTGCATCATTGTGAGCATGAGTTAGGGTATGTGGATGGTTGTGAGCATGATTTAGTGTATGTGGATGGTTGTGAGCATGAGTTAGGGTATGTGCATGGCTGTGAGCATAAGTAAGGGTATGTGCATGGTTGTGAGCATGAGTTAGGGAATGCACATGGTTGTGAGCATGAGTTAGGGTATGCACATGGTTGTTAGCATGAGTTAGGGTATGCGCATGGTTGTGAGCATGAGTTAGGGCATGTGCATGGTTGTGAGCATGAGTTATGATATGTGCATGGTTGTGAGGATGAGTTAGGGTATGTGCATGGTTGTGAGCATGAGTTATGATATGTGCATGGTTGTGAGCATGAGTTAGTATATGTGCATGGTTGTGAGCATGAGTTAGGGTATGTGCATGGTTGTGAGCATGAGTTAGGATATGTACATAGTTGTGAGCAGGTGTTAGGATATGTGCATGATTGTGAGCATGATTTACCATATTTGCATGGTTGTGAGCATGAGTTAGGGTATTTGCTGGATTGTGAGCATGAGTTAGGGTATGTGCATTGTTGTGAGCAGGAGATATGGTATGTGCATGGTTGTGAGCATGAGTTGAGGTATGTGCATCATTGTGAGCATGAGTTAGGGTATGTGGATGGTTGTGAGCATGAGTTAGGGTATGTGCATGGTTGTGAGCATGAATTAGGTTATGTGCATGGTTGTGAGCATGAGTTGAGGTATGAGCATCATTGTGAGCATGAGTTAGGGTATGTGGATGGTTGTGAGCATGATTTAGTGTATGTGGATGGTTGTGAGCATGAGTTAGGGTATGTGCATGGCTGTGAGCATAAGTAAGGATATCTGCATGGTTGTGAGCATGAGTTAGGGAATGCACATGGTTGTGAGCATGAGTTAGGGTATGCACATGGTTGTTAGCATGAGTTAGGGTATGCGCATGGTTGTGAGCATGAGTTAGGGCATGTGCATGGTTGTGAGCATGAGTTATGATATGTGCATGGTTGTGAGGATGAGTTAGGGTATGTGCATGGTTGTGAGCATGAGTTATGATATGTGCATTGTTGTGAGCATGAGTTAGGGTATGTGTATGGTTGTGAGCATGAGTTAGGGTATGTGTATGGTTGTGAGCATGAGTTAGGGTGTGTGTATGAAGCTAGATGATGATTGGTGGCTGCACATTTATGCCTCTTGTCATTGGCTCACCTGCTGTGTTCCGCTAGCTCCCAGTAGTGCATGGCTGTTTCTTTAAGAAAAGATATCAAGAGACTGAAGCAATTTGGAAAGTGGTTTAAAATGGTATGCTTTGTCTAAATCATGAAATACATATTTTTGGGTTCATATCCCTTTAAAGGAGGGTTTCATGAACATAAAATTTAGGATACTAACACAGATGATCAGAGAGGTGGAACCAGTGGTGGAGCTAATATTCTACTACTCAATTATGCCTTTATTTTTCAATAGCCCCTCTCTCCTCTTTATCTAACTCCATGTCCTGGATAATGCACTATACAAACAAAAATAGCATTAGACAAATGCAAAAGTGGGAAGAATGTGGACAAAGGGAAGTGCTAAAAAGAGAAGTTAAAAAGAGGTAAAAAGAAGGGAAAGGAAATGTAAGGCAAATTGCCTGGAATGCACATAAGGGTTAAGGCCAAGACGGAGGAGGGGAGTGTTGTGTTGTGTGTGTGAAACAATGTTGCAGAAAGAGAGGAGGGGTTCCAGCTTACCTTTTTAAGCCCAGTACAGGAAGCACATGTCCTCTTTCTGCTGTTTTTCTCAAAGTTTTCACATGAGACGTTCAAGGAGATCTAAAGCACCTCCAAAGCGAATCATGGAGGCTGGGGAGGAACCTGCAGAGAGAGAAGTTGTTGAAGACAGCGATGAAGCAGCTGAGTGGATCCCTCCATCGCCAGAAACGGTGGGTCGAACCCCTTTACTTCCCTCCCTTTCCCCTTCACTTGATCAATCCTCCGGGGAGGTTGGGGGTAGTGGTGGGGAGATTTCAGATAGGGCCCTACTGGAGGTGCTGGCATTAGTGAGCAATATGGGGGGTATTGCTGGGCATCCAGATGGCGCGTCTGAGCCCGTCGGCCATGCGGCCGGGAGTGAGCCCTCTTTTCGGGGGGTTAGTTCTGACATAGGCCCCAATTTAGTTACCATGTCGGGCCCTGCCGGGCCCGTTTCTGGCCTTCGCAGGCCCACATGTCCCCCTAAAGTAGCCGGTAAAGCGGGGGTCCCCGCTAGGCCCGCTATGCGGTCTACAGCCGCTAGCTCCTCTGTCCCCTGCTCTCCGGTCCCCCTGGCTGGGCCTCCCTCCCCTCGCGTGGTCGCGGCGGGCCCTTCTCGGCCTTGTGGCGTTCCGGTCCCCGGCCCCTATGGGCCTTGCTCTTTTGCCCCAATAGTTGGTAGTTTTAGTGGGAGCAGTTCGGCCTTACCTCCGACGTCGTCTCCGGTGTCTCAGGACTCCATCGCGGCCGCGGTATCCCTTTTCCAGATGTGGGCATCTTCTTTGTCGGGGTCTCCGGGTGCGTCCCACGTGGTCCTTGGTCCTCCGGCGGTGGTTGCGCAGGCTCCCGTGTCGACTGTTCCTCCATCGGCGGCGACTTCCGGTTTGCGGTCCTCCGAGGGCGGGACTTCCGGTGACGTCATTTCCGATGACGTCACTGCCGGTCCCGCCATTTGTCAGCGGTCATCGAAGCGGAGCAGGTCGAGTTCCCCGCGCGGCGTCCAAGGTAAGAGAGGAGTGCCGCGGGGGGGAACTTATGCTCCGGGGGGCAATTCTGCTGATGCAATGGGGTCTACAGGGGCAGCACTTGTGGGGGTTGATCTTCACGAGGGGGCTAATGGTGAATCAATGGAGCAATTACCTCAGGGGGGGCATTTCTCTGGCCAAATGAACCCGGGGGTCCCTGTTGGAGGCCCCCGTGGGCAGGTTGCAAAGGGTATTACGGCCCGGCAAAGGCCCCGTCGGGTAGTAATCCTCGTCAAGGGGCAAAGGCCCCATTGGGCAATTATAAAGGTGGCGCAGCACCTATTGGGCACGCTAGGAGTATGCCTAAGAGCGCTGGCGGTAATAGTGAGGTTTCTTTGGGCAAAGGCGGCGCCCGTGCAGGCGGCGCTTTTGGCGCGCAAATTGGTGGGAGTGTAGGGGCTAGGCCTCAGGCTCCGGGCGCATCCCCGGCAGCAGCGAGGAAGGTAGTAACTAGGTCTTCTACCAAACATGGTTCACCAGAACAGTTTCAGAGTTTAGATTTAGCGGTTGCATCCACTAGACGTAAGAAAGCCACCCCTATCACTCAGAAGTCAGTACATTTTAGTGAAGAGATAGAGGACTTTACAGAAGATGAGCAGGGTGTGTATGATGATGTTGCAAGTGGCGAAGGCACCCATGATGTCCATGATGTGTGTGAGGGGATGCATGAACGGTCTGGGCACAGGGGGAGGGGTAGGGCAGACCTTCCCCTTCGTGGTACTCCTCTCTGGCAATCTCTTTTGCAGGAAAGCGACATGGCTACGTCAGGAGATTCAGGCAGCGGGTTGGAGAGAGGTGCTGAGAGCGGCCAGGACTCCATGGTGTCAGAGGATGAGCGTCCTTCTACTTCGGGAGTCGTGGCGATTCCAAACAGGACCGGTGGGAGAGATGGTGAGTCCTCAGTTTCAGTGGGGTTGCGGGGTTTTACCTCATCCTCGGATGATTCTGGGTCAGAAAATGACAAGGAGCTGGGGTTGCATGGGAAGGGCAATAAAAGAATGTATAAGATGCTTAGATGGTTAACTGATGAGAAGAGATCAGAAAAAGGGGGTTTGCGTGACCGTCATGACTATATTGCCTCTGGTAGGTCCGACAGGGCTGCCCCACCCAGACTTCGCATAAGTGGGGTGGGGAGGCCTGTTAATCGGAAGGTGGCACTCCAAGGGGATACTAGATCCTGGTCTTCTTATGATCTGCACGAGCATTTGAAGACTAAGACAGTACGGAGAATTCAAGAGGGTAAATTTGTTAACATCTTCGAGCTCTCGGTGGAAGCCCTAAGGCAGAAAGCGAGAGCGGAGGATGGGACAGGCCCCAAGAAGTACCAGCGCCCAGATACATTTCACGAATGGCGCCGGTGTTTCAGGATCTATGCGTCCTGCTATTTGCAAAAATGGCCGGACCAGTGTTTAGCCGTGTTGAAATACATGGAAAACATGGAGATCATTGCTGATAATTATCGCGATGGTGCCTGGCGGGATTATGATGAGGAGTTCCGCAGAAAGATGGTGGGTAATCCACTGTTGGATTTCGGGTGCGTAGAAATGCAACTCTGGGCCCGGCTGGGTCCCGAGAAATCGCTAGGTACTGCGGGGGCCCCGGCGGGTGCAACGCAGTTTCGACCCGCAAATAGATTTCGCAGACGCCCAGCTGGGGTTTGTTGGAAATTCCAGGACAAGCAATGCACGTTGGGAACCGCGTGTTCCTTTCGGCACGCTTGTCGCATCTGCGGGGGATTTCACCCTGCCGCAGACTGTGTTAAAAAAGGGGAGAGACAGGACAGGACTGGGCCAAGAGGCCCTGCTGTCGCTAAGAGCGGACACCCCGCTGAAGGTGGCCGCAATTAGTAAGTGGCTCACGCTATACCCCGATAGGGTAACGGCGGCCTTGTTGGAGTCAGGGCTCCGGGAAGGTTTTGTTATCCCCGTACAAGGTCCGGTTTCGGGTGCGGCTTCTCGCAGGAACCTGAAATCTGCCTCCCTTTTCCCGGAGGTATTAAAGGAGAAATTGGGTAAGGAAGTTTCACTGGGTAGAATGGCTGGCCCGTTTTGGGAAAGACCTATGCCGGGATTGGTTATCTCGCCTCTAGGGGTCGTGCCCAAGAAAGACCCAGGAAAGTTTAGGATGATACAACATCTCTCATACCCAAAGGGAAAGTCAGCCAATGACGCCATTCCTCAGGACTTAAGTACCGTATATTACCAGTCATTTGATGATGCCTTGCAAGTAGTACGCAGATCGGGTCATGGGGCTTTACTGGCCAAGCTTGACATCGAGTCTGCTTTCAGACTCTTGCCGATTCACCCCGCATCATTTTACTTAATGGGTTGTTTCTTCAACGGACACTATTATGTTGACCGTTGTTTGCCCATGGGGTGTTCCATTTCCTGCGCCTATTTTGAGGCGTTTAGTTCCTTCTTGCATTGGGCCGTGGCGGAAGTGACAGGAGAGGATAGGATTGCTCACTACTTGGACGACTTTCTCCTGGTCGGCAGACAGGGGTCTAGGGAATGTGAGCTGCTCCTTTACGCCATGCGGCTGTTGATGGAGAAATTTGGAGTCCCCTTAGCAGAAGACAAATCGGAGGGCCCTTGCACTTGTCTAACTTTCCTGGGTATCGAAATTGATTCGGTAGCCCAGGAATGTAGGCTTCCGGTTGATAAGGTACAGAAGATGTTGGCAGCAGTCAGGAGCCTCGCAGCGGCGCAGTTTTGCACGCTGAAAGAGCTCCAATCGGTTTTGGGTCTGCTCAACTTTGCAGGGAGGGTCATCCCGATGGGGAGGATTTTCCTGAAAAGAATGGAGCGCTTGTTGCCGGGAGTTACTTCCCCTAAGGCCAAACTAATGGTTAATAGTGACATGAGGGAAGACCTCCGTGTCTGGGATCTGTTCCTCAGGGATTTCAATGGGATCTGTATTTGGAGAACCCCCCAGACTCCGGCGCGAGAACTGCACCTCTTTACTGATGCTGCTGGGGGTTTTGGATACGGCGCCTATCTCAAGGGCGAGTGGAGCGCCGAACCTTGGCCGGCAGAGTGGGCGGCCAGGGGCCTGACCAGGAACCTGTGCCTTCTAGAGCTTTTCCCCATTCTGGTGGCGTTGGAGATCTGGGGGGACAAGCTCGAGAACCGCTCCGTCATTTTTTGGACGGACAATTTGAGCGTGGTTTTCGCCATTAACGGTCTCTCTTCGTCCTCACCACCAGTAATTCGATATCTGAGAATTCTGGTTTTGAGATGCCTCAAGCGGAACATTGAGTTTCGGGCTAGGCATGTCCCAGGGGTTAAAAACGTTATTGCTGATGCACTATCTCGCTTTCAATGGAAAATTTTTAGGAAATGTGCTCCTGAGGCTGCCACTCATGGCTTTCCCTGTCCCCCTTTTCTTTGGCAGGTGGCTTTGGATGGCAGTCCCTGATTCCTGTGCTTAAGGCGTCCCTGGCACCTTCCACTTGGAAGTCCTATGTAAGGTACTGGGAAGAATGGGTATTCTTCTGCAATGTCCAAGGATTTCCTTCTTGTGCTGGTGAGCAGGACTGGCTATTGCGCTGGCTCGCGGAGCTTAGGGCTAAGTTAGCTAAGAAAGGGGCGGTATCCGCGCGGTGTCCTTTTTCTGTAAACTATTCACGCTGACGGACTCTTCCAAAACGTTTTTGATTCGTCAAATACTGAGGGGTTGGGGAAGGTCGGAAGTGCGGCGTCCAGACTCCTGCTGCCCTAGTGCACTGCTGAAGACCTTCTCGGACAGGCGTCCAGTGGGTGCGGTAAGATTTTTAATTCATCAGGATGGTACCCCCCTGACGAGGTTTCAATTTCGGAAGGTTTTGGGGTGGGCGGCTAAAAAAGTGGGCTTGAATCCCAATACTATAACTCCTCACTCCTTTAGGGTTGGAGCTGCTACGACGGCGGCGACTTTAGGCTGGTCGGCTGACCGCATAATGGCGCTTGGGAGGTGGAAGTCTAAGAGGTATCAGATTTACGTTAGGCCACTTATATCCCAATGTTAATATTTGCTGGTTGATAATGTTGCACACTGCGCTGCCATTATATGCCCTAACTCTTGTTTCTATTGCAGGGCCTAGAAGTGGGCCACTTCGTGCCTGGATAGTTGGGCACTCGTTCGTACACTGGGCGGCTATCCGAGCGGAATCGCAACCTGGAGGGCAGCAGCTTGGGTTCTCATTCTCCAGGGTGGTAGTTAGGTGGTTAGGGAGGAGAGGCCTTTGCTGGGCAGATCTGCCTGGGTTACTGCAATCCGCCATGAGGCGGTGGGAGAAACCCCATGTGCTGATCATCCACTTAGGTGGAAATGATCTCGGCTCAATTCCCGGCCGGGACTTGAGCGCAGTGATCCAATCAGATCTGCGCACCTTTAAAGCTTGGTTGCCTGGTGTGAGAATGGGCTGGTCAAACATTATACCGAGGTTGACGTGGAGACACATGGCCAATCATAGGGCAGCGTTCCAAGTTCGCAAGAAGCTCAATAGAGATGTTAGGAAGCTTATGTGCGAGCTAGGTGGTTTTGTTGTGGAACACAAGTTCATTACGGCCGCTGACCGTAGCCTGTACCGAGGCGACGGGGTCCATCTTACGGACCATGGCATGGACCTGTTTATTGAAGATATACGTCAGTCCCTACTCCTATTTGTGTGAGTTGGGTGGCGGCGAGAGTGGCCCTTGATATTCGGGCGATCTCGTGGCGGGTGGACAGTGTCCGGGGGCAGGATGTGATCGAGGTAGAGTGACGGCACTTCCGGCCAGGGATGAAGTCCCCAGACGCGCGTCTGGGGTGTTCCCTGCCCGTGTGATTACGATGCCGAGAATTCCCTGTTTTATAGTATTGAGCTACGCTCTGCTTCTTCTCCTGCGCCCTGGTACTGCCCATCTTGTTAGCATGGGTTACTACGTTTAGCTAGTACCTGATTGCCGCCCCCCTGGTCCATGTTTATTCAGACGGTCGTTAGTTCTTGTGTTGCCACAATAAACGTGACCTGCGGGTTTTCTCTAACCATAAAAAGTTGTTGTGTCGTTATTTTGTGTGTTATTTATTTCTACGTTTAGAAACTAAGTTGAGTTTATGTTAAACCAAGAATGTATATAGTTATAAGTTATTCTTTCCACAGAGGAGGATATGGCATTTAATCCCTTAAGGAAATGTAAGGCAAATTGCCTGGAATGCACATAAGGGTTAAGGCCAAGACGGAGGAGGGGAGTGTTGTGTTGTGTGTGTGAAACAATGTTGCAGAAAGAGAGGAGGGGTTCCAGCTTACCTTTTTAAGCCCAGTACAGGAAGCACATGTCCTCTTTCTGCTGTTTTTCTCAAAGTTTTCCCCACCCTTCCCTCCCTTTGTTTATTATTTTGCAATCAGTAGGGGGATCCGTCCTTATGGTGGTCCCCAGGGACTAGGGCTATCCGAAGGCTTGATGAGGGCTAGCCAGCCTATTTCTGTAAGTCCAAGGACGTTAAGTTTCAGCTCCCCAGGTATTTCAATCTGGTTTACGCACCTTTTTGATCCTGGCCCTTACTGGTACGGAGTGGTGGTTTGCACCCTGGGCTGGCGGGTGGACAGTGTCCGGGGGCAGGATGTGATCGAGGTAGAGTGACGGCACTTCCGGCCAGGGATGAAGTCCCCAGACGCGCGTCTGGGGTGTTCCCTGCCCGTGTGATTACGATGCCGAGAATTCCCTGTTTTATAGTATTGAGCTACGCTCTGCTTCTTCTCCTGCGCCCTGGTACTGCCCATCTTGTTAGCATGGGTTACTACGTTTAGCTAGTACCTGATTGCCGCCCCCCTGGTCCATGTTTATTCAGACGGTCGTTAGTTCTTGTGTTGCCACAATAAACGTGACCTGCGGGTTTTCTCTAACCATAAAAAGTTGTTGTGTCGTTATTTTGTGTGTTATTTATTTCTACGTTTAGAAACTAAGTTGAGTTTATGTTAAACCAAGAATGTATATAGTTATAAGTTATTCTTTCCACAGAGGAGGATATGGCATTTAATCCCTTAAGCGCTTTTACACAAGGGGAAGAGAGCCTGACAACCAATTCTCCTGCCCCGAACCTAGACCTGACCTTCCACTGGGAATATGCCCATACCTACTTCTGTGTTGTCCTACTCATCTTGAAGTACCCTGCGGTGTTTGTTCCATGACTCACCCAACCTTTCAGTAAAGAAACACTTCTGCAATTACTCCTGAACCTACTACCCTTCAGCTTAAGATCATTCATGTCCCCTTGTTTTGATGTTGCTCATTTTGTGAAAAATACTTACAGACTGAGTTAGGGTATGTGCATGGTTATGAGCATGAGTTAGGGTATGTGTCTGGTTATGAGCATGAGTTAGGGTATGTGTATAGTTGTGAGCATGAGTTAGGGTATATGCCTGGTTATGAGCATGAGTTAGGCTATGTGCATGGTTATGAGCATAAGTTAGGGTATGTACATGGTTGTGAGCATAAGTTAGGGTATGTACATGATTGTGAGCATAAGTTAAGGTATGTACATGGTTGTGAGCATAAGTTAAGGTATGTGTATGGTTGTGAGCATAAGTTAGGGTATGTGTATGGTTGTAAGTATAAATTAAGGTATGTGTATGGTTGTGAGTATAAGTTAAGGTATGTGTATGGTTGTGAGTATAAGTTAGGGTATGTGTATGGTTGTGAGCATAAGTTAGAGTATGTGCATGGTTGTGAGCATAAGTTAGGGTATGTGTATGGTTGTGAGCATAAGTTAGGGTATGTGTATGGTTGTGAGTATAAGTTAGGGTATATGCATGGTTGTGAGCATAAGTTAGGGTATGTGCATGGTTGTGAGCATGAGTTAGGGTATGTGCATGGTTGTGAGCATGAGTTAGGGTATGCGCATGATTGTGAGCATGAGTTAGGGTATGCGCATGGTTGTGAGCATGAGTTGAGGTATGTGCATCATTGTGAGCATGAGTTAGTGTATGTGGATGGTTGTGAGCATGAGTTAGGGTATGTGCATGGTTGTGAGCATGAGTTAGGGTATGTGCATGGTTGTGAGCATGAGTTAGGGTTTGTGCATGGCTGTGAGCATACGTTAGGGTATGTGCATGGTTGTGAGCATGGGTTAGGGTATGTGCATGGTTGTGAACATGGGTTAGGGTATGTGCATGGTTGTGAGCATGGGTTAGGGTATGTGCATGGTTGTGAGCATGGGTTAGGGTATGTGCATGGTTGTGAGCATGAGTTACGGTATGTGCATGGTTGTGAGCATAAGCTATGGTATGTGCATCATTGTGAGCATGAGTTAGGGTATGTGCATGGTTGTGAGAATGAGTTAGGGTATGTGCATGGTTTTGAGCATGAGTTAGAGTATGTGCATGGTTTTGAGCATGAGTTAGGGTATGCGCATGGTTGTGAGCATGAGTTAGGGTATGCGCATGGTTGTGAGCATGAGTTAGGGTATGCGCATGATTGTGAGCATGAGTTATGGTATGTGCATGGTTGTGAGCATACGTTAGGGTATGTGCATGGTTGTCAGCACGAGTTACGGTATTTGGATAGATGAATGCATGAGTTAGGGTACGTGCATCATTGTGAGCATGAGTTAAGGTATGTGCATGGTTGTGAGCATACATTAGGGTATGTGCATGGTTGTGAGCATGAGTTAAGGTATGTGCATGGTTGTGAGCATGAGTTACGGTATGTGGATTGATGAAAGCATGAGTTAGGATACGTGCATGGTTGTGAGCATGAGTTAGGATATGTGCATGGTTGTGAGCAGGAGTTAGGATATGTGTATGGTTGTGAGCATGAGTTTGGTTATGTGCATGGTTGGGAGCATGAGTTAGGTTATGTGCATGGTTGTGAGCATAAGTTAGGGTATGTGCATCATTGTGAGCATGAGTTGGGGTATGTGCATCATTGTGAGCATGAGTTAGGGTATGTGTATGGTTGTGAGCATACGTTAGGGTATGTGCATGGTTGTGAGCATGGGTTAGGTTATGTGCATGGTTGTGAGCATGAATTACGCCGGTATGTGCATGGTTGTGAGCATGAGTTACGGTATGTGCATGGTTGTGAGCATAAGTTAGGGTATGTGCATCATTGTAAGCATGAGTTAGGGTATGTGCATCATTGTGAGCATGAGTTAAGGTATGTGCATGGTTGTGAGCATACGTTAGGGTATGTGCATGGTTGTGAGCATGAGTTACGGTATGTGGATTGATAAAAGCATGAGTTAGGGTACGTGCATGGTTGTGAGCATAAGTTAGGATATGTGCATGGTTGTGAGCAGGAGTTAGGATATGTGCATGGTTGTGAGCATGAGTTAGGATATGTGCATGGTTGTGAGCATGAGTTAGGTTATGTGCATGGTTGGGAGCATGAGTTAGGTTATGTGCATGGTTGTGAGCATAAGTTAGGGTATGTGCATCATTGTGAGCATGAGTTAGGGTATGTGCATGGTTGTGAGCATGGGTTAGGGTATGTGCATGGTTGTGAGCATGGGTTAGGGTATGTGCATGGTTGTGAGCATGGGTTAGGGTATGTGCATGGTTGTGAGCATGAGTAACGGTATGTGGATTGATAAAAGCATGAGTTAGGGTATGTGCATGGTTGTGAGCATGAGTTAGGATATGTGCATGGTTGTGAGCAGGAGTTAGGATATGTGCATGGTTGCGAGCATGAGTTAGGATAAGTGCATGGTTGTGAGCATGAGTTAGGTTATGTGCATGGTTGGGAGCATGAGTTAGGTTATGTGCATGGTTGTGAGCATAAGTTAGGGTATACGCATGGTTGTGAGCATGAGTTAGGGTATGCCATGGTTGTGAGCATGAGTTAGGATATGTGCATGGTTGTGAGCATGGGTTAGGGTATGTGCATGGTTGTGAGCATGGGTTAGGGTATGTGCATGGTTGTGAGCATGAGTTACGGTATGTGCATGGTTGGGAGCATAAGTTAGGGTATGTGCATCATTGTGAGCATGAGTTAGGGTATGTGCATGGTTGTGAGCATGCGTTTGGGTATGTGCATGGTTGTGAGCAGGAGTTAGGATATGTACATGGTTGTGAGCAGGAGTTAGGATATGTGCATTATTGTGAGCATGATTTACCATATGTGCATGGTTGTGAGCATGAGTTAGGGTATTTGCTTGATTGTGAGCATGAGTTAGGGTATGTGCATTGTTGTGAGCAGGAGTTGTGGTATGTGCATGGTTGTGAGCATGTGTTGAGGTATGTGCATCATTGTGAGCATGAGTTAGGGTATGTGCATGGTTGTGAGCATGAGTTAGGTTATGTGCATGGTTGTGAGCATAAGTTATGGTATGTGCATCATTGTGAGTATGAGTTAGGGTATGTGCATGGTTGTGAACATGAGTTAGGGTATGTGCATGGTTGTGAGCATGAGTTAGGTTATGTGCATGGTTGGGAGCATGAGTTAGGTTATGTGCATGGTTGGGAGCATGAGTTAGGTTATGTGCATGGTTGTGAGCATAAGTTAGAGTATGCGCATCATTGTGAGCATGAGTTAGGGTATGTGCAGGGTTGTGAGCATACGTTAGGGTATGTGCATGGTTGTGAGCATGGGTTAGGGTATGTGCATGGTTGTGAGCATGAGTTACGGTATGTGCATGGTTGGGAGCATGAGTTAGGTTATGTGCATGGTTGTGAGCATAAGTTAGAGTATGCGCATCATTGTGAGCATGAGTTAGGGTATGTGCAGGGTTGTGAGCATACGTTAGGGTATGTGCATGGTTGTGAGCATGGGTTAGGGTATGTGCATGGTTGTGAGCATGAGTTACGGTATGTGCATGGTTGTGAGCATAAGTTATGGTATGTGCATCATTGTGAGCATGAGTTAGGGTATGTGCATGGATGTGAGCATACGTTAGGGTATGCCATGGTTGTGAGCATGAGTTAGGGTATGCGCATGGTTGTGAGCATGAGTTAGGGTATGCGCATGGTTGTGAGCATGAGTTAGGGTATGCGCATGGTTGTGAGCATGAGTTAGGGTATGCGCATGGTTGTGAGCATACGTTAGGGTATGTGCATGGTTGTGAGCATGAGTTAGGGTATGTGAAGGGTTTTGAGCATACATGAGTTAGGGTATGTGCATGGTTGTCAGCACGAGTTACGGTATGTGGATAGATGAATGCATGAGTTAGGGTACGTGCATCATTGTGAGCATGAGTTGAGGTATGTGCATGGTTGTGAGCATACGTTAGGGTATGTGCATGGTTGTGAGCATGAGTTACGGTATGTGGATTGATGAAAGCCTGACTTAGGATACGTGCATGGTTGTGAGCATGAGTTAGGATATGTGCATGGTTGTGAGCAGGAGTTAGGATATGTGTATGGTTGTGAGCATGAGTTAGGGTATGTGAAGGGTTTTGAGCATACATTAGGGTATGTGCATGGTTGTGAGCATGGGTTAGGGTATGTGCATGGTTGTGAGCATAAGTTACGGTATGTGCATGGTTGTGAGCGTAAGTTATGGTATGTGCATCATTGTGAGCATGAGTTAGGGTATGTGCATGGTTGTGAGCATACGTTAGGGTATGTGCATGGTTGTGAGCATGAGTTATGATATGTGCATGGTTGTGAGCATGAGTTAGGATATGTGCATGGTTGTGAGCATGAGTTAGGGTATGCCATGGTTGTGAGCATGAGTTAGGGTATGTGCATGGTTGTGAGCATGAGTTAGGGTATGTGCATGGTTATCAGCACGAGTTACGGTATGTGGATAGATGAATGCATGAGTTAGGGTACGTGCATCATTGTGAGCATGAGTTGAGGTATGTGCATGGTTGTGAGCATACGTTAGGGTATGTGCATGGTTGTGAGCATGAGTTACGGTATGTGGATTGATGAAAGCATGAGTTAGGATACGTGCATGGTTGTGAGCATGACTTAGGATATGTGCATGGTTGTGAGCAGGAGTTAGGATATGTGTATGGTTGTGAGCATGAGTTAGGGTATGTGCAGGCTTGTGAGCATACGTTAGGGTATGTGCATGGTTGTGAGCATGGGTTAGGGTATGCGCATGGTTGTGAGCATGAGTTATGATATGTGCATGGTTGTGAGCATGAGTTAGGATATGTGCATGGTTGTGAGCATGAGTTAGGGTATGCCATGGTTGTGAGCATGAGTTAGGGTATGCGGATGGTTGTGAGCATGAGTTAGGGTATGCGCATGGTTGTGAGCATGAGTTAGGGTATGTGCATGGTTGTGAGCATACGTTAGGGTATGTGCATGGTTGTGAGCATGAGTTAGGGTATGTGCATGGTTGTGAGCATGAGTTAGGGTATGTGCATGGTTGTCAGCACGAGTTACGGTATGTGGATAGATGAATGCATGAGTTAGGGTAGGTGCATCATTGTGAGCATGAGTTGAGGTATGTGCATGGTTGTGAGCATACGTTAGGGTATGTGCATGGTTGTGAGCATGAGATACGGTATGTGGATTGATGAAAGCATGAGTTAGGATACGTGCATGGTTGTGAGCATGAGTTAGGATATGTGCATGGTTGTGAGCAGGTGTTAGGATATGTGTATGGTTGTGAGCATGAGTTAGGTTATGTGCATGGTTGGAAGCATGAGTTAGGTTATGTGCATGGTTGTGAGCATAAGTTAGGGTATGTGCATCATTGTGAGCATGAGTTAAGATATGTGCATCATTGTGAGCATGAGTTAGGGTATGTGTATGGTTGTGAGCATGGGTTAGGGTATGTGCATGGTTATGAGCATGGGTTAGGGTATGTGCATGGTTGTGAGCATGAGTTACGGTATGTGCATGGTTGTGAGCATGAGTTACGTTATGTGCATGGTTGTGAGCATAAGTTAGGGTATGTGCATCATTGTGAGCATGAGTTAAGGTATGTGCATGGTTGTGAGCATACGTTAGGGTATGTGCATGGTTGTGAGAATGAGTTACGGTATGTGGATTGATGAAAGCATGAGTTAGGGTACGTGCATGGTTGTGAGCATAGGTTAGGATATGTGCATGGTTGTGAGCAGGAGTTAGGATATGTGCATGGTTGTGAGCAGGAGTTAGGATATGTGCATGGTTGTGAGCATGAGTTAGGATATGTGCATGGTTGTGAGCATGAGTTAGGTTATGTGCATGGTTGGGAGCATGAGTTAGGTTATGTGCATGGTTGTGAGCATAAGTTAGGGTATGTGCATGGTTGTGAGCATGGGTTAGGGTATGTGCATGGTTGTGAGCATGAGTTACGGTATGTGCATGGTTGTGAGCATAAGTTATGGTATGTGCATCATTGTGAGCATGAGTTAGGGTATGTGCATGGTTGTGAGCATACGTTAGGGTATGTGCATGGTTGTGAGCATGAGTTATGATATGTGCATGGTTGTGAGCATGAGTTAGGATATGTGCATGGTTGTGAGCATGATTTAGGGTATGTGCATGGTTGTGAGCATGATTTAGGGTATGTGCATGGTTGTGAGCATGAGTTAGGATATGTGCATGATTGTGAGCATGAGTTAGGATATGTGCATGATTGTGAGCATGATTTACCATATTTGCATGGTTGTGAGCATGAGTTAGGGTATTTGCTTGATTGTGAGCATGAGTTAGGGTATGTGCATTGTTGTGAGCATGAGTTATGGTATGTGCATGGTTGTGAGCATGAGTTGAGGTATGTGCAACATTGTGAGCATGAGTTAGGGTATGTGGATGGTTGTGAGCATGAGTTAAGGTATGTGCATGGTTGTGAGCATGAGTTAAGGTATGTGCATGGTTGTGAGCATGAATTAGGTTATGTGCATGGTTGTGAGCATGAGTTGAGGTATGTGCATCATTGTGAGCATGAGTTAGGGTATGTGGATGGTTGTGAGCATGATTTAGTGTATGTGGATGGTTGTGAGCATGAGTTAGGGTATGTGCATGGCTGTGAGCATAAGTAAGGGTATGTGCATGGTTGTGAGCATGAGTTAGGGAATGCACATGGTTGTGAGCATGAGTTAGGGTATGCACATGGTTGTTAGCATGAGTTAGGGTATGCGCATGGTTGTGAGCATGAGTTAGGGTATGTGCATGGTTGTGAGCATGAGTTATGATATGTGCATGGTTGTGAGCATGAGTTATGATATGTGCATGGTTGTGAAGATGAGTTAGGGTATGTGCATGGTTGTGAGCATGAGTTATGATATGTGCATGGTTGTGAGCATGAGTTAGGGTATGTGTATGGTTGTGAGCATGAGTTAGGGTATGTGTATGGTTGTGAGCATGAGTTAGGGTGTGTGTATGAAGCTAGATGATGATTGGTGGCTGCACATTTATGCCTCTTGTCATTGTCTCACCTGCTGTGTTCCGCTAGCTCCCAGTAGTGCATGGCTGTTTCTTTAAGAAAAGATATCAAGAGACTGAAGCAATTTGGAAAGTGGTTTAAAATGGTATGCTTTGTCTAAATCATGAAATACATATTTTGGGGTTCATATCCCTTTAAAGGAGGGTTCCATGAACATAAAATTTAGGATACTAACACAGATGATCAGAGAGGTGGAACCAGTGGTGGAGCTAATATTCTACTACTCAATTATGCCTTTATTTTTCAATAGCCCCTCTCTCCTCTTTATCTAACTCCATGTCCTGGATAATGAACTATACAAACAAAAAACATAATTTATGTAAGAACTTACCTGATAAATTCATTTCTTTCATATTAGCAAGAGTCCATGAGCTAGTGACGTATGGGATATACATTCCTACCAGGAGGGGCAAAGTTTCCCAAACCTCAAAATGCCTATAAATACACCCCTCACCACACCCACAAATCAGTTTAACGAATAGCCAAGAAGTGGGGTGATAAGAAAAAAGTGCGAGGCATAAATATAATTGGAATAATTGTGCTTTATACCAAAAAATCATAACCACCACATAAAAGGGTGGGCCTCATGGACTCTTGCTAATATGAAAGAAATTAATTTATCAGGTAAGTTCTTACATAAATTATGTTTTCTTTCATGTAATTAGCAAGAGTCCATGAGCTAGTGACGTATGGGATAATGACTACCCAAGATGTGGATCTTCCACTTAAGAGTCACTAGAGAGGGAGGGATAAAATAAAGACAGCCAATTCCGCTGAAAAAAATCCACACCCAAAAATAAAGTTTAAATCTTATAAAGAAAAAAACTGAAAATATAAGCAGAAGATTCAAACTGAAACAGCTGCCTGAAGTACTTTTCTACCAAAAACAGCTTCAGAAGAGGAAAACACATCAAAATGGTAGAATTTAGTAAAAGTATGCAAAGAAGACCAAGTTGCTGCTTTGCAAATCTGATCAACCGAAGCTTCATTCCTAAACGCCCAGGAAGTAGAAACTGACCTAGTAGAATGAGCTGTAATCCTTTGAGGCGGAGTTTTACCCGACTCGACATAAGTATGATGAATTAAAGATTTCAACCAAGATGCCAAAAAAATGGCAGAGGCCTTCTGACCTTTCCTAGAACCGGAAAAGATAACAAATAGACTAGAAGTCTTTCGGAAATTCTTAGTAGCTTCAACATAATATTTCAAACCTCTAACTACATCCAAAGAATGCAATGATTTCTCCTTAGAATTCTTAGGATTATGACATAATGAAGGAACCACAATTTCTCTACTAATGTTGTTAGAATTCACAACCTTAGGTAAAAATTTAAAAGAAGTTCGCAACACCGCCTTATCCTGGTGAAAAATCAGAAAAGGAGACTCACAAGAAAGAGCAGATAATTCAGAAACTCTTCTGGCAGAAGAGATGGCCAAAAGGAACAAAACTTTCCAAGAAAGTAATTTAATGTCCAATGAATGCATAGGTTCAAACGGAGGAGCTTGAAGAGCCCCCAGAACCAAATTCAAACTCCAAGGAGGAGAAATTGACTTAATGACAGGTTTTATACGAACCAAAGCTTGTACAAAACAATGAATATCAGGAAGATTAGCAATCTTTCTGTGAAAAAGAACAGAAAGAGCAGAGATTTGTCCTTTCAAGGAACTTGCAGACAAACCTTTATCCAAACCATCCTGAAGAAACTGTAAAATTCTCGGAATTCTAAAAGAATGCCAGGAAAAATGATGAGAAAGACACCAAGAAATATAAGTCTTCCAGACTCTATAATATATCTCCCTAGATACGGATTTACGAGCCTGTAACATAGTATTAATCACAGAGTCAGAGAAACCTCTTTGACTAAGAATCAAGCGTTCTATCTCCATACCTTTAAATTTAAGGATTTGAGATCCTGATGGAAAAAAGGACCTTGCGACAGAAGGTCTGGTCTTAACGGAAGAGTCCACGGTTGGCAAGAGGCCATCCGGACAAGATCCGCATACCAAAACCTGTGAGGCCATGCTGGAGCTACCAGCAGAACAAACGAGCATTCCTTCAGAATCTTGGAGATTACTCTTGGAAGAAGAACTAGAGGCGGAAAGATATAGGCAGGATGATACTTCCAAGGAAGTGACAATGCATCCACTGCTTCCGCTTGAGGATCCCGGGATCTGGACAGATACCTGGGAAGTTTCTTGTTTAGATGAGAGGCCATCAGATCTATTTCTGGAAGTCCCCACATTTGAACAATCTGAAGAAATACCTCTGGGTGAAGAGACCATTCGCCCGGATGTAACGTTTGGCGACTGAGATAATCCGCTTCCCAATTGTCTATACCTGGGATATGAACCGCAGAAACTAGACAGGAGCTGGATTCCGCCCATACCAGAATTCGAGATACTTCTTTCATAGCCAGAGGACTGTGAGTCCCTCCTTGATGATTGATGTATGCCACAGTTGTGACATTGTCTGTCTGAAAACAAATGAACGATTCTTTCTTTAGAAGAGGCCATGACTGAAGAGCTCTGAAAATTGCACGGAGTTCCAAAATATTGATCGGTAATCTCACCTCCTGAGATTCCCAAACCCCTTGTGCTGTCAGAGACCCCCCCCACAGCTCCCCAACCTGTAAGACTTGCATCTGTTGAAATTACAGTCCAGGTCGGAAGAACAAAAGAAGCCCCCTGAACTAAACGATGGTGATCTGTCCACCACGTCAGAGAGTGTCGTACAATCGGTTTTAAAGATATTAATTGAGATATCTTTGTGTAATTCCTGCACCACGGGTTCAGCATACAGAGCTGAAGAGGTCGCATGTGAAAACGAGCAAAGGGGATCGCGTCCGATGCAGCAGTCATAAGACCTAGAATTTCCATGCATAAGGCTACCGAAGGGAATGATTGTGACTGAAGGTTTCGACAAGCTGATATCAATTTTAGACGTCTCTTGTCTGTCAAAGACAGAGTCATGGACACTGAATCTATCTGGAAACCTAAAAAGGTTACCCTTGTCTGAGGAATCAATGAACGTTTTGGTAAATTGATCCTCCAACCATGATCTTGAAGAAACAACACAAGTCGATTCATATGAGATTCTGCTAGATGTGAAGACTGAGCAAGTACCAAGATATCGTCCAAATAAGGAAATACCACAATACCCTGTTCTCTGATTACAGACAGAAGGGCACCGAGAACCTTTGTAAAAATTCTTGGAGCTGTTGCTAGGCCAAACGGTAGAGCCACAAACTGGTAATGCTTGTCTAGGAAAGAGAATCTCAGAAACTGATAGTGATCTGGATGAATCGGAATATGCAGATATGCATCCTGTAAATCTATTGTAGACATATAATGCCCTTGCTGAACAAAAGGCAGGATAGTCCTTACAGTTACCATTTTGAATGTTGGTATCCTTACATAACGATTCAATATTTTTAGATCCAGAACTGGTCTGAAAGAATTCTCCTTCTTTGGTACAATGAAGAGATTTGAATAAAATCCCAGCCCCTGTTCCAGAACTGGAACTGGCATAATTACTCCAGCCAACTCTAGATCTGAAACACATTTCAGAAATGCTTGAGCCTTCGCTGGGTTTACTGGGACACGGGAAAGAAAAAATCTCTTTGCAGGAGGCCTTATCTTGAAGCCAATTCTGTACCCTTCTGAAACAATGTTCTGAATCCAAAGATTGTGAACGGAATTGATCCAAATTTCTTTGAAAAAACGTAATCAGCTGAGCTGGAATGAGGGCCGCACCTTCATGTGGACTTAGGAGCTGGCTTTGGTTTTCTAAAAGGCTTGGATTTATTCCAGACTGGAGATGGTTTCCAAACTGATACCGCTCCTGAGGATGAAGGATCAGGCTTTTGTTCCTTGTTGTGACGAAAGGAACGAAAACGATTATTAGACCTAAATTTACCTTTAGATTTTTTATCCTGTGGTAAAAAAGTTCCTTTCCCTCCAGTAACAGTTGAGATAATAGAATCCAACTGAGAACCAAATAATTTATTACCCTGGAAAGAAAGGGAAAGCAGAGTAGACTTAGAAGACATATCAGCATTCCAAGTTTTAAGCCATAAAGCTCTTCTAGCTAAAATAGCTTGAGACATATACCTGACATCAACTCTAATGATATCAAAGATGGCATCACAAATAAAATTATTAGCATGTTGAAGAAGATTAATAATGCTATGAGAATTATGATCTGTTACTTGTTGCGCTAAAGCTTCTAACCAAAAAGTTGAAGCTGCAGCAACATCCGCTAAAGATATAGCAGGTCTAAGAAGATTACCTGAACACAAGTAAGCTTTTCTTAGAAAGGATTCAATTTTCCTATCTAAAGGATCCTTAAAGGAAGTACTATCTGCCGTAGGAATAGTAGTACGCTTAGCAAGAGTAGAGACAGCCCCATCAACCTTAGGGATTTTGTCCCAAAACTCTAATCTGTCAGATGGTACAGGATATAATTGCTTAAAACGTTTAGAAGGAGTAAATGAATTACCCAAATTATTCCATTCCCTGGAAATTACTTCAGAAATAGCATCAGGGACAGGAAAAACTTCTGGAATAACTACAGGAGATTTAAAAACCTTATCTAAACGTTTAGATTTAGTATCAAGAGGACCAGAATCCTCTATTTCTAATGCAATTAGGACTTCTTTAAGTAAAGAACGAATAAATTCCATTTTAAATAAATATGAAGATTTATCAGCATCAACCTCTGAGACAGAATCCTCTGAACCAAAAGAACCATTATCAGAATCAGAATGATGATGTTCATTTAAAAATTCATCTGAAAAATGAGAATTTTTAAAAGACTTTTTACGTTTACTAGAAGGAGGAATAACAGACATAGCCTTCTTAATGGATTTAGAAACAAAATCTCTTATGTTATCAGGAACACTCTGAGTATTAGATGTTGACGGAACAGCAACAGGTAATGTAACAGTACTAAAGGAAATATTATCTGCATTAACAAGTTTGTCATGACAATCAGTACAAACAACAGCTGGAGGAACAGATACCATAAGTTTACAGCAGATACACTTAGCTTTGGTAGATCCAGCACCAGGCAGCGATTTTCCAGAAGTATCTTCTGACTCAGTGTCAACGTGGGACATCTTGCAATATGTAATAGAAAAAACAACATATAAAGCAAAATTGATCAAATTCCTTAAATGACAGTTTCAGGAATGGGAAAAAATGCCAGTGAACAAGCTTCTAGCAACCAGAAGCAATAAATAATGAGACTTAAATAATGTGGAGACAATAGTGACGCCCATATTTTTTTAGCGCCAAAAAAGACGCCCACATTATTTGGCGCCAAAAATGACGCCACATCCGGAATGCCGACACTTTTGGCGCAAAAAACCTTCAAAAATGACGCAACTTCCGGCGACACGTATGATGCCAGAAACAGAAAAAAAAATTGCGCCAAAAAAGTCCGTGCCAAGAATGACGCAATAAAATGAAGCATTTTCAGCCCCCGCGAGCCTAACAGCCCACAGGGAAAAAGTCAAATTTTAAGGTAAGAAAAAATTGATTTATTCATATGCATTATCCCAAATATGAAACTGACTGTCTGAAAAAAGGAACGTTGAACATCCTGAGTCAAGGCAAATAAATGTTTGAATACATATATTTAGAACTTTATAAAAAAAGTGCCCAACCATAGCTTAGAGCAGTGTTTTTCAACCAGTGTGCCGTGGCACACTAGTGTGCCGTGAGAGATCCTCAGGTGTGCCACGGTAGACTGACAACAGTGTGACATATTTTTTAAACTTTGCTTGTTTTTTACTCCCAGTGCAGGGGTAGTTTGTAGGAGGCATGGCATAACAGCACAATACATACAGTATGTGTGTGTTTGTGTGTATGTGTATATATATATGCTGTATTAGGCTACAATGTGTGATTTTTTTTACATTTTGGGATGGTGGTGTGCCACAGGATTTTTTTTATGTAAAAAAGTGTGCCACGGCAAAAAAAAGGTTAAAAATCACTGGCTTAGAGTGTCACAGAAAAGAAGACTTACTTACCCCAGGACACTCATCTACATGTTGGAGAAAGCCAAACCAGTACTGAAATGAAAATCAGTAGAGGTAATGGTATATATAAGAGTATATCGTCGATCTGAAAAGGGAGGTAAGAGATGAATCTCTACGACCGATAACAGAGAACCTATGAAATAGACCCCGTAGAAGGAGATCATTGAATTCAAATAGGCAATACTCTCCTCACATCCCTCTGACATTCACTGCACGCTGAGAGGAAAACCGGGCTCCAACCTGCTGCGGAGCGCATATCAACGTAGAATCTAGCACAAACTTACTTCACCACCTCCATAGGAGGCAAAGTTTGTAAAACTGATTTGTGGGTGTGGTGAGGGGTGTATTTATAGGCATTTTGAGGTTTGGGAAACTTTGTCCCTCCTGGTAGGAATGTATATCCCATACGTCACTAGCTCATGGACTCTTGCTAATTACATGAAAGAAATAGCATTAGACAAATGCAAAAGTGGTAAAAAGAAGGGAAAGCGCTTTTACACAAGGGGAAGAGAGCCTGACAACCAATTCTCCTGCCCCGAACCTAGACCTGACCTTCCACTGGGAATATGCCCATACCTACTTCTGTGTTGTCCTACTCATCTTGAAGTACCCTGCAGTGTTTGTTCCATGACTCACCCACCCTTTCAGTAAAGAAACACTTCTGTAATTACTCCTGAACCTACTACCCTTCAGCTTAAGATCATTCAAGTCCCCTTGTTTTGATGTTGCTCATTTTGTGAAAAATACTTACAGACTGAGTTAGGGTATGTGCCTGGTTATGAGCATGAGTTAGGGTATGTGCCTGGTTATGAGCATGAGTTAGGGTATGTGTATAGTTGTGAGCATGAGTTAGGGTATGTGTCTGGTTATGAGCATGAGTTAGGCTATGTGCATGGTTGTGAGCATAAGTTAGGGTATGTACATGGTTGTGAGCATAAGTTAGGGTATGTACATGGTTGTGAGCATAAGTTAGGGTATGTACATTGTTGTGAGCATAAGTTAAGGTATATACATGGTTGTGAGCATAAGTTAAGGTATGTGTATGGTTGTGAGCATAAGTTAGGGTATGTGTATGGTTGTGAGTATAAGTTAAGGCATGTGTATGGTTGTGAGTATAAGTTAAGGTATGTGTATGGTTGTGAGTATAAGTTAAGGTATGTGTATGGTTGTGAGTATAAGTTAAGGTATGTGTATGGTTGTGAGTATAAGTTAGGGTATGTGTATGGTTATGAGCATAAGTTAGGATATGTGTATGGTTATGAGTATAAGTTAAGGTATGTGTATGGTTGTGAGTATAAGTTTAGAGTATGTGCATGGTTGTGAGCATAAGTTAGGGTATGTGCATGGCTGTGTAGAGTATGTGCATGGTTGTGAGCATAAGTTAGGGTATGTGCATGGCTGTGAGTATAAGTTAGGGTATGTGCATGGTTGTGAGCATGAGTTAGGGTATGTGCATGGTTGTGAGCATGAGTTAGGGTATGTGCATGGTTATGAGCATAAGTTAGGGTATGTGCATGGTTGTGAGCATAAGTTAGGGTATGTGCATGGTTGTGAGCATAAGTTAGGGTATGTGCATGGTTGTGAGTATAAATTAAGGTATGAGGCATGAGTTAGGGTATGTGCATGGTTGTAAGCATAAGTTAGGGTATGTACATGGCTCTGAGCATGAGTTAGGATATACACATGGTTGTGAGCATGAGTTAGGGTATGTGCACGGTTGTGAGCATTAGTTAGGGTATGCACATGGTTGTGTGAGCACGAGTTATGATATGTGCATGGTTGTGAGCACAAGTTAAGGTATGTGCATGGCTTTGAGTACGAGTTAGGGTATGTGCATGTTGTGAGCACGAGTTAGGGTATGAGGATGGACGTGAGCATGAGCATGAGGATGGACGTGAGCATGAGCTAGGGGATGGACGTGAGCAAGAGCTAAGGTATATACCTTGTTGTGAGCATGAGTTAGGGTACATGCATGGTTGTGAGTATGAGTTAGGGTATGTGCATGGTTCTGAGCATAAGTTAGGGTATGTACATGGTTGTGAGCAAAAGTTAAGGTATGTGTATGGTTGTGAGCATAAGTTAGAGTGTGTGTATGGTTGTGAGCATAAGTTAGGGTGTGTGTATGGTTGTGAGCATAAGTTAGGGTGTGTGCATGGTTGTGTGCATAAGTTAGGGTGTGTGGATGGTTGTGCGTATAAGTTAAGGTATGTGCATGGTTGTGAGCATGAGTTAAGTTATGTGCATGGTTGTGAGTATAAGTTAAGTTATGTGCATGGTTGTGAGCATGAGTTAGGGTATGTGCATGGTTGTGAGCATGAGTTAGGGTATGTGCATGGTTGTGAGCATAAGTTAGGGTATGTGCATGGTTGTGAGTATAAGTTAAGCTATGTGCATGGTTGTGAGCATGAGTTAGGGTATGTGCATGGTTGTGAGTATAAGTTAAGCTATGTGCATGGTTGTGAGCATGAGTTAGGGTATGTGCATGGTTGTGAGCATAAGTTAGGGTATGTGTATGGTTGTGAGTATAAATTAGGGTATGTGCATGGTTGTGAGCATAAGTTAGGGTATGTGAATGGTTGTGAGTATAAGTTAGGGTATGTGCATGGTTATGAGCATAAGTTAGGGTATGTGTATGGTTGTGAGTATAAGTTAGGGTATGTGCATGGTTGTGAGCATAAGTTAGGGTATGTGTATGGTTATGAATATAAGTTAGGGTATGTGTATGGTTGTGAGTATAAGTTTGGGTATGTGCATGGTTGTGAACATGAGTTATGATATGTGCATGGTTGTGACCATGAGTTAGGGTATGTGTATGGTTGTGAGCATGAGGTAGGGTATGTGTATGGTTGTGAGCATAAGTTAGGGTATGTGCATGGTTGTGAGCATGAGTTAGGGTATGTGCATGGTTGTGAGCATACGTTAGGGTATGTGCATGGTTGTGAGCATGAGTTATGGTTTGTGCATGGTTGTGAGCATGAGGTAGGGTATGTGCATGGTTGTGAGCATAAGGTAGGGTATGTGCATGGTTGTGAGCATAAGTTAGGGTATGTGTATGGTTGTGAGTATAAGTTAGGGTATGTGTATGGTTGTGAGTATAAGTTAGGGTATGTGCATGGTTTTGAACATGAGTTATGATATGTGCATGGTTGTGAGTATAAGTTAAGGTATGTGCATCATTGTGAGCATGAGTTAGGGTATGTGCATGGTTGTGACCATGAGTTAGGGTATGTGTATGGTTGTGAGCATGAGGAAGGTTATGTGTATGGTTGTGAGCATAAGTTAGGGTATGTGCATCATTGTGAGCATGAGTTAGGGTATGTGCATGGTTGTGAGCATACATTAGTGTTAAGATTACTGCAGCTTTTACTGTATCTTTGCACTAACCTTGTCTCATAATTATATGTTAGAAGTGCTGCAGCTTTAAGCTCAGCTCACCACACCCTCTGGGTGTGTCTGGGTCTCTGTGACATCATCAGAAGCCATGTTAGTTTTACTGATGAACCTGCTAGTGAATAAGCCATGTGGTTGTAGCTGAATAAAAGTTATCTAATGTTCCTGCTGCAGAGTCTTCATGATATGTGCAAGAGACATCACCAGACACAAGGTAACAGCACACAACTGAGTGTTATAATCCTTACTACACAGAGAACATAACAGCTGGCGACGAGGATCTGTAGTCTGACCTTATAATGGCACTTATAGGCACCTTACCTGTGTTTGCACCAGACACAGACAGATGGGACACATGGGTTGAACAGTTTGAGCTATATTGTACAGCAAATAACATAGGAGCTGATAAGCAAGTGACTGTGGTATGTGCATGGTTGTGAGCAAACGTTAGGGTATGTGCATGGTTGTGAGCAAACTATAGGGTATGTGCATGGTTGTGAACGTGAGTTAGGGTAGGTGCATGATGGTGAGCATGAGTTACGGTATGTTGATTGATGAAAGCATGAGTTAGGGTACGTGCATCATTGTGAGCATGAGTTAAGGTATGTGCATGGTTGTGAGCATACGTTAGGGTATGTGCATGGTTGTGAGCACGAGTTAAGGTATGTGCCTGGTTGTGAGTACGAGTTAGGGTATGTGCATGGTTGTGAACATGAGTTATGATATGTGCATGGTTGTGACCATGAGTTAGGGTATGTGTATGGTTGTGAGCATAAGTTAGGGTATGTGCATGGTTGTGAGCATGAGTTAGGGTATGTGCATGGTTGTGAGCATGAGTTAGGGTATGTGCATGGTTGTGAGCATACGTTAGGGTATGTGCATGGTTGTGAGCATGAGTTATGGTTTGTGCATGGTTGTGAGCATGAGGTAGGGTATGTGCATGGTTGTGAGCATGAAGTAGGGTATGTGCATGGTTGTGAGCATAAGGTAGGGTATGTGCATGGTTGTGAGCATAAGTTAGGGTATGTGTATGGTTGTGAGTATAAGTTAGGGTATGTGTATGGTTGTGAGTATAAGTTAGGGTATGTGCATGGTTGTGAACATGAGTTATGATATGTGCATGGTTGTGAGTATAAGTTAAGGTATGTGCATCATTGTGAGCATGAGTTAGGGTATGTGCATGGTTGTGACCATGAGTTAGGGTATGTGTATGGTTGTGAGCATGAGGAAGGTTATGTGTATGGTTGTGAGCATAAGTTAGGGTATGTGCATCATTGTGAGCATGAGTTAGGGTATGTGCATGGTTGTGAGCATACGTTAGTGTTAAGATTACTGCAGCTTTTACTGTATCTTTGCACTAACCTTGTCTCATAATTATATGTTAGAAGTGCTGCAGCTTTAAGCTCAGCTCACCACACCCTCTGGGTGTGTCTGGGTCTCTGTGACATCATCAGAAGCCATGTTAGTTTTACTGATGAACCTGCTAGTGAATAAGCCATTTGGTTGTAGCTGAATAAAAGTTATCTAATGTTCCTGCTGCAGAGTCTTCATGATATGTGCAAGAGACATCACCAGACACAAGGTAACAGCACACAACTGAGTGTTATAATCCTGACTACACAGAGAACATAACAGCTGGCGACGAGGATCTGTAGTCTGACCCTATAATGGCACTTATAGGCACCTTACCTGTGTTTGCACCAGACACAGACAGATGGGACACATGGGTTGAACAGTTTGAGCTATATTGTACAGCAAATAACATAGGAGCTGATAAGCAAGTGACTGTGGTATGTGCATGGTTGTGAGCAAACGTTAGGGTATGTGCATGGTTGTGAACGTGAGTTAGGGTAGGTGCATGATGGTGAGCATGAGTTACGGTATGTTGATTGATGAAAGCATGAGTTAGGGTACGTGCATCATTGTGAGCATGAGTTAAGGTATGTGCATGGTTGTGAGCATACGTTAGGGTATGTGCATGGTTGTGAGCACGAGTTAAGGTATGTGCCTGGTTGTGAGCATGAGTTAAGGTATGTGCATGGTTTTGAGTACGAGTTAGGGTATGTGTATGTTGTGAGCACGACGGGAGCATGAGCTAGGGGATGGACGTGAGAAAGAGCTAGGGTATGTACATTGTTGTGAGCATGAGTTAGGGTTCATGCATGGTTATGAGCATGATTTAGGGTACTTGTATGGTTGTGAACATGTGTTAGGGTATGTATATGACTGTGAGCATGAGTTATATATGTATGGTTTTGAGCATACGTTAGGGTATGTACATGGCTCTGAGCATGAGTTAGGCTATGTGCATGGTTGTGAGTATGAGTTATGATATGTGCATGGTTGTGAGCATGAGTTAGGGTATGTGCATGGTTGTGAGCATGAGTTAGGATATACACATGGTTGTGAGCATGAGTTAGGGTATGTGCACAGTTGTGAGCATTAGTTAGGGTATGCACATGGTTGTGAGCACAAGTTATGATATGTGCATGGTTGTGAGCATGAGTTAGGGTATGTGCATGGTTGTGAGCATGAGTTATGAAATGTGCATGGTTGTGAGCATGAGTTATGAAATGTGCATGGTTGTGAGCATGAGTAAGGGTATGTGCATGGTTCTGAGCATAAGTTAGGGTATGTACATGGTTCTGAGCATAAGTTAGGGTATGTACATTGTTGTGAGCAAAAGTTAAGGTATGTGTATGGTTGTGAGCATAAGTTAGGGTGTGTGCATGATTGTGAGTATAAGTTAAGGTATGTGCATGGTTGTGAGCATGAGTTAAGTTATGTGCATGGTTGTGAGTTTGAGTTAAGGTATGTGCCTGGTTGTGAGCATGAGTTAAGGTATGTGCATGGTTGTGAGCACGAGTTAAGGTATGTGCATGGTTGTGAGCACGAGTTAAGGTATGTGCATGGTTGTGAGCACAAGTTAAGGTATGTGCATGGTTGTGAGCACGAGTTAAGGTATGTGCATGGTTTCGAGTACGAGTTAGGATATGTGTATGTTGCGAGCACGAGTTAGGGTATGAGAATGGACGTGAGCATTAACTAGGGGATGAACGTGAGCAAGAGCTAAGGTATGTACCTTGTTGTGAGCATGAGTTAGGGTACATGCATGGTTGTGAGCATGTGTCATATTCCTGTAGCTTTAAGAACTAAGACCAACCCACTCCTTCACCTCCCTTTAAAGGTGTGTTCAGTACACCTGTGCTTTGCTTGATAATTGAAGTTTGTAGTTCCCACTCTGCTTCAAGCTCTAAAGCTAAAATCTACAGATCCTGCTTTTATACCTGTTAAAGGAAATCCTTGTTGTCATTTCTCCAGCTTCTAAACCTAAGAAGCATTTCCTGCTGCTTTACACTTCAAGGAACAGTCTTTGGCAGCAACTCTTGCAAGTCTGTGTTAACTCTGCAGTCTGATTTTCCAGCCAGCTCCATTACTGAGTGTTTACCTCTACCAGGAAATAAGAACATCTTCCCTGCTGTGATCCATTTTGACTCAGTGCCAACTTCGCTCTCTGCAGTTCTAAACTCACTCGCAAGTATCATTAATTTTATATACAATTGTCTCTAGCTGTATATATTCTTATCCAAAGTTCTGCTGACATACAAACTGTTAAAGTGCTCACAACTGGTTAAATCTGGCTCTCTCCTTCTCTCTGCATCACACACTCTGCCTGCTGTAACCTGATACCTCTTGATATATGGACACTGCAGACTGCAAATCAGTTTCTCATTTCTAAGCTTAACTATAAAGAGACTTTGCTATAAAATTCTGCTTTTCTCAGACAATACCAATAAGCTGCTTGTTTGCTGCCTTCTATCTTAAAAGAACACAACTCTTTACAACTGTGTAAAATATACAAAGGCTTCATTTCATCTGTTTTATTCACTTTATTTTGATTTTGTAAAGTGTTATAAAAAGAACTTGTACTAAGTAAACCAGCTATCTCCCTTGGTAATAACCTTTTGTATAAGCCTGTTTTACTTAAGGTTCTCTGGGAATAGCCACATTATACAAGCTTATAACAGAATTATCAAGCCATAAAGAAATGTACTAACATATATACATTATAGTTTAAAGCTTGTATATAAAAAAATCATGGATCCTGCCTCAATGGCAATTGAAATAGCTTCCTTAAACCAGAAAGTTGAAATTTTAGCACAAGGTTTGACTGAAGTTAAAAATGAAAACCACACCCTGAAGAGGTTAATGAATGATTTCTTTTCAAGGAAAGAGGCTGATCACCCTGAACCACAGGTTAACCCTCCACACATTTTTTCTGGTGAAAGAACACGCTTTCGTGAATTCAGAAATGCATGCATGCTGATGTTTTCCATGAAGCCCAGGACATATTATACTGACAAGATCAAGGTTTGTACTACCATCTCTTATCTAACTGGAGATCCCCGTTCGTGGGCTGATAAGTTTTATGAAACTGATGATCCTATTTTGAATTCTATCAGTGAATTTTTTAAGGAGATGGCTGTCTTATATGAGGATTGCAACACCCAGTTAACCGCAGAAACAAATTTGCGCACCCTGAAGCAAGGCAAACGTCCAGTTGAGGACTATGTGGCAGATTTTCAGCTCTGGGCTACAGATTCACAGTGGAATACTGTAAGTCTAAAAAACCAATTCCGTTTAGGTCTCTCTGAACATCTTAAGGATGAGATCTCTCGCATTGAACCTCCAGACACCATGGAATCCCTCATAAAGATATGCATAGCCATGGACAGACGATACAGAGAGAGGAGAGCTGAAAAACAACACCCAGAAACTTACCTCAAAAGGTTTACACCCTCTCATTCTGAAAAGACCTCCACAGCCCCTGTGCCCATGGAAATTGGGGCCATCCGAGGACCATTATCCCAAGAAGAGAAACAGAGAAGGAGGATTTCAAACCTCTGTATGTACTGTGGGAATAAAGAACACAGTGTCTCTTCCTGCCCTATTCTGAACCGGCAAAAAAGGGGTAAGATTCTTATAGTTAACCCAAATACTGATAACATTCATGAATCACAATTAACTTTCACATTGTCTTTACAGTGGGACCAGCATCTTCTCATGACTGAGGCGCTGATAGATTCTGGAGCTTATGGAAGCTTCATTGACAAAACCCTTGTAGATACTAATAAAATACCTTGTGTGCAAAAGCAAACCCCTATCTATGTGAAGGTTATTGATGGCTCTACTTATTTAAAAGGCCCAATCACACACCATACTGTTCCTTTACTTGTCTCTTGTAACATGGGTCATACAGAATACATTACGTTTGATATCATTCCTAGCTCACTACACCCCTTAATATTGGGTTATCCTTGGTTAAGAAAACACAACCCTCAAATAGACTGGAGCAGTAACACAGTAACTTTCTCTTCCCCATACTGTTCTGCTACCTGTTTTCCCTGTGTGGAAATCAAAACTCTACACCCTCATATACCATTGCAGTATTCAGACTTTTCAGATGTATTCGACCTTAAGGAAGCCGCAAATCTACCTCCACACAGACCTTATGATTGCCCCATTGATACTAAACCTGGGTCTATCATACCGTTCGGCTGAATTTTTCCACTCTCTCAAAAAGAATTAAAATTTCTCAGAGAGTACCTAGACGATAATCTAAGGAAAGGTTTTATTTCTACTTCAACCTCTCCTGCAGCAGCGGGCATATTCTTTGTCACAAATAAAGATGGGACCTTACGCCCAATCATTGACTACAGAGCATTAAACTCTATTACGATTAAAAATAGGTATCCACTTCCTTTAATACCTGAATTACTTGAACGGTTAACAGATGCAACCATCTTTACCAAACTAGATTTGAAGGGAGCATACAATTTAATCAGGATAAAAAGCGGTGACGAATGGAAAACAGCATTTAGAACCCGTTATGGTCTCTTTCAATATAATGTTATGCCATTCGGCTTAACTAATGCTCCGGCCACATTTCAATTTTTCATAAACGATATTTTCAAAGACTTAATGGATGTGTGTGTTGTAATATATCTAGACGATATTTTGATATACTCCAAAAATCTAACTGATCATGTAAAACATGTAAGATGGGTTTTGTCTAGATTAAGAGAACATCAGCTATACGCCAAGGCTGAGAAATGTGTATTCCATGTAAAGACAATAAAATTTTTGGGTTACATAATTTCCCCTAACGGTGTAAACATGGATCCAGAGAAGGTTACATCCATACTCAAATGGCCTGTACCTACCTCTGTGAAATCACTTCAGAGGTTTCTAGGCTTCTCTAATTTTTATAGGAGATTCATCAAAGGATTTTCATCCATTGTCCAACCTCTAACTAAGTTAACCGGTAAGAATCGACTCGTTTGGACTGTAGAAGCCCAACAAGCTTTTGAGCACTTAAAAGAATGTTTTACTTCAGCTCCTATCCTACAGCTTCCTAATCCAGAATTTCAATTTGTGTTAGAGGTTGATGCTTCCACTGTTGGTATTGGTGCTATTCTCTCCCAACAACAAACCGATACTTCAGTCCTACATCCTGTAGCCTTTTACTCTCGACTCCTGTCTATAGCTGAAAGGAATTACTCCGTTGGGGACCTGGAACTTCTAGCTATCAAATGTGCCCTGGAACACTGGAGACACCTACTGGAAGGGATACTCAAACCTTTTACAGTTCTTACAGAAGAATTTACAATATCTTAGAAAAAACAAGACCTTGTCATCAAGACAAGTCCGATGGTCTTTATTCCTGGACCGATTTAACTTTCAGATCACATATAGACCAGGTTCAAGGAACATCCAAGCTGATGCTCTTTCCCGTTCTTTCATTAAACATAATGAAAAGGAAGAACAACAAACAGTTATACCGTCGACCAAGTTTATAGCTGTAACTTCTAGCCTACAAAAAGACATTTTATTAGCTTTACTAAAAGATTCTACCATTCCATCATGCTGCGTAAAGGACACCACTTCAGGTTTATACTTCTACAACAATTTGTTATACGTTCCTCCTTCTGTAAGGAAGGAGATCATACATCTACATCATACGAACCCTATGTCCGGTCATCCTGGAATCACTAAAACCCAGGATTTATTAACAAGGAATTACTGGTGGCCTGGTTTAAGACAAGATGTAGTTACCTTTGTGTCAGATTGTCATGTATGTGCAGCTTGCAAAAAAGAACACCACAGACCTTTTGGTTTACTAAAACCATTACCTATACCTGAAGTCCCTTGGACCATGATTGGAATGGACTTCATAGTCGAATTACCACCATCTAATTCATTCACAACCATATTAGTGGTTATAGATCATCTTACTAAACTCTCTCATTTCATACCTCTTAAGAGAATTCCAAACGCTATCACAACAGCTAAAACATTCTTTGATCACATTGTGAAACTCCATGGTTTACCGACCTCTATAGTCACTGATCGAGGGACTCAATTCACATCCAGGTTTTGGAAGGCACTATGTAAATTGTTAAGAATCTCCTCTAGAATGACAACAGCATTTCATCCCCAATCTAATGGCCTTACTGAAAGACTGAATCAGACTTTGGAGCAATACTTAAGGTGTTATATCTCACAGAACCAGGATGACTGGGTTGAATGGTTACCGCTTGCAGAGTTCGCATACAACAACTCCATCAACTCTTCTACTAAAGTCTCACCCTTCTTTGCCACTTATGGTTACCATCCAACCACTGTACCCAACTTCATCTCCACCTCAAAATCACCTTATGCTCTGGATTATGTCTCTAATTTGAAACAAACTTTGACTTCCCTAAAGATTCACTTAGAGAAATCTAAATGTACCCAAAAGAGTTATTTTGATAAAAAACATCTAACTCCACCTCAATACTCAGTTGGCGATAGAGTTTGGCTCTCAACAAAAAACCTCAAATTAAAGGTACCAAGCAAAAAACTGGCTAACCAGTTCATAGGTCCGTTCAAGATAAAGAGAATGATCAACTCTAATGCAGCGATTCTTGATCTACCTGTATCTTACAGGATACACCCATCCTTCCATGTTTCTCTACTTAAACCCTATCAAGGATCTGATGTTAATATTCCTCAAGTCATCGAGGACTCTCCTCAGCTGATAGAAGATCAAACGGAATTCGAAGTGGAATCAATTCTGGATTCGCGCCGCCGGGGTAGAACAATTGAGTATCTAGTACATTGGAAAGGGTATGGTCATGAGGAGGATTCTTGGATACCCCTTAGGGACTTACATGCTCCCCAATTGCTCACATCCTTCAATCGTCTACATCCTGACAAACCAGGTTTGGAGCCGGGAAGGGGGCGCCCCTGAAAGGGGGGATCTGTCATATTCCTGTAGCTTTAAGAACTAAGACCAACCCACTCCTTCACCTCCCTTTAAAGGTGTGTTCAGTACACCTGTGCTTTGCTTGATAATTGAAGTTTGTAGTTCCCACTCTGCTTCAAGCTCTAAAGCTAAAATCTACAGATCCTGCTTTTATACCTGTTAAAGGAAATCCTTGTTGTCATTTCTCCAGCTTCTAAACCTAAGAAGCATTTCCTGCTGCTTTACACTTCAAGGAACAGTCTTTGGCAGCAACTCTTGCAAGTCTGTGTTAACTCTGCAGTCTGATTTTCCAGCCAGCTCCATTACTGAGTGTTTACCTCTACCAGGAAATAAGAACATCTTCCCTGCTGTGATCCATTTTGACTCAGTGCCAACTTCGCTCTCTGCAGTTCTAAACTCACTCGCAAGTATCATTAATTTTATATACAATTGTCTCTAGCTGTATATATTCTTATCCAAAGTTCTGCTGACATACAAACTGTTAAAGTGCTCACAACTGGTTAAATCTGGCTCTCTCCTTCTCTCTGCATCACACACTCTGCCTGCTGTAACCTGATACCTCTTGATATATGGACACTGCAGACTGCAAATCAGTTTCTCATTTCTAAGCTTAACTATAAAGAGACTTTGCTATAAAATTCTGCTTTTCTCAGACAATACCAATAAGCTGCTTGTTTGCTGCCTTCTATCTTAAAAGAACACAACTCTTTACAACTGTGTAAAATATACAAAGGCTTCATTTCATCTGTTTTATTCACTTTATTTTGATTTTGTAAAGTGTTATAAAAAGAACTTGTACTAAGTAAACCAGCTATCTCCCTTGGTAATAACCTTTTGTATAAGCCTGTTTTACTTAAGGTTCTCTGGGAATAGCCACATTATACAAGCTTATAACAGCATGATTTAGGGTACTTGTATGGTTGTGAGCATGTGTTAGGGTATGTACATGACTGTGAGCATGAGTTAGGATATATGCATGGTTGTGAGCATGAGTTTGTGTGTGTGCATAGTTGTGAGTATGACTTAGCATATCTGCATGGTTGTGAGCATATGTTAGGGTATGTACATGGTTCTGAGCATGAGTTTGGCTATGTGCATGGTTGTGAGTATGAGTTATGATATGTGCATGGTCGTGAGTATGAGTTATGATATGTGCATGGTTGTGAGCATGAGTTAGGGTATGTGCATGGTTGTGAGCATGAGTTAGGATGTGCATGGTTGTGAGCATGAGTTAGGATATGCACAGGGTTGTGAGCATGAGTTAGGGTATGTGCACGGTTGTGAGTATGAGTTAGGGTATGCACATGGTTGTGAGCATGAGTTATGATATGTGCATGGTTGTGAGCATGAGTTAAGGTATGTGCACGGTAGTGAGCATTAGTTAGGGTATGCGCACGGTAGTGAGCATTAGTTAGGGTATGCGCATGGCTGTGAGCATAAGTTATGATATGTGGATGAAATGTGAGCATGAGTTATGATATGTGCATAGTTGTGAGCTTGAGTTAGGGTATGTGCATGGTTGTTAGCATGAGTTATGATATGTGCATGGTTGTGAGCAAGAGTTATGATATGTGCATGGTTGTGAGCATGAGTTAAGGTATGTGCATGGTTCTGAGCAAAAGTTAGGGTATGTACATGGTTGTGAGCAAAAGTTAAGGTATGTGTATGGTTGTGAGCATAAGTTAGGGTGTGTGCATGGTTGTGAGTATAAGTTAGGGTGTGTGCATGGTTGTGAGTATAAGTTAAGGTATGTGCATGGTTGTGAGCATGAGTTAAGGTATGTCTATGGTTGTGAGCATGAGTTAGGGTATGTGCACGGTTGTGAGTATGAGTTAAGGTATGCACATGGTTGTGAGCATGAGTTAAGGTATGCACATGGTTGTGAGCATGAGTTATTTGTGCATGGTTGTGAGCATGAGTTGAGTTATTTGTGCATGGTTGTGAGCATGAGTTAAGATATGTGCGTGGTTGTGAGCATGAGTTAAGGTATGTATATAGTTGTGAGCATGAGTTAGGGTATGTACATGGTTGTGAGCAAAAGTTAAGGAATGTGCATGGTTGTGAGCAAAAGTTAAGGTATGTGCATGGTTGTGAGTATAAGTTAAGGTATGTGCATGGTTGTGAGCACGAGTTAAGGTATGTGCATGGTCTTGAGTAAGAGTTAGGGTATGTGTATGTTGTGAGCACGAGTTAAGGTATGAGGATGGAAGTGAGCATGAGCTAGGGGATGGACGTGAGCAAGAGCTAGGGTATGTACCTTGTTGTGAGCATGAGTTAGGATACCTGCATTGTTGCGAGCATGAGTTAGTGTGTGTGCATAGTTGTGAGTATGATTTAGCATATCTGCATGGTTGTGAGCATACATTAGGTTATGTACATGGCTCTGAGTATGAGATAGGTTATGTAGATGGATTTTTGTAAGCATAAGTTAGGGTATGTGCATGGTTGTGAGCATGAGTTATGGTATGTGCATGGTTGTGAGCATGAGTTATGGTATGTGCATGGTTGTGAGCATGAGTTAGGGTATGTGTATGGTTGTGAGTATAAGATAGGGTATGTGCATGGTTGTGAGTATAAGTTAAGGTATGTGCATGGTTGTGAGTATAAGTTAAGGTATGTGCATGGTTGTGAGCATGAGTTAGGGTATGTGTATGGTTGTGATCATGGCTTAGGATATGTGTATGGTTGTGAGCATGGCTTAGGATATGTGCATGGCTGTGAGCATGAGTTAGGGTATGTGCATGGCTGTGAGCATGAGTTGGGGCATGTGCATGGTTCTGAGCATGAGTTATGGTTGTGAGCATGGCTTAGTGTCTGTGCATGGTTGTGAGCATGAGTTAGGGTATGTGTATGGTTGTGAGCATGATTTAGAGTATGTGTATGATTGTGAGCATGAGTTAGGGTATGTGCATGGTTGTGAGCATGATTTAGGGTATGTGCATGGTTGTGAGCATGAGTTAGGGTATGTGTATGGTTGTGAGCATGAGTTAGAGTATGTGTATGATTGTGAGCATGAGTTAGGGTATGTGCATGGTTGTGAGCATGAGTTAGCCTATGTGCATGGTTGTGAGCATGAGTTAGGGTATGTGTATGGTTGTGAGCATGGCTTAGTGTATGTGCATGGCTGTGAGCATGAGTTACTGTATGTAGGAAGCGCCTCAGGGTGGGCAAAGGATACAATGGATGTATATGTGCACTAAAACATTTATTAAACAATAAAACAATTATAACAATTTAAAATGATATTAGTTGCTAAACATAAAATCAATCATGGATTCCTGTGATATATATATGTCTAGGTAGGACAAATTTAAAACACAATAAAACAAGTGGAAGAGTAAAAATAAATTCAGTCGGGTCTTGACTAAATGCAATATATCCTGTCGTATGTAAAATCTATATACATATATAGAATTGTATCTCAGTCCAAGATTATGTGTCTGATGGTTATATATTGATCCTCAAAAAAATGAATAGAAAACTCCTTATATAATGCAAAAAATGTGTCAGTGGTGGTAGTCCAAATCCTTGTGAAGTGACCAAATCCAAATGTCAAAAAGCAAAATATATAAAAAGTTATCTCCAAAAATTTCCATAAGTGGATGTGAGTAAAAATGTGTTTGCAAACTTCAAAAAATGCAAAAATAACAATACAAAATTATGAATAATATGAATAAATCATAATTTATGTAAGAATTTACCTGACAAATTCATTTCTTTCATATTGGCAAGAGTCCATGAGCTAGTGACGTATGGGATATACAATCCTACCAGGAGGCGCAAAGTTTCCCAAACCTCAAAATGCCTATAAATACACCCCCCACCACACCCACAATTCAGTTTAACGAATAGCCAAGAAGTGGGTTGATAAGAAAGAAGCGAAAGCATCAACAAGGAATTGGAATAATTGTGCTTTATACAAAAAAAATCATAACCACCATAAAAAAGGGGTGGGCCTCATGGACTCTTGCCAATATGAAAGAAATTAATTTATCAGGTAAATTCTTACATAAATTATGTTTTCTTTCATGTAATTGGCAAGAGTCCATGAGCTAGTGACGTATGGGATAGCAAATACCCAAGATGTGGAACTCCACGCAAGAGTCACTAGAGAAGGAGGGATAAAAATAAAGACAGCCAATTCCGCTGAAAAATAAATCCACAACCCAAATCAAAAGTTTTAATCTTTATAATGAAAAAAACTGAAATCATAAGCAGAAGAATCAAACTGAAACAGCTGCCTGAAGTACTTTTCTACCAAAATCTGCTTCTGAAGAAGAGAAAACATCAAAATGGTAGAATTTAGTAAAAGTATGCAAAGAAGACCAAGTTGCTGCTTTGCAAATCTGATCAACAGAAGCTTCATTCTTAAAAGCCCAGGAAGTAGAAACTGACCTAGTAGAATGAGCCGTAATCCTCTGAGGCAGGGATTTACCCGACTCCAAATAAGCATGATGAATTAAAAGCTTTAACCAAGATGCCAAAGAAATGGCAGAAGCCTTCTGACCTTTCCTAGATCCAGAAAAGATATCAAATAGACTAAAAGACTTTCTGAAATCTTTAGTAGCTTCAACATAATATTTCAAAGCTCTAACCACATCCAAAGAATGTAAAGATCTCTCCAGAGAATTCTTTGGATTAGGACACAATGAAGGGACAACAATTTCTCTACTAATGTTGTTGGAATTCACAACTTTAGGTAAAAATTCAAATGAAGTCCACAAAACCGCTTTATCCTGATGAAAAATCAGAAAAGGAGACTCACAAGAAAGAGCAGATAATTCAGAAACTCTTCTAGCAGAAGAAATTGCCAAAAGGAACAATACTTTCCAAGAAAGTAATTTAATGTCCAGAGAATGCATAGGCTCAAACGGAGGAGCCTGTAAAGCCCTCAGAACCAAATTAAGACTCCAAGGAGGAGAGATTGACTTAATGACAGGCTTGATACGAACCAAAGCCTGTACAAAACAATGAATATCAGGAAGATTAGCAATTTTTCTGTGGAACAGAACAGAAAGAGCAGAGATTTGTCCTTTCAAGGAACTTGTAGACAAACCCTTATCTAAACCATCCTGAAGAAACTGTAGAATTCTAAAAGAATGCCAAGAGAATTTATGTGAAGAACATCAAGAAATGTAAGTCTTCCAGACTCGGTAATAGATCTTTCTAGACACAGTTTTACAAGCCTGTAACATAGTATTAATCACTGAGTCAGAGAAACCTCTATGACTAAGCACTAAGCGTTCAATCTCCATACCTTCAAATTTAATGATTTGAGATCCTGATGGGAAAATGGGCCTTGAGATAGAAGGTCTGGCCTTAACGGAAGTGGCCAAGGTTGGCAACTGGACATCCGAACAAGATCCGCATACCAAAACCTGTGAGGCCATGCTGGAGCTACCAGCAGTACAAATGAACGCTCCATTATGATTTTGGAAATCACTCTTGGAAGAAGAACTAGAGGCGGAAAGATATAAGCAAGTTGAAAACTCCAAGGAAGTGACAACGCATCCACTGCTTCCGCCTGAGGATCCAGGGACCTGGACAGATACCTGGGAAGTTTCCTGTTTAGATGAAAAGCCATCAGATCTATTTCTGGAAGCCCCCACATCTGAACAATCTGAAAAAACACATCTGGGTGAAGAGACCACTCTCCCGGATGTAAAGTCTGGCGACTGAGATAATCCGCTTCCCAATTGTCTATACCTGGGATATGGGCCACAGAAATTAGACAGGAGCTGGATTCCGCCCATGCAAGTATCCAAGATACTTCTTTCATAGCTTGAGGACTGTGAGTCCCACCTTGATGATTGACATATGCCACCGTTGTGACATTGTCTGTTTGAAAACAAATAAACGGTTCTTTCTTCACAAAAGGCCAAAACTGAAGAGCTCTGAGAATCGCACAGAGTTCCAAAATATAGATTGGTAATCTCGCCTCTTGAGACTTCTAAACCCCCTGCGCTGTCAGACATCCCCAGACAGCTCCCCAACCTGAAAGACTTGCATCTGTTGTGATCACAGTCCAAGCTGGACGAACAAAAGAAGCCCCTTGAACTAAACAATGGTGATCTAACCACCAAGTCAGAGATAGTCGAACATTGGGATTTAAGGATATTAATTGTGATATCTTTGTATAATCCCTGCACCATTGGCTCAGCATACAAAGCTGAAGAGGTCTCATGTGAAAATGAGCAAAGGGGAACGCGTCCGATGCTGCAGTCATGAGCCCTAAAACCTCCATGCACATAGCTACTGAAGGGAATGATTGAAACTGAAGGTTTCGACAAGCTGAAATCAATTTCAGACGTCTTTTGTCTGTTAGAGACAAAGTCATGGATACTGAATCTATTTGGAATCTTAAAAAGGTTACCCTTGTCTGAGGAATCAAGGAACTTTTTGGTAAATTGATCCTCCAACCATGTCTTTGAAGAAACAACACTAGTTGATTCGTGTGAGATTCTGCAGAATGTAAAGACTGAGATGGGCCGCCATCAGGGGGTGACAGGGGTGACTCCTGTCAGGGGCCCAATGAGCCAGGGGGGCCCCATGAGGCAAGAACTAAAAAAAAAATATATATATTTTTTTTTAATTTTGGCAGCCACCAGTGGGTACTATAGCAGAGTGCTAATTGAGCATGGGAAATGTTATTACAAGGAGTAAAGTATTAGCATTTGAGAGGATTCCCTTAGTGTGCACTAAACCACTATGCTCAGTGTGAGACAGACTTGGCACTTTGTACAGTGTGTGCCTGAGTCAGACGGCAGATCACTTTCATTTGAAGAGGAGGTAGGACTTACTTAGCAAATGTTTTTTATTTCTTTGTGCAATTTTGGATTGTAACTTCAGTGTGGTAGTAGCTGTATGGTGGGGCTAGGGGTCCATAAAAACAATTTTTTTTAGCAGCAGTATATTTATGATTATTTAACAATGCTGTAGAAATTCTATATTTAAAACCATGCAGAAATGTTTCCTCCTCAATACACAAATGGTAGATGCCCTTTTTTATACTCTCAGACTAAGATTGCTCAGTGTTTGAAATGAGACAGGTTAACTTAAAACTGTTCAGTTTACACTACAGCTGACTTAGTTTTGAAATACATACCAACAAGCCTAAATCCTGCATTTAACCAGATCTAATGGTATGAGTACCACAGCTTATGGTCCCACCAAGACCATATAGAGTACAGCATTTTCAAAATCCATAAGTACAGCTTACAGATGGGAAAATTTGTACACTATATTTGAAGTGGTGCTCTTGGTTGGGGAAAATGGGAAAAAAAAAAACAAGTGATCTCTTCATTTCTGCATTTTTTTATCATGCATGTCACACACTGTTGATTTAGGGGATGCAAGGTGCATAAATGTTTCCTCCTGTGAGTGTTTCTGTGGGTGTATGTGTTTAAGTCTTTGTGCTTTGGTTTGTGTCTCTATGTGTATGTATTTTTTATCTGTGGGTCTCTCTGTGAGGGTGGGTGTTACCGTGTGTATGTCTTTGTGCATTTTCTGTGGATGTCTGTGAGGGTGTGTGCATATGTCTTTGAGCTTTTTCTATGGGTGTTTCTGTGAGGGTGTTTGTGTGTATGTATGTATGTATGTATGTATGTCTGTGTTTTCTGTGGGTGTCTCTGTGAGGGTGTGTGTATGTCTTTGTGTTTTCTGTGGATGTCTCAGTGAGGGTGTGTGTATGTATGTCTTTCTGTGTTTTTCATGTGGTTGTCCCTGTGTGTGTGTGTGTGTGTGTGTGTGTATGTTTTTGTGTGTTTTCTGTGGGTGTCTCTGTGTGTGTATGTGTGTATATGTCTTTCTGTGTTTTCTGAGGCTGTCTCTGTCGGTGTTTCCTTGGGTGTATGTGCAAGTTTGAGTTTGTGTGTGTGTGTCCATTGTCTGTTCCTTTTTAGGACATTTTGACCTTACTACTAATTATTCACATCTTTCTACAGACTTTGAGACTAACAAGACCTTTCCGGAAGTAACCACTCCACCATTTAACCTTTAAATTATTGTTTAGGCAGTTCAGGGCCCTTCCTTTCAGCCACTGCATGCTGTTTATGCTGTCATAATTTAGTTGTCATCTTCCTTTACAAAAAGATAATCAGAACTCCATATTTTGTTTTCTAAATCTCTTTTTTTTACAAAACTGTAGTTTACACCATTACTTGTCAGGTCAATGTAAACAAGTGCTAAATGTCTGTTTGGGTTTCTGTGTCTGAGTGTGTTTCTTTGCGTGTCTGCTAGAGTGTCTATATGTGAATCCTTATGTGTGAGTGTGTTTGTGTGTTTCAGTGTATGAGTGTGTCTGTGTGTGTGTGTGTATGTTATTACCTTTACAACATTTCCAAGTTTAAATAGACAATTAAGAATAAAGTGTATATACATTTTAGTCACTTGGTCAAAAATTGCACATGTCAAAGGAGGGGGGGGGGGGCAAAATTTCTAGTGGCGGCCCTGAGACTGAGCAAGTACCAAGATATCATCCAAATAAAGAAACACCGCAATACCCCGCTCTCTGATTACAGAGAGTAGGACACCGAGGACCTTTGAAAAGATCCTTGGAGCTGTTGCTAGGCCAAAAGGAAGAGCCACAAATTGGTAATGCTTGTCTAGAAAAGAGAATCTCAGGAACTGATAGTGATCTGGATGAATCGGAATATGAAGATATGCATCCTGTAAGTCTATTGTGGACATATAATGCCCTTGCTGAACAAAAGGCAGAATAGTCCTTATAGTCACCATAGTCTTGAATGTTGGTATTCTTACATAACGATTCAAAATTTTTAGATCCAGAACTGGTCTGAAAGAATTCTCCTTCTTTGGAACAATGAAAAGATTTGAATAAAACCCCAGACCCCGTTCCTGAAAAGGAACTGGCACAATTACCCCAGATACCTCTAGGTCTGAAACACACTTCAGGAAAGCCTGAGCCTTTACTGGTTTCACTGGAATGCGTGAGAGAAATTTTTTTCTCACAGGCGGTCTTTACTTTGAAACCTATTCTGTACCCTTGAGAAATAATTTTCTGAATCCAATGATTTTTAATTGAATTGATCTAAACATCCTTGTAAAATCTTAGTCTGCCCCCTACCAGCTGCGCTGGAATGAGGGCCGCACCTTCATGTGGACTTGGGGGCTGATTTTGATTTTTTAAATGGCTTGGATTTATTCCAGACTGCAAAAGGCTTCCAATTGGAAACCGTTCCCTTAGGGGAAGGGTCAGATTTCTTTTTCTTATTTTGACGAAAGGAACGAAAATGGTTAACAGCCCTAAATTTACCCCTAGATTTTTTATCCTGAGGAAAAAAAGCTCCCATCCCCTCAGTGACAATTGAAATAATAGAATCCAACTGAGAACCAAATAATTTATTACCTTGGAAAGAGAGAGATAGCAACGTTGATTTAGAAGTCATATCAGCATTCCAAGATTTAAGCCATAAAGCTCTTCTAGCTAATATAGCTAAAGACATATATCTTACATCAATTCTAATGATATCAAAAATGGCATCACAAATTAAATTATTAGCATGTTGAATTAACTTAATGCTATACACATTATGATCTGCTGATGATCAACACCTCTTTTAATAAGGAACGAATATAATGCATTTTAAATAAATATGAGGATTTGTCAGTGTCAATATCTGAAGTAGAATCTTCTGAACCAGATAGATCCTCATTAGAGATAAATCAGAATGCTGTTGGTCATTTAAAAATTCATCAAATTTATGAGAAGTTTTAAAAGACCTTTTACGTTTATTAGAAGGTGGTATGACAGACAAAGCCTTCTGAATGGAATTAGAAACAAATTTTCTCACATTAACAGGAATATTCTGAACATTAGATGTTGAAGGAATAACAACAGGTAATGGATAATTACTAATGGAAATATTGTCTGCTTTTGAAAGTTTATCATGACAACTAGCACAAACTACAGCCGGAGGAACAGTTACCACAAGTTTACAACAAATGCACTTAGCTTTGGTAGAACCGACATCAGGCAGCAGGTTTCCAGTAGTAGATTCCGATACAGGGTCAGCTTGAGACATCTTGCAATATGTAATAGAAAAATAACATATAAAGCAAAATTATCAATTTCCCTTTATGACAGTTTCAGGAAAGGGAAAAAATGCAAACAAAATAAGCCTCTGGAAACCAGAAGCAAAATGAAATAAGGACTTAAATAATGTCAAAAATCTGGCGTCAAGTATGACACACAACTGACAAAATATTTTTTAGCGCCAAGAACATCTGCAACAAACACAAGCGTCATAGATGACGCAATTACGTGAAAACACTCGGCGACAAATAAGACGCCGGAAAGGACGAAATTGCGTCAACAAACGTAATTCTTGCGCCAAAAAGTCTTGCGCCAAGAATGACGCAATAAATTATAGCATTTTGCGCTCCCGCAAGGCCGCAATTTAGAAAGAAAGTCAATTTGAAAAAATTTAAGGTAAGAAAAAAATTTTCTCTCTTTTTTATTTCTTCTTTTTTTCAATATATATATATATATATATATATATATATATATATATATATATATATATATATATATATATATATATATATATATATATATAAATGCATTTCCCAAAAAATGAAACTGACAGTCTGTAAGAAGGAAATATACTGATTAACCTGAATCATGGCAAATATAATTACAAACATTATATTTAGAACTTTACATATAAAGTGCCAAACCATAGCTGAGAGTGTCTTAAATAAAAGGAAAACATACTTACCAAAAGACACTCATCTACATAAAGTAGATAGCCAAACCAGTACTGAAACGAGAATCAGTAGAGGTAATGGTATATAAGAGTATATCATCGATCTGAAAAGGGAGGTAGGAGATGAATCTCTACGACCGATAACAGAGAACATATGAAATAGATCCCCGTTAGGATGACCATTGTATTCAATAGGTAATACTCCCTACACATCCCTCTGTCATTCACTGCACACTGAGAGGAACCGGGCTTCAGCACGCTGAGAAGCGCAACGTAGAAATCTAGCACAAACTTACTTCACCACCTCCATAGGAGGCAAAGTTTGAAAAAACTGAATTGTGGGTGTGGTGGTGGGTGTATTTATAGGCATTTTGAGGTTTGGGAAACTTTGCCCCTCCTGGTAGGAATGTATATGCCATACGTCACTAGCTCATGGACTCTTGCCAATTACATGAAAGAAATAAGAAAAAATAAACTATATGGTGCTCCTAATTGGGTGAGTTCTAATGGAAAATGTGGTCCTAAAGCTGGTGATAATCCAAAGCTCTTGTTTAATCAAAAATAGGTAAAATTTTCCCAGTCAAATCCTATGGAGTAAAAAACAAAACATAGTACAATATTGCTAAATAATAACAAAAATTAAGTTGAAATGAGGCTTACCATAAATAGCCAACGCGTTTCGGCCCTTCCTTAGGCCTTTTTCAAGACTGTACTTATGGTAAGTCACATATGCCTCTTTTAAAGTGTAAACTAGCCAATCATTAGCCCTGCTAATTTGCGCCAAAATGTCTGATCTTTGAACCGGAAGTACTACCTCTCAGTTCGTTTTCCTGAAAGAATATGTTTCACAATAGTCTTTATTATATGTGTAATTCCCCAATGTTCTTAATTGTCTGTATTCAGTATTCTAAATTTCAACTTGTTGGCCTTCAAAAATATAAAATAATAAGGCAGTGAGATTCGTAAAACCGGAAGTGACGCTGCAGTCAATTACGTCACTTCCGGTTGTCATGAATTACCGTTCATCGCCGTGTCGCCGCGGCTCCCGGATCTCTTCTGGGGTTCTACGTCACGTTGCTAGGCAACGTGACGCATTCTCTGACAACCCCTATGACGTGGCGGCCTCTCTCTGCCTTTAAAATCTCGGCGGGAGATTTTCTCGGTGCCCGTTTGTTTTCTCTCTCTCTCTTCTGCCGGTCCCTGTCTGAGTGAGTACAATTTTGAAACCTGACCCTATCCTCCTCAACTTTGTTTTGCCAATGCCTCTTGCTTCCAAATCTTGATTGCCTGCTAACCTGCCTAAAAGGACATTATCATTTGTTTGCTGACACCTGCTTAAAGGGACATAATCTTTGTTTGCTTTAATCCTGCTAATAAGGACCTTATCATTTGTTTGCTTACAATCTTGCTTTAAAGGACATTATCATTTGTTTGCTGACACCTGCTTAAAGGGACATTATCTTTGTTTGCTTTAATCCTGCCAATAAGGACATTATCATTTGTTTGCTGACACCTGCTTAAAGGGACATAATCTTTGTTTGCTTTAATCCTGCTAAAAAGGACATTATCATTTGTTTGCTGACACCTGCTTAAAGGGACATTATCTTTGTTTGCTTTAATCCTGCCAATAAGGACATTATCATTTCTTTGCTGACAATCCTGCTTAAAAGGTCATTAACATTTGTTTGCGGACACCTGCTTAAAGGGACTTTATTTTTTGTTTGCTTTATTTCTGCTAAAAGGACATTATTATTTTTTGTTTGCTATAAACCTGCTTAAAGGGACATTCTTAGTTTGTTGCAAACCTGCAAGAAAGAAGCATATTCATTTATCCACTATCAACCTGCTTAAAGGGACATAAGCTTTGTTTGTTTCTATTTTCCTGAGAAAGGAACGCTATCTCCTGTAAAATAATTCTATCCTCAAGAAGATATTTTGAATTAATATTCTTTTGGGAAGTTCTGATACCCTGCTTATTTTGTTTCCTGAGTGGGTCACGTCCTGGATATTTCTCAGTGTGCTAGCGTGTGTTTTAATATCCACGCTAGCAGTTGGGTTAAATCCTGAACTGACCAAATACGGCTGACACCGGTTACCGTGATAACATCAGATCATCAGTGTTACTTGTTATTTATTATCTATTTATTACCTATTTGTGCGTAATATTCAAAATTTAAGAGACTGGCTCCTCTTTCTAGTGGATATTCTTCGGACAGAAAGAATCTTTGACGATATGATTGATATCGTCAAACCGGAAGTGGCGCAAAAGCCGGATGCGTCACTTCCGTTATCTGCGACGTCGAGGCCATATGTTTCACGATATGGGTCAGATTAAATTATGTGATATGCTCCTATCTCTCTAATGTAAGGGATCCTAATAATTAGTGTATACAATGGTTAAAATGTTATACAGTAAATTGGTACATCTTTAAAAAGATAATAAAATATATAAAACGTGTGTTTATTCTATTTGAGTTTACTCATGTTTCACAGCACAAGACAAAATTATGAATGTCAGATGTGTTTCAATGGTGCTGATCTTTGTATCATCCTAGGGATAAATAAGTGTCTGAGAATTCTTATTGCTAGAGGTAAATGCATATAAGTATATAGAATATACATAAGTTATATAATAAAATATGTGGAAGCTTGTGTAAAAAAACAGAGGTAAATGCATATAAGTATATAGAATATACATAAGTTATATAATAAATTATGTGAAAGCTTGTGTAAAAAAAACTTGCATACACACATAAAACATACAAGACCAAGGAGTTTATAAAAAGTCCATGATAAATATAGAACCTTATAGACATATATTATATGGATAAATATAGAACCTTATAGACATATATTATATGGATCCTAACAGAGGTGATTTCCATTCAAAAGGTTGTACTTAACAACTCAAAGGTGGTTTACTCTTTGTTCATTATCAATGCATGATTGTTTAAATTTGCTTCTAAATAGCTAACTATAAATCAATCAGATTTGCTCAAGCTGATACTTCTAGTATAAAGGATGGGGAAAGATACGGCATTTTATCAATATATTAAATGGATGTATATTTATATGGATAGAGTAATCTATCTTAATCTGAGGAATGTTTTATACTAATAGTCCAACTCGTCTTTTTTAATGAGATAGAGACTCGGAAGTGCGTATACAGCTATATTAAGCTAGTATGAAGATACATGCTAAAGAGGGCTGATTACTCTACTCTGTAGGTAGGTGTATTCATGTTATCTCAGATTAAATAAATGTGACAGGCCTTCCTTATTGTTTAGACCCCTGGGATGTAGACAATCCAGATTGAAAATCCATCTGGATTCCTCAGTCAGTAATTTCTTTTCATGATCCCCTCCTCTCCAATTGGGGGTTACCAGTTGTATCCCAATGTAGCTAAAATCTTTCTTATTGCCCAAATGGTGATTGATAAAATGTCTATATAAAGGGGTTTCTATATTTTTATGCTTTATTTGTAGCAGATGTTCCCTTATCCAGTCCTTTAGGGGTCTGGAGGTCTGCCCTATATATTGGAGACTGCAGCTACACTGTATTAGATAGACTACTCCTTTACTGCTACATCTGATATGATCCCTTATTGGGTATTCGATCTTACTGTTATGTGAAGTAAATTTTTGTGTTTTAATGCCTCTTTCACATGCTTTGCAGTTTGGGCATGGGTAGAAATCTCTGATGTCTCTGCCATATATATCCCTTGTTTTAGGTCGTGTAATCTTGGGTATACTTGGTGATAGAATATTCTTTAAATTGTCCAGTTTACGATAGATGAATTTTGGTTGTGTTGGTAACTTTTCTCCCAATATCTCCTCATCCTTCAAAATCGACCAGTGTTTCTCGATTATTCTTTCTACAACTTGTCGATTTGCACTGTATTCACTGATAAAGGGAATGCTGAGTAATTAATTGGCAGTCTGTTTTGTTATTTTTACATCTATATCGTAAGAGATCCTTTCGATCTTTACCTCTGACTTCTTCTATATTTCTCTCTAGGCTATCTTCGTCATAGCCTCTTTCCAGAAATCTCTTTTTTATAGTTCTGGCTCTCTCTCTCTTCCCATTTCATTTGAGCAATTCTTCTTTAATCTGAGGAGATGTCCTTTTGGTATGTTGGACTTCCAATTTGTGTGATGGCAACTGTCTTGATGGATATAATTATTGCAGTCTACTTCTTTGAAGTACGTGGATGTCTCTAATTGTCCATTGATAACTTCAATCTTTAAATCCAGAAAGGTAATCTCTTTCACACTGTGTTCATATGTTAACTTTAAGTTATAGTTGTTGTCATTCATTACCTTGATAGTGTGTTCAAGATCTTCCATATTAGGAGGATGTCATCTATATATCTGTGGTACAGGACCAGGTCCGTGCTAGCTGGGCATGATTCCCAGAAAATTCTTTCCCATCGTCCCATATATAAGTTAGCATAGCTAGGCGCGAACCTGGTCCCCATCGCTGTACCACAGATTTGCTTGTAGTAGACCCCTTGATTGTAAAAGTAGTTGTGGGTCAAAATATAGTGGATGCCATCTAGAATGAAATCCTTCTGTAGTTTTGGCATATCTGGATCCTTCTTGAGGAAAAAATCTATAGCTTCCAAACCCCCCTCATGGGGTATACTTGTATAGAGGGATGTCACGTCGCACGTGGCTAATATATAATTATCAGCCCACTCTATATTTCCCAGTATATACAGTACTTGGGTTGAGTCCCTCAAATAGGAAGGTAACTTTGTTACATACTGTTGAAGTTTGCTATCAACGTACTCGGATAGATTGCTCGATAGAGAGCCTATTCCCGATATGATTGGTCTCCCTGGTGGTCTCTCGAGAGATTTGTGTATCTTGGGGAGGGTAGTAGAACACTGGAGTGATCAGGTGTTGGATACTTCTATACTTATATTTTTTCTCATTCAGTATCCTATTCCTTTTAGCCTCACCCAAGATCCTATCTAATTCCTTCTTGAAACCGTCAACAGGGTTCTTCTTGAGTACTTCATATGTTTAAGTATCAGATAAAATTGTATTACATTCCTGGTCATAGTCAGTCTTATTTAAGACAACAATTCCCCCTCCTTTATCGGCTGGTTTAATAACCAAATCGTGGTTCTTCTTGAGGGTTTTTATAGTTTGTAGTTGTTCTTTTGAGAGATTGTGTTTATATCTGTTCAGTTTATTTTGACTAATATTCCTAATTTCATTACAGACCATTGTGTTAAAAACCGAGAGGTAGTACTTCCGGTTCAAAGATCAGTCATTCTGGTGCAAATTAGCAGGGCTAATGATTGGCTAGTTAACACTTTAAAAGAGGCATATGTGACTTACCATACGTACAGTTTTGAAAAAGGCCTAAGGAAGAGCCGAAACGCGTTGGCTATATATGGTAAGACTCATTTCAACTTCATTTTTGTTATTATTTAGCAATATTGCAATATGTTTTGTTTTTTACTCCACAGGATTTAACTGGGAAAATTTTTACCTATTTTTGATTAAACAAGAGGGATTATTATCACCAGCTTTAGGACCACATTTTCCATTAGAACTCACCTAATTAGGAGCACCATATAGTTTATTTTTTCTTATTTTTTCATATTATTCATAATTTTGTATTGTTATTTTTGCATTTTTTGAAGTTTGCAAACACATTTTTACTCACATCCACTTTTGGAAATTTTTGGAGATAACTTTTTATATATTTTGCTTTTTGACATTTGGATTTGGTCTACCACCACTGACACATTTTTTGCATTATATAAGGAGTTTTCTATTCATTTTTTTGAGGATCAATATATAACCATCAGACACATAATCTTGGACTGAGATACAATTCTATATATGTATATAGATTTTACATACGACAGGATATATTGAATTTAGTCAAGACCCGACTGAATTTATTTTTTCTCTTCCACTTGTTTTATGGTGTTTTAAATTTGTCCTGCCTAGACAGATATATATCACATGAATCCATGATTGATTTTATGTTTAGCGACTAATACCATTTTAAATTGTTATAATTGTTTTATTGTTTAATAAATGTTTTAGTGCACATATACATCCATTGTATCCTTTGCCCACCCTGAGTTGCTTCCTAGATCTTTCACTCCTTAACATACATTCTCAGGATATACTAGGTATCCCTATTCTAAGAAGCTATAAGGATTTTTTATAGGGAGGGCGCTGTGAGATACTTTTCTTCTATCTGAGTTACTGTATGTGTATGGTTGTGAGCATGAGTTAGGGTATGTCTATGGTTGTGAGCATGGCTTAGGATATGTGCATGGCTGTGAGCATGAGTTAGGGTATGTGCATGGTTGTGAGCATGAGTTAGGGTATGTGCATGGTTGTGAGCATGAGTTAGGGTATGTGAATTGTTGTGAGCATGAGTTAGGGTATGTGAATTGTTGTGAGCATGAGTTAGGGTATGTGCATGGTTGTGAGCATGAGTTAGGGTATGTGCATGGTTGTGAGCATGAGTTAGGGTATGTGAATTGTTGTGAGCATGAGTTAGGGTATGTGAATTGTTGTGAGCATGAGTTAGGGTATGTGGATGCTTGTGAGTATGAGGTATGTGCATGAGTTAGGGTATGTGCATGGTTGTGAGTATGAGTTAGGGTATGTGCATGGCTGTGAGCTTGAGGTATGGTATGTGCATGAGGCATGGCATGTGCATGGTTGTGAGCATGAGTTAGGGTATGTGAATGGTTGTGAGCATGAGTTAGGGTATGTGTATGGTTGTTAGCATGAGTTAGGGTATGTGGATGCTTGTGAGCATGAGGTATGTGCATGATTGTGAGCATGAGTTAGGGTATGTGCATGGTTGTGAGCATGAGTTAGGGTATGTACATGGTTGTGAGCATGAGTTAGGATATGTGTATGGTTGTGAGCTTGAGGTATTGTATGTGCATGGTTGTGAGCATGAGTTAGGGTATGTGAATGGTTGTGAGCATGAGTTAGGGTATGTGTATGGTTGTTAGCATAAGTTAGGGTATGTGCATGCTTGTGAGCATTAGGTATGTGCATGGTTGTGAGCATGAGTTAAGGTATGAGCATGGTTGTGATCATGAGTTAAGGTATGTGTATGGTTGTGAGCATGATTTAGGGTATGTGCATGGTTGTGATCATGAGTTAAGGTATGTGCATCACTGTGAGCATGAGTTAGGGTATGTGCATGGTTGTGAGCATGAGTTAAGGTATATGCATGTTTGCGAGCATGAGTTAAGGTATGTGCATGGTTGTGAGCATGAGTTAGGGTATGTGCATGGTTGTGAGCATGAGTTAGGGTATGTGCATGGTTGTGAGCATGAGTTAGGATATGTGCATGGTTGTGAGCATGAGGTATGTGCATTTAGAGCATATGTATGATTGTGAGCAGGGCCACCACTAGAAATTTTGGGGCCCCTGACTTAACCATTGATCAGTGCCCCCCCCTTGACATGTGCAATATGTTTGACCAAGTGACTAAAACTTATATGCACTTTATTCTTAAGTGTGGTCAAGCTTGGAAATGTTGTAAAGTAGGTATTAACACACAAACACAGAAACACACTCATATACACTCATATACTGAAACACACACACACACATAAGCATTCACATATAGACACTCCAGCAGACACGCAAAGAAACACACAAACACACTCAGCACTTGTTTACATTGACCTGACAAATAATGAGGTAGACTACAGTTTTGTCAAAAAAGGAGATTTACAAAACAAAATATGGAGTTCTGATTATCTTTTTGTCAAGGAAGATGCCAACTAAATGATGACAACAGCATGCAGTGGCTGAAAGGAAGGGCCCTGAACTGCCTAAACAATAATTTAAAGGTTAAATGGTAGATTGGTGACTTCTAGAAAGGTCTCATTAGTCTCAAAGTCTGTAAAAAGATGTGAATAATCAGTAGTAAGGTCAAAATGTCCTAAAAGGAAAAGACAATGGACACACACACACACAAACTCAAACACAAACTTGCACATACACCCAAGGAAACACCGACAGAGACAGGCTCAGAAAACACACAAAGACGTACACCCACAGAGAGACAACCACATAAAACACAGAAAGACATACACACACCCTCACAGAGACATCCACAGAAAACAAACAAAGACAAACACACACTCTCACAGAGACATCCTCTGAAAACACAGACATACACACACCCTCACAGAGAGATCCACAGAAAACACAGACATACACACACCCTCACAGAGACACCCACAGAAAACACACACCCTCACAGAGACATCCACAGAAAACACAGACATACACACCCACCCTAACAGAGGCATTCAGAGAAAATACACAAAGACATACATACACACACCCTCAAAGAGACACCCATAGAAAAAGCACAAAGACATATGCACACACCCTCACAGACATCCACAGAAAATGCACAAAGACATACACACCCACCCTCACAGAGAGACCCACAGAAAAAAATACATACACACTCATAGAGACACAAGCAAAAGCACAGACATAAACACAGACACCCACAGAAACACTCACAGGAAGTAAAATTTCTGCACATTGCATCCCATAAATCAACAGTGTGTGACATGCATGATAAAAAAAATTGCAGAAATTAAGAGCACCTTTTAAAGAATCATATTTGTAAATGTGCAAACAAAAATGTGAATTCAAAATTGTACATTAATGATCAGGGTAGATGGCTAGATGAAGAAAAGTACTTTTAAAAGGATGACATATGTTTGTTTTTCCCCCCCATTTTCGCCAACCAAGAGCACCACTTCAAATATAGTGTACAAATGTTCCCATCTGTCAGCTGTACTTATGGATTTTGAAAATGCTGTACTCTATATGGTCTTGGTGGAACCATATGTGGTACTCATACCATTAGATCTGGTTAAATGCAGGATTTAGGCTTGTTTGTATGTATTTCAAAATTAAGTCAGCTGTAGTGTAAACTGAACGGTTTTAAGTTAACCTGTCTCATTTCAAAAACTGAGCAATCTTAGTCTGAGAGTATAACATTTTATGCAGATGTAAAAATCTTAGACAAAATGCCTACTTGCATCTGGAAAGTCCTTGCATAAAGCGGCAGTAAACTGGAATGTAATTAATATATATATATTAATAAAAAATAACATGAATTAGGGTATGTGCATGTTTGTGAGCATGAGCTAGGGTATGTACATGGTTGTGAGCATGAGTTAGGGTATGTGCATGGTTGTGAGCATGATTTAGGGAATGTGCATGGTTGTGAGCATGAGTTAGGGTATGTGCGTGGTTGTGAGCATGAGTTAGGGTATGTGCGTGGTTGTGAGCATGAGTTAGGGTATGTGCGTGGTTGTGAGCATGAGTTAGGGTATGTGCGTGGTTGTGAGCATGAGTTAGGGTATGTGCGTGGTTGTGAGCATGAGTTAGGGTATGTGCGTGGTTGTGAGCATGAGTTAGGGTATGTGCGTGGTTGTGAGCATGAGTTAGGGTATGTGCGTGTTTGTAAGCATGAGTTAGGGTATGTGCGTGTTTGTGAGCATGAGTTAGGGTATGTGCGTGTTTGTGAGCATGAGTTAGGGTATGTGCATGGTTGTGAGCATGAGTTAGGGTATGTGCATGGTTGTGACCATGAGTTAGGGTATGTGCATGGTTGTGACCATGAGTTAGGGTATGTGCATGGTTGTGAGCATGAGTTAGGGTATGTGAATGGTTGTGACCATGAGTTAGGGCATGTGCACGGGTCTGCATGTATATTTGGTATTGTGAATGAGTATTTGACTGGATATGAAACCAGAGTATGGCTTATATATATATATATATATATATATATATAGTTGTTTAGTGGGACAGTAAGTTATGTGCCTGGTTGTGAGAATGAGTTAGGGTAATTTAATGGTTATAAGCATGAGCTAGGGTATGTGCATGGTTGTGAGCATGAGCTAGGGTATGTACATGGTTGTGAGCATGAGTTAGGGTATGTACATGGTTGTGAGCATGAGTTAGGGTATGTACATGGTTGTGAGCATGAGTTAGGGTATGTGCATGGCTGTGAGCATGAGTTAGGTTATGTGCGTGTTTGTGAGCATGAGTTAGGGTATGTGAATGGTTGTGAGCATGAGTTAGAATATGTGTGAATGATTATTTGACTGGATGTGAGGTTAAACCAGAGTATGGCTTTTATATATATATAGGGTTGCTTAGTGGGACAGTAAGTTCATTTTTAAGAGTGAGTATACGGTTAATTCAGTGTGAGTCTAGCATTGAATCAACAAGTGTTCTTCTGTGTCTGGTTTCATTATGAGAGCCTCTTTATTTGTATGGAGTTTGTATGTATTGGTTTAAAGGGACAGTCTACACCAGAATTTATTGTTTTAAAAGATAGATCATACCTTTATTACCCATTCCCCAGTTTTGCATAACCAACACAGTTATATTAATATACTTTTTACCTCTGTGATTACCTTGTATCTAAGCCTCTGCAAACTGACCCTTTATTTCAGTTCTTTTGACAGACTTGCAGTTTAGCCAATCAGTGCCTGCTCCCAGATAACTTCATGTGGATGAGCACAGTGTTATCTATATGAAATACATGAACACCCTCTAGTGGTGAAAAACTGTTAAAATGCATTCTGAAAAGAGGTGGCCTTCAAGGTCTAAGAAATTAGCATATCAACCTCCTAGGTTAAGCTTTCAACTAAGAATACCAAGAGAACAAAGCAAAATTGGTGATAAAAGTAAATTGGAAAATTGTTTAAAATGACATGCTCTATCTGAATCCTAAAAGTTTTTGTTGGGCCTAGACTGTCCCTTTAAGTATGGGAAAGAGATAGAGAGTCTGTGCAAGTGTTCATCCATCAATGTGGTCATGTGTTGGTTCTAAATGACTGTGAGGGTATCTAAGTAACGTGCATATATACAGGTCCAGACTTGATAACATAAGTGTCTGACTCTTTGTATTCAGGTAATGAGTATTAGCATAACTATATGAACTGCATTCAGCTGACTTTAGGTATGAGGTAAGTATGAGGTAGGTATGAGTTAGATATGAGGTAGGTATGAGTTAGATATGAGGTAGGTATGAGTTAGATATGAGCTAGGTATGAGTTAGATATGAGCTAGGTATGAGTTAGGTTTGAGCTTCATTTGAGTTAGGTATGAATTGGGTATGAGGTAGGTATGAGTTAGATATGAAGTAGGTATGAGTTAGGTATGAGTTAAAACATGTTTCATCATGAGTTGTGTTTTCAGCATTAGGCCTGGTCACATTCCTGTGCATGAGTATGAGCGATTGTGAGCATAAGTCTATGTATAAAAATAAAGGTGAATGAGTCTGAAAATATGTGACTATGGGACCTCAGTCTGCTCATTAACATAGAGACCAGGCTGTTTATTGATATGGGCATAACAAAGTGCAGAAGCCTTGTCATAAACATATGAATGAATGGGCAAGAGTAAGATTTTCTATCAGAGCAGGTGTGTGGGTATAACTCAGGCATGTGTGAGTGTAGATATACACAGGACATGAATCTGGCATCTGCTTAAGATGGTAGTAGATTTTAATCTTGTGTATGATTATGAATCTGCGAGTCTATGAGCCTTAAGTATTTCATATAATGACTTAGAGTATGACTGAGTCTATCCATGTTTCTGAGCATCGGTAGGAAGCTAAGCTTGTGTGAATATCTGGGAATGAGTAAGACATTAATAAGTCTGGACATATTCATGAGCTTGTAAAGGTGTTTGTCCGTCAGTGTATATAGGTGTCTTTATATGATTCAGGTGTAGGAGGTCATGTGTGCATTTCGGTACCCTGCGCTTAGTTACAGTTGGGTTACAGATGTTTATCTGGCCCTGTGTAGCTATAACTGAGCACTAGTTTAGTCATGTGACTGTGTATATGAATTAATATGTCTGTCTGCATATGTGCCTGAGTCCAATTATGCTTCTGGGGTATATGCCAAGGTCTGAAAACAAAAAAAATATTTATAAGTAGTGCTGGAAGCAATTAAGGCACTTCTCTACCAAAACGGTTTAAAATATTTAAATAATATAATTCCTTCAAAATATTTCTATTCAAAATGCCTACTTAGGTACATAAAAAACAGTGCTGGTTCAAAAATAGTATAAAACAATTATGAAAATGAAATAATAAAAAGTTAAAAGAGTGCGACATTTCAGCTAATATTAAAATAAACCATTAAGCAGAGCGAAGTCTATGGAATAAAGAGGTACTTGATAACAAAATGTATGCTTACCTGATAAATGTCTTTCTTTCCGGACATGGAGAGTCCACAACGTCATTCCAATTACTAGTGGGATATTCACTCCTGGCCAGCAGGAGGAGGCAAAGAGCACCCCAGCAGAGCTGTTAAGTGTCACTTCCCTTACCCATAACCCCCAGTCATTCGGCCGAAGGGAAATGGAAAAAGAAGGTAACACAAAGGTGTAGAGGTGACTGAGGTTTAACAAAAAACATAATTTATGCTTACCTGATAAATTCCTTTCTCCTGTAGTGTAGTCAGTCCACGGGTCATCCATTACTTATGGAATATTTCTCTTCCTAACAGGAAACTGCAAGAGAATTACCCAGCAGAGCTTGCTATATAGCTCCTCCACTCACCTATCATAGTCAGTTATTCGACCAAAGCAGACGAGAAAGGAGGAACCATAGGGTACAGTGGTGACTGGAGTTTAATTAAAATTTAGACCTGCCGTAAAAACAGGGCGGGCCGTGGACTGACTACACTACAGGAGAAAGGAATTTATCAGGTAAGCATAAATTATGTTTTCTCCTGTTAAGTGTAGTCAGTCCACGGGTCATCCATTACTTATGGAATACCAATACCAAAGCTAAAGTACACGGATGAAGGGAGGGACAAGGCAGGAACATTAAACAGAAGGAACCACTGCCTGAAGTACCTTTCTCCCAAACACAGCCTCCGAGGAAGCAAAAGTGTCAAATTTGTAAAATTTTGAAAAAGTGTGAAGCGAAGACCAAGTCGCAGCCTTGCAAATCTGTTCAACAGAGGCCTCATTTTTAAAGGCCCAGGTGGAAGCCACAGCTCTAGTAGAATGAGCTGTAATCCTTTCAGGGGGCTGCTGTCCAGCAGTCTCATAGGCTAATCGTATTATGCTACAAAGCCAAAAAGAGAGAGAGGTAGCCAAAGCCTTTTGACCTCTCCTCTGTCCAGAGTAAATGACAAACAGGGAAGAAGTTTGACGAAAATCCCTAGTTGCCTGCAAATAGAATTTCAGGGCACGGACTACGTCCAGATTATGCAAAAGTCGTTCCTTCTTTGAAGAAGGGTTAGGACACAGAGATGGAACAACAATCTCTTGATTGATATTCCTGTTAGTAACTACCTTAGGTAAGAACCCAGGTTTAGTACGCAGGACTACCTTGTCTGAATGAAAAATCAGATAAGGAGAATCACAATGTAAGGCAGATAACTCAGACTCTTCGAGCCGAGGAAATAGCCATCAAAAACAGAACTTTCCAAGATAACAACTTGCTATCAATGGAATGAAGGGGTTCAAATGGAACGCCTTGAAGAACATTAAGAACTAAGTTTAAGCTCCACGGCGGAGCAACAGACTTAAACACAGGCTTAATCCTAGTTAAAGCCTGACAGAAAGCCTGAACGTCTGGAACTTCAGCCAGACGTTTGTGTAGAAGAATAGACAGAGCAGAAATCTGTCCCTTTAACGAACTAGTAGATAAGCCCTTTTCTAAACCCTCTTGTAGAAAGGACAATATCCTAGGAATCCTAACCTTACTCCATGAGTAACTCTTGGATTCGCACCAACGTAAATATGTACGCCATATTTTATGGTAAATTTTTCTGGTAACAGGCTTCCTAGCCTGTATTAAGGTATCAATAACCGACTCCGAGAAACCACGCTTTGATAGAGTCAAGCGTTCAATCTCCATGCAGTCAGCCATCTATCAGCACTGCTCCCGGGTCCCTGGACCTGAATCCGTAACAAGGAAGCTTGGCGTTCTGACGAGACGCCATGAGATCTAGATCTGGTTTGCCCCAACGACGAATCAGTTGAGCAAAGACCTCCGGATGGAGCTCCCACTCTCCCGGATGAAAAGTCTGGCGACTTAGAAAATCCGCCTCCCAGTTCTCCACGCCTGGGATGTAGATCGCTGACAGGTGGCAAGAGTGAGACTCTGCCCAGCGAATTATCTTTGAGACTTCCAACATCGCTAGGGAACTTCTGGTTCCCCCTTGATGGTTGATGTAAGCCACAGTCGTGATGTTGTCCGACTGAAATCTGATGAACCTCAGAGTTGCTAACTAAGGCCAAGCTAGGAGAGCATTGAATATTGATCTTAACTCCAGAATATTTATTGGGAGGAGTTTCTCCTCCTGAGTCCATAATCCCTGAGCTTTCAGGGAATTCCAGGCTGCTCCCCAGCCTAGAAGGCTGGCGTCTGTTGTTACAATCGTCCAATCTGGCCTGCGAAAGGTCATCCCCTTGGACAGATGTGGCCGAGAGAGCCACCATAGAAGAGAATCTCTGGTCCTTTGATCCAGATTTAGTAGGGGGGACAAATCTGAGTAATCCCCGTTCCACTGACTTAGCATGCACAATTGCAGCGGTCTGAGATGCAGGCGCGCAAATGGTACTATGTCCATTGCCGCTACCATTAAGCCGATTACTTCCATGCACTGAGCTACTGACGGGTGTGGAATGGAGTGAAGGACACGGCAAGCATTTAGAAGTTTTAATAACCTGGCCTCTGTCAGGTAAATTTTCATCTCTACAGAATCTATAAGAGTCCCTAGAAAGGGAACTCTTGTAAGTGGTAATAGAGAACTCTTATCCACGTTCACCTTCCACCCATGCGACCTCAGAAATGCCAGAACTATCTCTGTATGAGACTTGGCAGTTTGAAAACTTGACGCTTGTATCAGAATGTCGTCTAGGTACGGAGTCACCGCTATGCCTCGCGGTCTTAGTACCGCCAGAATGATCCTAGAATTTTTGTAAAGATTCTTGGGGCCGTAGCTAATCCGAAGGGAAGAGCTACAAACTGGTAATGCCTGTCTAGGAAGGCAAATCTCAGATACCGGTAATGGTCCTTGTGAATCGGTATGTGAAGGTAAGCATCCTTTAAGTCCACCGTGGTCATGTACTGACCCTCTTGGATCATGGGAAGGATGGTTCGAATAGTTTCCATTCTGAATGATGGAACTCTTAGAAATTTGTTTAGGATTTTTAAGTCCAAGATTGGTCTGAAGGTTCCCTCTTTTTTGGGAACCACAAATAGATTTGAATAGAATCCCTGCCCGTGTTCCGTCCGCGGAACTGGGTGGATTACCCCCATTAGTAAGAGGTCTTGCACACAGCGTAGAAACGCCTCTTTCTTTGTTTGGTTTGCTGATAACCTTGAAAGATGAAATCTCCCCCGTGGAGGAGAAGTTTTGAAGTCCAGGAGATATCCCTGAGATATGATCTCCAACGCCCAGGGATCCCGGACATCTCTTGCCCAAGCCTGGGCGAAGAGAGAAAGTCTGCCCCCCACTAGATCCGTTTCCGGATAGGGGGCCCTCTCTTCATGCTGTCTTGGGGGCAGCAGCAGGTTTCTTGGCCTGCTTCCCTCTGTTCCAGGACTGGTTAACTTTCCAGCCCTGCCTGTAACGAGCAACAGCTCCTTCCTGTTTTGGAGCGGAGGAAGTTGATGCTGCTCCTGCCTTGAAGTTACGAAAGGCACGAAAATTAGAATGTTTGGCCTTTGATTTGGCCCTGTCCTGAGGTAGAGCATGGCCCTTACCTCCCGTAATGTCAGCAATAATTTCTTTCAAGCCGGGCCCGAATAAGGTCTGCCCTTTGAAAGGAATATTAAGCAATTTGGATTTAGAAGTCACGTCAGCTGACCAGGATTTAAGCCACAGCGCTCTGCGCGCTTGAATGGCGAATCCGGAGTTCTTAGCCGTAAGTTTGGTTAAGTGTACGACGGCATCAGAAACAAATGAGTTAGCTAGCTTAAGGGTTTTAAGCTTGTTCATAATTTCATCCAATGGAGCTGTGCGAATGGTCTCTTCCAGAGACTCAAACCAGAATGCCGCCGCAGCAGTAACAGGCGCAATGCATGCAAGGGGTTGTAATATAAAACCTTGTTGAACAAACATTTTCTTAAGGTAACCCTCTAACTTTTTATCCATTGGATCTGAAAAAGCACAGCTATCCTCCACCGGGATAGTGGTGCGCTTAGCCAAAGTAGAAACTGCTCCCTCCACCTTAGGGACCGTCTGCCATAAGTCCCGTGTGGTGGCGTCTATAGGAAACATTTTTCTAAATATAGGAGGTGGTAAAAAGGGCACACCGGGTCTATCCCACTCCTTGTTAACAATTTCTGTAAGCCTTTTAGGTATAGGAAAAGCGTCAGTACACACCGGTACCGCAAAATATTTATCCAGCCTACATACTTTCTCTGGAATTGCAACTGTGTTACAATCATTCAGAGCCGCTAATACCTCCCCTAGCAATACACGGAGGTTCTCAAGCTTAAATTTAAAATTTGAAATTTCTGAATCCAGTTTACCCGGATCAGACCCGTCACCCACAGAATGAAGCTCTCCGTCCTCATGTTCTGCAAATTGTGACGCAGTATCAGACATGGCTCTACCATTATCAGTGCGCTCTGTTCTAACTCCAGAGTGATCGCGCTTACCTCTTAATTCTGGCAATTTAGACAGTACTTCTGTCATAACAATAGCCATGTCTTGCAAAGTGATTTGTATGGGCCGCCCTGATGTACTTGGCGCCACAATATCACGCACCTCCTGAGCAGGAGGCGAAGGTACTGACACGTGAGGAGAGTTAGTCGGCATAACTTCCCCCTCGTTGTCTGGTGATAATTTCTTAACATATAAAGTTTGACTTTTATTTAAAGTGACATCTATACATTGAGTGCACAAATTTCTATTGGGCTCCACATTGGCCTTTAAACATAGTGAACAAAGAGATTCATCTGTGTCAGACATGTTTAAACAAACTAGCAATGAGACTAGCAAACTTGGAAATACTTTTCAAAATTAATTTACAAGCAATATAAAAAACGTTACTGTGCCTTTAAGAAGCACAGAAAAACTAACACAGTTGAAATAACAATGATCATAAATAGTTATAGCAACCAAATTTTCACAGTAAATGTATTAAGTTAGCAAAGGATTGCACCCACCAGCAAATGGATGATTAACCCCTTAGTACCCAAAAACGGATAACAATTATATAATTAACGTTTTTCTCACAGTCAAATACACTGTCACAGGACTACTGTGACTGATTACCTCCCTCAAAATGGATTTTGAAGACCCCTGAGCTCTCTAGAGACGATCTGGATCATGGAGGATGAAGTAGACAGATTGTGACTGAATTTTTACTGTGTAAAAAAGCGCTAAAATAGGCCCCTCCCACTCATATTACAACAGTGGGGAAGCTCAGAAACTGTTTCTATGCAGAAAACAAAAATGGCCATGTGGTAAAAATCATGCCCTAATAAGTTTTATCACCAAGTACCTCACAAAAACGATTAACAAGCCAGTAAAACGTTTTAAACATACATTTAAAAGTTATGTATTATTATTTACAAGCCTGCTACCAGTCGCTTTTACTGCAGTTAAGGCTCACACATTATTTCAGTATTTACAGTATTTTCAGAGTCAATTCCATTCCTTAGAAAATACATTCAGTGCACACACACTCATCAGCCTGATACCAGTCGCTATCGCTGCATTTAAGGCTGAACTTACTTTACAATGGTATCAGCAGTATTTTCTCAGTCAATTCCATTCCTCAGAAAATAAATTACTGCGCATACCTCATTTGTTGCAGGGGAGCCCTGCATGCTATTCCCCTTCTCTGAAAGTACCTCACGCCTCAGATGAGAAACAGCCAGTGGATCTTAGTTACGTCTGCTAAGACCATAGAAAGAAACCCAGGCAGATTCTTCTTCTAATGCTGCCTGAGAATAAACAGCACACTCCGGTGCCATTTAAAAATAACAAACTTTTGATTGTAGAAATAAACTAAGTTAAAAAAACACCACAGATCTCTCACAGCTTCCTACTAGTTAGGCTGCAAGAGAATGACTGACTATGATAGGTGAGTGGAGGAGCTATATAGCAAGCTCTGCTGGGTAATTCTCTTGCAGTTTCCTGTTAGGAAGAGAAATATTCCATAAGTAATGGATGACCCGTGGACTGACTACACTTAACAGGAGAAAATAGTCTTATATAAGGGTGGGGTCGTGGACTCTCCATGTCTGGAAAGAAATTTATCACAGGTAAGCATACATTTTGTTTTCTTTCCTATGACATAGTGGGAACCAATAACCAAGCTAGAGGGCATGGAATGAATAGGGAGGGAGAACAAGACAGGCAGACCTAAACAGAAGGCACCACTGCTTGAAGAACCTTTCTCCCAAAAGAGGCCTCTGCCGAGGAAAAAGTATCAAATTTGTAGAATTTGGAAAAGTATGCAGAGAGGACCATGTTGCCGCCTTGCAAATCTGTTCCACTGAAGCTTCATTCTTGAAAGCCCAAGAAGAAGAGACAGTCCTAGTGGAATGAGCCGTAATTATCTCAGGAGGCTGCTGACCAGCAGTCTCATAGGCAAAACGAATCACCCATTTGAAACAGCAGTGTTTTTGGTCATCGTCTTCTTGAGATATCCAGCCCCGGCCTGGGGGTAACTTCAACTGAAGTTTGTGACTGATTCCTCAACATTATTCTCAAGTATCTGCTGATATTGAGTGGAATCCATGAGACCCTCAACAATATTCCCAGTAGTACAGGTCTTTGGAGGTGGTCTGTGGACTGTTTTTGACTGTTCTTATCATCCTTTGCCTATCCGATATTTTACTTGGCCTGCCACTTCTGGCCTTAACAAGAACTGTGCCTGTGGTCTTCCATATCCTCACCATGCTGACTATGTTCCTCACAGTGGACACTGACATCTTAAATCTATGTAATAGCTTTTTGTAGCCTTCCTCTAAACCATGATGTTGAACAATCTTTGTTTTTAGGTCATTTGAGAGTTGTTTTGTGGCCCCCATGTTGCCACTCTTCAGAGGAGAGTCATAGAGAACTTGCAATTGGCCACCTTAAAACCTTTTCTCATGATTGGATACACCTGTCTATGAAGTTTAAGGCTTAATGGGCTCACCAAACCAATTTTGTCTTCCAAATTCCAATTAATCAGTGCTAGGTAGTTCCAGGTATTCAAATCAACAAAATAACAAGGGTGCACAAATGTATGCACCTGTCTAATTTTGTTTTGATGCATATTGCACATTTTCTGTTAATCCAATAAACCTAATTTCACTACTCAATTTTTACTGTGTCCTTCATTTATTTGATAGATCAAAATGAAATTACTGATCCAAACAGCCAATTATTTATAACTGAAAATCATGGAAATTGTCAGAGGTGCCTAAACTTTTTCATACAACTGTATATGATTTCATGCACACAAACTGTATTAAAGTAATGTACTCAGATATGAAATATATTTTTATGAAATGTAACATCAATTATATATAAATACTATGCTCCAATACAGCTCACAGGCAGGATATCTAAAAAATATACAAAGGGAACATTTGTTAAAGTTTAAGCTTCAAAAGATTCTTTACTTCATCGCTTAATGAAATTAGATCTCTACAAACAAGATAACCATGTTACCTCTCTGGGGTGACAGAGAAACAATTCTGTACTTTAGTTCTGATATGCTCAATCTTCAGGAAAGTATGTAATTATCCCTTGTATGATATACAAATGATGAGACTAACAATACTTTTGAAGGTGTGAATCCACATATACATCTGGAAAGGTTTTCTAGCTCAGAATCGATGCAAGCATATAGAAGACAAAATTTCATATGAAATGACTTGTACCTAATTTTCATATAGTTTTATATACTCCTATACTTTATTAAGGAATGACTTCAAATATGGAATATATTTATATTAAAGTGGGATAATAATGAAATATAAATATCGTTACAATAAATGAATCACTACAGTATTCTAATTAAATGCAATGTAATATCAGAATATGAAATGATTAATCAATTGATTTCAAATAGTTAATAGTATAGCTGATTATTAGTATCATACTAAGTATTAAATTACAATCCTTTTAAGTCTCCCAATATTTAATGAATCATCGCGTTCATCATGTCCTCGAAGTGAAAGCTCAAATGCGCTGGAAAATAGAATACAATTCATAATTTTGGAAAGAACATAACGATTTGTGGTTACTTGATCATTGTGTTTTTTAACATTCAAACAATATGCACTGACAAGTTGTTGGTGAATATCAATCTTTCATAGCAAATTAAACTCTAATGGGGAGTATAAATGTGATTGGTAGCAATTATTTATATTTTTGGAGTTAAATGTGATAAATCGGTGACACCATAACTCACCATAACTCACTTGAATCACCACTTTGTTTTTCAAACAGGAGACAATAAAAAGAAGATCATGTTTGCAAAATGACTATTAAGTTAAACTCTTAAGATATTATCAGTAGTAAGTATATATATATATATTTATATATATATATATATATATATATATATTTATAATATTTAATATTATGACCATGTCTAATATTTAAATTAATATACAAGAATCCATACTCTTCAGTATACTCATGTCTAGTCTTAAAATATACATGCTCAGTTAAATTATATAATAACATATATATTAACCAAATGATTAATCAAAGCTGCGAAATAATAAGTATCTTGAATGTAAATTTATGAAAATATATATATTCCTGGATTTAAAGAACCTTCCACTTTATAGAGAAATAAAACCACATCTCAATTATTGTTGCCCTAACCCCCAGTGTTCGATATTAGGCAATGCTGCCAAAGGCCGTTGCAACATTAAGATAAATATGCCAACATTTTACTTTCTACAAAAGAAGATTATTTCTATTACACTAGTGCTTAATAATTAACTTCAAAGGTAAAGATTAAAACAGAATGTTGATAACTCAAGTACAATTTTTGTAAATTAACTCAATCCGACAGTCTTTTTTTGATGAAAATAAATAACATTTTCTGTGAATGTAGGCATGTCATTGATCAATTATTTTCCAATTGTGAGCATAGCTAGAGCAGTCAGTCTTTCCTCGGTCATGGTGCTCCTTAGAAATGTCTTAACTCGTTTTAAAGTTGAGAAACATCTCTCAGCCTCAGCAGTTGTCACTGGAATAGTCTAAATAATTTGCAACAGTTTGTAGGTCTCCGAGAAAGTACTGTCCAAGTTATTTTCTATTACAAACTGTAGAAGACTGATGGCACCATTCATATTTCGGAAATCTGGTCTTCTGTAAATTACTCCTAGTTCCGTTTTCAGGCGATCTTTCTGTAATATGTCATAAACAGCTGATGTTTGTTCAAGAAGCTGATTTGGAAAAATTTTCTCGTAATCTGCAAATTTTTCAGCTTGGAGGAGAGAAACAGCCGAGTAGTGAGTTATAAAAGAAAATCTATCTTTTACTTGATTTGTGATAACATCGCATATCTCTTTAGCTGCCACAGTCTGAGCAATGTGAATATTTTCTCTCTTCCTTTTCCTTGATGTTTCCTCTGTTTCTGATATCGTCATGATCACTGTGTCCATTCTTTTCCTTTCGTTTTCCATTGTCTGCTGGAAAGTGTTAACATGTTTTCGAATAAGTGCCGCGTCTGTTAGTGTTTTCTGAAGTTGGTTGTATAACACATAATATTGTGAAAAACTGAAAGCCAAAACACAAATACCGAGTCTTGTAACATACGCCGAATAGCCCCTGCTTGATTTATTGCTATTTCTTTTTTCGATGTTGACTCTATTTTTTCCATACATTCAATTAACTGTTCCCTGTTTTCAAACACTGTATTGACGGTTCGACTCTTGAAATTCCACCTGGTGGCTGAACCATGAGGTATCCTTCTTCTAACAGTTTCATCTAGAATAGCTATCCGTTGTGGCTAGTTACTAAAAAAGTTAGTAATGTCACTTAGGTTAGAAAAAAATACTCTAACTTGTTGATTCTGACTGCTTGCTTGGCTGACAATCAAATTGAGTTGATGTGCGTAGCAATGCACAAAATGTGCATTCTTGTAGGTACGTTTAATTATAGCCTGAACACCTGCATGCTGACCACTCATCACGCTTGCACCGTCGTAACTCTGGGATATCAATTTTTCGGGGTTGTCTATAACTTTTTCCAAAGTATTTTGGATACATGTAGCTATAGATTCTGCATCATGTCCAGCTGGATTAGTGAATTCCCAGAATCTCTCAACCGGTTGACCGTTACCTATAATGTATCGAAAAACAACAACCAATTGGAAGGCAGATGAAACAGTAGTTTCATCTGCTATCACTGCTACAAAACTTGCTTGTGAGATTTACTTTTGTATTTGGTTCTGGCAAACAGTAAGCATACAGTCGAATAAATCGTTTTGAATTTCTTTTGACGTCCCTTTAAAAACAGTGGCACTAGCGAGATGTTCTTTTAGAGATGCATCAAGTTCTGCTGAGAAGTTTATAAGACCTCTGAAAATGCCTGGATTTAATGAATCCTCGCGTTTGTCATGTCCTCGAAGTGTAAGTTCAAATGCGCCGCAAAATAAAATACAATTAATTATTTTGGAAAGAACATAACGATTTTTCGTTACTTGCTCATGTTTTTTAATATTTAAACGATATGCACTGTCAAGTTGTTGTCGAATATCAACCCTTCCTAACAAATTAAACTCTAATGTGGAGTTTAAATGTGATTGGGAGCAACTATGTTTATTTATTTTTTTACTTAAATGTGATAAATCGGCGAAACCAGAACTCACCCAGCTTGATTCACCACTTTGTTTTGCAAACAGGAGACAATAAAAACAAAAGAGCCTGTTAGATAATTCACAGCCACAAATCCATGGATATTTATCATATACCTCAGGTTTGAATTCTCTTTTGAAATCTCTAGTTTTACATTTTGTTACCTGGGTAAGGTTAAGCATAGGTGTTGGCCTGAGCATTTTAATTTCCATTTTTCTTTCAATGGGCAACGTTGAAAAATGTAATTGCTTTAGCTCAGACACACTAATTTTACTAAGTGCCATCTTAACTCTTAGTTTACACACAAAGAACAGTCCTCTGCTGTTATAAAATATATAACTTGTAAGTAGTTTTGCTGTTATAATATATATATAACTTTAAGACAAGTAGTTTTGATGTTATAAAATATACAACTTGTAGGTAAGTAGTTTTGCTATTCTAAAATATAAAACTTAACTTGTAGGTAAAAAGTTTTGCTGTTCTAAAATATAGAACTTGTAGGTAAAAAGTTTTGCTATTCTAAAATATATAACTTGTAGGTAAAAAGTTTTTCTGTTCTAAAATATAGAACTTGTAGGTAAAAAGTTTTGCTGTTATAAAATATATAACTTGTAGGTAAGTATTTTTGTTGCTATAAAATATATAACTTCTATATGCAGGTTTACTGCCTATCTGCAGGCTGCAGCAGTTGAGTTAACTACTTTTTACAAAATTATGAAAATAATTAACAACTAAAATACTTTTATAGTAATTACAGCAAGCAGCAGCCGCGACAGCCGTCAACGGTCAACTGTTTAAAACTTGTAGGCAAGTAGTTTGGCGGTTTTTAGCTAATATATAACTTGAAGGTAATTAGCTTTGCAGCTGTTATAAAATATACAACTTGTAGGTAAGTAGTTTTGCTATTCTAAAATATATAACTTGTAGGTAAAAAGTTTTGCTGTTCTAAAATATATTACTTGTAGGTAAAAAGTTTTGCTGTTATAAAATAGATAACTTGTAGGTAACTATTTTTGTTGTTATAAAATATATAACTTCTATATGCAGGTTTACTGCCTATCTGCAGGCTGCAGCAGTTAACTGCTTTTTAAAAAAGTATGAAAAAAATTAAACTACAATATTTTTATAGTATTAATATAATTACAAGTTACAGCAAGCAGCAGCCGCGACAGCCGTCAACGGTCAACTAGTAAATGTAATTAAAACTAGTCTGCTGCTTAGGTCTCTCTGACAGTCCAGACTGTGTAAAATAATATGCTGTACTACAGTACTGTACTAGTAGTAATATAGTAACTTAACTTTAAATTAAAGTTTAAAACAAATTACAAAATATATCTTCAGTCCACTCCACTCCCTACTCAATATCTCTAAAATTAGTATGCTGGCTGTGTTATTTTAAACTAGTAAATTTAAATAAGTTTAAAAAAAAAATAAACTGTCCACTCCACTCCCTACTCTATCTCTCTGGCCAGCAGGCCTCTCAGTGTGTCTCTAAAATGATTATGCTTGCTGACTGCAGGTAATAACAGGCTAGCCTGCTACAACAACAAGTAAATTAAACAGGAGTCTCAGGCCTCTCCTCTCAGTGAGCTCTAAAACTTTAAACTAACTGTAGATAGTCTGTAGAAGTGAATGATTGCATTTGCTGGCAGCCCAGCCCAGTACTAAACCAAGTGGTGTCTCTCTCTTCTGTGTATAAATAGTCTATAGTGAGCCTCCACTGGCTGTGGCTGGTATACTAGTAGCAGTCAGTCTCAGAGTCTATCTCTCACAATTAAATTATTTAAATTAAATATATGCTGTCCGGGCTGACTGACTCATGTAACTAAGTAACTGCCCTGCCTCAGCCTGCCTGCTGCTGCCTCAAACTAGTAAACAACTATTCACAAAATCACAACAAAGTCACTGTTGTGTGTGTATTAGTAGAAATTGAATGAGTCAATGAACAAGTTAGAGAGTATATCTCTCAATAATATCGCCAATATTATTCGCCAAAAACAACTCTATATCACTGTAGTCTGTATCAGTCAGACACACAGTGTTTGAGCTCCTCTCAGCTCAACGACTATCTCCGCAATGAGATTTCGCGCCGTTGAGCTGGGAGGAGCTTGTCGAGCGTCATCACGTGACTGTGAGTGATCACGCGGCTCTTCTCTGACACTGGCTGCTGATAGCCTGCTGCCTGTCTCGCTCTAACACCTCCCACCCCTCGCACAGGCTGAAGTGTGCGAGCAGCTAAGTATGGGGAGGCTGGGAGCTGCGCAGCAGGCTATTTTAGATTGCGCAAAGCACAGTGCCATAACTTAGGCTATCGCACGTGCGGTAGGGCTTTGATAGAGATTAAAATTTACTACAGGGGCCAGGCAGACAGGCTGTGTATCTTGTAAACTAAAATAATACTGTATTTCTGTAACATTATGGCAATAATTAAATAATTGAAAAAAAATAAAATACGTTTTTTTTCTGGGGGGTAAAAAAATATATAATTTTTTCAATAGGGGGCTATTGGAAAAATTATATTTTTTTTCTTTTTTTTTTTCTTCAGGGATGCTGAGGGGGGCACGTGCGAATGTGCTAAAATGGAGGAGCCTCTACTGAGTAACCTGTAGGTAAAATTTTAGAGCATGCACAACGTCCAAGTTATGCAAAAGAAGGATTAGGACAAAAATAAGCAACAACAATTTCCTGATTAATGTTTCAAAACCCTAATTTAGAAACCCTAATTTAGTACAAAGGACCGCCTTATCTGAATAAAAACTACGGTAAAGAGAATCACACTGCAGAAACTCTGCGAGCAAAAAAAATAGCGATAAGAAACAAAACCTTCCAAGATAACTTAATATCTACAGAATGCATTGGCTCAAACGAAGCCTGCTGCAAAACTTTAAGAAAAAGGTTCAAGCTCCAAGGAGGAGCAACAGGTTTAAACACAGGCCTGATTCTGACTAGGCCCAGACAAAAAGATCAAACACCTGGCACATCCGCCAGACGTTTATGTAAAAGAATAGACAGTGCAGAAATCTGACCCTTCAGAGAACTGACTGACAAACCGTTCTCCAGACCTTACTGGAGAAAAGATAAATTCTAGGAAACCTGACCCTACTCCAAGATAAACCCTTCGATTCATACCAATATAGGTATTTGCGCCATACCTTATGGTAAATTTTCTGAGTAACCGATTTGCGAGCCTGAAGCATGGTATCAATGACTGACTCAGAAATCCACTCTTAGCCAAAGCTAAGCGTTCAATCTCCAAGCAGTCAGCTTCAGAGAAAATAGATTTGGATGGAGAAAAGGACCCTGAGTTAAAAGGTCCTTCCTCAGAGGTAACCTCCAAGGTGGAAGAGATGACATCTTCACAAGGTCCGCAAATCAGATCCTGCAAGGCCATGTAGGAGCTATTAGAATTACAGACACACTCTCCTGCTTGACACGAACAATGACTTGTGGGAGAAAAGCAAAAGGAGGAAACAGGCATGCTAGACCGAAATCCCAAGGAACCGCCAGAGCATCTATCAGGGCGGCCTGAGTATCTCTTGACCTTGAACCGTACCTTGGAAGCTTGGCGTTCTGATGAGACGCCATCATATCCAACTCTGGAACCCCCCACCTGAGGGATATCCTGGTTAACACCTCCTGATGGAGAGCTCACTACCCGGGATGAAAGGTCTGTCTGCTCAGATAATCTGCCTCCAAGTTGTCTACTCCTAGAATGTGGAAGGCCAACAGAAGACAATTGTGAGCTTCCCCCCACTGTATAATGCAAGTCACCTCCTTCATGGCAAGGAACTCTGAGTTCCTCCCTGGTGGTTGATGTAAGCCACTGAGGTGATGTCCGACTTTAATCTGATAAACCGGGTTAAAGACAAGCTATCAAGGCATTGAAGATTGCTCTCAACTCCTCCGAGTGCACAGGCCCTGGGCTTTTAACGAGCCCCAGACTGGTCCCCAGCCTAACAGGCTGGCACCCGTGGTCTCAATCACCCAGGAGGGTCTCCGGAAGCACATGCCCTGAGACAGATGATTCTGAGAAATCCACCATGAGAGAGAGTCTCTTGTTAGAGGATCCAGATCTATATAGATCTGAATGGTCTTCGTTACATTGACTGAGCATGTATAGTTGCAGAGATCTCAGATGGAATCGAGCAAAAGGAGTAATGTCCATGGAGGCAACCATAAGACCGATTACCTCCATGCATTCAGCTACTGATGGATTTTCTGACAGCCATCAAAAAAATCTTCATGGATAGGGAATCCATCTATGGTCCCTAAGAAACACACCCTTGTAGCTGGAACAAGGAAACTCTTCTCCAGATTCACTTTCCATCTGTGGGAACGTAGAAAAGACAACAAGATCCCTGTATGAAAGTTTGCTAGTTGAAAAGATGATGCCTGAACCAAGATGTCGTCCAGGTAAGGTGCCACCGCAATTCCCTGAGACCTGATGACTGCCAAAAGAGCCCCCAGAACCTTTGTGAACATTTTGGGAGCTGTGTCAAGGCCAAAAGGAAGAGCAACAAATTGAAAGTGCTTGTCTAGAAAAGCAAATCTCAGGAACTGGTGATGATCCCTGTAAATGGTAACATGAAGATACGTGTCCTTCAGGTCTATGGTCATCATGAACTGACCCTCTTGTACCAAAGGAAAAATGGAACGAATGGTTTCCATCTTGAAGGGCGGCACCCTGAGAAATTTGTTGAGACCCTTTAGGTCTAAAATGGGACGAAAAGTTCCCTCTTTTTTGGGAACCACAAACAGATTTGAATAGAATCCTTGATCCTGTTCCCTTACCGGAATAGGAACAATCACCCCCAGGGAGGAAAGGTCCTGAACGCAGCCTAAGAAGGCCTCTCTTTTTGCCTGGTCTGCAGATAATCTCGAGAGGATGAATCTGCCCCTGGGAGGACGTCTTGAATCCTATTATGTAACCCTGAGATATTTCCACAGCCCAAGGATCTGAGGACATTGCGTATCCCAGCTTGACGAAAAAAAGGAAAGTCTGCCCCCCTCTTGATCCAATACCGGGGCGGACTCTTCGCTCTGATTTAGCCTCAGATTAAGGTTTCTTTGACTGCTTCCCCTTATTCCAAGGCTTATTAGATCTCCAAGAGGACTTGGACTGCTCTGGTTTGGAGGAGGAAGAGGTGGACTTTTGTCCTTTGAAGTTACGAAAAGAACAAAAAACAAATTATGCTTACCTGATCATTTCCTTTTCTTCCGTAGGAAAGAGTCCACAGCCGCATTCATTACTTGTGGGAAATAAGAACCTGGCCACCAGGAGGAGGCAAAGACACACCAGCCAAAAGCTCAAATACCCCTCTAACTTCCCCTATATCCCCCAGTTATTCTGCCGAGGAAACAAGGATCAGTGGAAGAAATATCAAGGTGAAAGGGTGACAGAAGACTATACACGAAAAATGCCTCAAAAAACGGGTGGGGGGCTGTGGACTCTTTCCCACGGAAGAAAATGAAATTATCAGGAAAGCATAATTTATGTTTTTCTTCCTAATGGGAAAGAGTGCACAGCCACATTCATTACTTGTGGGAAATTATACCCAAGCCAAAGAGGACACTGAATGCCAAGAACGGAGGGTAAGAGGCGGCCCAATCTGAGGGCACAAGGACTGAACCACACCCCATAAATAAAAAAAGTCCCACTTAATCTAAAAGCAGGGAGCAAAAACATGAAGAAAAAAGGGCCCCAAGGAGACAAACAATAGTCCCAAGCCTGGGTAAAAAAATCCAAATTCAAAAACCATCGAGCCAACAGGACTCGAATCGCACTATCGCCCAAAGGCAGATCCCATACACACGCCCCCCATAAGAGAACTCTGACCAACAACTCCCCAAAGGAAGAAGCAAGGTAGAGGGATTACTAACCAGAACCCCGTCTTCCAAAAGACAGATCAAACTAGCTTGGAAGACTCCAGAAAGCCTCATTAGATGGCAGAAAAAAGGGCACCATCAGCAAAACACGACCAAGTCGGAGACCGAAAGAGAACAAAAAGTATCTTGAGAAACAAGAAACCGCACAGACGACTAAGTAGCATGCTATAGTGCAGCCACAGATAAAGGAGAAAAAAAAACCCTTGTCCAGCTCCTCAGCTGGAGGGAACCAAGGAGTTCACCTAAAACCGAAAAAGAGACAGAGGCGCCTCCCTATGAGAACCCTGCAGCACAGGAGAAAAGGAACCAGAAAAAAACAAGTTCCTAGACAAAACACCCCTCCATGGAGGGAAAATTCAGAGATCCAAGCCCCCCCCCCCCAAGAGCTCAGAGCACCTCAACAGGGACCCACTGCATCCAAAAGAAACAGACAGCTGAAAAGTCAAAAGATGACCAGAACCACAGCTTAGGATCCTGAGATAAACAGGGACATCCTCAACTACCGCAGAACTGCCGCAACGAGGACCACCCACACACGGAAAGACCAACCTGTCAACAACAGTTAAGAGTGCAGGGACAGAGTCCCACCCCCCCTTGAATGAGAGGGAGGAACACCACCAGCCACCTCGAAAGAGGCGGATAGCTCAGCTGTCCCTTGATTCCCCGAGCCGGAGGAACAAGGCGCTCTCATATGGCATACAGAACAAAACTGGTTGACATGTGTCAACGAGGCAAATCCAGATTCTTCACCGGACTCAGAATCTGAAATTAAAACAGTCAGTATCAGAATCCTCCATAACTGAATCTGAAATTTGAACAGTCTCAGCATCAGAATCCTCCATAACTGGATAGAGGATATGCAAATAAGGACTAAAGAAGTAAAAGAAAAACGACGCCTGACACCCACAATGGCTGGGGCACTCACCACCTCCTATGACCAGACCCCTGCGGACTAGAATTTCTCCTTCGCCACATGGTCAGGAATGCAAAAATGGAAGGAGCGTAACCACGCCCGACCACAAGGTGAACCGTATAGTCCAAAAAAGCACTCCCAACCATAAGGTTGCGTCACTTCCAAAGGCCTCAATGTTTTAAACCACGAGCACAGTAAACACCACACATAAGCAGGTTGAATAACAAACATTATAAACCCCCCTGTTCAATAACCCCCCCTCAGGAGAAATTAACCCTTGATTCCAAGATACTAAAGGATACTCACTGAGACCCTTATGTAAAGTTAGACCGGCAAGGTGGAAGCCTCTCGGGAAAACATTTGTATTACAGTACATTCATGAAGTAAAATGAAACAATCTTACCGGAATCTACGCTGTGGAACAGGAACACGTCCCTTCAAGTGTGACAGATAGTAGCATCGCCTCCACCATGGACTTGAGAGAAGAAAGCAGGCAGCGGAGCAAAGTTAGACAACGCTGATTGCTTGAGGAGCTGTTAACCTGAGTAGGGATGGTTTCGCAGAAAGACTCTCCCTGCATCTCCGGACTCTAACTTTCATCCAAGCCCTCACTGAGGGACTGACAGGATTACTTAAAACTCCTGTCCCATGCCGAAGAGTACTACCCTCCATAAGTGACACAATAAATTCCAACACTTCTCTGCCAACCTCCTGGGACGAAAGGCAAAGAATGACTGGGGGATGAGGGGAGTGGGGGAGGTATTTAAGCCTTTGGCTGGGGTGTCTGCCTCCTCCTGGTGGCCAGGTTCTTATTTGCCAAAAGTAATGAATGCAGCTGTGGACTCCATTTAAGAAGTGTGACTTTATGAACCTGTTTATAGAGATGTTTCTATGGGTGATACAGCATGACCCAGGGTTTAATATATAAATATCCTGGTGCAGGGATCTAACCTTGAGTATGGGCAAGTGCCTGAGCATGTGATCAGAGTGTGATCATGAGTATATGCATTAAACTGATCTTGTGATCATTGTGTTTCTGAAAAAGTGTTTTTATATATAAATAAAAGGGTGATTATAGGGACATTAAAGGTTCTCATTATTGAGAGCATGCAATAATAAACTGCTTTTTAATTTACGTCTTATCTAATTAGCTTTGGTATCTTTAATTGATAAGAATAGCGAGTTAGGCTCAGAAGCAGAAATAAATTACTGGGAGCTAGCTGCTGATTGGTGGCTGCCTCGTCATTGGCTTACTGGATGCGTTCTGTAAGCTCCCAGTAGTGCATTGCTGCTCCTTAAACAACGGATAACAAGAAAATAAAGCAAATTATAGAAGTACATTGGAAAGTTGTTTTACATTGTATGCACTCTGTACCATGAAAAAAATATTTGTGTTTACCTGTCCCTTTAAGCCTGAGCATGCGCCTAGGAACAAATAATGTCTTTAGGTATGGACCTGTGCATACATCCTGTGAATATTGAGTTTTTGAACAAATCTGTTTTTATCAAAGCGTGACTGATTCATGACAACTTTTTACCTGGTCAAGACACAAACTTATAATCTACCATTAGCCGTCTTACATTCAGATAGTTTTATATCACCGTGAGTGCAAGCAGAAAGCATGAGGGTATCTCAGCAACCTGCACCAGAACTGGTCTAGAATAGACATCTACAAGTGGTTTGTATTCAGGAGTGAGCATGAGGATGACTATAATCTGCGTTATACTGACTTTGTATTTAAGTATGAGCTATTTGCTCAGTAGAAGTTACATTTTTGAAGCACACATGAACTTAAATCTACACTGAAGAATAGCCATATGGGCACGTGTATAGGACATTAATCTGCTTATAAATCTGAGCAAGCCTCAGCATGTTTAAAGAGACATAAACCCCCCCTCAAAAAAGTTTCCTTTAGATAGAGAATACAGTTTTTAAAAGTTTAAAATTTACTTCTATTAAATTTGCTTTGTTCTCATGTTATCATTTGTTGAATGGATACCTAGGTAGGTAGAGTGCACATGCCTGAAGCACTAAATGGTGCTGCCATCTAGTGCTCTTACTAATGTATAACATTGTTACATAACTGTTGTAGATACGTGCACACTCACAAGCTTACATCCCAGCTTTTTAACAAAGGATAAAAGATAAAGGAAATTTCATAACAGAAGTAAATTAGTATAAAATTTCAAGTTCTATTTGAATTATGAAAGCAAAAATGGCTCTGTCCCTTTAAGCATACATTTAATTATATGAGCGTTAGTTTGCCGTTTTTCTTAAAGGGATAAAAAAACCCAAAAATGTTTGTTGTGATTTAGACAGCATACCGTTTTTAAAATGTCCAACTTACTGTACTTCTAATATCAAAATTGCTTTGTTCTGATAATAGTGTTGGTTACCTAGGTATGCATCTGTGCATTACATGGCAGGAATTAGTGCTGCCATGTAGTGCTCACTAAATAGGCTGGCTGATACGCATTACATCCCTGATTTTCAACAAAAGCTTGCAAGAAAAAAATTGGAGTAAATTATAAAGATTAAAATAGCATGCTCTAGTTGAATAAAAAAAAAAAAAGAGTTTCATAGCTCTAAAAAAAAAAAAGTAATTCTCTTACTCAACCTGCAGCTGGTATAAAATAAACCTGACATAATGGAGATGTGCACTGTGCCTTTAAGTGTATTGCACCTTAAAGGGACATGAAACCAAAAAATTCACTAATGATTCAGATAGAAGTAAATTAGAAAGTTGTTTAAAATGTTATTTCCTTTTTTTAAATTTGATTCCTTCTCTTGTTAACCTTTGCTGAAACTTTTATCTAGGAAAGCTCAGGAGAAGCAAAGAACCTAGGTTCTAGCTGCCGATTGGTGGCGGTGCATATCTACACATACTGATTGTCATTGTCTCACCCATGTGTTCAGTTAGAAACCAGTAGTGCATTGCTGCTCCTTCAACAAATACCAAGAATCAAACAAATTTGATAATAGAAGTAAATTAGAAAGTTGTATTCTCTATTTGAAGCATGAAACAATATTTATATGCTAAAGATCAGATTCATTGGCTCCTTACTTACTGCTCTAGTTGTCAAATATAGTTGCACATTAAAGGGACACTGAAGCCAAATTTTCTTTCATGATTCAAATAGAGCAGCAATTTTGAGCAGCTTTCTAATTTACTCCTATTATCAAATTGTCTTCATTCTCTTGGTATCTTTATTTGAAAATCAAGTTTAGATGCAGGTCCATTTTTGGTTAACAACCTGTGTTCTTGCTGATTGGTGGATAAATTCACCCACCAACAAACAAGTGCTGTCCAGAGTCCTGAACCAAATAGCTTAGAGGCCTTTTCAAATAGAGATAGCAAGAGAACAAAAAATAGAGTACATTAGAAATTTGCATGCTCTCTGAATAACGAAAAAAAAAAAATAGGGGTTCAGTGTCTAACCCTACTTTGTGCCCTGTGATATCCAGAAACACAACTACAGAAAAGGAGGAAGTTTAATACATTGATGAGCAGATCTTAGTTAAGCTTTCAGTTACATTCTAGGATAATGAGCCCTCTGATGGGAAGATTATTTTCTCCTCTGGCCTTTGAAAACTTTACGCACAAGAACTATGTTCAGATGTTAATTTTTGGTTTAATTTACTTTTATTTAATAGCAATAACAAAAAACTAACTTTTGTTTTATACCCATATATGTGAAGGCAAAAACCTCACCCAATAAAGCTAGGGAGGAAGCAACAGAGACCCCACAACCCAGCCCATCTCCCTCCCAGTAACAGACAGGGACACCATGTAATAGGAATAAAGTTTTATTGAAACAAATATGGAGCAGAAAGATCTTCTGGGGTGTTGTCTTTGATGCTTCCTCCAGCAGGAAGGGGAGGAACTCACCCAATGAATATGCAGGAAGTCTTCTGGTATCAGCTTCTGTCAGTCACCTGAAAATATACAAAGAGAACTATTAGGATCTAAATCACAGATTAGCAACATCAGAGTGTTCTTGTATCTTTTTGCCTCAGACCTGATCTTTGTGTCATGGGGCAATAAAAAAAAAAGCGAACAGCTCCTCAGAATGGCCAGGTCTTACATAGAGAGTGGGGCAACTAGGCCTGAATGGTTAAATAATAGTGTACTAGGACCTGTGGGTTCTCATCTGTAAAGAACACTCAATGTCCTCTATACACCTGCAACCGTTCTAAAAGCAATTCACTAATCCTTATGGGGGGGGGGGGGTAAATCAGATCTCATAGCAAGGCCATTGGTTATGACAATACAACAGGTGGCTATAGGAAGTGCTAGTCACCCCTATTAATAGATTTGCTTGGTAATATTTCCCTCATTACTGTCAGACTATTCATGAGTAAATTGTGAGTTGACATCATGCAAAATTTATGGGGGACCAGTTTTAGTGTCCAATATAAGGGCTAAAAACCACCGCTAGTGATCTGATAGCAAGAGGGGGTCAGCCATGGTTTATTCTGCAGCAATTTACTTCTACAGAGCACCTATGTTTATTGTGATCAGTTTCAATATGTAGACCCCTAAGCAAATCAGTTTGTATAGCAGATGTCTCCCACCGTATTTGACATATTAAAAATGGATAATTCAGGGTTAACTGAATAATGACCAGATTTACTTTATTTAAAGGGACATGAAACCCAAAATCTCGTAATTCAGACAGAATACGTTTTTAAACAACTTTCCCAATTTACTTCTATTATCAAATTCACTTCATTCTCTTGATATCCTTAATTGAAGCAGCAATCCATTACTGGGACCTAGTTAACGCATTGGGTGAGCGAACAGCATGAGGCCTATGAGTGCAGCCATCAGCAGCTCCTGATCCTATCTAGATATTTTTTTCATACCAAGAGAACACAAATTAAATAGAACTAGAAAGCAGTTTAAAAAACCCATTCTCTGAATCATGAAAAATTCATTTTGAGTTTCATGTCCATTTAAACATACTATAAAGTATTGAGTTTAATTTTAACTAAGAAGTATTTGCCTCAAAAACATGTCTATACAAGTTTCCATTGCTTAGCTACCTTTGTTCTCTTGGTAGCCTTTGTTTAACAGCAATGCACAAGGGTGAGCCAACATGAGGCATATATGTGCAGCCACCAATCAGCAGCTCCTGAGCCTACCTATAGGTATTGTTTTAAACAAGAAATTTCAGGAAGAAAAAAAAAAAAAGTAGAACAGTTATTTAAAATAGCAAGCTTTAAATCCTGAAATAAATTAATGGATTTCAAGTTATTTTAAATATGTGAAAGCTACTTGTTTGTGCCTAGAATCAGCTGCAAAACATTAAAGGGACATTCTGGTCTAAATTTAAATGCACTTAAGAAAAACATCAGAATGAGAAACATTTGCAATACACGTTAGGCAAAAAGCTTCTAGTAAAGGTGCAACTGTTTAGTGCTAGTATTTCTCTGCACGTGCAGCATAGCTAGATATTCAGTGCACCAGCATTTTGCATACTAAAGCTGCTCAGAGAACCAGATTAATGTCATTAATTAAAAGGAAATTAGTCACAATTTCTCTCATGATTTAGATAGGGACTGAAATTTTAAACACCTTTCTAGTTTACTATTATCAGTTCTATGTTCTCTTGTTGAAGAGCAGGGAAATATGCTTAGGAGCTGGTCATTTTTTGGACGACTATATGGCAGCAGATTTACAAGAGCACCATTTCCTGCCATGTAGTGCGCCAGATACCAACAGAATAACATGGGATAAAAGCAAATTTGAAATTTTTAAATTATGCTCTGTCTGAATCCCAGTAGTGTGGGCTTCATATTCCTTTAACCGACTCATTACTAGATACAAGCACCTTAGACTGAGCAAGTGCACATTGCATACTTAGATACTGTTAAGTTACACATTAGCAAAAATGCTTCTAATAAAAGCTAGTCACAAAATGTACCCATTCATAACTGACATTTATTCAGGTGATTACAATTTTGTCTGTAATGTCCCTTTAAAGGGATATGAAACCCAAATTCTCTTTCATGATTCAGTGAACATGCAATCAGCTTTCTAATTTACTCCTATTATCAATTTCTTTGTTCTCTTGGTATCTTTATTTGAAAAAGTTGGAAGCTTATGAGCCAGACCATTTTTGGTTAAAGGGACAGTCTACACCAGAATTTGTTTAAAATAAAAATCTTTATTACCCATTGCTAGTTTTGCACAACCAACAGTTATATAAATATACTTTTTACCTCTGATTACCTTGTATCTAAGCCTCTGCAAACTGCCACCTTATTTCAGTTCTTTGAACAGATATTAATTTTAGCCAATCAGAGCTAGATCACTGGAACTCCATGTGCGTAAGCACAGTGTTATCTATATGACACATGAACCAACACCCTGTCAAAATGCCCTAAGAGGTGGCCTTTAAGGGCGTAGAAATTAGCATATGAACCCCCTAGGTTTAGCTTTCAACTAACACCAAGAGAACAAAGCAAAACTGATAAAAGTAAAATGGGAAAAAAATTTTTAACTACATTCTCTGAAACATGAGTTTATTTTGGACTAGACTGTCCCTTTAAGCACCCTGGGTAACGCTTGCTGGCTACATTTAGACACCAGCCAGCACTACCCAGGTGCTGAACCAAAAATGAGCCGACTCCTAAGCTTACAATCTTGTTCTCAAATGAAGACAAGTAAATGAAGAAAGCATTAATTAGCAAGCTCTTAATCATGAAAGTTTAAATTTTGACTAGACAATCCCTTTAGGTGAGAATGGGTCAGTAAAGCACTAAGCCAGTTTCAAGCAGGTGAAGTTAATCAGCGCCTCTAATTTTTTTTTAGAAACAGCATCCTGTATTTTGAAAAAAAAATTAAACTCAAGGCCAAGTTATGCTGAATATGCACCCTGTGCTTTTTATAAGCTAAAATGACATTTTCTATAAAAAGATATCAATTAAAGGGACAGTAAAGTCATAGCATTATTTTAAACAACTTTCCAGTTTACTTATATTTGCTTCCTTCTCTTGTTATCCTTTGCTGAATGGTTTATCTAGGTAAGATCAGGAGCAGTAAATAACCAAGGTTCTAGCTGTTGATTGGTGGCCAAAGTACTGCAATGCGGCTCCTTATACAAAGGATAACACAAGAATAAAACAAGTTTGATTGTAGTAAACTAGAAAGGGTTTTAAAAGTGTATATTCTACTTAAAATAATTATTATAATTGAATATGGGTACACACACCTCTAGCACTCTTGGCTTTAGAAGTGACAGCCAAGAGCTGGCGTTCCTGAAGCCGGAGTTCAATCGGTGCTGGCAGGAGGGCCCTACGCTACAGAAATAAAAATTAAAGGGACAGGGAGGGATGGAGCAGCTAAACTACAGAAAACTGGATGCCTTAAAAAAAAAATATCATCCCAGGAGGGGGGAGACCACTACAGAAAAATATAAAAAGATAAAGTTTTATAGGTACTGGCAGACAGCTGCCAGTACCTAAGATGGCAGCTAATAGAGGGAGGATGCTATACTGCAAAAAAAATAAACACATGTATGTCTTAAATTTGCATACTGCCAGTACCTAAGATGGCAGTGACGGTGTGTGTGCACGCATGTGTGGTGCACAGCTGCAATAAGTGGCCTTCTAATTACAAAAAAAGCAATGGCAAAACCATATATGTCTGCCATTTCTGAACAAAGGGGATACCAGAGAAACTTTTACAAACATTTGCTCCATGGTTGCACAAGCAGTAGGTAAATAATTTCAGAGAGAAACAAAGTTTGTGAAAAAGCTGCAAGTAGCTAAGGTCCTGATGTTAGTAAAGCTATTAAATTGCTCATTTAAACAAAACAGTCATAAGGAGATAAAACTACTCACTCACCAGCACTACTACTGACAAGTAAACACGTTGGTAAAATTTTAGACCAAAGTTACTAAATAAAAGTAACAAAGACAAAACCGACCAAAATTAAAAAAAAAAAACCCTTTACTGAAGTTACTCACCAGAATAAGCAGCTGCCTCCATCAGCCAAAACCTTACTGAAAACAGAGCAAGAGACAATTAGCTCAAGAAACAGACACCTCTTATGCACCTCTACTAACCCTCAAACACAATCTTACCACCCAGATAACAAAAATAATACTGTTACCTGACACTGCACAGCAGATTATTATACCCAGGTGCTGTGAGTCACATGACTTCTTTTCACCCAATGAGGATAAGTTTCTAGCAACTGACCAATCACATCACATTTCATGGTAAATAACATATAGGCATGATTAGTGTGATTGGGCTAGTATTAACCTATTCCGCACCAAACTCAACCAAATAAGTTATTAAATTGTAATGATTATTATTGGTTTATGGTAGTTTCTGACACATTTCCTGCACTTTCAGAGTATATACGGTAATATAATTAAAATATATCACTATTTCAGCAGAGAAAAAAATCATTTTCAAATTATGCCCAGAATAAAGCATAAATTGTAGCTTTCTGAATGATCTACTATTTGTTTTAATAAAATAAATAATTCAAAACGTATTTACCAACATTGTGAGAGGGAAAAAAAATAGATCCCAATTTAAAAGGCTGAATTTCCGATAAATAAAAAGATAAAATACTGTCACCAGCACTGTATTCTGCCTCTTGCTTTATAACAAAACTACATTTGCATTATTGAGAAAATATTTTAAAATAGTACATTAAGGTGAATTGTGTTAGATAATACTATCTAAGCACAGCGTACATTCCTCTGTTAAAGGGACGCTGAACCCAAATGTTTTATTTCATGATTCAGATAGAGCATGCAATTTTAAGTAACTTGCTAATTTACTCCTTTTATCAATTTTTCTTCATTCTCTTGCTATCTCTATTTTTGGTTCACAACCTGGGTTGTGCTTGCTTATTGGTGGCTAAATGCACCCATCAATAAACAAGTGCTGTCCAGGGTCCGAAGCAAAAAATGGCTGGCTCCTTAGCTTAGATGTCTTCTTTTTCAAATAAAGATAACAAGAGAATGAAGATAAATGTATAACAGGAGTAAATTAGCTTAAAAGTAAAGTTGCTTAAAATTGCGTGCTCTATCTGAATCACAAAAGAAATAAATTTGGGTTTAGTATCGATTTAAATTTATTAATAAAAGTTTGTTTTGTTTGTGCATCAAACATACAATGGTCTTGTAACTTGTGTATTTAATTCCATTATCTTCATGTCACGTCTCAGTACTGTATCTCCCAACATTTGCTTCTATGAACCATATTGCTGCCCCACAAAATTCCCTGCCCATCCATCCATAATATGAGTGAAGGTGTAAAAGTCTTTTATAAAGAAAAGCTAAAGTGTGTAATGTTCATGTCTGATGAAAGTGATGTTCTGTTTTGTGTTAAAGGGACAACCCCCCTCCCCCATATTATTGTGCTGTCTTAGCACTAGACTGGCACCTCTAAAATACCCCAGCTGCTGACCTGAGAGCCTAGTTATCTGCTGATTGGTAAAGGGACACTAAACCCATTTTTTTTTTTTCTTTCATGATTCAGATAGAGCATGCAATTTTAAGCAACTTTGTAATTTACTCATATTATCAATTTTTCTTCGTTCTCTTGCTATCTTTGTTTGAAAAAAAGGCAGCTAAGCTAAGGAGCCAGCCAATTTTTGGTTTAGCACACTGGACAGCACTTGTTTATTGGTGCTGTCCAATCAGCAAGGACAACCCAGGTTGTGAACAAAAAATGGTCCGGCTTCTAAACATTCTTGGTTTTCAAATAAAGATAGCAAGAGAATGAAGAAAAATTGACAATAGGAGTAAATTAAAAGTTGCTTAAAATTGCATATTCTATCTGAATCACGAAATAAAAAACATGGGTTCCGTGTCCCTTATGCAGTGGTGAACCTAATGAATAGAGGGGTGCAAGATATTTATTTGCCCCCACCCCCTGAAAGTACCATGTTGTACCTGTTTTATTTGTTTAAACAAAAGCTTTTTTTTTTTTTTTTTAATAAACTGCATTATTATCAGTATCCTGATAGTGGATGATGAGTGATGTTACCTTTAAATAGTGCTGTTGTCAATACATAACCGACTAAAGATTCACTCTAACAAAAATATTTACTGTTTTAACCCTTTCGTGCCGGGGTTAGCGTGTCTACATCGAACAACTGTTCTAATGTAAACAAATTGAAAACTCGCGATCGTGCACGTGATCACGAGATTTCAATGATGGGATCGCGTCAAGGGGGGCGTCCCTATGATGCTAGGCACGCCCTCCAGACCGCAATCCCATCAGGGAAGCACCAGTGGCTTCAGGAAAGCCAAGCGGTTAGGACGTTATAATCCGTCCTTCGGTGCTAAAGCCCAACAAAATTCAGACGGAATACAATGTCCTAACGGCGTTAAAAGGTTAAAAAATCATAGCTCAACAAAACCTTTTTGCTGTTTTTTCTTATGAAAGCTGCTGTTTGAATGTGTGCTTGTTAAAATAATGTGAATGTGTGTGTGTTTTCTCTGGATATGTTTGTAATATTAAGAGTTTTATTCACTTCCGCATTGCAAAGAGCATATAGCAGGACATCTAATAGCCTTAACGGCACCAGTTTATGGGCGCAGGTTAAATAAGCAGCCATTACAAGTGGCTAATGTGACTGCAAACTTGCATTTTCACTTTGTGCTAAGCGCAATTAACCAGAGGTCAGTGCCCATTCTTGCACAACCCCATGCACATCAAATAAATATAGTTCCTATAACTTTGAAGTTGGGTAACACAATGTGACCATCCAATGAAGTTTGAATTGTACTTTATTTATTTTTTCTTTCTTTAGACATTGACACTTTCCCTGAGCTCCTCCAGAGGGAGCTGATCCTGACAAAGGTTATTTTGCAGGGAAGCTCTTGTAATACTCTATGATTATTTCTGCCTAATTACATTAACCGCCTCCAGCTGAATCTCATCCCATTGCAATCTCTTAGCCAATCACAAGAGACCAATTATTATAAAATCCCCTGAATCTGTTTTATCTGGTCTTTTGGATGGTGTTTGTTCATGGAGGTGTGTGCTTTTGGCTTTCTTTAAAGGGTATATAAATATATACTGTATATAGTTGATATAACAATATTGGATTCACTTTTGGCTCTAAATCAGCAATGCTGGACTTGCATGTTGGGGCGACCTGACATAATCTTCAGGTATTTTTATTAATGCTTCTTTTGCTATGGTTTAATTACCACCTGCTGGTTATTTACAAAAAATAGATGTTGGTCACTTGTATAATATACACATGACAAAGTAAAGGAACATGAAATCCCAACAAAATATTTCATGATTTAGATAAAAAAATTTAAACTATTCAGTTTTCTTATATTTAATTTGCTTCGTTCTTGATATAATTGGCTAAAAAGTTACTGAAGTAGGCTCAGGATCTGGGGGCTAGCTGCTGATTGGTTGCTGCACATGTCATTGGCTTAGCTTGATGTTGAGCTGGTTCCCAGTGGTGCCTGTGGCCATATTCAGCTGCCATTTTGTAAACAAATGTTTCATCTGAATATTGTCCCATGCCTAGTGTAGTGCAGTAATGCTTATGGCCATATGCAACATGTTTAAATTGTAATTACAGATGGTCTGATTTCTTATTTTAATTGACAGAACATCCAACTGTATCCAGGCAATATTATAGCACTAATCTTTTCTGAGCCTGAAATTGTTCTTATAAGAAAAGATGCCTTTAAAACAAACTGAACAGCTGTAGTTATTCTTCTGCCTTTGTCCTTTTGCTGGTTATAACTATTGTGAGCCTTTTTTTCAGCTTAATATAAAGGGCTACTGAACCCAATTTTTTTTCGTGATTCAGAGCATGCGGTTTTAAGTATCTTTCGATTTTACTCATTTTTTTCTTTGTTCTCTTGGTATCTTTATTTGAAAAGACGGCACTGTAAGCTTATAATACAGGACCATTTTTAGTTCAGAACCAGGGTAGTGCTGGTTAGTGGGTACATTTAGTTTCCAATCAGCAAGCTGTACCCTGGGGCTGAACCAAAGATGGGCCAGCTCATAAGCTTACGTTCCTGCTTTTTAGAGCTGCAACAACTAATCGTCATAATCGATAATAGATTATGAAAATAGTTGTCACCGAATCTCATAATCGATTAATCAATTAGTTGGTCTGTGCACCACACCAGCTGCTTCACTCCAATGAACTCCTGCACATGGTATTGTGTTTTATGGTTAGGTCCTTAGCCTAAAGGACGTCTACTTTTCACTTTCAGGACAGTATACGTTTACAACTACCCCTGGCTTATGTGCAACCCAGATATAAGTCATCATTTGGGTTGTTTATATTAAATCAGGTGATTTGGAACTATGCTTTTCCTGATATAGTGCCAAGCTTGTTGTTTACACCTTGCCCCTAGATTGATGCGAGTTATTTAAATTGATGTGCACTATTATCTGTTTGCACAATTATTAGCGTATTGCTTGCTATTGCTGATTATATTGTACTGTGTAAATAAATGTGTAAGGCTTTGTCCTGCTATTGGTATACAGTCCTTAGCGCTTTTGATTTAGTCTTTTGTTTTATTTTATATTTTTAATAAATTGTGATATGTACCAGATTCAACCTTTATAAGTATATATCCGTTATAGCGGACTAGATATTTCCCCTAACCTTATAGCTGGTTATTAACCATTGCATATAGATATTCAAGATATTTTTGTTAGAATGAAGTCAAGGGTTACTTTGAGAGGTAGAAAACACTTTGCATTGGTGAAGAGCTAACAAAGATAAATATCCCACTTTGGTGAAATTGGCAAAACCCTACTTATACACCTCAACAGCCTTTTCTCTGCTGCAGGAAATATGGCTGCAAACAGAGAACCAGCCTTAGCCAGAAGCATGTGGACATGTTGAGATTTTTGCATTTCAATGCAAAGTTTCTGAAAGAGTGAATAACAGAATGTTATTAACAGTGATAGTCTAACTCTTTCTAGTTCTACCTCTTTTCAAACAGTTTGTGGTTTTGTTTTGTTTAATTATAAAACTGTGCTCAGCTGCTTAAAAATTTGGTGAAACAGTTGTGTTAATGTAAATTTTAGTCTTAAGTTTATATTTGTAACACTCAGTATGTGGATTTTATTTAAAACATAGAAAACTATTCTCTTTTATCCGATTAGTCGAAAAAATAATCGGCTGATTAATCGATTATGAAAATAATAGTTGCAGCCCTACTGCTTTTTCAAATAAAGATACCAAGAGAACGAAGAAAAATTGATAACAGGAGTGAATTAGAAAATTGCTGCTCTATCTGAATCATGAAAGAAAAAAACTACTTCAGCATCCCTTTAACTTTTGAAATGGTGGGTGTTATATATACTGTGATAATCAGAAGTAAAAAATGAAGTTGACTTAATAGCCGGTTACATTCTAGAGTGATTTGTTGTGTAGTAACTGTTTTTAGTTGGATAGTAACTTCTGCAGAAATTGCTTTCAAAAGTAATTTTCAATGACTGAAAACAGATTTTTTTTTTATTGCTTAAAGGAATATGAAACCCAAAATCTTGAGCATACCATTTTATAAGTTTCCAATTTAACTCTAATATCAAATTTGTTTGGTTGCCATATTTTGTTGAAGAGATACCTAGGTAGGCATTTGGAGGACTACATGTCAGGAAATAGTGCTGCCCTCTAGTGCTCCAAAATTGGGCTGGCTCCTAAGCTTACGTCTGCTTTTCAACTAAAGATGGCAAGAGAACAAATCAAAACTGATAGAAGTATATTAGAGGTTTAAAATCAAATGCTCTATATGAATAAGAGAAAATGTGGTTTTCTTATTCCTTTAAATATGGTTAAAATGCTTTATTTTGTATAGACATTTTGTAAAGTAGTATCAATAATAAACTTGCATGATTCAGCTAGTGCGTGTAATTTTAGGGCACTTTTAAATTTACGAATGTGAGGGGACAAAACCAAATGCACCACCCCAGGAATAAGTCAACTATAATAAATTATTTTTCCATCTTAAGTATGATTGAACATATATTAATTGTGCTGATAGGTGCTGTGTATTTACATAGAATATTGGAAAGAATTACAATTGATGGAGAGAGCCCACCAATTTGCAACAGAATACACTTATAGCAATCTAAATTCCTGTTACTTCTCAATGTTGTGTAATTAGATAAAGTGGTGTAGCTTTCTTTCACACTTTAATTAAAACATAATTTTATATTTAAAAATGGGCAAATTAAAAACACCCCGAACTGTCACCACTGATGTACCGCTATGAGTCAATATAAATATCGTAATTAGAATGCTTAGTATCTAGATACATCACACTATATAAATTGAAACCATATATTGGTATAAAATAGTGCTGATATAATATAATCTACAGCTGATGTCCATAGACACCCGGAGAATTAAGTCTCACGCTGCACTATTGCGCTTCTATGATTTTGACTGCTGTGAAGTACTGAGCGCTAAAGCATTGGCTAGCATTCTCTAATCCAGTTTTGGTTTAATAATGTTAATACTGGATCTAATCGATATAATAACCACCTTATATTGTGGAATAGAATCGCTGTCTTATATTCTGATATAAGCGTTAAGACATATACATTCACAAATTATCTTGTGTGAGCAAACTATTAAATACATTTTAATACTGCCAAGCAAATATGTGTGTTGGCCAGCATTAATCAAATATTGTAGTTGTACGTCACTTAATGATACCATATCTTGGCATTGGAGTGCAAGTAATGTGTGTTAAAATCCTTACTGCAGGCAGATGTAGTATAGTCGTTAATTATGCGTTTGGCTTGGAGATTGTGACACTAAGATTTTAGTGATACATTTGTTATACAAAGTTTACCGCTAGCAACTATATTGCAACATATTGTGTAGTGACTAATAGGTAACGTATATCAGATCGAGGACTACAGTTAGTGTCCGTGAATATAAGAATTATTTTGTTTCCAGCTATAATGCTTGACTTCTGTGAACTTAGTTGCTATGAAGCATTGAACATTAAATACTATGTACTGATCTTTCACTCGGTCAGAGTTTAATACCACTATTAGGCTGGATTAGAGCCCTGATCACCAACAGTTAACTCAAACCACTACCTTGGATTGTACTATGAACAATTCCATATATTTACAATCTATTTTCAAAGTGGGAACAAGCTCCCCAATACGTTATACTACTGCCAAGCAAATATGTGCGTTGGTCAGTGTTAATCAAATACTATAGCGGATTTATTAGCATATAATAGACAAGTTCAAGGATTAATTAAAACCACACCGAGAGCCCCACTGCTCTCTCTCCTTGACATGTTTCGCCTAGTGTGATATATCTAGATACTAAGCATTCTAATTACGATATTTATATTGACTCATAGCGGTACATTAGTGGTGACATAGTTCAGGGTGTTTTTAATTCACCCACTTTTAAATATACTAATACAAAATTGTTTAAAGTCTGAAAGAAAGTTACACCAAACACTTTATTCAATTACACAACATTGAGAAGTAACAGGAATTTAGATTGCTATAAGTGTATTCTGTTGCAAATTGGTGGGCTCTCTCCATCAATTGTAATTCTTTTCAACTTTTAAATTTACTTCTATATCAAATATGCTTTGTTCTCTTGGTATTCCTAGTTCAAAAATAATACACACATATCCTACACTAGTGGAAGTCAGCTGCTGATTGGTGCCAGTACACATTTGTCTCTTGTGATTGGCTAACTAGATGTGTTAAAGGGACACTGAACCCAAATTTTTTCTTTCATGATTCAGATAGAGCAGGCAATTTTAAGCAACTTTCTAATTTTCTTCTAATATCAAATTGTCTTCATTCTCTTGGTATCTTTATTTGAAAAGCAAGAATTTAAGTTTAGATGGCGGCCCATTTTTGGTGAACAACCAGGGTTGTCCTTGCTGATTGGACAGCAACAATAAACAAATGCTGTCCAAGGTTCTGAACCAACAATTGGCTGGCTTCTTAGCTTAGATGCCTTTTTCAAATAAAGATAGCAAGAGAACAAAGAAAAATTGATAGGAGTAAATTAGAAAGTTGCTTAAAATTGCCTGCCCTATATGAATCTAAGAAAACATTTTGGTTGTGTCCCTTTAAGTTTACTGCCAGTAGTGCAATGATGTTCCTTTAGCAAAGGAAAACAAGTGAATGAAGCAAATTTGATAACAGAAGTAAATTGGAAAGTTGTTTAAAATTGTATGTTCTATCCAAATCATGAAAGAATATGTTGGTTTTTCTGTCCCTTTAATTGCATTAAGCTCATATAATTTAATCTGTTAATGGTTTTATGGTTAAGATTTCTCAATTGAAATATATTCATGGTTTTTGTGATCATGCTGCCAGGTTTTGTAAGATGAGACATTATATTATATCATATTAATATATATCATATTAGCACAGTATATTTCCTGTATGGTAAAGCTTGGTCTGTGCCTTTAATAAATCTGAGGTGGGGTTGAGTCACACATTTGTAAGTACAATTTACTCTCTGCCTTTACACCTGAGCTCCACTTGCTTTAGTACCTTGTAGTGACCTCAGCCGGGTTAGCCCCCAAATAAGTTTTAAAAGAAACTTCATTCAGTTAGATCTGTTAGATCAGGTTTGATCAATTGTTTTCGCTAGATCTAGCATACATGGAGCAGTGTTAACAATTTGCTGTGGGGGGCTCACCCGTCATCAGCCCCCCTTTTCAAAAAAATTGGACAGTTTAATTTAATAGATGTTAGATCAGGTATGATCAGTCAGTAGATTTATTAGATCTAACAAATTACATTAGGTACAGGCGGGTTTGGTTCCAGACTACCACAATAAAGTATATAAATATAATATAGCAATATAGTGAGTCACACTAATTCTTTTTGTTTCCCAGTGCATGTGTTATATTTACACTATACTGTAGTTTATTAAGTGTGCAATAGCATTTTATCTAAAAAAATCTACCTACCTTAATTAAAAAATACTTTATTGCTAAAAAGTGCAAATCATCTGAGGCTTCAATGAGTCATAATCTTTTTGCTGGTGGTGTGTATATATAGTTGTTCATATATGTATATTAATGTGTATTTCAGTGTTTATATATGTACACATAGTAAATTCATGTGTTTTTGTGTATATAGGTGTGTGTATATATATATATATATATATATATATATATATATATATATATATATATATATCCAGTCATCAGCCCCCCTTAAAAAAATTGGACAGTTTATTTAATTTTATATATTAGATCAGGTATGATCAGTCAGTAGTTTTGTTAGAAACTTTTTGTAACTAAGGCACTACTAACTTATGATGCAGGAATATAGTTTCTTTTATGATTACGCAGCTGACTTATGTGCTGTAATCAATAAGTAAAAGAAAGGGTGCTGTGTACTGGCTTACAGACTAAAAGAATCAGTGATCAACTGATATTAGTGTACACTTTGATAGCACTCACATTCCTGCCTTCGAATTAAAGTGATGGTAAACTCTCCCCTTTTTAAAATCAGATCTGGAATGTAAGCGCTATTTTAGATGGAGTTTAATTCATTAGCTGTAATGAAGATGCGCTATAACTTTTTATTATAGATATGAAATTCAAATACTGCATTGCTCCTCCGCCCACTTCAAAAGTAAAATTTTCTGTGAGCTAACAGATTGAATTGTTGTCCAATCAGCGCTCTCCCCATATGGCACTTTTGTTGTAGCTAGAGCATTGATTGGAGAGTAATTCAATCATTTAGCTGACAGGAAAATTGACTTTTGAAGTGGGTGGTGTAACGTGGGGTATTTGAATTTCATATCTATATTAATAACTAAGTTATAGCGCATCTTCATTACAGCTAATGAATTAAACTCCATCTAAAATAGCGCTTACATTCCAGATCTGATTTTAAAAAGGGGAGAGTTTACCATCACTTTAATTCGAAGGCAGGAATGTGAGTGCTATCAAAGTGTACACTAATATCAGTTGATCACTGATTCTTTTAGTCTGTAAGCCAGTACACAGCACCCTTTCTTTTACTTATTGATTACAGCACATAAGTCAGCTGCGTAATCATAAAAGAAACTATATTCCTGCATCATAAGTTAGTAGTGCCTTAGTTACAAAAAGTTTCTAACAAAACTACTGACTGATCATACCTGATCTAATATATAAAATTAAATAAACTGTCCAATTTTTTTAAGGGGGGCTGATGACTGGATATATATATATATATATATATATATATATATATATATATATATATATATACACACACATATACACACACCTATATACACAAAAACACATGAATATTTATTTTTGATATTTACAGTAGTAGATACAACAAGAGTATACTTAGTTCTTTATCATCCCACCACAAGGTAACCCCACGTGAGGCTATTTACACAGTATATAAACTGATATGATACTAACATTGATTTTAAATGTGTGTCTTTTTGTAAATACATTATTTGAATTTTTTGATTAAAAGTTATGTTTTAATTTTCACGCTTCAGACTCCATCCCAGTGTCTGCAATGCATCTATCTCATTAATTCAAAGGCAGGCATGTGAGTGCTATCAGTGTACACTAATATCAGTTAATCACTGATTCTTTTAGTCAGTAGTTTTGTTAGATCTAACCGATATGGGTATTAAATTAGGGGGGGCCAGCTCCCTAAATCAAAATCTCAAACAAAAAAAATTCAGGCTAATAGATATTGGTTAAATCTAACATGCAAAAGGTTGTGGTATATTGTGGGAGCTTCTATGTATCCAGTATGGGGGTGCCAGCCCCCATAAGCTATTACATTTGATATTTGTTAGGTCAGGTATGATCAGTCATAGTTTTGTGAGATCTAACATAATTAGAGATAAGATATTAGGGGGGCTAGCCACCCACTTAAAAAGTACAGGCATAAAAATAATTCAGTCTAATGTACCTTTGTTACATCTGGTTAGATAACGTGTTAGATCTAAAATGCCAAAGGTGCTATTTAAGGGACATAGTACCCATAGGCTAAATCTCAAATGTGGTGCAGCATAATTGTAAAAATCTAACAAGGAAATATCACCTGACCACCTCTATGTGAAAAAGGAAGAAAATGTACCTATTTTTTTTAGTTTACAAGTTTAGTGAGTACTTTGTGAACAGTAATCCTGCTGCTGCGGTCAGCTGTATGTTAGAAAAAACTAAAACAGTCAACCAACTTCATGATTGCTCATGTCACTTTGCTTTACTGTGATCTTGTGAGATTTCATAGTAAACATGACTGACGCACATGCCAGATGCATGATCCTTTGAAAGTCTTGGGACTAGCATCCTGATTGGCTTCTTAATGTCTCTTTGCAATGGGATTTGGCTACTGAAGAAATGAAGGAACAATAGCTTCCTTTTTTATATAGATATGGTGATATTTTCTGGTCAGATTTTTGTAGCTATGCTGCACCACTTTCAAGGGCTTTCATATTTGGCTATCATGTCCCTTTAATAATCATATTGTGTGAGCCTATAGGTATTCAAATAGTGCCAGCCCCTCATAAACAATTGAACAGAAAGGTATAACATTTTCTAATCAGATAAGGTATGATTATTCATTCAGTTTTGCTAGATTTATTTTAAAAATTTCAGACAAACATTCAGGCTAATGGATATTAGATCAATTTAGATTAAAGGGACACTGAACTCAAACGTTTCTTTCGTGAGTCAGAGCATGCAATTTTAAGCAACTTTCTAATTTACTCCTATTAAATTTTCTTGATTCTCTTGGTATCTTTATTTGAAAAGCAAGAGTAAGTTTAGATGCCGGCCCATTTTTTAACAAACTGGGTTGTTCTTGCTGATTGGTGGATACATTCACCCACCAATAAACAAGTGCTGTCCAGTTGTCTGAACCAAAAATTGGCTGGCTCCTTAGCTGACATGCCTTTTTCAAATAAAGATAACAAGAGAACGAAGAAAAATTGATAATAGAAGTAAATTAGAAAGTTGCTTAAAATTGCATGCTCTATCTGAATCTCAAAAGAAAAAAATTGGGTTCAGTGTTCCTTTACGGGCTAGATTACAAGTGCGTGCAAGCCATATTAGAGCTCCACTTTGTAATACCAGCGCACGATAATGTGCACTGGTATTACAAGTAAATGACAATGCAAGCTTGCGTTAGCATTGCTAGGAAGCTTTGCGCTCACTTCGATAGGCTCCTATGGGAGCTTCGTTCTGATGCAGTCAGATGTGGCATCAGAACCTCGCGCAGTGAAAGGCAGCATTTTTAAATATATATGTATATGAATATATACTACAACACACAAAGTCCAGTACTCATTCATTAGCGCTCAGCTAGGATTAAAAGCAAAACTGGAAGTTAGTTACCGCATTTGGCCAAATGGGACAAGCCCAGGTACCACATCAAGGTCACTAATACAGCCACACAACTGCAGCCATGCACACAAATGCAAGTTAATAATCAAACTGGGAACAAGTCAGGGTTCACAATGTGATTTAGGTATGTGGAAGAGACCTTGACGTGGTACCTGGGCTTGTCCCATTTGGCCAAATGCGGTAACTCTTCCAGTTTTGCTTTTAATCCTAGCTGAGAGCTTGTGAGTGAGTATTGGACTTTGTGTTGTAGTGTCTGTTTTTGTAATTCTCCCTAAGGACTTGCACCCTGGCCAGGCCCGGGGTTAACTGCTTGTGACTCTGTAGAAAGAGGAGCTTTATGTGAGTGCGACAGCAACCAAAGCTGAGCCTGTTTATGGGTCATGGGATGTATACCCAGTCCTGTCTGGATGTGCTGTCCTTTTTCCTGATTTTGCATATGAATATATACATATATTATGTGTATATACACATATTAACACATAAGCACATATAGCACACATATGTGCATATACATATATATTTACATTGAGGTCAGCGCTGTGTTTTTGTTTTTAACACCCCACTCCCACCAACTTTAAAGCCCCAAAACAGCCTAGTGCAGTTTTTTTATTTTAAAAAAAGCTTAATTTTTTTAAATAAACTATAATGCTCTCTATTTTGAGGGCATTTGGGGCACATTTAGAAAATTAACCAGAGATCTTATCTCTGGTTAATTTTTGGAGCGATAATTGCTACCGTGAGGTCGCAGTAGCAATAACCAGCCCCTTGTAATGCCTGATTATCGCACACCTGCAAACTGGAAAATTTGCTTATTTGCGGGCACGAGATAATTTAGCGTTCCACTTGTAATCTAGCCCCAAGTATTTATTACACAAAAGCTGGCTTTAATAATCCTATTGTAGGAACCTCTATGAATTGATTATGGGGTGCCAACCAACCTAAACCAGATAAGCTCCCCAAATTAAAATAAAAAAATCGGCTAATGGACCTTTGATAAAGTTAAATCAAAAGTTTATTACAGAAGATCTTAAATGCACAAGGTGTTAATAGCGTATATTGTGGGAGCCTCTATATTCATTATGGGGTGCCAGCTCCCCCATAGTAAAATAGTATAGCAAATAGCTTTATTTGTTAGATCCGATATGGTCAATCAGTTTTTTTTTTATATCTAACCTTTTTGTTAAGATATGAAATGTGGTGATAGGAGTTTATCCCTTAACCTCTTCACTACCGGGAAATTCAGAGAAGAACTTGCTCAAAATAATGGAGAATTTTTAGCATTTTTGCTATCACTCCACTTAAACAGAACTAGACCCTTGTTTTTATTTACCTGACAAAACTATATATATTTTAAGTAGACAACCCAAGGTATTGACCTAGGCCAATTTTTGGTATATTTCATGCCACCATATCACCAGCAAATGCGATAATATAAAAAATTAACTTTTCACATATCTGGTTTCTCGCTGAAATTTACATACCGCTTGTGCAATCATGTCACAAATTTTGATATAAGCTTCTCTGGAATCCCTTTTGTTAGAAATAGCAGACATACATGGCTGCCATCGGTTTTTGGAAATTAGAATGCAACTAATTGCAGCTGCGCACCACACTTCTACTATTCTATTGATCCTCCTCAACCCTCCAACCTCCCTGATCTCTCCCCCCAAATAGCTCTCTAATCGTCCCTGTCCCACTAATGGTCGCTGTTACGGTACCAACAGTGTACCAAGGGTTAACCCCAGATGAACAATGTCCTGCATAGGAAATCAGCAATTCACAAACCAGCCAGTTTTCAGGTTTAAACAGAATGACATTTATTAAAGGCTATGCCTAGTATTTATGCAGGTTTGACCCCAGATGGGGGGGTTGAAAGACTCTTGTACATTTAGATAAAAAGGGGAAGACGCCCTTTTATGAAACAGTAGAATTACATTACTCAAATACTTTACTTAGGCAGATAACAACTTAAACACATTTGGCTTGTCTTATCACCTAGCGTCTGCTCTCTGAGGGTGATTAAACAATGGCCTGTTTATTACTTAAATGTAATTATAGCACACAATAGCTGAGGCCAGAAAACCTGTCTTTAGAAATTAGATTCTTAAAGCTAAACACAGTTAACTCTTTCAGTCCTGACAGAAGGGTCTGTCACATAGCTCCCCCCTTGTGGAACACTCCGGCAGACCCGGCTTGACCCTTTGGGGGGTCAACCTGGGGATGACCGGACTAGGAGGTGGTAGGCATGTCAGTTTGTCAGGACAATCCATCTGTATTTCCGTTATGGGAGAGAATTCCTGTCCATACAAACAAGGGTTCAACTTCCTCAGTGCCCAGACTAGGGCTAAACAGTCCTTCAAAATCCCATCAGCTTCTTTACGAGTTTTCTGTACCTGCTCTTTATAGGTATCCACAATCCCTTCATACTGACATAGGGTGCCCTTGAGTTGCTGCACCTCACTATGAGCCAGCGTCAGCTTCTCCTCCAGTGTCACTAAGTTTGTCTTTAATGTTTCATGTTCCACTCTCAAGCTGGTGTTTTCTGCAGTCTGTCGGTGCAGCCTGTCTAGCAGAGATTCCTGTTCTAAATGTGCTTTTTCCTCTGCACTCCTCTTCTCTCCTGCTAGCACTGTTACATGATTATTTAACGTGACCATTTCATCCTCTACGTGACTTCTCCTTCATCAGCGCATTGTAACGGGACTTCCACGTATCAATAGCGGATAGAGATTTACTGAGCTCAGCGTCCTGGGGCTTAGCAGCAGGGGGGTCAGTCTCTGCTGCACGGATCTGAGCACGGGTAGTCACAGGGTTAACATCAGCGGGACCCATGGGAGCATAGGCAGAAACAAGGGGGACCAAGGTATTTCCAAGGAGAACATCAGCTGGTAAATCCTTCATGACCCCCACATTCACAGGTCTAGCGCCCCCTCCCCAATCCAAATGCACCCTGGCAACAGGCAGGCGGAACACAGTGCCCCCTGCTACCCTCACAGCCACAGTGTCTCCTGTGTGCTGTTTCTCAGACACCAAGTTCTTTCGAAGCAAGGTCATGGTAGCACCAGTATCCCGTAGACCACTGACCTCCTTCCCATTCACTTTAACCAGTTGCCGGTTATTCCGGTGGGCAGCTTGCACAAGGTCTGCCTCATGTAGGATGCTCCAGCATTCTTGCGCCTCTACGTAGCGGGCCGCAGGCTGAGGATTACGTGGGATTCCGCTAGCGGGTCTTCTCCAGGACTGTGCTTGGTTCGCTGCGTTTAGGGGACACTCTGGTCTTTTGTGCCCTAGTTGCTTACATCCAAAGCACCGAATAGGTTGTGAGTAGCCCCGCGAATTGAACCAGGCTCTCTGAGGGTAGTTCGTGGCCCGAGACCGTGTGGTATAGCGGTGCGCTGGGGGTTGGTAACTGGCAGGTGCTGGGGTGACTGGGGGTCTGTACTCCACTCTGGCAGGGGGCTTAGTGGTAGCAGTGTCCAGTTTGCGGGCATCCGTATACTCATCTGCCAAGCGAGCCGCTTCATGCAGGGTGGAGGGTTTACGGTCCCGAACCCACTCTCGAACTCCTGCGGGTAACTTGTCGAAGCAATGTTCCAACAGGAATAGCTGCAGCACCTCTTCCCCAGATACGGCTTGGCACCCCGCTATCCAGTGAGCTGCTGTGCGGTGCACCTTACATGCCCACTCAAGGTAGGAATCACCAGCCAATTTAACAGTGCCTCTGAACCGCCTCCGGTATGCCTCCGGTGTAACCGCATACCTGGAGAGCAGAGCCTCTTTTACAGTATTATAATCCCCGACTTCCTCATCTGGAATGGCCCGAAAAGCCTCACTGGCCCGGCCGGATAATTTTCCGGATAATATCGTGACCCAGTCCTCTGCGGGTACCTTGTGTAGTGCACATTGCCTCTCAAAATCCGCAAGGTACCCATCAATCTCTCCTTCTGTTTCCAGGAAGTTTTTAAAAGCTGCAAAATTTACTTTTCTCTTTTCCACTTGGGCTGCTGCAGCGCCGCTTTGGCGAAGTAGGTTGGCCTCCACAGCGGCTATGACCCGGTCGATAATTTCCGCAGATGGGTTGGGGCCATAATGTGCCAGTCTTATTTTAACCGCCCGATCAAAGCTTGCTTCTTCGGGGGTTCTGTCTGATATGCTGGACCCATTGGTTCCTTCTGTCCCTGGTACTCTTTCCATCTTAGTCAGTATTGTAATAATCCCCCTCTTCCTGAGGTTACTGGCTTGTGTAGTTGCTCTTCTGGGCGATAAGGATTCTCCCGTCGCTTGCCACCAATGTTACGGTACCAACAGTGTACCAAGGGTTAACCCCAGATGAACAATGTCCTGCATAGGAAATCAGCAATTCACAAACCAGCCAGTTTTCAGGTTTAAACAGAATGACATTTATTAAAGGCTATGCCTAGTATTTATGCAGGTTTGACCCCAGATGGGGGGGTTGAAAGACTCTTGTACATTTAGATAAAAAGGGGAAGACGCCCTTTTATGAAACAGTAGAATTACATTACTCAAATACTTTACTTAGGCAGATAACAACTTAAACACATTTGGCTTGTCTTATCACATAGCATCTGCTCTCTGAGGGTGATTAAACAATGGCCTGTTTATTACTTAAATGTAATTATAGCACACAATAGCTGAGGCCAGAAAACCTGTCTTTAGAAATTAGATTCTTAAAGCTAAACACAGTTAACTCTTTCAGTCCTGACAGAAGGGTCTGTCACAGTCGCCATCTTTAGTACCGCCAGCTGTCTGCCAGTACCTATAGATACATATATTTATATATTTTTTTTTTTTACTTTTCTGTAGTTTAGTGGTCCTCCCTATCCAGTGATTGTTAGCTTGGGGCCCCCCACCCCACCTTTTTTTCTGTAGTGTAGCTCCCCATTTCTTACACTCAATTTTTTCGGCAGTGTAGGGTCCTTCCTACTCCCTCCCTCCACCGCTGGGCTGCCCACCCGCTTTCCCTTCCACGCCTCCTGCCGGCACCAGCAGTTTGTTACAGATGGTAACCATGTCAGTCTATTTGTCTGATTTCATGTAAAACTGGAGCACCAATCGTGCTCCATATGCTGACCGATGCCTGGTGATCAGGAACTCCAGCTCTGGACTGTAACAGCTGAAACTGCTGGAGCTTCCTGCAGCTTGGTCGTATATTTACATTATGCAGTACGATGAGCTTCATGACGTATATATAAATTATGCAGTATGATGAGTTACATGTGCCGCATGACGTATATATAAATTATAAAGTACGATGTGCTACATGTGTCACATGACGTATATATAAATTATACAGTACGATGTGCTACATGTGTCACATGACGTATATATAAATTATACAGTACGATGTGCTACATGTGTCACATGACGTATATATAAATTATAAAGTACGATGTGCTACATGTGTCACATGACGTATATATAAATTATACAGTACGATGTGCTACATGTGTCACATGACGTATATATAAATTATGCAGTACGATGAGCTACATGTCACATGATGTATATATAAATTATACAGTACGATGTGCTACATGTGTCGCGTGACGTATATATAAATTATGCAGTACAATGAGCTACATGACGTATATATAAATTATGCAGTACAATGAGCTACATGACGTATATATAAATTATACAGTACAATGAGTTACATGTGCCACATGACGTATATATAAATTATACAGTACAATGAGTTACATGTGCCGCATGACGTATATATAAATTATGCAGTACGATGAGCTACATGTGCCGCGTGACGTATTTATAAATTATGCAGTACGATGACGTATTTACTCCTAATTGGGTAAAAGGGATAAGCAACCATTTTCAAGCAAAAATGAATGCAGTTTCATAGATATGTTAGATTTCGTAACAAATGATATCATACTGAATGTTATATCAACAGTTATGGGTGGAGGGTTAGAAAACACTTTAGGGATATTTATGAAACTGCGTGATGCAGGTTTAGACAGCTTAGGTACAGTCTCACATGAGCGAGCCTGCAACCGATTTAGGAAACAGCTCTGACCTCTGCTTAACCTATACACCACCTGAGTTTATGGTTTTCAATCAACTCGGACAAGACTTGATCTCAGTTGAAGAGATTGATGGCTCTACTATTTAAGTTTTATTTATGAGGGATTATGGTTTGGTCCTGTCAGTATATGGCAGGGTTATAACACAATATATAATAATTATCCTTTAAACTGAACCCCAATAAAATATGCATATACTAGAAACCATAAAATTAATATAAATTCCTCTATTCTTTATTAGTTAATATCTATAAACACATTGAAATATATTTGTAGGAACAAGAATATGAATCAATACTATACACGTATATGAATTATTAAAATATGCTATACTCTTTACAAAGTAACCCAAATTGTAACTTTTTAACTAGCCTTATTCATAATAGAATTTCATTCAGTTTGCTACAATTTAAACATCTTCCATATAATTATTTAAAATCAAAATAATTTATTGCATTAATTACTTACACTCCGAATTCCAGGCAGGATAGCATCATGTGAATTTTCTGATTATTCCAATACTAAATACAGTGTTTTTAACATTAGATTATATCAAAGCAATTATACTGCTAATTTCCAAAATTATAGCATTTATACATCTGTTATATTTTAAAAGATGTATTTAAACTTTCATAAACATTTAGTGTATAATCATGACATGACTCAGATCATCCCATGCAGGCAATCTTGTATTTAGTATCTTTTAGCCCCATCTGAAAGATAGAAAAGCCATATGTTATATATATTTTAAAAAAATGGGATTATTACAATTTATTTAATCTATTACAAATTTGAATTTATCTCCCATATATATATATTCAATACATTCGGAGGCATACATTTAATGTTATCAGTTGTATTTTCAGTAAATTTCAAAGTTACATTGTAACATGTGCTTTTGCTGTGTGTTATGTTGGTGCATGGGAAACTCCACAGGAGATAATTCACACATGGTAAGTTACAGTTTCTTTGGAAGATGTTTGTATCTTCAAACATCTTCCCAGACGGAGCGGCTCCTTACCTTGGCAGGAAACCCATATATGGGCATGTACTTTTGAGGCTCCATGTGTATCTTTGTTTGAAAAATCTAATCTCATCAAGTGGTGAGGTGAAAAAAAAAAAGTTTTGAAGTTTGTATTCCCAGCTAGGGAGCAAATGCTGTCTTTTGAAGTTTCTTGGGACATCCTGTCTGTATTTGAGTCATGTGGGTTTTGAGTCAATTCCTGACATCAGAATTGCAACCCTATTTTAATATCTGATAAAAATATGGCTTCATACATAAACACATTCTCCTGTCCTATTTACATATATATATTATTTACCTGTACCCTGACATAATTCCCCCTTCCAATTCAAATAGATGTAGGACACATGTATTTGAATTGGCTTAAAGTCAGCGGTACTTGGTGAGGGTATTGACCGTATGCTTCATAGACGGTCTCTTATGCAGAATCCGTCATTTTTGAGACTTCATGCTTATCAGCTAGGCATCTTTAAACTATAGTATGCCTTTAGTGCATTTGGGGATATGACACTTCATTCTCCCTCTATGACTTGTAGCTGGGACCTAGGATGGCATACTCACAATTGATTGATGTGGACCCATTTATCTATGAAACATTCATTTTTGGGGATTCTTATTTTATAGGCCACTGGAGATATTTTGTCAGTAACGACAAAAGGACCTTTCCATGATGGAAGAAAATTCTTCTCCTTAACCTGATCTCTTCCAAAGTTATAAAGATAAACTTTATCATTTATTTCATATTCCTTTTTGGACGTCTTGAGATCATAATAGGTTTTAGTGGCAGTTGGGGATTTCTCCAAGTTCCTTTGAGCAAAGGCATATTGCAGGTGCTTTCTTAGGTTCTCCAGATATTGATGGGTATTGGCAGCGTTTATCAAATTTTGGTCTGATGTACGGTACAGTAGATGTTGAGGTAGAACCATTCTTCTACCAGTCATCAGTTCAAAAGGTGACATCTTGGTAGCAATACTTGGCGTTGCTCTTAATGCCATTAGGACTAGAGGTAGTTTTACATCCCAGTCTTTACCCGTTTCACTCACACAGTTTTTGAGGATTTCAACAATGGACTGGTTGTAACGCTCTACTCCACCACTTGAGGCAGCTCTATAAGCAATATGGAGTCTTCTTTTTACCCCTAGTATTTTCCACATTTTGGTCATCACTTCGCTAGTGAAGTGGGTTCCTCGGACTGACTCGATTCTTTGGGGCAAACCAAATCTGGAAAACACATGGTTGATGAGCAATGCTGCGCATGTTTCAGCACTATTGTTAGGTGCACTGATGCACTCTACCCATTTAGTGAACAGACATGTCACTGTTAACATGTATTTGTTACCTCTTGATGACCTTGTTACTGGACCAATAAAATCAATTTGTATATCTGACCATGGCATTACCATCCCCCTTTTCTGCAATGGCGCTCTATGTGTTGCCGCAGTGGGTTGGAACTGTGGACAGATTAAACACCCTTGACAGTAGGTTTGCACATCTTTCAACATGTGTGGCCAAAAAGCATAGTCACGCAATATTTCATACGTGAGTTTGGCACCACGATAACCAGATGTGGGAGCATCATGGGCATGTTGAAGCATTAGGCCTCTGAACTTGGTGGGTACTAACCATTGTTGGATGCCAGTTTTGGAGGTTCTAATTAACAAACCATCCTGTAATTTGAATTGTGTTCTGGATTTCATTAAGATTCTAAGATCTTCTTTGCCAATAGTCATCTTTTGTGATGGGGTTGCTTTCAGGATCTTCTATGTGTTTATAGAAAATGCCTACAATGGGGTCTTTTTGACTAGTGATCAGGTCCTCACTAGGAGAATCCTGACTCCATTGTACCAGGTTAGGCTCACTCTGTTGTTCAGCCTGGTTTCTGGCAATGGCTTCTACCTGAATTGCACCCATTAAGTGGTTAATATTAAGGAGTTCTCCAGTTATGGCTCCTTGTTTGGTTAATGAATCCGCAAGATCATTTCCTTCCTTATTAGGACCTAGAACCCTGGAATGACCCTTGGTCTTCTTCCAGTGTATGGTTAAATCATTGGATACCACCAGATTATAAATTTTGCAGAACTTGCCATGCTTGACTGGTTTGTTATTGCTTTTCTGCATGCCATTTCTTTTCCAAGTTGCAGATATTCAACAAAACTGTCACGCACATAATTTGAGTCAGTTATGATCACAAATTCATGAATACCATGTTCAATAGCAATTTCAATGGTTTTTAGAACAGCAGTTCTGCAACTTGACTGGATCTTGGTCCAATGTTGAAACCTATAGATATATTTGGGAATCTATTTGCCCCAGTTATACCAATGCCAGCGACTAGTCTGCGCTCATTATCAATAGTGGCATGGTAAGAACAACCATCAACATATACCCAAGGTAATGTTTGACAATGGTCCTCATTGTACATTTTATATGGGGAAAGCAATTGTTCCTCCAGGAAATTATCTTCTGATAATTCTGCCCCAGGATCCTTAGCAGTACAGTCGTGGAGCTCAGCAAGCCCCTGTGCGACTGGATTCTTTTTATTCTGCTTGTAGCGAATTTCTAAAGGCCAGCCTAGTAAGGAAAGAGTCAACGCTGTTATGCGGCTATTAGACAAATTAACATCTCTTATTCTCTCACTTTGCAAATATAGCAAAGGCTGGTGGGCTGTTTCTACAATAATTTTCTCGCCCTGTATATAGCTGCGGAAATTTTATAGAGCCCATACAGTAGATAAGAGGGCTTTTTCGCAATCGCTAAATTTTATTTCTACTGGGGATAAAGTTTTGCTCGCATAAGCAATGACTGCTTAAATTATCATGCTTTTGGTATAAAACAGCACTCATGCTTACATCTGTGTAACCTGTTTCTAAGAAGAGAGGTTTACCACCTTCAGGGTATGCTAAGAAAGGTGCTTGAGTTTTCTCTTCAGCTCTCTGATGGCTGTCTCTTAAGAATCATTCCAGTGCCATTCCACATCCTTCTTTAGAAGTAGTAGTAGTGGTTTAGCTAATTCTGCATAATTATCAATGAATTTGCGAGAATACATCATACCCAGGAATGATCCCAATTCCTTTAAAGGGACACTGTACCCAAATGTTTTCTTTTGTGATTCAGATAGAGCATGCAATTTTAAGCAACTTTCTAATTTACTCCTATTAAATTTTCTTCATTCTCTTGGTATCTTTATTTGAAATGCAAGAATGTAAGTTTAGATGCTGGCCCATTTTTTGTGAACAACCTAGGTTGTCCTTGCTGATTGGTGGATAAATTCATCCACCAATAAAAATGTCCTTTCCGACTTCCGGTGGGCGGAGTAAAGGGGAAGCAGCAGCATCAGAGAGCTCCGTAACGCTCCGGAAAATAAAGCCTGCATTAGCTGCCTCTTCCCCCCCCCCCCCCGTGCATTTGTTCTTGCTGGGGCTGAAGTGTCCTTCATTCTGGACACCACCTAGCCGATCCCCACGCACGTAGGACATAACACTCTGTCCTGGTCCCCGGGAGGACTGAAGTAAAGGCGCGACCGGGCGCCATCTTGGAAACGGCTCCATCTACTCTCTGCCCAGACTGTCACAGCAGACCTACAGGCACACCGCCTAGAGACACTGCAGGGGTCTTCTGACACAGGAAAAGACCATTGTGTGCCTCCACTTCGGCAGGGTGATGTAATTAGGCGCTTAACAGCAAAAACACACGCCACGTTTTTCTCTCCCCCTCACCACTGCAGCATAAATTAATCTATTGTGGGGACACACAGACAAAGTTCAGAGCTGGGGCTCACTATAAACAGCTCGCATCACTGAAGTTAGATACTGTGCATGACAGTTAGTGTGGGACAAGTTAATATAGCGGGCTGGACCATTTTTCTTAGCCTGCTGTGTATTTATTGCAGTACTTTCCTTGAAACACCTGCTTAGGAACGACTTTTACTGGCTGCACACACCACTCAGCAGAGATTTTATTTTATTCTTATATATTGACTGTTCCATTTCAGCCAGGAGGAGAGTGAAAGACTTTAGCACATAAGGAATATACATAATCTAAACCTAGCAGATTATCTCTCTTTCCATTCACTGGTGGGGCACGTACATGGCTGACTTCCCACATGTTACAGGCCCAACTTTTTTTTTTAAGTGAGTGAGCTGCGCCATCTTGAGGCCTGTTCAAGATATTACACCCACCTACTAACAGAAAAGTGGATTAATTGCTCTTTCACTGCTCTTTCAAGGCTGATCTGTACCCTGCTTGTTATTATATTTACACTACCTCCCAGCGTTGTATTCTATGAAAGCTGACGAGTATTTTCATAGGTTATCCCATTCTGGGACAGACAATATGAGTTGCAGATCAAAAACGCAGGAGAAGAGGCAAAAACTTGCCACAGAAATGCCCGCACATGGCTCTCAACAGGAGAGGGAGGGGAGCCCTTTGGGCGATCACAATAGTTTGCTACAGGAACTGAAGGCTTTCTTCTTGCCTAAAATGGACACTCTACAGGCGGGGGTGGACACGCTAACTAGCGAGGTGCGTTTGTTTTCCACCCGCCTCACGACCGCAGAACAGAGGATCTCTGGAGTGGAGGACAGGCAACAGGAATCTGAATTATCTTTAAAAAACCTGAAACAAAACCAATATCTGCAAGATAAGGTGGAGGACTTAGAGAACCGCAGTAGGCGGAACAACTTACGCATTGTTGGGGTGCCTGAATCGGTCAGAGATAAGGACCTACTTGACTTCGTCGCCTCTACCCTCCCTACACTTTTGGGGATGTCGCAGGAATATCAGCCTCTTGACATCGAAAGAGCACACCGTATTGGCCCAGACAGGCACCTAGGTAACTCCAGAGAGAAGCCCCGCCAAGTTATCTTTAAGTGTTTAAATTACCAAGATAAAGTTGCCATTCTACGGGCATACAGAACTGCAAAAGAACTAAAATATGAGGATCATCGCCTTTTACTCTTCCAAGACTTCTGCAGAAGTTACCAAGCAGCGTAAAGAATTTGCGCCACTTTGTTCTCTTTCATGAACAAGGACGGAGATTTGCTCTCCTGTATCCAGCCAAACTAAAGCTACAAACTCCTACGGGACCCAAGATTTTTCATACGCCTGCAGCTGTGCAGGCCTATCTGACATCTGAGAGGAGACAGGACAATGGCTAATGTGTTCTTTTTACATTGTGTTTGTATTTCAGGTGATAGCCAATTTAATTGTCATAAAATGTATGCTATTTTCTCTCTGCAGGTAGTGTTACATTTAATGCTCAATATTTACACACATTTAGGTCTCCTCCCCCATGGCCTACTAGTTTATAACTTGTTTAATTTTTTTGTCCGAAGTTGCCAACTCGCTCCCCCCAGCCTTGACTTGATTCACGCTCTGATCAAGGCTCCATTGATAGGCTATTTACTGGCATGTCATATTGTCCCTCAAGTTTCTAACTCTGCAGCAGTTCCTAGACAGATATCTGCCCCAGGCCATTCGCAGACAGTTACACGCCCCTACCTATCTAATCTTTGCCCCCTTGGATACATACAGGAGGTGGTTGGCTCTTGGGGCTCTTGCTTTGTCATGAATATGTCTCTCTTACACTACACGACACCTCTAAGGCCTGAGAGGAACACTGACTTAGCCTTCCCTGTTGTAGAGACATGGGAATCCCTGCCCCCTAATGCACACCTATCCCCTCCTGCGTCTGCCCCCTGGATGGAGTATTACCCCTCACCTACATCCTTAGCCTCATTTCTTATGTGGCCATCTTCTTGCCTAGTTCACAGCAAGACACTATATATGTACGTATTCTGTGTGCCCATATAGACAGAGATTATGCTTACATTGGTTCAGAGATTTTAGTTCTGCCCTGGGGCTTTCTGACACCAAATTATGTGTATGCTTTGCTTGTGTAACTTCCTTTCCCGCAACAAGTTTAGCAATTCTACTGCTTTATTATCAAGAATTATGGGGATATCTGCTACTCCAAATATCTCTCCTAAATTGCACTGGGAGTCTCCTCCTGGCAGTGAAAAATTTAGGCTCACTTTGCAAATACACAACATGGCCTCTGTCTTTGTCTTCTATTCCTTTTTTAGAGGTCTCCTGGCTTACCCTAGATAATGTTAGGTATAGTCTCACCGAAGCCTCATTACAAATGATAATGTCGTGTACTGAACATTTTGATCTGTTAAACCACAAAGTTGCCTTGTTTAATAGTTTCTTGTATTTAATGAGGTGCTTGCCTCTAACTGTGTTCTTTTTTTGGATCCGTCCTCAGATCACTTCTGGAGCACCCGGGGTCTCTCCCCCCATGGACACGAATTCGAAGAAAATTACCCCCGTTTTTTTCCTGCTGGTGAGTCAACCCTTTGAGTTCCAACTCTCTGGTTCTCCACTTACATTCCACACACATGTTTCTTATCCCACTTGCAGGGCCCATGTCCTACTGTGTTTCAGATTAGACGTTCAGGTGCATAGACATACACCGCGCAGCTCACTTCTCACTCTTGCCCACTTTTACCTTAATACTAGAACCTTATGGCTATAAACCTTAGGTTAACTTCCTGGAATGTTGGGGGCATTACGTCCCCCGCAAAGAGGAGTATGATCCTACAACAGCTTAATAAACTTCATACCGATATAGCCCTGCTCCAGGAGACCAAATTGACCTCTGAGGAACATGAAAAACTGAAAGTCAGATGGGTGGGTCATATTCTATATTCCCCTACTGAGGGTAGAAAGAGAGGGGTAGCTATTCTGGTAAGAAAGGGCCTCCAGGTATCTTTTTCACAAGTAGAGATAGACAGGGACGGTAGATATATACTAGCAATTCTGAAAGTGGGGAATCTTGAATACACTCTGTGTAATGTTTATGGCCCTAATGAATTTTGCCCTTCATTTTGGTCCTCTCTAATAGCTAAATTAGCCACTTACACTGCTCCTATTATTTTGGGAGGAGACTACAACTTGGTTCAAGCCCTTCCTTTAGACAGGTTCAGGGACCCGGCATCAGCTGGCTCCTTAAGATGCTCACACTCAAGGTACAAGAGGGAAGTTTCACTGATAAGCAACCTAAAGGTCACTTTGAGCCTTGTAGACGTGTGGAGAGTACTGAATCCATTGGAGAGAGATTATACTTGTCTGTCTAAGACACACAGTACCCTTTCACGAATAGATTATTTCCTCACCTCCTCTGTCATAACGCCTCAAATCCAGCATCCGACCATAGAACACATAACAATCTCAGATCATGCCCCAATTCATTTCTTAATTCAGCCAACACCCACGAGACCTCCGGATAGATCTTGGAGATTTCCCTCTTATCTCTACAATGACATAAATTTTTGCCAGCATTTAAGGAGTGCGTGGACAAATTATGCCTCAGATAACGACCAACATAAAGATGACCCTAACTTGTTTTGGCACGCCTCCAAGCCAGTTATGAGGGGTATTATTACCTCTTTTACTGCACATCACAATAAGTGTCAAAAAAATTGACGAGACATTTTTAGCAGACCTTACTGGGGCATATAATGAGTACCTCTTTAACCCCACCTCTAGATCTAAAAAAAAATATTATGATCTTAAGATGGCTAGGGACACATACTTAGCTCAGCAGAATATCAATTTCGATATACACAGACAGGGACGGTACTTTAGGCATGGCAACAAGTCGGGTAAGTTGCTGGCAAATTTGGTCAAACTTTATATGCCTAAATCGCACATATTGGCCATAAAATCCCAATCACATTTAACTTCAAACAACAAAGAAATTATGTCAGAGTTTGTTAAATACTACACCTCTTTATACACCAGCCAGGAGATTAGTTTAGAGGCTAAGCAGAGCTTTTGGGACGCTACACATATCCCGACTATCTCAGAAGAGCATAACTCACTACTTAGCGCCAGCATTCTTCCCCAGGAAGTAATTAAGGCCGTAAACAGAGCCAAGCTTGGAAAAGCGGCAGGCCCTGATGGGCTACCTGTAGAATACTATAGACTCCTTGTGAATGAGATGGCCCCAGCCCTGGCCTCCCTATATACCGCATACCTAGGAGGTTCCTCTCAAATAGATGCCAGATTTACGGAGGCAAACATCTGCCTTATCCCTAAACCTGACAAAGATCCCACAGATACCTCCTCATATCGCCCAATTTCATTATTAAACAGCGATTATAAAATACTGACCAAAATCTTAGCTGACCGGTTGGCCCAGGTTCTTCCCTCAATCATACACACAGATCAGACCGGGTTTGTAAAAGGGAGATCATCAGTGATCAACATCAGGAAAACATTGGCAATTACCTCCTATTATTGGTATAACTCCCATTCCTCTAGTCCTGTGGATCTACAAGACGCCTGTCTCCTCGCTCTTGACGCGGAGAAGGCGTTTGACAGGATTGAGTGGGACCATTTACACACGTCACTAGAAAAATTCGGCCTTTCAGGCAACTTTACAACTTTTCTCCAACAGTTATATACAGCCCCTAAGGCGTCTCTGATAGTCAATGGTGAGCTTTCCCCCTCATTTGTATTGCAGAGGGGCACTAGGCAGGGATGCCCTCTGTCTCCTTTGCTATTCGACCTGGCCATAGAACCCCTAGCATGCCACATCCGACAAAAATGTGCGGGATTAGACGTCTTGGACCACAAGCAGCATCTGTCGCTGTATGCAGACGACTTGTTACTATTTATAGGCAATCCTGCTACCAACCTGAACCCCCTCTTAGAGGTAATTGGAAGTTTCGGAACTTTCACAGGTTACAAAATTAATGTCAATAAATCAGAGGTTACTTGGCTGCAAAATAAGCAAAACACCACTCTGACAAACACCACACTTAAAATCAGACGGTTCATTTAAGTATCTGGGTATTCATGTGCATGTGAACCCCAATAAATTATATCAGTTAAATTTGACAAATACTATAAGCAATGTAATACTCTTACTCTCGGGTTGGCATAGTTTACCCTTATCTCTTACGGGCCGAATTCATCTGTTCAAAATGGTGGCGCTGCCCAAACTCTTATACCCTCTGCAGATGTTACCTCTCCTTCTCACCCAACAAGACACCAAGTCACTACAATCCGCTCTGGGGCAGTTTATCTGGAGGGGTAAGAAACATAGGATAGGGCAAAACTACCTAGCTATGCCCCTGGAAAGGGGAGGACTTCGTCTCCCGAACATTTCATGGTATAATTGGGCCACTCTGACTAAACTCATACTGGATTGGCTCGTTGGTAACAATCGATTCACTGTCCCCGCCCTAGAAGATAATTTGGTTAAACCAATAAGCCTGGCTTTCCTGCCCCATGCAAACTTCACTTCACTACCCTCACACATACAATCTCATGTATTGTATAGGGACCCGCTTAGGGCTTGGGCCAAGTTGTGCAGGTTGTGGGGGGTGGACAAATCAGTAAGTAAATACTTACCAATTCAGGGTAACCTAAATTTCCTACCTGGATACACTACAAAGGCATTTCAGGAGTGGCGCAGTCAAAAACTTACTATAATTAAACAGCTTATCAACCCCTTGACTTTGGAAATTATCCCTTTTCGGGATTTAAGGGATGTTTGGTCTCCCAAACTCCCATGGCTTCGCATATTTTCAGTGCAGGCATTATATAACTAAATTAAAAACAGAGGGGCGTCTCCCCAAGGAGCCTACCCAGGTTGATAATCTATGTGCGCTAGCAAGGCAGGGTTCATATAAAATCACACACACATACAATTTAATCCTAAAACATTTTGAAGACTCAGCTATGCGCGGGCTTATATCAAAATGGGATGGTTTTAATGACTTATTAGTTAATGAAGAGCTCATTCACGCAAGTCTGAGAAAAATACAGACAGTCACCATTTCTGCCAAGTTGAGAGAGTCACACTTAAAATTCATACATCAGGCCTACATAACCCCGCACCTCCGTTCTAGATGGGTTCCTGGAGCTAAAGATACTTGCCCCAAGTGCAGCTTGGCTTCACCAGACTGGCTGCATTTGCTATGGGATTGCCCCAAGCTAAAGAGCTTTTGGCTCAGGATTTCATACTGGCTCACGAAAGCAACAAAGACTCGGATAGTTCTCTCAGCTCAACGTATTATTTTCCTAACCTTTAATGACAACCCACCCTCTTTTGACAGCTTAGTATCCACAGTCATAGTTTTGGCGAAACAAGTGGTTTTGGAGGGTTGGGCTAGTGATAAGACCCCCTCTCTCCAAAAGCTTCTCAGAAACATACACACGCAAATGCTAATCGAACAGGCAGATGTGAAAGGTAATCCGGAGAAACGAATAAAACGTTTCATACATAAATGGGGGACCTATCTTCTATATCTACCAGAAGCAGTCAGGGAAAAGGTCATATATCCATTTAGAAACAGCCTCTTTATCTTAAATGAAAACCTTAAGGGTAACTGGTCTTTCCCTGCCCCCCAGAATTAACCAGTAATACTGCACTGGTGGTGCACAAACTTGCCTACCCTGACGCCTTCTTTTATGGTGTCACTTTCACTGACACCTCCTTCTCCCTTTCTTGCTCCTGCCGCGTGTCCATGGGGGGGTGAACTAAACCGGAGGGCCCCAGGTAAGTTATTATGTGTTTGTATTATGCGTCTGTGTTACCTTTTTGTTTGTTTGTATTTCTGTATTTCTGTTTGTTTTTGGTTTATGCACTATGTTGTTATATTACATATAAGAAAATGTGAACCCATACCTCTGCATGGTGGAGTTATACGGGTCGCTGATTAGGTAACCAAACGAAGGAACTTGCACTGTATTACTTTTTGTACTTTCCTATTGGACTTTATCAGAACACTGTCATAAAGTTGAGTTGATTTATGCCTTTCTGCCATGTATGTATTGGATTCCAATAATAAATAAAGTTATAAAAAAAAAGTCCTTTCCAGAGTTCTGAACAAAAAAGCTTAGATGCCTTTTTCAAATAAATATAGCAAGAGAACGAAGAAAAATTGATAATAGGAGTAAATTAGAAAGTTGCTTAAAATTGCGTGCTCTATCTGAATCACTAAAGAAAAAAATTGGGTTCAGTGTCCCTTTAAGTTAGTTGGGTTTTTAGAATTTACTATAGCTTCCACCTTTTTCCTGAGGATTTAGCCCTTCAGAAGTAACTTCATGTCCCAAGAAGTTTACATGAGTGCGGCACCATTGAGCTTTTTGTAAGGATAATTTAACACCTGCCCATTTTTGGCGGAGGACATATTTAAGCTCTGCGTTGTGTTTTTCAAAGTCTGTGCTTTTGATTAAAACATCATAAACATAAGATAGGGTCCCCCTTTCCAGTGCATCAGGCATAGCCTTATGCATGAATACAGCAAATTCATGTCCAGAATTTATGTATCCAAAAGGAAGTCTCTGAAATGCATACTGGACCTTTTGGAATGAGAATGCCAGCTTATACTGGTCCTCATATACCTTTATGGTCCAATATCCCTGTGCACAATCAATGGCAGTGAATATTTTGGATCCCTGAATCTGCGCTAGGCACTGGTCAATATATGGCACAGGCCAGCCAGACATGTACACTCGTTTGTTTAGCTGTCTTAAGTCAGCACACAAACGCCATTGTCCATTAGGCTTAAGAACACCCAGAATAGGATTGTTACAAGAAGTGTGCACCTGTCGAATAATACCCCTGTCTTCCAAGTTCCTTATGATTTCTGCAGAGAATCATATGAGGCTAAATGAAGTCTGTATTTAACAAAGACAGGTGGTGCATTGGGATCTGTTTGTATTCTTGCAATGTGCAAGTCTGTAGTACCACAGTCATAACAATCCCTAGCAAAAATATCCTTGTATTCCATCAGGAGTTCTCGCAGCTGTTGGCGTTCATCATCGCTGGAACAGCCATTAGCTAAGGATATTTGCTCTTCGACTATTTGCTGAAATCCTGGAAAGATTTCAGGCTGTCCTATTTCATAGGCTTATTCCAACCTAGTGTTGAGATCCCCTTGATTATAATTTACATTGCCCCCATGACTCGGGGTATTCTTGATCTTTGATCGCCTGATCAAACACTAGAGGCTTATTAAATTTTACAGATGCCTTCCTCTGAGCTGAAGGGATAAAAAGACTGAATTGTAAATAGACCCTCTGGCATAGATGCAAAGGATTGAAATCAGAAAGTTTTGAGCAATTGAGCCTAAATCCAATGAATAAAATTAATAATAAATTAAATATTTTAATAAAAGCCAAAGAGAACGAATTAATCAATACCAAAGAATTTAATTTTATCTACCAAAAATATCCTAAAATGGCTTTTATTTCTTGCCCAAAATTCACAAAAACTTGATCTGCCGGGATGCCCTATAATTTCAGGCATTTCTTCCATTTGCTCCAATCTTTCCCTATATGTTGATACACAACTTCAAAGCTATGTACAGAAGCTGCTTTCGTACTTAAAGGGACACTGTACCCAAATTTTTTCTTTTGTAATTCAGAAAGAGCATGCAATTTTAAGCAACTTTCTAATTTACTCCTATTAATTTTTCTTCGTTCTCTTGCTAGCATTATTTGAAAAAGAAGGCATCTAAGCTTTTTTTTTGGTTTCAGTATTCTGGACAGCACTTTTTTATTGGTGGATGGATTTATCCACCAATCAACAAGGACAACCCAGGTTGTTCACCAAAAATGGGCCGTTATCTAAACTTACATATTTGCATTTCAAATAAAGATACCAAGAGAATGAAGAAAATTTGATTATAGGAGTAAATTAGAAAGTTGCTTAAAATTTCATGCTCAATCTGAATCACAAAAGAAAAAAATTGGGTACAGTGTCCCTTTAAGACACTACAGAAGTATTAAATCTTTTAAAAGATTTAGAATGGCATGACAATTATATTTTGGCCACGAGCGATGTGAGCTCTTTATATACAAGCATCCAACATGAAAAAGGTATTGCTGCTGTGGATTGGTTTTTAAGCAGCGAGAATGATACCCAATTGAAACATAAATATTTCATTTTAGAATGTATTGAGTTTATACTAAGTAATGTATTTGCATTTAATGGTAATGTCTACCTTCAGGTTCAAGGTACTGCAATGGGCACAAGGTTTGCTCCCAGTTATGCCAACCTTTTCATGGGTAAATGGGAATACCAATATATACAGGGGCATAGACTGGGAGCAAGCCTTGTGCTATATAAGATACATTGATGACATCCTAATAGTATGGAAAGGAAGTGAGGAAAGTCTGATCTCCTTCCTTGAGGATATGAATCAAAACGATGTGAACCTACGATTTACACACTTTTAATAAACAATAACATTCCTTGGTTTGGACATGTGGAGAACGGAGAAATAGCCACAAAAAAATAATTTTTAATCAATAGATGCTAACAATTATATTCCTACACACAGCTGTCACCTAAAACGTTGGATTGATAATATCCCTAAGGGGCAATTCCTCAGAATTAGGCGCAATTGCTCACAACTTTCTGATTTCAATCAACAAGTGAAAATACTAGAGGGTAGATTATTAGAGAAGGGCTATGATCCCGATACATTAGAAAACACTATTACTGAAGTAAGGAACTTGGAGAGACATAATTTCCTTTCCAAAACATCAAAAGTTAAAACAAATACCAATGACACCATGAAAGTACCCTTAGTGACTAATTACAGCTATCACCATAAACATTTAACAAAAATAATAAACAAGCATTGGCACCTTATTAAATCTGATTCAATTATAGGGGACATGATCTCTGAACACCCTCAAATCATTTTTAGGAAAGCAACCAACATCAAAAATATACTTGCACCTAGTGACTTTACGAAAAAAACACAACAATTTAAAACAAAGGACAGGGATCTATCAGGGAACAAATTACGAGGATATTATCCCTGTTATAGCTGTAAAGCATGCAAACATAGCACCAAATGTAAAGAATATACATCCACTAACACAGGTAACAAATACAACATTAAAGATACCATCAGATGCAACGATAAGGGTATTATATACCTCATCCAATGTTCCTGTGGCAAACAATATTTGGGAGAAACCTCTAGGATTTTATGGACCAGGATCAGAGAACATCTAAATTTAATTAAAAAAGGGATCAGGATACTAGACTATACACTTTAGGTTAAAACATCAGAACAATACCAAAGATTTTAAATACTGGGGTATTTGTAAACCTTGGCGGGGTGGGGACTATGAACGTCTACTCCTCAAAAAAGCTGAATTTATATATGAATTAGACATTGTACCCACAAGGCTTGAACTCTGAGTTGGACCTAAATCCATTCATTTTAGACTGTTAATTTTACCTATTAGTTGATCAATGGTTAGGATATTTTTATAATAATTTTTTATAATTAATTTTATAATTCTATAAAGTCCTTTAAGTACTTGTCCATCCATATATACCCGAAGTTTTATGCTAAGAAGACTAATCGATTTGATATAGAAATACGTCCTTTCATTTAATCTTATAATTCCTTAACTAAATTTTAATATTTTTAGCATTTTTAATATTTTATTTTTCCTAGTTTAAATTTCTATTTTCTACTCTTATTACATAACGCTCACTTTCATATAATAATTTATGACTATATACTTATCATTGCTCAATTAGGAATACAATATAACTTATAACACTTATGTGCCAATATGATATTATGGACAACTACAAATTCCACCTTAAGGAAATATAACTTGAAAAAGAGGCAGTAAAATTTAACCAATCATAGATCACTTAAGCATTTATAAGGAGAGAAGGAACAATATGAAACATCTTGATAAAGCCATGTTAAATGGCGAAACGAGTTGATGGTTATTGACTAGACACACGGATGTTATTTTAACTGGATCATACTAAAGAATCGAAGGATTACAAAGGATTCAAAGTGGAACTACTTTCGTATCATCTCTACAATACTCTGCACAGAGTTAAAGATCATTGCACGGAACGGATCTACTTTCTGTGACAACAAACGTAACGTGTGACGTCACCGACTACCAGGAGCTGCAGACACCTGTGCCTTACCGGGAGTGAACGGATTCACACTCAGAGAAGAGCAGGTAGGCACGGAAAGGTGTAGCAGCCCTGTAGTGCGGTAGGCATACACTGTTTTTTTTTTCAGTGACGTTAGAACTACTGGTTATTTCCAAGGATAGACATTTTGTAATGCAATATTGGAACTCTGACATCCGGCAAAGATAAGTTTATACCTATTTGATACTATTTGACACGGAGCTGCCACCGATATACAGACTAAGTTATACTTCTTTAGCTTAGAGAATTAGCTCTAGCTGCTACGCAATATAAGGAGATTGCCTTTTTCAAGTTTGCATGTACTATTTGTATATTGAGCACTTTTTAACCAGGTAGTACGCATTCTTTGCTATTTTTTGCAAGAATAGGTACTCTTTTCATATATTTTAAGAGTTTAATCGGCACAGATTGCAGATATGTTTTTATGGTCATATATATGCATTTTAGATTATAAAATATTTTGTCATTTTAATAAATTGCTTTGCACTATACTTTTAGTAGTTATTACATCAATTTTCTATTCAAGCTGGTATAGAGACCATAGATATAGATCTTGTTTAATATCCCCATAGCTGATAGCGCACATTCACATATTTATATTGAATATTGTTCTTGGATTGTTTTCCCTTGTTCCAAGACTGATTGGGTCGCCAGGAAGGCTTGGACTGTTCTTGCTTGGAAGAGGAAGCAGAAGAATTTCCCTTAATTTCAAAAGGAACAAAAATTACTGACGTCCCTTTTGCTTTTTTCTTTTATCCTGAGGGAGAAGATGACCCTTTCCTCCCGTAATATCAGATTTCTGTCAAACCCGGTTCAGGTCTTCCCCTTGTAAGGAATCGCTAAAAGTTTAGACTTAGATGACACATCCACAGACCAAGGTTTTAACCATATACAGCTCTGCGGGCTAGAACAGCAAAACCTGAAATCTTTGCTCCCAGTTTGATAACCTGGAATTAGCCAACTTAAGGGCTTTTATCCTACCCTGAATCTCATCAAGGGGAAGTGTCTGTCCTAATAGCATCAGACAACGCATCAAACCAATATCCTGCCGAACTAGTGACAGTAGCAATGCATACAGCAGGTTGCCATTGCAAACCTTGGTGTACATCTTCTTGAGTAACCCCTCTAATTTCTTGTCCATAGGATCTTTAAAGGCACACCTATCCTCTATGGGAATAGTAGTTCTCTTGGCCAGAGTGGAAACGGCTCCTTACACCTTGGGTACTGTTTGCCAAGCCTCCTTGATGGAGTCTGCTATGGGAAACATCTTTTCAAATATAGGAGATGGAGAAAAAGTGATACCCAGTCTTCTCCCATTCTTTAGCAATGATCTCAGAAACTCGGTCTGGTAAAGGAAAAACCTACCGAGGAAGGAACCTCAAAATATTTGTTTAGCTTAATGGATTTCTTCAGATTAACTACGACCATAGTGTCGCTGTCGTCCAATGTAGCTAAAACCTTAAGTAACAGACGGAGGTGCTCAAGCTTAAACCTGAAAGATACAACTTCAGTATCAGCAGGAGGAATTACTGTCAGAATCTGAGATCTCACCCTCAGATGCTACTGAAAGATCCTCCTCCTCAGGCTTCTGGGAGGGGGCATCCGAAACAGCAACAACTGCGTCAGTAACCTCACCTACTGAATGTCTACTTTTCCTCTTGCGCTTTCCCTGCAGCATGGGAAAGGCAGATAATGCATCAGAAACTGCAGAGGACATGAGAAGCGATGTCTTGCAACGTAACTCCAGGAGGAGTTAGAGGAAGCAAAGGGGAATGCATGTGTAGGCGATACAAGTTGGGACGCTTGAGGAGAAGGCTGCGGCATATATTAAACATTGTCATTGGACTCCTGAACAGCAACCGTCTTGGAAAATGTTTGGTTTGAAAAAGAATCTATCCCTATAATTTAAAGTTCTCTCAATACATGAGGAACAGAAAGGGATTGGTTGTTCCACATTGGCATCAAAACACAAAGTACAAGTGACATTTTGCAAAGCCTTTTGGTCCATTCTGACTCACAATGGATCAAATAAAAAGTTAAACATTTTTTAATAAAATTTAAAGAGGAAAAAAAGTTACTGTCACTTTAAATTTTAAAAGGTAACTTTTTTTCTTTTCCTTTATTTTTTTTTAAAATCAGAGGACAGTAAACCTGACTAATACTACAGATTAACTCTACTCAGCTGCTTTGCTGAGGTGCCTACCTGCCTGTTGACACCGGCTCTCTTCTGGACAGGAGCCATTTCACAAATGACAGATCCGGAACTCAGCTAGCAGGTACAAGAAACCGGACTCCGTTGCTAAACACGCATAAAATAAAAATGAGTATGCGTAAGAGAAACAGATACTATACTACTTCCCCTTCCAATCACTAGGAAGTAAGGGAAAAAGGCGCGCAACAGAAATTGCCGCCTCCTCTAGGTACGCCCATCGTGGGCGTCACAGTCATCTCTCGGTCGGCATATTTTTAAATAAATGAAACCGTCGGGAGTAGTGAAACCAGCCATAATGCATACATTTCTTTCATGTAATTTGCAAGAGTCCATGAGCTAGTGACGTATGGGATATACATTCCTACCAGGAGGGGCAAAGTTTCCCAAACCTCAAAATGCCTATAAATACACCCCTCACCACACCCACAAATCAGTTTTACAAACTTTGCCTCCTATGGAGGTGGTGAAGTAAGTTTGTACTAGATTCTTCGTTGATATGCGCTTTGCAGCAGGCTGGAGCCCGGTTTTCCTCTCAGTGTGCAGTGAATGTCAGAGGGATGTGAAGAGAGTATTGCCTATTTGAATTCAATGATCTCCTTCTACGGGGTCTATTTCATAGGTTCTCTGTTATCGGTCGTAGAGATTCATCTCTTACCTCCCTTTTCAGATAGACGATATACTCTTATATATACCATTACCTCTACTGATTCTCGTTTCAGTACTGGTTTGGCTTTCTACTACATGTAGATGAGTGTCCTGGGGTAAGTAAGTCTTATTTTTGTGACACTCTAAGCTATGGTTGGGCACTTTTATATAAAGTTCTAAATATATGTATTCAAACATTTATTTGCCTTGATTCAGGATGTTCGATATTCCTTATTTCAGACAGTCGGTTTCATTATTTGGGATAATGCATATGAATAATCAATTTTTCTTCCCTTAAAATTTGACTTTTTTTCCTGTGGGCTGTTAGGCTCGCGGGGGCTGAAAATGCTTCATTTTATTGCGTCATTCTTGGCGCAGACTTTTTTGGCGCAAAAATTTTCTTTGTCATTTCCGGCGTCATACTTTTGATGTTTTTGCGCCAAAGATGTCGGCGTCACCGGATGTGGCGTCATTTTTAGCGCCAAAAGCATTTAGGCGCCAAATAATGTGGGCGTCTTTTTTTGGCGCTAAAAAATATGGGAGTCATTTTTGTCTCCACATTATTTAAGTCTCAATGTTTTTTTGCTTCTGGTTGCTAGAAGCATGTTCATTGACATTTTTTCCCATTCCTGAAACTGTCATTTAGGGAATTTGATCAATTTTGCTTTATATGTTTTTTCTGTTACATATTGCAAGATGTCTCTGATTGACCCTGAATCAGAAGCTACTTCTGGAAAATCGCTGCCTGATGCTGGATCTACCAAAGTTAAGTGTATTTGTTGTAAACTTGTGGTAACCGTTCCTCCGGCTGTTTGTGATGAATGCCATGACAAACTTGCTAATGCAGATATTTCCTTTAGTAATGTTCCATTACCTGTTGCTGTTCCATCAACATCTAATACTCAGGGTGTTCCTGTTAACATAAGAGATTTTGTTTCTAAATCTATTAGGAAGGAGAAACTTCTCATTTTTCAGATGAATTTTTAAATGAACATCATCATTCTGTTTCTGATAATGATTTTTCTGGTTCAGAGGATTCTGGTTCAGAGATTGATACTGATAAATCTTCATATTTATTTAAAATGGAATTTATTCATTCTTTACTTAAAGAAGTCTTAATTGCATTAGAGAGAGAGGAATCTGGTCCTCTTGATACTAAATCTAAACCTTTAAATACGGTTTTTAAACCTCCTGTAGTTATTCCGGAGGTTTTTCCCATCCCTGATGCTATTTCTGAAGTAATTTCCAGGGAATGGAATAATCTGGGTAATTCATTTACTCCTAAACGGTTTAAGAAATTATATCCTGTGCCATCTGACAGATTAGAGTTTTGGGACAAAATCCCTAAGGTTGATGGGGCTATCTCTACTCTTGCTAAACGTACTACTATTCCTACGTCAGATAGTACTTCCTTTAAGGATCCTTTAGATAGGAAAATTGAATCCTTTCTAAGAAAAGCTTACTTATGTTAAGGTAATCTTCTTAGGCCTGCTATATCTTTGGCGGATGTTGCTGCAGCTTCAACTTTCTGGTTGGAGGCTTTAGCACAACAAGTAACAGATCATAATACTCATAGCATTGTTAATCTTCAACATGCTAATAACTTTATTTGTGATGCCATCTTTGATATCATTAGGGTTGATGTCAGGTATATGTCTTTAGCTATTTAAGCTAGAAGAGCTTTATGACTTAAAACTTGGAATGCTGATATGTCTTCTAAGTCAACTTTGCTTTCCCTTTCTTTCCAAGGTAATAAATTGTTTGATTCACAGTTGGATTCTATTATTTCAACTGTTACTGGGGGGAAAGGAACTTTTTTACCACAGGATAAAAAATCTAAAGGTAAATATAGGGCTGCTAATCGTTTTCGTTCCTTTCGTCACAATAAGGAACAAAAGCCTGATCAATCCCCTACAGGAACGGTATCAGTTTGCAAACCATCTCCAGTCTGGAATAAATCAAAGCCTTTTAGAAAGCCAAAGCCAGCTCCCAAGTCCACATGAAGGTGCGGCCCTCATTCCAGCCCAGCTGGTAGGGGGCAGATTACGATTTTTCAAAGAAATTTGGATCAATTCGATTCGCAATCTTTGGATTCAGAACATTGTTTTACAAGGGTACAGAATAGGCTTCAAGATAAGGCCTCCTGCAAGAAGATTTTTTCTTTCTCGTGTTCCAATAAATCCAGTGAAGGCTCAAGCATTTCTGAAATGAGTTTCAGATCTAGAGTTGGCTGGAGTAATTGTGCCTGTTCCAGTTCTGGAACAGGGTCTGGGGTTTTACTCAAATCTATTCATTGCACCAAAGAAGGATTCCTTCAGACCAGTTCTGGATTTAAAAATATTGAATCGTTATGTAAGAATACCAACATTCAAAATGGTAACTAAGGACTATTCTGCCTTTTGTTCAGCAAGGGCATTATATATCCACAATAGATTTACAAGATGCATATCTGCATATTCCGATTCATCCAAATCACTATCAGTTTCTGAGATTCTCTTTTCTAGACAAGCATTACCAGTTTGTGGCTCTGCCGTTTGGCCTAGCAACAGCTCCAAGGATTTTTACAAAGGTTCTCGGTGCCCTACTATCTGTAATCAGAGAGCAGGGTATTGTGGTATTTCCTTATTTGGACGATATCTTGGTACTTGCTCAGTCTTCACATTTAGCAGAATCTCATACGAATCGACTTGTATCGTTTCTTCGAGAACATGGTTGGAGGATCAATTTACCAAAGAGTTCATTGATTCCTCAGACAAGGGTAACCTTTTTAGGTTTATAGATGGATTCAGTGTCCATGACTCTGTCGTTGACGGACAAGAGACGTCTGAAATTGGTTTCAGCTTGTCAAAACCTTCAGTCTCAATCACTCCCTTCGGTAGCCTTATGCATGGAAATTCTAGGTCTTATGACTGCTGCATCGGACGCGATCCCCTTTGCTCGTTTTCACATGCGACCTCTTCAGCTCTGTATGCTGAACCAGTGGTGCAGGGATTATATTATTATTATAGAAAGATATCACAATTAATATCTTTAAAACCGAATGTATCTTTTCTGGTTCTAGGAAAGGTCAGAAGGCCTCTGCCATTTCTTTGGCATCTTGGTTAAAGTCTTTGATTCATCATGCTTATGTTGAGTCGGTTAGAACTCCGCCTCAAAGGATTACAGCTCATTCGACTAGGTCAGTCTCTACTTCCTGGGCATTTAGGAATGAAGCTTCGGTTGATCAGATTTGCAAAGCAGCAACTTGGTCTTCTTGGCATACTTTTACTAAATTCTACCATTTTGATGTGTTTTCTTCTTCTGAAGCAGTCTTTGGTAGAAAAGTACTTCAGGCAGCTGTTTCAGTTTGATTCTTCTGCTTATAATTTCAGTTTTTTTCATTATAAGATTTAAATTTTGTTTGGGGTGTGGATTATTTTTCAGCGGAATTGGCTGTCTTTATTTTATCCCTCCCTCTCTAGTGACTCTTGCGTGGAAGATCCACATCTTGGGTATTCATTATCCCATACGTCACTAGCTCATGGACTCTTGCTAATTACATGAAAGAAAACATAATTTATGTAAGAACTTACCTGATAAATTCATTTCTTTCATATTAGCAAGAGTCCATGAGGCCCACCCTTTTTGTGGTGGTTATGATTTTTTTTTTGTATAAAGCACAATTATTCCAATTCCTTATTTTTTATGCTTTCACACTTTTTTCTTATCACCCCACTTCTTGGCTATTCGTTAAACTGATTTGTGGGTGTGGTGAGGGGTGTATTTATAGGCATTTTGAGGTTTGGGAAACTTTGCCCCTCCTGGTAGGAATGTATATCCCATACGTCACTAGCTCATGGACTCTTGCTAATATGAAAGAAATGAATTTATCAGGTAAGTTCTTACATAAATTGTTTTTTCTATTCCCAGTGCCTGCCTCTAAGCTGTCCACAATAAAAAGCCCAAACTCCACTGAGCCTTTTATGTGTCCCATACAAAACAAATATTCTGAGTCTTCTACTGCAACCCCAGAAAATAGCCAGCACTTACCTCCTAACCTGCCCAACAGAAAGGCAGCTCCAGGTTTGAGAGGTCCTCTCCCTCACATGGACCTGTGAAAAAAGAGAATTTTACTCAGGCTTCCAGTGTTAGGGCAGCATCAGTATATGGGAGGCGCAGTGAGAATTATGTCCCACAAGTTCCCATTGCTCTAAAGCCACCACTGCTCTACTGAAGACTGATGTGGACTACGGATACACCCTAGGACAAAGCAGCACAATCTTGCACTAAAGAAAAATAGTAAATGATTCTTCAATCAAGATTTTATTAACACCTAACTTTACCCCTTCCTTGCTCTAACGAAGGCAAAGAGAATCACTAGAGTGGGAAGGGAGGTGATATTTATCAGCTTTGCTGTGGTGCTCTTTGCTGCCTCCTGCTGGGCAGGAGTCATATTCCCAATAGTAATTAGATGATCCGTGGCCTCATCGTGTCATTAGAAATTCTAATTTACTCGTATTAAATTATCTTTATTCTCATGGTATATATTTGAAAAAGCAGGAATGTAACCATAGGAGCCAGTCCATTTTTGGTTTGGCACCTGGGTAGTGTTTTCTGATTGGTGTATAAATGTAGCCACCAATCAACAAGAGCTACCCAGGTGCTGAATCAAAAATGGGCTGGCTCCTAAGCCTACATTTAAATAGATACCAAGAGAATAAAGAAAAACTATGAGTAAAGTTGCTTTAAATTGCATGCTCTGTCTGAATCATGAAAGTTGAATTTTGACTAGACTATCCCTTTAGCTGTTCAACTGGCATTCTAGCCATATGGGATCAGTTTAGTTTTGTAAGCTGTTTGAATTGGCACTCTAGCTAAAAAAAATGTATTCCAGTATGGCTAGTACTGATTGTAGAACAGTTCAATCCTTTAGTTTGCACAAAGTTAGTTTTGAAGTTGGTGGCCGGAGCAATTAAAGTGTGCATCTTCATTACAATTAATGAATTAAATCTAAAATATTGCTAACATTCCTGATCTGATTATACAAAAGGAACGTTTACCATCACTAAATTTATATATAAATAATTTGGCACATCTGAAGTCTGCTTAGGCATCAAGCGGCTATGTCAGATGGAGCCAAAGCCTGGTTACACAATCCTATATTCCCAGATGAAATATATACAGGCTCACTCATCTGTTTTACTGTAAGACAAGAGACTACAAACAAGGAAGGAAGACTTTTCAGCTATTAGCATGTGCTTCAGCATGTCTATACAATATAATACCTTCAAGCATGTACCCAGAACAAGGGTGGGCAAACTCACAAGCATAGACGTGTACACAGGGGTGATCGGGGTGCGTGCGCATGCATATGGTACCTGTCAGGTTACTGCTGCGTATAGCCAGCTGTTAAGCAACTCTACCGGCCAGGGGTAATTATAATCCAGTGGCCTAGCCCCTCTCACGTACAGCAGTTTTACACTAGTAGAAGTAGTTTTTCCAGCAATAAGTGCAAGTAATAGCTTATATCACATACATGCTATTGCATCCATATTCATGCCCCTGTAGCCCTATTTATATAAAATACACAACCAAATAAGATGTCAGCTCAGCTATATGCCCAAATTGAGAGCAGATCAGATACTTGACCCCAGTCTTCTCATGCCAGCGATGATTCAAAATAAAGAGGACACTCTGTTCTTCAATTAGGTAGGCTAATATTGTGCTGAAGACAGGCACCCATATTTGCATACATATGTACAAGCACTCAAATGCAGACAACCAACTTTGCACCCGTATACAGGCACCCACATGGACACAAGTAGACACATTAACAATACAGGAATTCAGAGGGACTCAAACACCACACACAACTAGAATGGATACTCACACATATATTAGGCAAGTTTGAGATAGAAGCTTTGGGGATATAAAGTTGTTGTTTCTTTTAAATAGGGATCATTTTAATTCCAGCAGTAGGTTAAAGGGATTAACATCTGTTCAAACAAGACCCATTCTTCACTGGACTTTCTGTATAATTTAATGAAATACCCTACACAACTTCAGACATTAAATCCTACCTTATAGCAGACATTTTCCTGCAGTGAAGTGCGCTCCTGTAGTGAGGTCAAGACCGGCAGATGAAATGATCAGATGAATGTAAATTTTAATGAATGAGTGCCCGGTTTTTAGAAATACTATTAAAAACAGAATTTATGCTTACCTGATAAATTACTTTCTCCAACGGTGTGTCCGGTCCACGGCGTCATCCTTACTTGTGGGAATATCTCTTCCCCAACAGGAAATGGCAAAGAGTCCCAGCAAAGCTGGCCATATAGTCCCTCCTAGGCTCCGCCCACCCCAGTCATTCGACCGACGGACAGGAGGAAAAAACAGGAGAAACTATAGGGTGCCGTGATGACTGTAGTTAGAGAAAATAATTCATCAAACCTGATTAAAAAACCAGGGCGGGCCGTGGACCGGACACACCGTTGGAGAAAGTAATTTATCAGGTAAGCATAAATTCTGTTTTCTCCAACATTGTGTGTCCGGTCCACGGCGTCATCCTTACTTGTGGGAACCAATACCAAAGCTTTAGGACACGGATGAAGGGAGGGAGCAAATCAGGTTACCTAAACGGAAGGCACCACGGCTTGCAAAACCTTTCTCCCAAAAATAGCCTCCGAAGAAGCAAAAGTATGAAATTTATAAAATTTGGCAAAAATGTGCAGTGAAGACCAAGTCGCTGCCTTACATATCTGATCAACAGAAGCCTCGTTCTTGAAGGCCCATGTGGAAGCCACAGCCCTAGTGGAGTGAGCTGTGATTCTTTCAGGAGGCTGCCGTCCGGCAGTCTCGTAAGCCAATCGGATGATGCTTTTAAGCCAAAAGGAAAGAAGTAGAAGTCTCCTTTTGACCTCTCCTTTTACCAGAATAGACGACAAACAGAGAAGGTGTTTGTCTGAACTCTTTTGTAGCTTCTAAATAAAATTTTAGAGCACGGACTACATCTAAATTGTGTAACAAACGTTCCTTCTTTGAAACTGGATTCGGACACAAAGAAGGTACAACTATCTCCTGGTTAATATTTTTGTTGGAAACAACCTTTGGAAGAAAACCAGGCTTAGTACGCAAAACCACCTTATCTGCATGGAACACCAGATAGGGCGGAGAACACTGCAGAGCAGATAACTCAGAAACTCTTCTAGCAGAAGAAATAGCAACCAAAAACAAAACTTTCCAAGATAACAACTTAATATCTATGGAATGTAGAGGTTCAAACGGAACCCCTTGAAGAACTGAAAGAACTAGATTTAAACTCCAGGGAGGAGTCAAAGGTCTGTAAACAGGCTTGATCCTAACCAGAGCCTGAACAAATGCTTGAACATCTGGCACAGCTGCCAGTCGTTTGTGTAATAAGACAGATAAAGCAGAAATCTGTCCCTTTAGAGAACTCGCTGATAATCCTTTATCCAAACCTTCTTGTAGAAAGGAAAGGATCTTAGGAATTTTGATCTTATTCCATAAGAATCCCTTGGATTCACACCAGCAGATATATCTCTTCCATGTTTTATGGTAAATTTTTCTAGTTACCGGTTTTCTGGCTTGAACTAGAGTATCTATATCAGAATCTGAAATCCCACGCTTTGATAGAATCAAGCGTTAAATTTCCAAGCCGTCAGCTGGAGGGAGACCAGATTTGGATGTTCGAATGGACCCTGTACAAGAAGATCCTGTCTCAAAGGTAGCTTCCATGGTGGAACCGATGACATATTCACCAGGTCTGCATACCAAGTCCTGCGTGGCCATGCAGGAGCTATCAAGATCACCGAGGCCCTCTCCTGCTTGATCCTGGCTACCAGCCTGGGAATGAGAGGAAACGGTGGAAACACATAGACTAGGTTGAAGGTCCAAGGCGCTACTAGTGCATCCACTAGAGTCGCCTTGGGATCCCTGGATCTGGACTCGTAGCAAGGAACCTTGAAGTTCTGACGAGACGCCATCAGATCCATGTCTGGAATGCCCCATAATTGAGTCAACTGGGCAAAGATCTCCGGGTGGAGTTCCCACTCCCCCGGATGTAATGTCTGACGACTCAGATAATCCGCCTCCCAGTTTTCCACACCTGGGATGTGGATCGCAGATAGGTGGCAGGAGTGATCCTCCGCCCATTTTATTATTTTGGTCACTTCTCTCCTTGTTCCCCCTGATGATTGATATAAGCAACAGTCGTCATGTCTGATTGGAATCTTATGAATCTGGCCTTTGCTAGTTGAGGCCAAGCCCGGAGAGCATTGAATATCGCTCTCAGTTCCAGAATGTTTATCGGGAGAAGAGACTCTTCCCGAGACCATAGTCCCTGAGCTTTCAGGGATTCCCAGACCGCGCCCCAGCCCACTAGACTGGCGTCGGTCATGACGATGACCCACTCTGGTCTGCGGAAGCTCATTCCCTGGGACAGGTGGTCCAGGGTTAGCCACCAACGAAGTGAGTCTCTGGTCTTCTGATCTACTTGAATCACTGGAGACAAGTCTGTATAGTCCCCATTCCACTGTTTCAGCATGCACAGTTGTAATGGTCTTAGATGAATTTGCGCAAAAGGAACTATGTCCATTGCTGAAACCATCAACCCTACTACTTCCATGCACTGAGCTACGGAAGGACGAGGAATAGAATGAAGAACTTGACAAGCGTTTTGAAGTTTTGACTTTCTGACTTCTGTCAGGAAAATCCTCATTTCTAAAGAATCTATTATTGTTCCCAAGAAAGGAACTCTTGTTGACGGAGACAGGGAACTTTTTTCTATGTTCACCTTCCATCCGTGAGATCTGAGAAAGGCCAGAACGATGTCTGTGAGCCTTTGCCTTTGAAAGAGACGACGCTTGTATTAGAATGTCGTCCAAGTATGGTACTACTGCAATGCCCCTTGGTCTTAGAACCGCTAGAAGGGACCCGAGTACCTTTGTGAAAATCCTTGGAGCAGTGGCTAACCCGAATGGGAGGGCCACAAACTGGTAATGTTTGTCCAGAAAGGCGAACCTTAGGAACTGATGATGTTCCTTGTGGATAGGAATATGTAGATACGCATCCTTTAGATCCACGGTAGTCATAAATTGACCTTCCTGGATTGTAGGTAGAATCGTTCGAATGGTTTCCATTTTGAACGATGGTACTCTGAGAAATTTGTTTAGGATCTTTAAATCCAGAATTGGTCTGAAAGTTCCCTCTTTTTTGGGAACTACGAACAGATTTGAGTAAAAACCCATTCCTTGTTCCGCCATTGGAACTGGGTGTATCACTCCCATCTTTAACAGGTCTTCTACACAATGTAAGAATGCCTGTCTCTTTATTTGGTTTGAGGATAAGTGAGACACGTGGAACCTTCCCCTTGGGGGTAGTTCCTTGAATTCCAGTAGATAACCCTGAGAAACTATTTCTAGTGTCCAGGGATCCTGAACATCTCTTGCCCAAGCCTGAGCAAAGAGAGAGAGTCTGCCCCCTACTAGATCCGGTCCCGGATCGGGGGCTACTCCTTCATGCTGTTTTGTTAGCAGCAGCAGGTTTCTTGGCCTGCTTACCCTTGTTCCAGCCTTGCATCGGTTTCCAGGCTGGTTTGGTTTGTGAAGCATTACCCTCTTGTTTAGAGGATGCAGAGTTAGAGGCCGGTCCGTTCCTGAAATTGCGAAAGGAACGAAAATTAGACTTATTCTTGGCTTTGAAAGGCCTATCTTGTGGGAGGGCGTGGCCCTTTCCCCCAGTGATGTCAGAAATAATCTTTCAATTCTGGCCCAAAGAGTTTTGCCCTTGAAGGGGATATTAAGCAATTTTGTCTTGGAAGATACATCCGCTGACCAAGACTTTAGCCAAAGCGCTCTGGGCGCCACAATTGCA